>NW_022681471.1:73926281-74554050 GCF_009764315.1 Trachypithecus francoisi
AATCAGTGGCCAGCGCTTGCCAGCAATTTGCTTCAGTTCTCGGGCTCGCTCTAGGTTTATTTATTTTTTTACATTTATACTTTGTGTGTGAAGATGGTTGACTTGAAGTGGGAGCAGGGTCTGGGAAAGAGACCTGCAGAAATGGGAGGAGCAAGTTAGAAACCGGCAGGGAAGTCAAGGGTCATCTTTGCCATCCCACTGCCTCCTGACAGGAATGTACCTAAGGGAGAACAATGCTTCAAAAGTATAACACTGAACCCTCTGGAGTATTCCTGGCAGCCTGGGGAGTGGGCACCTCCCATCTCCCAAGGAATACTCCAGGAATACTAGCAAAGATTATCAAGCCCAGATTAAATAAAAGAAATTCAAGGCTCTGGAGGGTAACGTGATATATTAATTCTTACAACCCAAATCTGTTGACTGTAGAAGATACAGATTGAAGCATATTTTGCCTCCTTGCCTTGTACTGAGAAATTCAGGCCACAGTGGGAAAGGTACTAACCAGCAGAACATGATGAATTTGAGGCAGACCCAGGACCAATATCCAGACCTGCTGACTGCCAGCCCCAAGCTCTCATGATTGCATCCCATAGGGAGCTGACTGGGAGGAAAGGTCTTTCCCCTTCCCTATGTGTCCCAAAGTAAGATGGCAAAAAAACCACCTGAAAGCTCTTCCATAGAGTTCTCCACAAATTCTTGGCAATTGCCTACTTACATTTCTCCAAGTTCCTTCCAACTAAGTCTAACCCTTTTCCTCTGCTTCTCACTTTAAAGGAGATGGCTCTTCCAGCTTTGCTGTCACACCAGGGCCTGACATATAGGAAGTGCTCAGTAAACATTTGCCCTATGAAGAGATGAATGAACAGGGCAACTTGGTAGTACTTGTAAAGGTGAAGATGAGCACACACATTCAGATCCAGCAAGACCCCAGAGAAATGCTAACACACGTGTCCAATGGGAGACACATATAAGGGTGTTCACAGCAGCACTCTTCCTTGTCTTCAATTATGCAAAGCTAACCACAGGTTCATAATCAGGAGACCGGATGAATAAGTCATAATATATTTATACAATGGAATACCAATACAGCAGTGAAAAATGAATAAACTCCAGTTACATGTGTTAACTTGGACACATCTGAAACATCCATGTTTTATTTCTTCAGCTGAATGACGGTGAAAGGGAGCTGTTGCATCAATCTTGAAACCTTCATGTTGTCTGAAATATTTCATAATGAAAATAAATGAAAAGAAGAAATGGATGAATGATGAATGAATGAAGGCTGCTTCCTCTCAGCCAGAGAGCTGATTCTCCTGCCTTTCTTTGTTTTATGTATATGCATCTCTCTGAGACTTAAGAGCACTTTGGAGTCAACCTAACCTGAACTGGAACCTGGCTCTGCCCTTGATGCTTTGTGACCTGGTGACCCTGGTACCTCTCTACCCACGTCACAGACGATTGTGAGCATTCACTGAGATCATGGCGTGTCTCGAAGTTTATCTAGCCCAGTTCCCCATTTCACAGATGGCAAAAGTGAGGTACAAATGGTAACTTCAGCTCCTTCCCCAGGAGCTAAACAGATAGTTGCTCCTTATCCCACAACAACCCTACAGGACCAGGGAAGAAGGTTGCCCGGATGGCCATCTGAACTTTAAGGCTGCAACTCTGGAGACGGAGGGCAAGGCAGTGTGGTGCCGAGGCTAGGCCATTGAATACAAGGTTCAGCCCAGCCTGAAGGAGCAGGCTCCAGTCTGAACCTCTGTTAGTTAGGTGGGGATCTTCCCCGATCATGCACCCATGGCTCAGAGCTCTAGGACTTGTTCAAGAGTGGCCAGCCTATAGATGAGCAGTAGAACTCACACCTCGGTATGGGGATGGGAAAGGGGGAATAGTTGTTCATGAGGACAGATTAGATCTAATCAGAATTTCTGACAATCAAAGGCAATAGGAGAAAAGACTTAGAGAGAGAGCTGCTTAGAGAGAGAAGGAAACAAATTGTCTGGACTCAGCAATACTATGTTAGAAGTCATGAAAAGACCAAGGTGAATAGATTTAAAACCAACTCTTCAAACGGCAATTATCTAGATGTAAAGAAACAAGAAATGAAGGTCCATCCAGAAAAGGGGGGAAGGAAGGCATCTATGAGACACTGTGGTATCCTGCCAGACCTTGACACAGATGTCACTTCTTTTCAGTCACCATGCTCCAATAGGCGTATTACATCCCTGTTTTCCAGAGAGGAAACCGAGGCCCAGTGAAGCAAAGCTCTAAATCCAAAGCCTGGGCCCTTTGCACCCCATGGAGGCTTCATTGGCGCTTTGACCCTCTCTCTTCTCTACTTGGTCCTAGGCGGGCCCTGGTGGAACAACGGTGGTCTGTCCAATCAGTTACCACCAAGAGAGGGGGCCAGAGAGGCCACAATGGAGGCCCTGCAGCCCAGCCAGCTCAAGCTTGCCGGCCTCTGTTGTTCTTGGGCTCCAGCCGGGTGCTCCTCAGGCGGGTGGCGGGACCTTGGAGCTGGCGTCTGCTGCAAGCCAGATCTCCTGCAGAGAACCCCTTCAAGGGCAGCCCTTGTCCCCACTCTAATTATACAAACAAGTTTTCTCAGCTTCTCCAAATAAACAGTGTGCAGTCTGTGAGCCATGGCATGCTGGGAAATCTGAAATGAGAAGCCACCGCTAATGGGCTCCTTAGCTGCAGGGCTAAACAGATTGCTTGAAAGGCAGGGCCTGAGCAGGTCTCTGCTGCCTTCCTGATCGGCCTCTTCCAGACTGTACTTTGTACCCTACACCACCCCATTCTCTGCTGATGCCACCAACCTACAGCCCCCATGTGAGAGAAAGAGTAGCTGAGTTGCACAAGAATTGCATTTCCGAACCCTGTAGGACAGGGCTCTTGCTGACAGAATTTCAAGGGAGGGTTTGCGTACATGGGATAGTCACATGTGTGCAAGAATAGGGCTGTGCATTGCACAAGGAGCATGTGTGCAGGGAGAGGTGTGGCATGTCTACAAGTAGGAGTGTTTTTGTGGGGTGTTGCTGGGAGCTGAGTACTGTTGCTTGGGGACAGAGGTTCAAAGCTGTGTAAGTGCACGGGATATATATTGGGCGGATGGGGAACAGAACATGATAGGTCATGAGCAGGTGGGAGAAAAACACTACCAATAACGATCTCTTCCCTCCAGCTCTGTTAGGGTTACTAAACACTTTTACATTCAATGCATTATTCCAACAACCCTGTGAGGAAGGGTTATGGCTCCTTGCATCTGAGGTCGAGTAACTTGTCCAAGACCACACAGCTCAGAATTTGAATGCAGTTTCCTGACTCCTAGGGTTATTTATATGACATCTTTTGCTACCCTGAAGGGTTATTTTTTTGCTGTTAGGAGGGCATGTCCTCCAGACTGCCAGCTTTTTGAGGAAGTGACCCATTTTGTTCATCTCTGCATAAGAGAGTAGTTAAGTTCATGAGCTCTGAAGCCAAACAGCTAGTTTAAACCCATCTCTGTCACTACTAGCTGAATGATCTTGGACAAAATTTTTACCTGTCTGGGCCCAGTTTTCCTCATCTGCAAAATGGGGTTTTAATTGTACCAACCTCACTGCGTTGTGAGATTTAGTGAATCTGTGCATGTGAAATACCTAGAACAGTGCCTGGCACATGGTAAACACTCAGACATGGCTGGCTGCTATTATTATAATTATTATTTTCACTTATTCAGCCTGTCACTGTGCTTAGGGACTGTAGATATATAATACACACTGTTGGGGGTAAATGATAAACTCATATGTGATGTTACTCACTGGTGCCAATGAGGTAAGGTATTCCCTCTCCAGGTGGTGCTTTTGTCATTTAACAGGGTCTTTCACTGCTCAATGCTTCCTGAACCCCTTGGGGAAGGCCCGTTTCCATCTGGTGTGTGTGTGTGTGTGTGTGTTGTGTGTGTGTGTGTGTGTGTTGGGGGAGGAGCAGGAGTTGAAGTGGATTACACGAGCCTTCTGGGCCTCTCAAGTGAGGCTGTTCTATGACTCCCCAGGTGCTGACTCCTCTGAGACCCTATTCATGGACACTCCCCCCCTCACTTCAGCTCTGGCCAGCTGCATCCCCTTTCTTCAGCTCATGCCTCCACTTGTCATCCAAGCCAGCACCCCTGCACCCTGCCACACATCAGCTCCCGCCCAGGTCAATCACCACCATCAGTCACTGTGCACCCCCCCCCCCCCCCCCCCCCCCCCCCCCCCCCCTCCACTGTCAGCGTTCACTAGACTCATCAGAGAAACTCTCCCTTCAGGCTGAACTTTCCATCCTCTCCCCTTGAAGGAGACTATTTGAGGAGAGGTTTATTTAAATCCATTCAGATTGTTTTGAGTTACCAGAGGGAATTAAACAGGGAGAAAATGGAAGGGAAGAGAGGCATCAGAGCAAGTGAAGAGCCAGCTTGAGAGAGAGCACAGAGAAAGAAAAAAAAAAAACAAAATAAGATAAGAAAGCATGGGAGAGAATGAAAATTCCTTTGCTGCTTTTCTCCATGAACACCGGGAGACAGAAAATTGCAATGACCTGTCCATACAAGGTTTTACTCTTCTTAGTGAGTGGAGAGTACTGTATGAGCTATAGAAACTAGTGCTGGTTCCTACACCAGGAGGCCACTGGAAAGGTGAGGGGAACTGAGTTTTGACCAAGCTCTGCCTCTAACGCATTGTATGATTGGGCCAGTCTCTTCCCCTCTCTGGGCCTGGGCTTTCTGACTTACAGTGTAGGAGGTGGCTGGGGCTGGGAAAGGGGGAACTAGCTTGATGAGTGCCAGGAGGTGAATGCTATTATTGTCCCCATTTAAAGATGAGAAAACTGAGGCACAGAAAATAAGCAACTCAGGTTCACACAGCTAATAAGTGATGGACCCAGAATTTGAATCCAAGGCAGTGGGCTCCAGAGGCGTACACTTAAAGATAGTGCCATCTCCCACTTTGCAAGAACTCTGGATCCTTAGGATCCTTCTAACTACACGACCTTGGGTGAGTCACTTCTCCTCTGGGCCTCAGTCTACCATGTGTAATGTATGTCTGCTTCTTAACCTACTGCCCTCTCAGGGTTGCGGAGAGGAGCCCAGAGTCAACTCCACATTGGAAATGAGACCTTAGAGACAGGATTTGGTGAGTGAGCACTGCGTCTGTGCCCAGCCAGCGCTTTACATGCATGATCTCATTTAATCCCCTCAATCTCATCTTCTATACTGAAATAACTGCAGCATAGAGAAGGCAAGTGACTTACCCAGGGTTTCCATGGGGAAAGGTCAGAACCAGGGTCCAGGTTCCCACTCTCAACCCTTGAGTTGCCTGGGGCGGAGGTACTGGACGGCCTAGGGCAGTGGTTCTCAGACTTGGCTGCACACTAGAATCACCTGGGGAGTGTTGAAAAACGGCCCTGGCCCCACCCCAAAACAATTAAATTGGGATCTCTGGGGCTTGACATTGGTATTTTCATAAATCTCCCTAAGTTAATCTAATGTGTAGCCAGGGTGGCCTAGAGAACTGGAACAAAAGTATTATAATGATGGGGGAGGGAACCAAGTCCAGGCTGGGGTCAGGGCAAGAGGGAGGGAGCTGACTGAATGGGTCCAGGAGACTCAGCATCCCATAATATTTCTGAGTTGGAGGAAAGCCCTCCAAACCCAACTGCCCGTTTTACAAGGGGGAGCCTGAGGCCCACATAGAAGAAAGCTTTTGTCCAAAGGGACAGAGGGACACATCTGGAGTTTGAATTTCTTTCCTGCCTCTTAATATCAAACCCTTTCCTCTGTCCTGGGCAGGTGGGGCCCACCCTTTACAGATACCTTGCTCCCATTTTGTAGAGGAGGAAACTGAGGCTCCGAGGGGAGAGCCCGGCTGCCCAATAGCACACAGTCAATAAACATTAGTGTCGGGATTGGGAGGCTGCCTGAGCCAGCTCCTTAACCCGTGCTCCTGGTACTGGACCAACGGCGTTCTAAGCTGCTGGGAGGCTCCGCCCGGGGTGACCAGAGAATTCGGCAGGGTTAAAGCGTACAGTAGGATCCCTGAGACGGTCCTCGTTTTATCCGGCCAAATCAGGCCTTCCGGGCCGCCCCGCCTTCTGAGCTGGAGCCGGCGGGGCCGGTTCGAGGCCAGGCGCGCTGGGAAGGAAGTCCTGGGGCCCGGAGCCCCCTCCCCTCCCTCTCCAGGCTCCTCCGGCCTGGAATCTTTTAATTGGAGACAAAGCCTTTAATTCCGAGAGATCAGATGAAAGGCTCCAAATGCAAATGTGCGGGCAGGAAAGCTGCTGGTGAGAATAGGCTGCCTTCAAAGTGTAAATGACTAAAGGCCTCAGCCCGCAGACGAGGAGGGGCTCGAGCAACCGCCGTGGCAGGCGGCGAGGCCGCGCTGGGCTCTCTCAATTGCTTCGATTCAGTAATTGATGGTTCCCAAGCAGCTCTTCAGAGCCCCAGGCGTGAAAAGAGTCCCACAGGCCTGTGCTGGCAGCCGGGCTCAGCTGTGTGACCCGGGGCAGTTCGGGCAGTTCACTTCATTTTTCTCAGAGCCTCAGTTTCTTCGTCTGTGAAATGGAACTAGCAGAACACACTCCGCGGTGGTGAAGCCGGAAAGAGAAAATGGGTCTGAATGGCGGGGCACAGGGTGGGTGCCGAGGCAAGTCGGTGGCCTTCTTTCCTTCAGGTGCGCATATTGTTCTCCTTCCTGCTTGATCCAGGTTCAGCACCAACTCTCCTAACTTTTCTTCAAATCTCTCCACCCCCTAAATTCCCTACCATCACCGCCCCCTCAAGACTCCTTAGTCGGCTTCCCTCGACCATTAGAGAAAGGTCAGTTGATTGGCAGGGTTTTTGTGCGGTTCTCCCTTCCAGAACTAGAGTGTCCATGAACTCATCCTTTTCTATGAATGCAGAGTATTCCATGGTGTATATGTGCCACATTTTCTTAATCCAGTCTATCATTGATGGCAGAATGTCCATTTTTCTCAGCCCCGCCTGCGGACAGGAATGGGGGGAGGAAGGAGGTGCTTGGGGGTGGGGGTAGATGTGTGGGTTGGGGTAGTAGAGAAGCAGGAGCTGGAAGACCAGATCAGGAAGCACCTCAAGGGGTGTGTAAGCAGCCTAGGTTTATTCCTTTTGTTTTTTCTTTTTTTTGAGATGGAGTCAGGCTCGTCACCCAGGCTGGAGTACAGGGGCGGGATCTCGGCTTCTGGGTTCAAGCGATTCTCCTGCCTCAGCCTCCCGAGTAGCTGGGATTACAGGCGTGTGCCACCACACATGGACTTTTTTTTGTATTTTGAGTAGAGACTGAGTTTCATCATGTTGGTCACGAACTCCAGCCTAAGTTTATTCTAAGGACAGAAGAAGCCATTTGGAGGATTTTGAGCTGTGGTTTGCTGTGATCTGATTTACATGTTTGAAAGATTTTTCTGGTTGCTGTGTGGAGAATTAATTGTAGGAGCATAGAGAGGAGGCTGTTGTCAGAGTCAGGGGAGAGGTGATGGCAGCGTGGCCCAAGATGGTAGCCGTGGAAGGGGAGAGGTAAGTCCTTGCCTTGCAATACTTGGATAGGAGATTCTGGGTAGGAGGGAAGTGGAGCCCCCAACTCCGGAGCACCATTCTCAGTGTATTCTCTGTGCTCTAGAAGTGTCACTCACATAGACTCTCCCGTGAGCATTGGGAGAAGAGGGCAGCAATCCTCGCTCAGCATGTAACCAAGACTTGAAACCTCCACCTTAACCTCAAGTTATGCCTTCCTTGCAACCAGCTGAGGGAAGTTGCTTATCTGTAGGCTCCCTTTACTGCTCTCCCTTCCCCAGGGATATTGCTAGGAACTTTGGGATATAGCTTCAACCTCCTATGATGGCTGCTACCTTGCTCTGCAGGTACTGGGAGCTGGGGTCACTGTCTTCCCTTCATCAGGTCTCTGGAAAATGGGAGAGGTGACTGATAGCAAAGGCAGATGACGAAAATGGATCAAAAGGAAAAAGAGAAGGCCAGACTTGGAACATGGTGGGTGTGGAATATGGGGAAGAGCTGGGGGAACTGGGGGGGAAAGAGACAGGGTGGAGTAGCTGAGAAGAGGCTGATTGGGGCAAGTGTCTTGGATGGAGCTCAGGAAGTCCACTGAGACCACTGAGGTAGGTTCAGATGCTGAGTTATGGGCCTAAATCCCAGGCCATGGAGAAGCTTGTGGATCCAGGAGCAAAGAGGGTGAGCAACTTTGCCCTGGGACTAGAGTAGAGGACACTGTGACCCCAAGGGGTGGGGCCTGGAGTGGAAGCAGCTGATAGGAGCACAACAGGGGAAACCCTGAAGATGACCAATACTTCAGCAATGGTCAAGACATAGGCTGTCCTGGCAACTGGACTTATCTAAGCAGTTTGCCCTGTCAGTGGGGCCCCACGCAGAGGACAGGCCTGAGAAAGAAGAGCCTGGAACCTGGGGCAGGACAGTGACAGGAGAGTCCTTTAGAAGGAGTGAAGGATATTTTAGAAGAGATGCCTTGGGGAAGCCAGTTAGCCTCTCCGGGACCTCATTTCCTTATCTTTGTGCCAGGACTGCTGTGCAGATCCAGCCTGGTCCAGAGCCCTGGCATGAGGCAGGTTCCCAGTACTTAAGGTCTTCCCTTTCTGTGCCTGTCCTGTCTATCCAGCACCCTCCAAGCCCAAGCAGCTTGCTTACTGTTCTGCTTGCATTCAGTTGCTGGGTGGCTGCATTTTTTTTCTGTTTTATGTGTTTTACTTTATTTCCTGTTGTCAGTCAAAATCCCTGCTGAAGTCTGTGCAGCCAGGCAGGCTAAGTACTTCTGTGCTTGGCAGGCCTGGCTTGGGAGGGCTTGCACCACCCCCTCATCTGTCTGCTCACCCATCCACTGGGCTGCTATGAGCCTTGTCTGCTAAGGTAGCAGGGGGGGTGCAGGGCATCCCACATCTGCTCCCCACTTTGCCCACCGAGGCCCCTGCTGCTGCCCAGGAGGGAGAGACAGCTGAGCCAGGAAAGACAAGAAGGGAGAGGGGGAGAATGAATGGCTTAGTCTTAGGAGGACAGAGAAGGCCCAGAGCAAGAGCACAAGAAGAAGAAGGGGGTTCAGAGTTATAGCAACCACAGCGTCATACCTACAAGTTCTCTGTGAAGATGGAGAAAGTTGGTCAGCAGGGAGGGGAGAGGCAGTTAGAGAGCCTGGAGGCCCAGCAGAGAGCAGAGGGAGGCACTGTGAGATTGAGAGGATGAGGGAGACAAAAACAAGGAATGAAAAAAAAGTCCAGTGGGAAGCAGTACAAAAATCAAGGAAAAACTGTGAGGGGTTGGAAATTGCATTTTTGCTTTTGGGCCCTTGAGCCTTGGCGAGCAGAGCTGCCCCATAAACCTTGGGATTAGCGCTCTGCTGTCCTGGGCTGGCCGGCACCTAATGGAAGCCACCTGGCTGGCCGCAGGCCCTGGCCTCGCCACAGCCCTGGGCCCAAGGGGCTTCCTCAGAGACAACTTTATTTGCAAATTTACAGTTGGGGAGCAGACCAGGGAGAGAGGACCCACATCAGGATGTCCTGTATTATCTGTGTGGACAGTTCAGAAGGGCAGAGGGAGCCCATAGTCCTCCTGGGAAGCCCCCTTAGTGGGGACCCTGTGGAGGGCACTCTGATGTCCAAGGGTAGGTCACCTCTGTTGCTTCTAAGTCCCTGCCAGGACTCTGTAACCTCATGGTACTGTGCCAATAGGACCAGCCACAGTGGCACGACCTGCCCCAACAACCACCTGTCTAGCCCATTTCTCCTCCCTGTTGTGGCCTGAGGTAGAGGCTGTAGCAATGCTGACAGGTAGGAGGTGTGAATCCCCTCATTTCACAAATGGTTCAAGGGAGGCTGAGAGGGAGAGGAAGTGTGCTGTTCAGGATCACACAGCAAGTCAGGCACAGGAACCAAGATGTTTGGATTTGTCTTGGAAAAGGAGGAAAGGACAGGGACAGGAGATGGAGAGCTGGCTGTAGGGAGTGTGTGTGTGTGTGTGTGTGTGTGTGGTGGGGTGGGGTACTGGGGGACCACGGAGGGCCCCCCACTGAGAAGCAGAGAGAGAGGGAAGTCAGGAGAAAGCCCTGGCAGGGGCTGGTGGAAAGGCAAGTCCTGAGGCTGGAGGATGTAGTCAAGTAGATGATGCTGCTCGCAGAGGACCACAGGTGGGCTTGGTGGAGGACCATAGGTGGGACTGGTTGGGTGCAGAGAACAAGATCCACCATCCCTTTGGCAGGCAGGTGGCAGCCAGTCTGCACCAGGGAGATTGGATCCTAGCTAGCCACAAGCTTCTTGCCCTGTGGAAGAGAAACTGGCCTGAGAAAAGCGGGAAGTTTGGGACTTCCCAGCCCTCCCGCTAGGAGTGCACATGAACACATGCATACACACACACATGCACATCCAAACATGAGGATTTAGGCTAGACTCTAGACCGACCCGGCTCAATACAGAAAGGTGGTTTCTAGAAATGCAATATTAACCAGGAAGAAGCTGAGGGTCCTTTATGTATATGGAAGCACCACGAAGGCCTTGAAGGATGAGGGAAGTGAGGTGAAGTGGGCTGCCCAAGGTCACACTGAAAGCTCAAGGAGACCTGGGGGCCCTGGGGCCAGAAACTGCCTTTTCAGTGGCTGCAGGTAGTGGGGTACTTCAAGACCATGCAAGAAGCCAGTAGGATGAGAGGAGGTGGGGTCAGCAGGATAGTGAAAGAGGGCCCCATAATTACTCACATTTATTGAGCATTCACTGTGTGCCAGACAGGTGCTATGCCATTCTCAGGATGTACACTATCTCCTTTAAGTCTCACACAGATCAATGAAGTTGGAATGGTAGTTAGCCCATTTTGCTGACAAGGAAATCAAGGCTTGGAGAGGTGAAGGGAGTTGCAGCTAGGAAGTAGAAGATCCAAGTCTATCGGAGTCCAGTTCAGGGCTTCGATTCCAGAGTGAATGAGAACCCCATGGCAGTCAGGAGAGAAAGGTAGGATGGATGGGCGGGGAGACTGTGTCAGGGTCCTGGTCCTGGTGAGTGCTCCCTTCATTCCTGGACCCCCACCTTCAACTCACTGGGGAGGAGAGCCTCGGTAGCATCCTGCCTGTAGTCTTCCCCTGGAAGCAAGGCCCCACCTGGCCAGGGCTGTCACCAGACTGTGAAGACAGGGAGTTGTCATCTCTTCTGCAAAAAAAAGATTTCTGACCTCACCCACAGCACAGCTGCAGATGGGCTCGCTGGGGAGGTCCAGAGCCACAAGATGCAATGCACTGAACCCCAGGGCAGCCAGAATGCATACAGCCTTCTACTTCCAGCTCTGCTGAGTGACACAGCACAAGTCCCTCCCCGGCTCTGGGCCTCAGTGCCCCCCATTGTACCATGAGGAGTGGGCCGAGGTTGTCTGAGGGCTCTGCCAGCTCTGACAGTCTAGGAATCTATGACATAAGCATGTGGAAAGAGAACTGACAGTCTCTGGCAGGCCATGCCAGGCACCAGATGAAGAGCACTACAACTCCTCAAAATGAAATTGGAGCTCAGAGGAAGTGAGGTTGGGATGAGTTGGACAGCCAATGAGGACAGATGGGCTTTCATTCATTCCTTCAAATGAGCGAGCATGTGTTGAGCGCCTACTATATGCCCGGCACTCTGCTAGGTGCTGATGATGCAATAAAGAGCCTCTCTCCTGAAGGAACCTTAGCTGCCTGCCAGCAACTGAATTGATTGTCCTTGGGGAACAATGGAGGGATGTCTTTCCTTTCCTTCTCTGTCGCTGTCCTTGTGTATCTGGCTTTCTCTCCTCTTCCTGTTCTCTTCCTTCTCCTGTCTTTGGGCTTTGTCTCTCCCTTTTCCCCTGCCTTTCACCCTTTCCTAACTGTATCTCTGTCTTCCCTTCACTTCTCTGCGTCACTAATAATGGGAGTAAGGGGTGGGGATCTGAGGGGTGGAAACTCCCACTTGAGCTCTCCTGCTAGCCTGGATGAGGACATTTGGAAGCTGAGAGGGGACTAGATTAGATAGCAGGATTGGCCAAGGCCTGGGCTGACAGCCATCACCCCAGGGTCATGGGAGGAGGGGATGCTAGGCAGGGGCACCTATGGCACAGGTCTCAATCAATGGGGCACTGGCCCAACGCTAGAGCTAGAACTGAGTCATCCCCTTTGCCTCCCAACCAAGAGACAGGACAGGGCTATGGCAGTGAGGACAGATCCCCAGGGAAGGCTGAAGAGCACAGAATGGGCGACTCGAGACAGGGAGGGGCTTTTGGACAAATGCCATCTGTTATTTTCATGCTTGGAATTCCAATGGAGACTAGAGTTGAGGTGTTTGAGTTGAGATGAAAAGGGAGCTCTGTGAATGGAATCAATGAGATGGCGGGTTCAAGACTGCACGTGAGTAACCTCGCTGAGCCTCAGTTTCTTCAGGCATAAAATAGAGATAGTGCCAATCACCCAGAGTGAGACCTAAATGATCCCACCTAAGGGATAGTGCTTTACAGATTATAGGGATGGTCTGATCCCCTCCAGAGGGCAAGGACAGCAGGGCCACAGTGCTAAGGAATGGGGCCAGACTTCAGGAGGGGCTTCCTGGCCTGGCAGTGGTAGAGCTGGGGTGGATAATTTTGTGAGAGTGAGGGCTGAGAGAAGAGAGTGCAGTGTGAAAAGGTGAGTGTGAGCACGGAAGTAAGGAAAGCTTCCTCTGTGGCCACCAACTGGCTGTCAGGGGCACCCAGTCCTGCAGGCCAGAGCAGGGCATCATTCATTTGGGGTCCTGCCAAGCATGCAGAGGCAGCATCCTGGTGGTGGTAGGAGCATGTGCTTTTGAGGCAGAGACTAGGGCTCAAATCTTGGTTCAGTCCCTTTCCGGCTGTGTGGCCTTGAATAAGTCAGTTATCGTCTGTAGCCCTCAGTTTCCTCATCTATAAAATGGAGCTCACTGGGCCTTATTCATCAAGTTTACATGGTGCTTGGCAGATGTTGAACACATGTTTTCAAGTCCCTTCCTCCCCCTGGGCCTTAGATGCCCCATTTGTCATAGAAAGGGGATTGGACTAAATATTCTATCAGGTCCCATTCAGCCCTAACATGCAGATACAAGCCATGATTATTATTTGTGTTTCTGAATTATGTTCAGTGAATGAGTCAGTCACCAGCAAAATTGTGATGGTGTGGGTGCTATTTGGTGCTGGAGGATGGGGAAAAGGGGTGTTCCAGGAGCAACAGAGAGTGTCCTGTCCCTCAGAGAGAAGGTTGGAAGTCTACTTTCTCTGGCAGGGGCACCTTATTATTGTTGTTGTGTTGTTATTATTATTATTATTATTATTATTTTGAGACAGAGTCTCACTCTGTCGCCCAGGCTGGAGTGCAGTGGCACGATCCCGGCTCATGCAACCTCTGCCTCCCGGGTTCAAGCGATTCTCCTATCTCAGCCTCCTGAGTAGCTGTGACTACAGGCACCCACCACTATGCACGGCAAATTTTTGTACTTTTTAGTAGAGACAGGGTTTCACCATATTGGATAGGCTGGTCTCAAACTCGTGACCTCGTGATCTGCCCGTTGGCCTCCCAAAGTGCTGGGATTACAGGCGTGAGCCACCGCGCCCAGCCCAGTGGTGCCTTATTACAGTCCAGGAATAGCCCCCAAATGTGCCTGGCACTGGGGGCCTGGGTGGCACTGCTGTAGAGCCTCATTGGCCAGATCAGTCTGGAGACATATCTGGGTCTGGGTCTGGGTCTGGGGAGCTTGACTATGGCAGCTGGAAGCAGAGAAGCCCCATCCCTCAATCCCATGTGTTTCCCTTCCTCAAGAAGTAAAAAGAAAGACTTAAGGATTAGACCTCAGGGGGAAAAAAGAGAGAGAATTAGAACCCAAATCCACATCTGGCCTTACAATATGGCTAACCCTAAGCTCTCCGCCCACTGAAGCATGGGGAGCGGGGTGGGCAGGGGAGCAGCTGGAGTGATCCAAGCTGCCTTTCTGGTGACATCACTAACAACACAGGCGCCCACGTGGGGCAGGGCTGACTGCCCTCATCTGGATCCACCCAGAGTGAGGAAGGAGAAAAGATGGGGCTCCTGACGGAAGCCGAAGTTCCTGTTTTGACTCAGCTAGAAATCTCTTAGGGCTTTGTTCTCCCATCTATAAAATGGGCCCACCCTGCTCCCTTGCATGCAGGATAATATGATTAAGCCTTCTCTGTAGAGAAAGGTGAGCAGCAGACACACATACCATCCCTGGAGGGATGCCATGCACCTCCATATTCCCAGCATTAGTGCCACAGAGCCTATGGGGGAAGGGAGGCCCTGGTGGCCATAGTCTCTCCAGTCAGTCAGAGGCATTTCTGACAGAGACTGGTAGAATCAGCACTGGCAGGGCCTTTATATCTTGCTCTGCAGCAGAAGAGAGCTGGGTGTCCCAGGATCACCCAGTGAGACCAGAGCAGTAGTGGGACTTGCCCTCGGGGCTCCTGCCTCCCAATCCAGGCAGAGCCCTTTCACTAGCACCTCATTGCTTCCTCAAGGCCCTCAAGGGTACAAGGGAATCAGGTCCTCAGAGATAAAGGAGAATTAGCCCTTACTGGTGGGACTGGGGCGTGGGGCTAGTTCTCTTAGTCTTCGCCCTTAAGATGATTGTCCCTGTCCTAGACTGGATCTGTGCCACAGCTCCTGGAGCTTTGGGACTCTCCAGACTAGGTTGACCAGATAAAGTACAGGACATTCAGTTAATTCAAAAAAAATTTTTTTTTTATTTTTTTGAGACAGAGTTTTGCTCTTGTTGCCCAGGCTGGAGTACAATGGTGTGATCTTGGCTCAACGCAACCTTTGCCTGCCGGTTCAAGTGATTTTCCTGCCTCAGCCTCCCAAGTAGCTGGGATTACAGGCATGCGCCACCACACCTGGCTAATTTTGTATTTTTAGTAGAGATAGGGTTTCTCCGTGTTGGTCAGGCTGGTCTCGAACTCCCAACGTCAGGCGATCTGCCCGCCTCGGCCTCCCAAAGTGCTGGGATTACAGGCATAAGCCACCGCTCCTGGCCTCAGTTAAATTTGAATGTGAGGTAAGCAGTGAATAATTTTTTTGTATAAGTATGTCCCAAATATTGCATGGGATATACTTGTACTAACAGTACAAGTATTGAAATTCAGATTGTAATTGGGTGCCCTGTATTTTGGTTTGCTAAATTTGGCAACCCTGCTCCTGACGGGCTGCCTTAAGGAACAGTAAGAGATGGCTGCCTCAGGGTCTCTGGCCCATGGGGCAGGGACTTCCCACTTTCAAATCCCTAGTCCTCAGCTGATCAACTGGAACCTCTTGCTGGCTGAGGGAACATGTTTAATTTGGTCGCTCATTAATTTGCACAGCTCTCTTTCTTCATCCTCCTGGGCCTGGTGCTGCTCTAATGAGTTAGGGTGGTAATGAACAGGAACTCCTTCATGTGGAACAGCACAGGTCCACAGGCACTGGGGTGGGCCCCTCTGCCGCCACCTTAACTGACCCGCCTCAGGATCAGGTGGATGGCATTGAGGGGATCTGAAGGGAGCCCCTGCCTCCAGGACTGGCCTCAGTAGGAAGGTCTGAAGGGGAATTGGGTGGCCAGCCTCTGACACTTCACTGATGAATTCCACAAGCGTGGGGAGGGCATGGAGGCTGAGGGGACAGAGAATAGGCTGCGGAAACAGGTGACAGGCCGGGCAGCAAGGTCTGTGACCCCCAACAACCCTCTACATTGGGACTTCAGAAATTGGGCAAGAAGATTCCAGTATGTGAGGGCAATGGAAGAAGGCTGAGGTCAGGGTCTGGAGAAAACTCAAAGCCATATTCTCCAGAGTGAACACTTCCCCTGAGCCATTCTGCAAAGAAATACTTTTGTGGTTAAATTTGTTTGGGAGACACAATAGACTGTGAGACACAGAAACACACACATCCTCAGCAATTTGCCTGTACATTAGCTTACTGAAGGCTCTGAGAAGTCCTGCAGTAGAAAACCAGAAACCAAAAAACTATTTACATCGTTTAACTGGGCTTTTCCCATACTTGTTTGACACAGAATCTTTTCCGTCTGAGCCTCTTTTTTACCCTTCCTTTTCTGGGCACTCTTGCTCTCTGGGACACACTTTGATGTTCTACAGCCATGCCTCAGCTGGGGCAGAGTGGCCACTATGGGCAGGGTAGCAAGGTTCCTCTGGGCCCTAGAGGACATACCTGCTGAATCCCATCACACTGGCCTGGAGTCCAGGCTTCAGCTCAATCCTCTACCTGCCCCGTTCTTTCATTTTACATGGACATTTTTCCTCAGACTCTCTGGGTCCATCTGTGCCCATGCACGTGGGCACATGTTCCTACATATATCTATGCAGAGGTGCGTGTAGGCACAATAGTGACATGCCTACCAGTGTGGGCTAATCCAGAAAGCCAAAAGCCCAAGAACATCGAGAGAGAGAGAGGAGAGAGAGAGAGAGAGAGGAGAGAGAGAGAGAGAGAGAGAGGACTGATTTGATTTTCTTTCCTGGTCCCCTTCTTGGGTAACTAATTCCTTCCATCATTCCACTAGGAAATATCCTAGAAGTCAGCTAATGATGAAGTCCATTCTGGTCACGCCATTTGCCTGAGCTCATGGGCTAGTTCCTGTCAGGACTGTGGAGAAAGGTCTCCAAAGTGCAGAACTGTGAGGCCTGGCCTGTACCCACTGAGGAATGCATAGCAGAGAGGGACAGAGGCTGCATTCTGGGCCCAGCAGTGCCAGTTTAAACATTTGTTCCACTTCTCTCTGCTTAGGAGGATTCTATAAATGACAGGAAGGCCTCCACTATAGCATCAGTTCAAGATTAAAGGTCAGTTCCATGAGAGCAGGGACTGTGTCTGTCTTGTTATCCCTGTGCTCCTAGTGCCTGACACAAGGTCTGGCAGGCTGTGCATATGTGTTTGTGTGTGTGTGTGTGTTGTGCGTGCACGCGTGTGTGTGTGTATGCATGCAAGCAGGAATATACTTAACAAATGTTTATTGAGCACTTATTATATGCCAGGCGTGGTCCTAAGATTTTACATGGAATAACCTATTGAATCCTCACAACCATCCTCCGAGGTAAGTACTATTATTATACCCACTTTACAGATTCAGACACTGAGGCACAGTGGGTGAGTAGCTCACTCCAGGTCACACAACCAATGAAAAGTACAGCCAGAATTCAACACAGGCAGTCTGACTCCAGAGTTCTTTCGCTAAACCCACGATTCCATACTTGATGGTTCAATGAATAGTTGTTGGGTGAATGTAGAAATGAATGCATACATGCAGGAAGGAAGGAAGGAAGGAAGGAAGGAAGGAAGGAAGGAAGGAGGAAGGAAGGAAGGAAATACCAACCGATGGCAGCCCACAACCCTCTAGCAACCTGATGCTTGGCATGCAGCACTCCCCAGGGCTTCCCTCCAGAAGCCCAGCAGCAGTGACATAATGAAACACCCTCCCAGCCGCCCACACCAATACCACCTCTTATCTCCCTCCCTCCTCTCTCCCTCCCTCCCTCCCTCCCTCTGGGCCTTTGTCACATTTTGCTCTCACCCTCCTCCTTCCACACTGCTCCTCCCAGCCACTACCCAGCCCACCAGCTCCTTGACCTGCCTGCCTACCAGTCTGTCTCCTCTTCCTTGTGTGCTTGCATGTGAGCCATGAAACCCACCACCTCTAAAAACAAAGCAGGCAGCCATCTCACCCTTGTGCTGCCACTTTGATGTCCCCTTCCTGGTAGCAGCAGGGGGCTGAGCCACCCTGCACAGACTTGGGTCCCAGGGACAGGTGCAGAGAAGCTCCACACATGAAGGCCCAGGCCAAGAGGAACACGGGTTGTTGGAAACCAGGAAGCAAGAGGCCTGGGAGGGACCGCCCAGACCTGCAGGGCCGGGGGGCTTTCATTCTGCAGCCTTGTGCCCACCGTGTCTCCAGGGACTAGCTGCTAATAGATTTTTATTTTATCTTAATTAATTAATTTATTTTTTCACTGAGACAGAGTCTCACTCTGTTGCCCAGGCTGCAATGCAATGGCGTGATCTTGGCTCACTGCAAGCTCCGCCTCCCGGGTTCAAGTGATCCTCTCACCTAAGTCTCCCAAGTAGCTGGGACTACAGGCTCCTGCCACCATGCCGGGCTAAATTTTTTCTTTTTTGTATTTTTAGTAGAGACCGGATTTCCCCATGTTGCCCAGGCTGCTCTCGGACTCCTGACCTCAAGTGATCCACCAGCCTCGACCTCCCAAAGTGCTGGGATTACAGGCGTGAACCACTGCACCCAGCCAATATGATTTTTAAATAACACAACCTACCCCTCACATGAGTTTAGCAGCCTACAGTTGACAAAATACTTTTGCATCCATTTGCCTAATAAATCCTCATTATGGCATAATTGGTAAAAGCTTTAGAGTCATGATGCCTGGGTTTTAATCCTGCTTCTGTGGCTTCTTAGCTATGCAACATAGGGAAAGTCACCTACACCCTCAGAACCTCAGTGTCCCCATCCTTAAAATGAGCATTATAGCAATTCCTGGTTCACAGCATTGCTGCGAGGAGTAAAGGAGTTGATCCATGGAAAGTACTCAGCATAGTGGAGTGTGTAGACATACACCATTTAGTATGTACTCCCCAGACACCAGGCTTAGTCCTTTTGCTGTTGTTTTTGTTTGTTTTATTTGAGACGGGCTGTTGCCAGGCTGGAGTGCAGTAGTGTGATCTCGGCTCACTGCAACCTTGGCCTCCCAGGTTGAAGCAATCCTCCTGCCTCAGCCTCCCGAGTAGCTGGGACTACAGGCATGCGCCACCACACCCAGGTAATGTTTTTGTATTTTTAGTAGAGATAGGGTTTCACCATGTTGGCCAGGGTGGTCTCAATCTCTTGACCTTGTGATCCACCCGCCCCGGCCTCCCAAAGTGCTGGAATTACAGGCGTGAGCCACTGTGCCAGGTCAGTCCTTTTAATCACAGGTTCTCTTCAGCAATCCCATGAAGTAGAAGAGGAAACTGAGGCTTATGAAGGAGAAATGACCTGCCCAGAGTCATCGAGGAAGTAGGTCTGTCTGTCCCCAAAGCCCAAGCTCTTTGGGAAACTGAACTCAAAAGATGGCACCAGTCTGGGTTTGGGATGCGACTGACTTAATCTAGTGCTCTTTTCACGGTCCCTCAAATGTCACTTTCCTCTTTTGAATGCAATAGATCTAGGTGTCTCCTACTCCCTCATTCTCCCCAAGCAGGCTGAAGAGCACAGAGTGGGCGACTCGGGACAGGGAGGGGCTTTTGGACAAATGCCAACTGTTATTTTCATGCTTGGAATTCCAATGAAGACTAGAGTTGAGGTGTTTGAGATGAGATGAAAAGGGAGCTCTGTGAATGGAATCAATGAGATGAAGGAAAGTTTGACGTTTCCACTGTGTTCCACATGTCCCTAGAATACTGGTGTCCAGGCCAGCAGGTGCCAGGTGTACCCGCCTATCTGCAGACACTGGTTATGCCTGGTCCATGCTGCCACTGGCCAGGTTAGCTTGTGCCACAGGTACTTTTTCCATGACATTTGTTGCCACCTGTCCCCCAGGAGGTGGGCCCCTCTTCACTATTCCTGGCTTGAGTTCCAGGTGCTTTTTTTTTTTTTTTTTTTTTTTTTTGAGATGGCATCTCGCTCTGTCACCCAGGCTGGAGTGCAGGGGCTCGCTGCAACTCCGCCTCCCCGGTTCAAGTGATTCTCTTGCCTCAGCCACCCCAGTAGGTGGGACTACAGGTGCACACCACCACACACAGCTAATTTTTGTATTTTTAGTAGAAATGGGGTTTGGCCTCGAATTCCTGGTTGGTCTTGAACTCCTGGCCTCAAGTTGATCCGCCCACCTTGGCCTCCCAAAATATTAGGATTACAGGCTTGGGCCACCATGCCCAGCCCGAGATCCAGGTGCTCTTGACTGGCATCACGAAGGCTAGAGGAGCTGCTCTTGAAAGGGAAGGCTGTGGAGACCAGAGGAAGAGGAAGAAGCAAAAGGGGCTTCTTGACCCCTTCCCCATCTTGGCCCCTAACCCCTGGCTCCCACAGCCCTGATTCCTCCCTCTTCTCCCCTATCTTCTGGCACACACCAGCAGATGGCCCCACCCAAAGCCAGTATCACCTCCGGGCTCCATTGTCCCAAGCCAGTATCACCTCCGGGCTCCATTGTCCCAAGCCAGTATCACCTCCGAGCTCCATTGTTCCTGCCAAAAAGGCTAACAGCAGAGGCCCCTGTGCTGCTGCCCACTGAGAACCTATCACAAGGGAGGTCTGGAAAAACAGGCTGGGCCACAATTTTCAGACCTCTGGAAGGAGAGTTCCTCGAAGGAGAAAAACGAAACACCTAGTGAGCCCCTACTATGCACTGGGGGTTGGACATGTGGGCTTTAATTTTCCTGACTGAATCCTCCCAGCCATGCAAAGCAGGTATTCTTGCCAATATTTTACAGAGGAAACAGCTGAAGTAAAGTGACTTGTCGAGAGTCCCATGGACAGCAAGCGTTGGAGCTGGGGCTGAACTCAGGACTGGCTCCAAAGCAGGCAGGCAGGCATGCCTCTGTGCACCGGCTCTTGGAATGGGTGACCCCGCTGACTTTGGCTCTGTAGGGTGGGGAGGGTTTGAGGAATGAGGCACTCCGGACTTTAGAATTTGCCTGAAAGCTGAGATTTTATTCCAGTGAGTGCCCACCTCATAAAACCCAAAGAAACCAAACCAAAACAAAAAACAAAAAGATCACTCCTTTTTATTTTTTGAGACAGAGTTTTACCCTTGTTGCCCAGCCTGGAGTTCAACGGTGTAATCTCAGCTCAACGCAACCTCTGCCTCCCGGGTTCAAGTGATTCTCCTGCCTCGGCCTCTTGAGTAGCTGGGATTACAGGCATGAGCCACCACACCCAGCCCAAGATCACTCATTTTTGACATACATGTTTAGGAAACATCTTTCTCATCTTCCTGGCCTCTGCTTTATAAAGATTTGGGGTCGTTCTCATTAATAGCCCGCCATTATCAGCACTGTGCTGTGGCGCTCTCCCCCAGGGTGTCCCCCCTAGGCTAAATGGCCTCAGCTTGTTTGTCTTCTTTGAGCTCTTGTACCTGGTTGGGGTTGTTTTGTGTTTTACTAGTTTGCTGCCTACTCCCCTGCTGTCAGGCCATCAGCTCTCACTTCTTGACACTTTTAGTGTGCCTGCTTCCAGCAGCCCCTCTGCCCTCCTTCTGATTTACTGCTTCTAATTTGCTGCGGACTGGGGCACCAGATAACCAGGCCTTGTTCGAGTAAACAGGAGGGAAAAACACTAAGGAGGGTCCTCCTACAGGTAATCTGCCCGTGCTTTAGTGTAGGCACTTGGTGGCAGCCGAGAATCTGAGCAGCCAGCAGCTCACAGCGCTCAGAACTAAAGCCCGTGGCCCCCACATTTACACCGCCAGGTGCCTCCTTATTCTGACTTGCACCAGAGATGACCTCAAGGCCAGAGCAAGTGTGAATCCAGCCCTTAGTCCTAAACTGGCCAAACAGTTGAGGAGTAGCACACCCAAGATAAGAGAACTGCCACATTTGCTGAGCAAACAAGAGCGATTGAACAGAGGGTTGTCCCTGCCTCAAGGGCATACTAATGGGCAGGGGGGCATCTGAAGACCTCCAATATCACTGCCTTTCCCACCCTGCCTCCCAGAGGCTCTGCAGAGATTCTGGACTGAGGACGCTCCCTCTCTCAGCCTTGGCCCTAGCCCTGCCAGGAAAGCAGGGATGGAAGGGGGACTCATTCCAGTGTCCCTCATAGCATGGGGGCTCATTCAAGGCCCCAGAGCTTGGGTAGGCTGGGCCCATCTCTGCCTATGTCCAGGCCAAGTCCCTCACACTCCCACAACTGCCCCCACCTCCACTCGACTGTGGCAGGAAATGGTCCAAGCTGAGCTGGGCCTGGCTCGCCACCTCAGCAGTCCAAGGGCCTGCCTCTCCCCCAGCCTGGGGGAGGGAGGCGCCACTGAGGGGCGAGCACTGAGGCAGATTTAGGACTTGGGTGGAGTTTGAAGCCCCCAAAAGCCATTTTTCAACCTGAAAACTGAACCAAGCTGGTCTGGAATTGTGACTGGAGGATAAATGTGGACCCCATGGTGTCATTTTATGGTCAATTTTCAGAGTGTAACTGCACTTTAAGCACTAACGCTGAGTAGCAGGAAAAAACTTCTTAACCGTAAGATCTATTAAGAGTGCAGAGCTGGCTCCCAGGGGCGAGGTGGGAATGCATAGACGTGAATCATTGGAAACAGGTCTAGCCCAGGCGCTAGGGAATAGCCCAGCCCAAGCTGGGCTGAAGGGAGGGAGCAGGCAGTGCTGGAAGGATGAGAGGGCTCCTCCAGCTCCTCAGCCCTGCTGGTGGTGGCTCATGGTCACTTTCTCCGGTGGCCTAGAGTCCTGCCTGAGTCTCTGGACACTATCCTCTCCTGGGCAGGGCAGTTGGGCTTGTTACACTTGGCTGCTCCAAGCAGAAACTGAGAAAAGGCAAACGCTGGCATAGCGGCCAGCCTGGTGGGGTGGTGGCAAGGCAGGAGGGCTAGCTGGCTGCTGAGCTGAATAGGACTGATGACTCTGTTTCCTCGGGTGTCCTGTTTGATGTCAATCACCGGGCTCAGCAAGCTCTTCAATCAGACACAACTGGCCCCCAGGGAAATAGGACAAGAGGCCAGGGAGGGTCTAGGTTATTTGGGGTTAAAGACCTGCAGGAGGGGGCAGAGTCGGGGGCAGGGAGTTTGGAGGAGGGGGTCAGAAGGTACAGAGACAGAAAAGGATGGCGATGGAGGTCTCTAGTGATGGCAGATGGCAGATGAAAGGGGAAGCTGGGGACCAGGTGACCTCCAAAGTTCCTTTCAGCTGGAAAAACTAGTTCCAAGGGACACAGGAGTGAAGAGATGAACTAACTGCCAGACAGGACCTTCAACAAACTGAAGGAGAGCCTCCCAGTCTCAGAGCTGTGGTCCAACCATTGGGACACTTGCTGAGATCCCATCTAAGATTTAGAGTCAGAGCTGGCAAGCAGAGATACCAAAGGACACCAATCTGGGGAAGGATAAACAGTGATGTTCAGGCCTGGCAGTGAAGAAACCTCAACTGAGCCACAATTTACTGTGTGATCTTAGGTAAGTCTTTTTCAGTCTCTGAGCTTAGATTGACCTATTTTATTCATAATGGGTAGCAGGGAGCTGAGGAGTGAAATTCCAACCTGATGAATTCTTTTTCTTTCTTTCTCTCTCTCTCCCTCTCTTTTTTTTTTTTTTTGGACAGGGTCTCACTCCTGTCCCAGACTGGAATGCAGTGGGTGATCACAGCTTACTGCAGCCTCCACCTCCTGGGCCCAGGTGATCCTCCCACCTCAGCCTCCTGAGCAGCTGGGACCACAGGTATGCACCACCACACTCGGTTAATTCTTTGTATCTTTTGTAGAGATAGGGATTCACCATGTTGCCCAGGCTGGTCTCCAACTCTGGCCCCAAGCAATCCAACTGCCTCGGCCTCCCAAAGTACTGGTATTACAGGCGTGAGCCACCGTGCCTGGCCCTGATCAATTCTTTTACGTGTTTGAATATAAGGGTCTTAGAGCATTCCAGGATTCCTCAGACTGGTATGCTCTGGGGTGGGATTTCCTGGGGGTCAAAAATAGAAATAAAACAAAATTACTGGCTAGGTACCAGGGAATGTTCTAAGTGCTTTTTACAAATATTAACTCACGTAATCCTCACAACAGCTCAGTGATGTGAATACTATTACCCCTATTTTGCAGATGAGGAAATTGAGGCAGAGAAAAAATAACTGACAGACTCAAGCACCAAACTGACTCTGAAACCAAAGACACTCTCTGCCTTCTTTCCGGTTCATTTCTTTAGCTGGGTGACCCTGCCTCATCCACCCTGCACCTTCCAGGGCTTTGTTCTCCTTCATGGCTTTCAGCACTGGGCAAGGTCTCTCCTGCCTGAGCCGGGCTGTCTCCTTGAGGTGCCCTTCACCTCCCTGTGCTTCCTCCCCTCCTTCTCCTCCTCTCTGGGGGAGCTGAGCCAGGCTCAGGTTTCTCCATTTCCAGGCTGAGTCTCCTGCTTTGAGGTGGGCACACTGAAGAGAAGATATCTTGCTGACCTTGCACTTTCCATCCACTCTGGGGCTCTGGGCTCTGAATGGACACATGAGGAGACCTGCACCCGCTATCGTGGTGAGGGACTGAGGAGGGGGGCTGGCCTCTTGCCCCGGACCTCTGGTGTGGGAGAAGTTACCCCAGTCCCACTGAGCGGGCCTGAGTTTGAAACCCACAGGCATCTCTGTGCAGATCTGGGGCAGAAGTATTGCTGAGGGCACTGGAGGAGGAGTCGGGGCCAAGGGCTGGGTGGGATGTCCACCTGATTGTAGTTACAAACCCCTTCTCCACATGACAATGGAGTACTTACTAATTCTCCCTTGCGTGGGACTAGTTTCTTCCTCAAGCTTTCTCTTTTGGAATGATAGAGTGTTAGAGATAGAGATAGAGTGTAGAGGACTGGATAGACGCTTAGAAATCATTGAGGCCAAGTCTTTTTGTTTCCAGATGGGGAGCATGAGGCCCAGAGAGGGCAAAGACATGCTCAAAGTTGCACAGCAAGACGGCCACGGAAGCAAGTTGGAACCCAGGGTTCTTGACTCTTCCCAGTAAGTGTCTTATCCAGCTCAGTTCCACCCCTCACTGTGGACAAGAACCTCTACACTCCGCCACACACACACACACACACACATGCACACACAAACACAGGCTATGCGCTATGGCCTAGGGAAGCAGGCCCTTGGGAGTGAAGTGGGAGGCACCCAGAGGCTGATGAGAGGCAGAGGCCAGGATGGCAAGGACTGAAACTGTGCCTCTGGGGTGGGCGTGACATTCGGAGGCGTGGATGTGCGCTGTTTTTTTTTGTGCCTTGTGAGCCACCCTTGCAAGGGTGGAAGAGGCCAACGAGAAACGCCCAGCCTCACAACTGAGGTCTTCACAGATGCTTAAAGGATTTGGAGGCCTCCAGCAAAGTCACTGCCCCCCCCCGGATTTTCCGTCGCACTCGTCCCCTTCAGGTGTTCAAAGGCCCACCCGGTGCACCCTTTCCCCTAGTTTTCCAGATCGCTGCTGCGGCCTGGTGAGCCAAGGGCCATGGCCACAAGGGGGCACTGGCGCTCCATGGCTCCGGTGGGCGCGGAGGCGCGCTTTCTGCCGGCGTGGAGGGGTGGGGGCGCGGGGGCAGCAGGAGTTTGCATTCGGTTCCCCCACTCCTGGCACCCTCCCCATTTCCTCTTGGAAGCCTCCCTAATCCTCTTATGCCGAGGGTCACATCCCTGGGCCCGGGGACGAGGTGTTTCATTTTCGATTCGCCCCCACTGCCCCTGGGGGAGGTCCGTGAAACGTAGGGAGGGAAGTCCCCTGGGCTGGAGCCCTCTTCCCTGCCCCTCTACCCACCCCTTTTCCTTGCTCTTGTCTTCAGCTTGTCCCCTTTTCGGGTGCATCTCTCCCTTCATTCCCCGCCTGGTCAGCCTTCTCCCTTCTCAGAGCCCACGTTCCATCTCCTCTCCTCGGACCTTTCCCCTCCTTTCTTCCTTATCAGCTTTCAACTTTCACTCCCTGCTTCTCTCTCCCGGGTCCTGCTTCTCTCCCCTTGTCCTCCTCTCTTCTCCCTTCCCTTCTCTCCCCTCCTCCTTCCCTCTTCTCCATTCTCTTCTGCCTTCCCTCTCCTTTCCCTCTGCCCTGGCTCAGGCGGCCTCTCCCTGGAGGAGTGGAGATGTCAGGGTGGAGTGGGCCTTGGCCCTGCCTCTTCCCAGGGCTGTGGGCTTGCTCCCAGGCTTTGTGGGTTGAGACAGGGAGTGAGGGAGGGAACATCCAGCGCTGCTGGAATCTGGGAGTGGAGGCAGCCGTGGGTCAGAAACTCTGCAGTCCTCTTAGCAAGTGCAGCCTCTTCTGGAGGGGAGGGAGATTGAGAATCCAGAGACCTGGGGCCTGCTCCCAGCTCCAGCTCTGACCTCTGGCCTTGGCCCTGGCAGTGTGACCTTTCCCATCCTCTCCCTGGGCTTCAGTTTGCCCCTGAACACAATGGAGAGGTAGATCTCTGAGGACTCTCCCAGCCCTTCCTCTATTTTTTTCATTTTTCAGTGGTGACTGTCAATCCCAGAAGGCCTGAGCATGGCTTCTCCCACATTCACCCTCTGTCCCCATGGCCCCCTTTAAAATGCTAGGGGCCACTGGTGTGACAGAGAGGGGTCTGTGTCTGTGAGTTGCACTGGAAGAGGGACTGGGGTTGGGTGTGGGCCCTGATGTCAGCATGTTGGGGAATCTGTCTGGCGTAGTTGCTTCCTGACTCTGGAGATCTGGGCAGCTCTTAGTGCCTGGAATTGTAGAATGTCAGTGCTGGAGGAGGTTTGGGGCAGAGATAAGTCAAACACCAATATATGAGACCCCTGTGGTCCTCACTGCACCCTCCAGCTCTACACCAGGGTACACACCCAAGGCCTATTGCCTGCCTTTCACCTCTTAGCTTCCAAAAGAACTTAGAGAGGGGCAAAGACTTGCCTGGGTACATGCAGCAAGGTGGTGGCGAGTTGAGACCAGGCCCCGAGGCTTGCGCCTCTCAGCTGTGAGCATGCTGGGGCTGTGAGAACGCAGGTGAGATGGTGTTGCCATCCGGCACGTGCTTTGGGGTACTGGTGAAGTGGAGGAAGGTGTGTGTGTGTGCATGGCAGAACTGGGGGCAGGATGGGAGGTGGGAGTCGTTGGGGATGATTGCCTGCTCCCCACCTCTTGTTCTGGGCACACACCCATCCTCAGAGGAGGCAGCTCTGGAGCCGCCAGTGGTCCTTGTTGCAGTTGGAGGGTAGCACCCCCACCTGACAGTGTGATTTATCACATTCTCCCTTTCTCTCCTCAGCCCCAAACCTTCCTGCAGACCCCAGAGAGGGCCCAGCCTGACTTAGAGGCAATTCACCTGTTTTTGATTTGAGACTCAGGTGGACTTTTCTTTCTTCTCATCAAAGAAGTGGTGAGGGGAAGTCAGAGCCCCATCCATCACCCCAGCCTCTCAGCAGCCTTGGGGAGGGGGAGCAGATGGGCAGGGGAAAGGCCTAGGGATCTTGCAGCCTCCTTAATTCCCAAAGGGAGCCTCCCAGACAGCCAGGCAGGGCATTACTGGTCCAGACATTTAGGTCTCCTACAAACGCTCAGGAGAAACCGCCTAAGAGTTCCTTCATCGGTGCTCTGGATCTCTGGAGGTCCTAAGACCAATTTTGTTTTCTAATCCTGATGCTTAGGCAGGTAAGGCTGGGGCCTGGGAGGGGCTTGGGCCCCAAACAAAAACAGAACAAATATTTAGTGCCTGGAGAAAGAGGAAGGGGATGCAAGATGGAATTCATTTTGTTTTCATCACCTGTTCTGGGCCAGACTCTGTTCAACACAATCAGAGTTATCTATCTGATTTAACTCTCCGAAAACTGCCCCGTTCTCCAGACGAGGAAACTGAGGCTCAGAGAGGTAAAGTGATTGGTTCAAGGTCAAATCACAAGGGAACAAGTAATGGGCCAGATTCAGGGTTACAGCTGTTTGGCTCCAGGATGTTGGCCTGGCCAGGAAAGATGACCCAACACACGCTCCTGTGTGCTTCATCTCAAGGCCACTCCTAACATACATGGAACCTGTGCAATTAGAAAAAGGTATCCCTTTCTCTGGGCAAGGTACATGGGTTGGTGCAAAGAGCTGGGGCTGAATTTTAGCTCCCACTGGTCACCTGCAGCAGGCACTCTTGAGCAGGGCTCAGCCCACACAGCCATCCGCGTGGCCCTACTTGGGCTGTCCTTTCTTTACAGTGGGTTGAGCAAATCCTGGTCTAGGAGGGGAAGAGAGGAACCTGCTAAGCCATGATGCCAAATCCTCCTTCTCCTTATCCCCCTCCCGTGAACGTTATCATCATCACCGTCATCGCCACCATCATTTCAGGCATCTTCATGATACTACAATTACTAATAACAGGGGCTCCATTGTAGCTCAATCTGTTTGGAATTCTTCCCCGAAGCAACCCATTTTCTCCCTGCTGGACTCTTTCCTCCTCATTACACCCCTCTCAGTTTCCAGCTAGTAGAAGCCAATCCCATGGGGGAATACATTCATGGCTGGGCCAGCTGGGTGGCCTGGGGAGATCTGAGAGAGATGAGGAGAGCAGGGGCACTGTGCAGGCTCAGGTATACTGGCTTAGTTGCTATATGGCCTTGGGCAAACCACTAATCTCTCTGGGCCCAGCTCCTCATTTTCAATCTGAAGGGGTGGGATGGATGATATCTATGATCATTTCCAGCTTGGCCTCTTGGGGTGCTGAAACCTCTGTATTCAGAAGTCCTGCTCCCTTCTGTGCACCAAGGGATGAGAATAAAGCACCCTTCAGATTTCTCCCTGTGGCTTCCAGCCAGACAGGGCACCAGAGGCAAGTTGGCCTGGCTACTTCCTAGCTGTGTGACCTGGGACAAGCTACCTTACGTCTCTGAGCCTCAGTTTCTTTATCTGAACAATGGAGATGATTGCACCTACCCTGCAAGGAAAGGCTGCTGTGAGGAGTCAATAAAATAATATATATAACTGTGGCATGTACAGCCATTTACATGGTAAACATTCATTCATTTATTCATTCAACAAATGTTCCTTAAGTATCTACAAAGGGAGGTAGGATAGTGTAGTAACAGTGCAGGCTCTGAAGCCAGACTCCCCGAGTTCAAAATCCAGTTCTGCCTTTTCTTATCTGTGTGAACCTGGTTGAATGACTTAACCTCTCTGTGCTCCAGTGACCTTATCTCCACAATAGGGCACCTACCTCATAGGGCTGTTATAAGGATTAAGTAAGTTAATCCATGTAAAGTATTTACTGCTTGGCACAGAGTGGAGCTCATTAAATGTCATGACACCATTGTAAATGCTGGGGTTGCAACAGGAACAAGACAGACAAGATCCCTGTCTGCATGGAGCATTCCATAAATGTTGATCTCATTCTCTCTTCCTTTTGTTCTCCCTGTGAGGGGGACAAAGTGTCTCAGATAGCTCAAGCTAAAAGCCATCCTTTGCTCCTTCCCCTCTTCCAACCAATCCATAAATATTAAACAATATGCACATGCACAACAAATATTCTTCGAGCACCTTGTCTAGTTCTGTGCTAGATGCTGAGGCCGTGGAGATGAATATGACTCAGGCTTCATTCACTAAGAATGCTTAATGAGAGAGAAAGACAGACAGAGAGAGAGAGAGACAGAGTGAGATTCTCTTAGGGCCATGAGGGAATACTTCTCAGAGGAGGTAGCCATGTGTTCTGAGTCTTAAGAAAAGATGCTGAGAGCTTTCCTGGGGCTCAGGGAATGTTTCCGACGGAAGAAAGAGCACAGGCAAGGGCATGGAAGTTCTGACAGGTGATCAGCACTCCAGCAGGACTGGGCATCAGTGGGTTGGAGGGCATGCTTCCTATCTTCTTTTGAAAGGCGGAGGAGGCAAGAGGGGAGCACTTTTTACAGGGCACCTAGCACAACTGTGCTTGGTGCTCACCAACTTATCTCACCATGGGGCTGGGCATTCTTACCTGCATTTCACAGATGAGGAAACAGACTCATGGTTGGGGAGGGACATGGTCAGGGCCACCACCTAGCAAATGGCAGAATTGAGGAAGGCCCCTAAGTCTGTAGGCCTTCAGTGCTGCATGCGCTCCCCGAGGCTTCTTTGCTGTCTCTATGGTTAGCCTGTATGGAGACTTGTGCTGGCTAGCTGTGTGTGTGCATGTGTGACTGTGTGTGTAGTGGGAAGGTGGAAGGGTTGAGGGAGGCTGAGGAAGGGGATGCCTGAGGATCTGTACACACTGTACCAAGCCCATGCCCCTCTGCCCCTAGTAGGGGAGATCAGGGCGAAGGAAGTATAAAGGCCTATGTTACCCTGTGTCTCTCCCCATCCAGGAATTCACCATGAGAAAGACAGCCTCTCTCCCACCCCTTACACACACATGCAGGCACGCATGCACGCACACACACACACACATACACACACACACACATCCCTCCATCCTCCCCCGCTCCTAAAAATATCAAACCAGTGGAGCTACAAGGGAAATGAATGTTTGGCAGCAGAGCAAGTGGCCTAGGAGTGGTGTCAGGCTCCGTAAATATTTACCCGCTGGATTAGAGCAGAAGTTGGAAACATGAGGCAGCTGAAAATTACTGTTTTAATAGCATGGCTGATAAATCCAAACTTGGGGGGTTTGTTTGGAAGTCTCGGCTTCTGGGAATTTTAGCGTGTAAACTGTGGGCCTGGGGTGGCTGGGAACAGAATGGAGGGATGTGGGCTGTTGGGTGGGTCTGCCTGGAGGAGAGGACAACCAGGCCAGAGGTGGCCCAGCACCTCAGGTTACAGCCGGCTGAATGGCACAACATTAATTCATCTCCTCATTCATTCATTCATTCATTTCTCAGACCCTGTTAAAGGTAGAAGTATTGAGCAAATAAGCTATTGAACACAAAAATGTGCCATATATTTTAGGAGGTGCTTTATGTTTTAGTTCCATATTTAATATTGACCATAACCCTGGGTGGTAGCAATTTTTTTTTTTTTTTTTTGAGACGGAGTCTCACTCTGTCACCAGGCTGGAGTGCAGTGGCGCAATCTCGGCTCACTGCAACCTACGCCTTCTGGGTTCAAGCATTTCTCCTGCCTCAGCCTTCTGAGTAGCTGGGGCTACAGGCGCGCACCACCATGGCCAGCTAATTTTTGTATTTTTAGTAGAGATGGGGTTTCAGCATGTTGGCCAGGATGGTCTTGATCTCTTGACTTCGTGATCTGCCCGCCTCAGCCTCCAAAGTGCTTGGATTACAGGCGTGAGCCACCTTGCCCAGCCAGCAATTATTATTTTTATCCTGCAAGAGGTTAGGAAAATCAAGCCTCAGTGGGAAGGTAACTGTTCAAGGGCACTAGCTGGAAAGAAGCAGGGCAGGGATTTAACCCTAGGTGCCTCTGACTCCAAAGCCTTGTTTCTCCACTACACTCTGCCACCCTTCTGTGTAAGGTATGAGGTAGACACTCAATACATTTCAGAGGAATTTCAAGCAAAGTACTAGAAAATACAGAGATGAATCTGACCAAGCTCCTCCCTCAGAGAACTCCTGGTCTAGAAGAAGTCTAAGATGCAAATTCAGATGATTCAAATTCCAGGGAGAAAGTAGCTAGTGCCTTAAGAGAAGAAGTGCTGAGGAGGGAAGAATTTCTTTCAGGTTGGGGCAGAGAAGAGGGAGGTATCAAGGTGAGGAGGACCAAGAAGGCCTCCTGCAGGAAGTGGCAGTTGACCCGGGCCCTAGGGCCCTAGCTGATGGATAGAATTTGCGTACAGGGAAGTGAGGAGGGCAGGTATCCAGGCAGCAGGAACAGCATGAGGGAAGGCACGGAGGAGGAATGTTGAGTTTGGTTGAACCAGAGAGTATAAAGAGAAGGGGCAGGAAATAAGTTCCAAAAGGTAGATGGGTGCCAGATTTTGAGGTACTTCATAGCCCTCTGATGTTGAGAGAGCCAAGCGCCCTGGGGCTTGAGCTACACAAGGGTTCAGGCCACAGCCTGACTCCTTTTATTCCTTCTGCTCTCTGGAAAGGCAAATGGAATGGTTCCCCTGAGCACCCACCCAACCCTAGTGTGTGTGTGTCTGTGTGTGTGTGTCTCTGTGTATCTCTCTGTGTGTGTATCTCTGTGTGTGTGTGCCATTGCACTTCCTTCCACAAGGCCTGCCTTCCAGCTGCTTCCAGCTGTGGCCAGCCCCTCACCATTCCATTCTAAGGCCAAGATCCTGGCTCCCCACTGCTAGAGCTGAGGCCCCAGCTGGTGACAGGACAGTGCAGCTGGTTCAAGCCTGTGTGGGCAGTCTGAGTCAGAAGAGACAGAGGGAACAGGGGAAGGTCGCCATGGGCAGCTGGGCCCACTGAACAGAGGAGTGGGAAGGGTGACGGGGCAGTGGTGGGAGAAGACAGCACTTCTCTGACGTCCAATAGACCTGGACAGCAATGCTGCCTCTGACGTGGGACCTTGGGAAAGTCATTTCACTTCTCTGAGCCTCAGTGTCTGCCTCTGTTTCCCTTCCCTGGAGGTGTTCTCTGAGGTTTCAGTGACATGATGCCTGGAAAGTACTCAGTGTGCTACTTGACACATACTAAGCACACAGCAAAGGGCAGCTGCCTTGCTCGGAATAAATTAACACTTCTGTATCTCAACAAGGAGATACAAAGCAGAGATACCCACAGCAGACCTTATTCCCGGAATGTCTTCCCTTGGAGGCTTGGAATAGGGGAGCTCCCACCCTGCAGAGACAGGAAGATGATCAGAGAGCATGGGGACTTCCTTGTCCTATCTAAACTGTATGTTTCAAACTCAGTGGAAGTAAGTCAATTTCAAGTTCGGGAAACCAGGGTATTAGGACTTCCAACTTATGCCTCAGGGGCCCAACGTCAGGCCCCCCTCCTGCACTCTCACTGGACCCTTTCTCCCCACTCTTTCCCAGGTCCTCCAGCTCGCCTCTGCCAAGTGGGAATAAACACGCTTGCACTACATTCTATGGGGTGGGAGAGATGGAGGAAGGAATGTCAGCAAAGAGGAGGTGACAGGCAGGGTTGTGTGCAGGGAGCGGGGGAGGGTCCCTCAGCCAGTCCTGGGAAAGGTGTGAGTGAAATGGAAGAAGCTGTTCCTTTGGGGCTCTGTCCTCCCCAGTCCCCAGCAAGAATGGGGGGAGGGGAAGAAGGCCGAAAGGGGCTTGAGGCCATCCCCAAATTTGGTATTTAGGCCTTTCCATGTGGTTTTCCTGCTCCAGAAAATGTTAATTTACTGCAGTTTGAAAAATGATCAAGCCAGGGCTGGGACTCAGCAGCTGGTGCAAGGGAGAGAGAAATCTCTTTTTGTTCTGTGGGGAATTGGGCTGCAGCCCCCACCCCCACCTGCTCCATGTGGGGCCATCCTTCTCCAGTGGCGAATGTCGACAGGCTCCTCCCAGGAGCGGCCTGCCTTCCTCAGGCGCTGAACCATGCCAACATTTATCAAAAGCCTCGAAGCTTCTGAGCGAGAGGTGTGTGGGGAGGTATGAAAGTCAGCCCCGGTGGGGCGGGGGGCGGGGGGTCCCAGGCTGGGCCTATCCCAGGCCTGATGATTCTCAGCAGCCTTTGGGGGTCCACGGCAGTGGGCCCGAGTTAGGAAGGGAGGCCTGCAGTGGGGCAGCTGGCTAGAAGCAGTGTGGGAGCCTCCCCTCCTCTTCTGGGTCCTGTCAAGCTATGTCCCACCTGCCTGGCTGCCCCCTCACCTCTATTGTTCAGTCAGACAAAAGATGATTATGGAAAAACAGTCTGCACCCAGCAGGCAGGCTCAGCAAATCAACAAATCCCCAAACTTGCTGCTGCTGTGCTGCCTGGTTGGGGCCCACTGAGCCCAGCTGGACTAGACAGGCCAGCCTCTAGGGCCCCCTGTACTCATTTCACAGCCACCACTTGCAGGGAGCACCATTGTTGTGCCTCGCGGGGACAGTTCTGTCTCTGAGCTCCAGGGGCACGGACATCATTCTGTGGAGCCTCTGCTCCCTCAAGGGAGTGTTCCAACGTGGCCGCTTCTTCTAGGTCATCATGGCTGGTCAGCCTTGCCATCTCTCCTGCCCTACACCATTTCGCACTCCATTCATCAGCAAGCACTTGTTGATATTGACGATGTGCAGTGCACCAGGCTAGGTGCTAGGACACAAAGGTGAACAAGGCACAGGCCCTGCCCCAGAGGAGGTTCTAGAAGGGGAAACAGACACATACAGAGATAAGAGGGAAAGTGTCTTCAGAGGGGTATGGACAACTCAGTTCACTACCTTCATCACCCTCACTCACCACTTAACATCTTCATCAACCTCACATCTGTCTACCTCCCTCACCTTCATTTCCACCTCTCCACCACCACCACTACTTCCCTCTCCTCTTCTCCTTACACTGTGGCCACCAACATCAACCCTAACACTATAATCGTCATCACCGTTATCTCTGTCATTGTGAATTTTAATTCCTCATCCCTGCAAATCAATTTCCTGCTCTCTAGGAATTCATAGCCTGAAACTGATGAGCCAACAGGGCACAACTATTAAGACACAATCTTTTTAAAACCTCTGCATGAATGTGTAGGAAAGTACTTACAAGGTAGTCTCCTGTTCAAGCAACCTCTTGGGGGCTTATGGAATCTCTCAGGTCTGGTTGGAGGTTTTCAGTGAGATTCAGATTGGTCCTGGCCTACAAAAAGTTCTTCATTCTGTCTCTCTGTTCCAGTGGGTCAGCATTAACCCTTCTGGAGGCTGAGGGCAAGGAGTAAAAGAAATCTAACCCAGGGACTAAGGGTGGTGCCTGTCTGCATTTTAGCTGGAACCTGCCGGCAGCTTGCTAGTTTGGAATTCTCAGCATTCCTGCCAAGCCCAGGCTTGGCTCAGGTGTCACCCATCCTGGCCTGGCTGACAGTAGATGAAAAGGGTCATAAATTCAAGAACTCCAGACGAAGCACCACTTTGCTAAGTCACAGTGCCTCCACACTGTCACACCTGCTATGAGGAGACCCAGTCCCCAGCGAATGCTGCAATTCAGTGGTTTTCCAAGTAGGTCTACACATCAGCAGCATCACTCCCTCCCCAACCTCCCCTGCTGTGCACCTTATTGGAAATGGAAGCTCTTGGCTCCTCCATCACAGACCCACTGAATCAGAAACTCTAGGGTAGGACCTAGCAATCTGTGCTTCAATGAGCCTTCTTAATGATTCTGATGCATCTAGAGTTTCAGAACCAGTGGTAGAAAGAGGGCAATGGACTCAGGCCAACCAGGATTTAAATTCCAGCTCTGCCATTACTAGCTGTGTAACCTAGGACAGGCTGGTAACCTCTACAAGCCTTGGTTTTCTTTCTGCAAAATGGAGATCATAGCGCCTGGCTATCTGCAAATTGCATTCCTTTTGATTTGATGTAAGAACAAAATAAACAGGTCATGAGCAATTACAACTGAAGCTGCTGGTCCCCAGAGTTATTAAAGAAGAGTCCAGGGGACCACACTGTGGAGCGAGTGAGTGCATGGTGTATGAGCCAGGAGTCCTGTTTGACTGGGATGCAAGGTGTCTGCTGTATGTCTGACTTCTTGGTTACCCCTGCCAAATCTATCATGTGTCACACATTTCAAACCTCCATTTGTGCCTTGAACTGACTGTTTCCTCTGTCCGGAATTACTTATTCCTAGAGCCCATGCAAATTATTTCTTTCCTGTGGAGTTCTTCTTTTGAATCACTCAGGAATTGTACTCAGTGCAAGAAACTGAACCCAAAAAGTCTAGCTTAGACACACAAGGTTTATAGTCTCAGATACCAGATGCCTGGAGATAGGCAGCTCAGAGATGGCACAGTGGCACTATGGAGTCATCAAGATCTCACGTCCTCCATCTCTCTGCTCTGACATCCTAGTACCAGCTTCATTTTCAAGGTCTTGTCAGGATTCAAGATGGCTGCTGGAGCTCCAGTCATCACGTCACCATTCCAGGCAACAGAAAAGGGAAAGGACACATATCCTAACTGTCAATTTCCTCTGAGGCAACAGCTCCAGAAGTCCCATGTGACATTTGCTTTTACATTTTATTGCTCAGAATGTAGTCACATGGTCACATCTAGTTGTAAGAGAAGCTAGGAAATATACTGTTTCAGCTAGGCATTGCCATGGTGGGTAAAACTGGAGTTTTGTTACTCAGGGAGAAGGGAAGAGTAGGTATTGAATGATAACTATTAGAGCAGTCTCTGTGGACAGCTCCTCTTCTCCTCCCAGAAGTGCTGATCATCAGCTGGGCTCCTATAGCGCTGTGCTCTCTCCTCCATTACATTTAGTGCTCTGCTCTGAAATCTAGCACCTAGCTTCAGTAAGTCCACCAAGCAGGAGGGAGTGCCCCAAGTACTGCTCTGTTCAGCCTAGCTCAAAAGAAAGGCTTGAGTGGCAGTGCTGGCGAGCAGTGGCAAGCTAGAGGGTACAGAGCATTGCAAAGAGTGTTGGCTTCAGAGCCAGCCTCAAGTTCAAATTGTAGCCCTGCAATACAGTGATTCCATAACCTCAGCCACTAGTAGCAATGACCTTTGAGCACTTGCTATACGCCAGCCAAGTTGTTTCTATATATTATCTCATTTAATCTATTTAATTGGTATGATTATCATCTCCAATTTAGAGCTGAGAAAACTGGGAGTTAAGTGACTTGTTCAAGGTCCCCTAGCTACAAAGAGGTAGAGTCAGGTTTCAAATCTGGTGGTCTGAGCCAGAGCCCAAGCTCTTAGCCACTGCACAGCAGAGTATCTCTGTAAACCTTGCCACCCCCTCAAGTTCATTATTGGTGAGGTGGGTATGATCATCCCTACTTCACAGGCTGTGTTAGGGATTTAATGTCATCATATATGTTAAAGTGCCTCCCATTTTGCCTGGTGCAATAAATGTTCATTCTTCTCTTCTTCCACTTCTGACAAGGGCCCTATGCTGGCTCCCATGGCAGGCTCTTTGGAAGCCAGCATTGCTTGTCTTCCCACTTCTTTCTTCCTGTCAGTGTCATGGTTCTCTGAGCATGAGGATCTGCTCACCTCTGCGTCAAGACAGAGTTATTGTCACAGGCACACTCCACCCAGGAACGACCTCACACTGTGGTGGTTCCTGCCTCTAAGAGGAACTGCCCTGGTGGAGGGATGTGGGCACCTCCCATTCTGAGAGAGGTGAAGTTCATGTTTCATTTTAGGACAGATTGAGGCCAGAGAGGGGCTGTGACCTGTGCCAGGTCACACAGTGGGTCAGTGGCAGGGTGGGGTTTCAAACTAGAAATGAATAGTGCTCTCAGCACATCTCTCCCCCTCAGGGCCACCCATTTCCTGAGAACCTCAAATTGCTTGGTCTTGAAGGAACCCTCAGCTGGGATATGCTGACATTTCCCATCCTACTGGTATTTGACTTAGGCTCACGGTCACCTCCTCCAGGAAGCCAACATGTCCCTTTCCTCTATAGTGCCACTCACATGGCTAGTCTGCCTTCTGCTCTCATGCTGACCACATTGTATGTAACAGGATCATTTTCCTACCATCTGGGAGCTCTGGGAGGGCAGGGACTATGTTTCATGGAGCACTGTTTCCATGGGATTCAGCCTTGAGCCCATCCCAAAGTCAGTGCTTGATAAATGCTCAATGACAGAACAACTAAATGAGTGAAGAACGAATAAATAACTGACTATGTGCACTCCTTCTCTATGCCTGGGCCCTAGGGGGCTATGTGGGTAGTGACAGCCCAAGGCTGGCAGGCCAGAAAAGTGCTTTTCCCTGGAGCCACAAGAACAAGAGAACAGGGAAGAGACAAAGCAACATCACAGGAAAGCCAATTCCCCATGGCATAATAGCCCAAGTTTTGCTGCAGGAGAGAGGCGAGTGGCAAAACAGGTGTGTGAGCAGATAATACAGTCTTCCTCCCTAACACCCATGTCGCTGAGCCAGGGAGCAGGCAGCCAGGAGATTAAAGCCCTGGCATTTCCTAACAGTGCCAATCAATATGTATTATAACAGGAGGCAGAGATTGCTATCAGCAAGCATATGAGAGAGAATAGATATATAGATATGTGTGTGTGTGTGTGTGTGTAAAAGCAAGGCATAACTTATTATTCCTACTTCAATGCAAGGGAAGCAAATAACAACAACAATAATAATGACAATAATAATACAAGACAGCTTTGGAAAAGGAGCTTTGTTGATTTCTTGTGCTGAGAAGATAGCTCCTTTGGCAAGAGGCTCACTTAGTCTCCATGTGTCCACCCCGCTGAGGTTTTGATGTTCCACTTTCATCAAGAATATTGAGCATGAAATCCCAACATTATGTGGGCTGTCTGGTGACAGCTGATGAAGAGATGGAGTGTGGAGCGGAAAGAGTGCCAGGGATGCCTGCCTCCACTGCCCAGGGACAAAGCGCTGGCTTAATTGGGCCCCTGGGAACAGTGACAGCCAAGGGAGCAAAGCAGGGGACATCTGGGCCTCTGCCATCTATCACCATTTGAGGCTCAACTTAGTGGCTGGGTTGGGGGTTTGAGGGAGGCTGAGGGTGCATCACCCTTAAGGGCAGTGGAGAGTTGGGGATTCCAGTGCTGTTGACCTTGGCAGGAAGTGTGGACCAACACATGCCCAGGCTCTTGAGCTTGGTGAATGAGGATGCTAGAGCTGTGAGATTCACCCTGTAGCTGCAAATTCTGAGCTCCAAAAACTGGTCATAGAGTTTCCTGCGCTGACCATGGGAACCCTCTTACTCGGCCAGTACTGCTGCCTCAGGACCAAACCTGAGACTTTTCTAGAGGAGCCGGGCCTGGGCTGTCCATACCACTAAGGTTTGCAGTGTCCTTGAAGGGCATCAAGTCCGTCTTTGAGCTTTCAGGGCCTACTCCACCTGTCCAGTCCCAGACTTAAGAGGGCTCAAGGCATCCTTGGCTTAAAGATGTCTCAGAGTGCTGTCCAGGGCTGGCCACATGGACATTTCCTGGTGGCTTGTTAGGAATGCAGAATCTCAGGCCCATACCTACTGAATCGAAATCCTCAGTCAAACAAAATCCCCAGGTGATCTCCCTTTATGTTAAAGTTGGAGAAGCCCTGCTGTAGATGACTAGGTTTTATCCTCAGCTGCACATTAGAATCCCTTGGGGATCCATTTGAAAATGCTGATACCTGGGCCATATTCCTGCCTGAAAAATGCAAGTCTCTGGGAATGGGGCCTGAGTACAGGTACTTTGAAACAGCTCCCCTCTGATTCAAATGTGCAGCCGAGGTTGAACATCTCAGGGCCAGAGAGCATTCTATGGGCACTCATTCAGATGCATCCCAGGCTTCGGAGTCAGGCAGTCCTTCCAGGTGTCTAACCCACAGACCTCCTTTTGTGACTCTAACCCATAGGCTCTTCCTCAGTCAGGAGAGAGAGGGAACTGAAATACATCCTCTCTTTAAGAACCATTCTGAGGTCTACAGGGCATTCACATGCACCATCAGCATTCCTCCTGTGGACTCAACTCTGTAACAAGCCCTGGCAGATTTAGCAGAGAATCAAAAGAACAGGGAAGCCTTGCACCCCCCAGAGCTTACCTTGCTCTCATGTTCTAAGGGTACTGACCTCCCAGCCAGAGGCTGCCCACACCCTTGGATGCTCTCCCACCTGGGAGCACAGCAAGCCAAGTGTGCTCATTTGTCATGCCCTTCCTCTGCCTCCTTATTGGAGACCCTGATTCCTTGGGCTAATAGGACTAAAGGTGGACAGATCAACTCCACCATTTTCCCACCTACAAAAAAGCTGTTCTGCTGGCCTACAACCTGAGAGTCTTGAGAGGAGAAGGTGCCAACTTAATTCTAGGTGCTCCTCAAGAAAATAACTAGGGCCAAAGGGTGACTATTATAAGGAGGGAAACTCCCACAATTTTCTTAAAGAGCTTCCCTAAAAGTCACAGGTGTCACAGGTGTCTCACAATGGAATGGTCTGCCATGTGAGGCAATGAGCTCTGACACTAGAGGGGAGCAATGACTTGGGAGGAAAACCAGAGCCCGTTGCATCCAATGAGAGTTGTGGTGGGGGCTGAAGCTCCTCGATGATCTCCAGCTCTGAGCACTTAGAAGATCAATTGTCAAAAAGTGACGGGTGGGGGCACGGTGGCTCACACCTGTAATCCCAGCACTTTGGGAGGCCAAGGTGGGTGGATCACGAGGTCAGGAATTCAAGACCAGCCTGGCTAAGATGGTGAAACTCCGTCTCTACTAAAAACAGAAAAATTAGCCAGGCTGATGGCAGTCGCCTGTAATCCCAGCTACTCGGGAGGCTGAGGCAGGGAATTGCTTGAACCCGGAGGTGGAGGTTGCAGTGAGCCAAGATTACACATCACTGCACTCCAGCCTGGGTGACAGAGTGAGACTCTGTCTCAAAAAAAAAAAAAAAAAAGAAGCCGGGCACGGTGGCTCAAGCCTGTAAACCCAGCACTTTGGGAGGCCGAGACGGGCGGATCACGAGGTCAGGAGATCAAGACCGTCCTGGCTGACATGGTGAAACCCCGTCTCTACTAAAAATACAAAAAACTAGCCGGGCGAGATGGCTGGAGCCTGTAGTCCAGCTACTCGGGAGGCTGAGGCAGGAGAATGGCGTAAACCCGGAGGCGGAGCTTGCAGTGAGCTGAGATCTGGCCACTGCACTCCAGCCTGGGCAACAGAGAGAGACTCCGTCTCAAAAAAAAAAAAAAAAAAAAAAAAAGTGACACATTTGCCATTGCAAAAATGTGGACCAACCCAAATGCCCATCAAGCAAGCAACGCATAAAGAAACTGTGATATATATTATATATATATATATATATATGGATGGAATACTACTCAGCCATAAAAGGAATGAATTAATCGCATTCATAGCAACCTAGATGGGATTGGAGACTATTATCCTAAGTGAAGTAACTCAGGAATAGAAAACCAATATCGTATGTTCTCACTCACAAGTGGGAGCTAAGTTATGCGGATGCAAAGGCATAAGAATGGCAATAATGAACTTTGGGGACTCATGGAAAAGGGTGGGGAGGAGGTAAGGGATGAAGGACTACAAATTGGGTTCAGTGTATACTGCTTAGGAGATAGATGCACCAAATCTCACAAATCACCACTAAAGAATTTACTCATGTAACCAAATACCACCTGTTCCCAAAAAACCTATGGAAATAAAAAATGTTTAAAAAGGGTGACAGGAGTGATCTAGACCAAGGGCTTTTTCTAGAGAAGCTTGGAGGGTTCTAATATCTGGAGAAAAGGAAAGGCAGTCTAGGTTCTACTCTTCACACTGCCACTGACTGGCTGGACTGTGTGACCTTGGGCAAGTGTATTCCCATCTTGAGTATCAATCTAGGGGACTAAACTCTATGGGCTCGAGAGGCCCTCCCAGCCAGAGCTACCATTTTGAACACTCTAGTGGGTGCCACTCACATAGACCACAGTCTAGCCTGTGACTACCTATCTGCTACATACTTTGCAGGGCCCAGTGCAAAATGAAATGCAAGGCTCTTGATTTAAAAAAAAAAAAAAAAATTAGAGTTGGGCACAGTGACTCACGTCTTTAATCCCAGCGCTTTGGAGGCCAAGGCAGGTGGATCACGAGGTCAGAAAATCGAGACCGTCCTGGCCAACACGGTGAAACCCCATCTCTACTAAAAATACAAAAAATTAGCCGGGCGTGGTGGTGTGCCTGTAGTCCCAGCTGCTCAGGAGGCTGAGGCGGGAGAATTGCTTGAACCTGGGAGGTGGAGGTTGCAGTGAGCCAAGATCACGCCACTGCACTCGTCTGGGCGACAAAGTGAGACCCCATCTCAAAAAAAAAAAAAAAAATTGCTAAGAATTTCAGCCAGGTGCAGTGCTACGCCTGTAATCCCAGTACTTTGGGAGCTGAGGCAGGTGGATTGCTTGAGCCCAGGAATTTGAGACCAGCCTGAGCAACATAGCAAAACTCCATCTCTACAAAAAATATAAGTTACCTGGGCGTGGTGGCACATGCCTGTAGTCCTGGCTGCTCAGGTAGCTGAGGTGTGAGGATCACCTGAGCCCGGGAGATCAAGGCTGCAGTGAGACGAAATCACGCTGCTCCAGCTTTGGCGACAGAGTGAGACCCTGTCTCAAAAAAAAAAAAAAAAAAAAAGAATTTCAAAGTGAGAACAGCAGAGCTTTAAAGCAAGTGTGGGACCCTGTGGATTGCACTGGTGGCATATCTGTGAGGCTGGCCCTGACTATACAAGTGCAAGCTGAAGGGGCAGTAAGACAGATATGGGGGCTTATACCTTAGCATTTTCCCTCCTCCTACCCTGCTCCCCTTGGGCTTGGCAGCCCTCAGATGAAGCCCTTGACTGTTTAGTTAGAGGGTGGGCGGAAAGCCCAGAGAAGCCAGGGGCCTGTTGACCCTGGAGAACTGAATTAGGAGGAAATTATTTGAGAGGTAATCAATATGCTCAATTGCAGTTCATTACCATCTAATGAGTCCTCTAACAGTTTAGCCTCCACTGGGGCCCAGCCAGCACTGCCACCTCTCCATGCCCCTGCTCCCCCGTGTAATTTGTTCTCCTAAGGGGCTGATCCCAGGTGTGAGGCAGTGAGGGATGGGGGGCAGCAAGGGAGGGCAAGGGAGCACCAGATGACTACTGACAGCAGGCCGCAGTTGAAAGGGCCCTTGGGGACCTTCCAATCCAACCTCTTCATGGGACAAGTAAGGCAACAGAGGCCTGGAGAGGGAAAGGAATGTATCTGAAATCATACAGCAAGTCCAGCTGCAAAAACCAGAATAGGAATTGGGTTCCACTAACCCTTCACCCAGGGCTATCTTCCCACTTGCTTTGACAGCAGAAGTCCCGAGCTTGCACCCCAGCCCTGCCATATGCTAGCTGCGCCCCCTGACTTTTCAAAACCTTAGCTTTCCCATCTATAAAATGAAGGCAATATTACTCATTCTACAAGTCTAGAGTGTGGTTTAAGTGAGACAACAGAAGTGGAAAGCGCTTTGTAAAGTGCAAGGAGCTCTTCAAACTTAAGACATCTATGCATTCACCATTTCCCAAGGCCCTGCTTTTGTGCAGGCGCTGTGCTGTAATGCTGGGAGCCAAGCAAGAGCTCTGACAGAGTCCCTGACCTCCCTCGGGGAGACTTCTGTGTAGAGGAAGGTAAGCTACAGTACAGCACAGCCTCTTGGGAGTTGAGGGAGGGACAGGCATGGAAGACTTCATGGAGGAGGTTAGCTTGGGACGAAGAGGAAGTAGCATGGGGTTTTAAGTGAGGAATGACATAATCATACCTTTGACAGCATTTGCATAGCACTTACTATATGTTAGACCCTGTTCTAAGCACCTTTCAAATATTAACTCATTCAATCTAAACAACAAGCCTATGAAGTTTTCTAGGGAAACTGAAGTCCAAAGGTAAAATGACTCATTCAGGTCACAAAGCTAGTAAGTGGCAGAACTAAGATTCAAATTCAAAAAGCCCACACTCTTAATCATTTCCTGAGTTGTGGAAGAGGTGATAGACTGGCAGTTTGGATGCAGGAGAAAGGACTTCATGATATTTTAACTTCATTTTCGGATGGGATGACCTTTTTCTCTGTGAACACACACCAGTGAAGTTGCATTGGTTAAAGCCCACATTTAGAGTTAACCTTCGCTCTAATTTTTAAGAGTCCAGAGAATCTGTGATAATGATTGTCTTGATCCTTTTGGATTCATTTTCCTTTTCTTTTTTTTTTTTTTTTTTGGTTTTTAAAACATTCTCTTATGTATTAGTTTTGGAATCCCTACCAGATTATTTCTTAAATTATTTTTGGTTCATTTCACCCATATACACATTTTGTGCATTTTCTCATATACATTTTCTCAAATACACAATTTGGTGCATTTTCTCATATACACAGCAACACAGAGATTTGAATCCAGAAATGCACACAGACTTGTGTCATTTTCCTTTTTCTTTGGGTTAAAGGAGATGAAAATATTTTACCCCCAAATATATTTGACATATTTTGAGAAGGTTGGCAGGAGCTCAGCAAACAGAAGTGTCGCTGCAAAGCTGTCTTTTGTGGGGGCAATTTGCATCTGTGCAGAATCTGCATTGTTGCAGCCAGGCCTTCCCTTGTCAGGATCTGGGAAAGATGAACCGAGAGTCTCACACCTTAAAGATCTGAAAGAAACATCCACCGTCTATTCTCTCTGAGGGCTGCTTCCTGTGAGGGTTCATCTACCTAAGAAGACCACCTTTGCTCCTCAGGCCTCCTCTTCTCCCCCTCCCATAACCTGTCCCGCCACCATAACCTGATTTACCACCATGACCTGTTTTTAGCTATGCCTCAAGGGAGCTCCCATTCTTTCTGTAACCTCAAGATAGTATATAAGCTTCTGCACTCCATTGTGGGCTTGGGTAATCATCTGTGATGCTCCCCGTGTACACATGTACACACGAATAAATTGCATGCCTTTCCCCTGCCAGTTAGCCTGCCTTTTGTGAGTTGATATTTCAGCAAACCTTCAGAGGGTGAAGGGGAAGTTTTCCCTTAGCCCCTACAGGGTAAAAAATCCAGCCTGCTTGGCCACAAGGGTGAGCATGTGGCCTAAGCCAGCCTATCAGTGTTCTTCCCTGAGACTGTCCTAATCTGTGGTGTTGGGAAAAGCTATACTTCCTTGCTGCTACCAAACTTGTAAGAATGAGGGCCTCTCTTCCCTTACTTGTCCCATGAAGAAGTTGGACTGGAAGGTCCCCAAGGGCCTTTTCAGCTGCGGCCTGCTGTCAGTAGTCATCTGGTGCTCCCTTGCCCTTCCTTGCTGCCCCCCATCCCTCATGGCCTCACACCTGAGATCGGCCCCCTAGGAGAACAAATGACACAGGAAAGCAGGGGCATGGAGAGGTGACAGTGCTGGCCCTATGACAGCTGTTCCTAGAGCTAGGCCTCCTCATTCTCTAGTCCACCTGTTCCATCCATGGGTGCAAGTCCTCCCAGATACCTGGAAGATCCCCTTTTTCATCTACATCCAATTTGTTACCAAATTTCTTAGATTCCACCACCTCAGTATGTCTTGAATCCTCTGCCTCTTTCTTTCCCCGCTGCCTCAGAAGGAGTACAGATCCTTGTCACCTCTCTCTTAGAAGACTGTAATCAACTTCCAGCTGCTCTCTCTGATCTTCTAACTCGGTGTAATGCATCCTCTGCTCAGTGGCCGGAGGGCTCTGATAAGTCATATGGATCTGATCACAAATGACACCTGTGACCAGCACATTAGACTCCTCACATCCTGGGCCTTTGCCATACAACTTCCTGTTTGTGGAGTGGCAGTGAATGAAGGTGCCTTGCAAACGTCTACTTTTCTGATGGCTGTCTTTGTCAGTTTGGGCTGCTATAACAAAGTACCATAGATTGGGTGGCTTAGAAACAAGAGAAATTTATTTCTCACAGTTCTGGAGGCTGGAAGTCTGAGATCAGGGTGACAGTGTGTTCAGGTTTTAGTGAGGCCCCTCTTCAGGGAGGCAGACTGCTGACTTTGACTTCATGTTGTATCCTGACGTGGTGGAAAGAGGGCTTGAGAACTTTTGGGGGTCTGTTTTATAGGGGTACTAATCCCATTCATGAGGGCTGCACCTGCATGATCTAATCACCTCCCAAAGTTTCCTACCTCCTAATACCATCACCTTGGGATTAGATTGAAACACATGAATTTGAGGAGTTACAAACATTCAGCCCATAATAACTCCTGATTCAAATATGGTGGTCTCTTGGACTCCTTGGCTGACAATGGCTCCTCCTATGGCTTCCACCTGGGTGACATTCACCAAGAATGTTTTGGTGAATTCCCTTCTAGTCTTTTTTTTTTGTGACAGAATCTCACTCTGTTGCCCAGTCTGGAGTGCAGTGGTACAACCTTGGCTCACCACAACCTCCATCTCCTGGGTTCCAGTGATTCTTCTGCCTCAGCCTCCCAAGTAGCTGGGATTGCAGGCACCCACCACCACGCCCAGCTAATTTTTGTATTTTTAGTAGAGACGTGGTTTCACTATGTTGGCCAGGCTGATCTCGAACTCCTGACCTCGTGATCTGCCCACCTCAGCCTCCCAAAGTGTTGGGATTACAGGCGTGAGCCACCGTGCCCAGCCTCCCTCTAGTCTTAAAAAATAATAATGATAATTGAAATCATAACTTACTATGTTTTGTGTTTCCTTTTTTTTTTTTTTTTTTGAGACGGAGTCTCGCTCTGTTGCCCAGGCTGGAGTGAAGTGGCCAGATCTCAGCTCACTGCAAGCTCCGCCTCCCGGGTTTACGCCATTCTCCTGCCTCAGCCTCCCGAGTAGCTGGGATTACAGGCGCCCACCACCTCGCCCAGCTAGCTTTTTTTGTATTTTTTAGTAGAGACGGGGTTTCACCCTGTTAGCCAGGATGGTCTTGATCTCCTGACCTCGTGATCCGCCCGTCTCGGCCTCCCAAAGTGCTGAGTTTACAGGCTTGAGCCACCGCACCCGGCCGTTCTTTTCTTTTTTTAAAAAAAATTATTTATTTGAGACAGGGTCTTGCTCTATCACCCAGGCTGGGGAGTACAGTGGCACAACAAGGCTCTCTGAAGCCTCAAATTCCTGGGCTCAAACAATCCTCCTGCCTCAGCCCCTTGAGTAGCTAGTACTACAGGCTCAAGACACCGTGCTGGGCTAGTTAAAAAAATTTTTTTTTTTTAGAGACAGGGCCTCAGTATGTTGGCCAAGCTGCTCTCAAACTCCTGGCCCTAAGTGAGCCTCTTGCCTCAGTTTCCCAAAGTTCTGGGATTACAGGTGTAAGCCATTGTGCTTGACCTTGTGTTCTTTTTCACTTCACAATATCTCACTGGCATCCCTCTACATAATTAGGAATGCTTGAAATCAAAATTGTGAATGGCTGCCTAGCCATCTGGCTGGATGTGCCATGCACTTAGGACCTGAACATCTCCAAGTTCTCCAGCCTCCCATGAGCACTCAACATCCAAACGACCCAAGTCTGAGAGCCCACCTGGGTGTCCGGAGGAAGGCTAGAGCCCTCCCAGAGTTTACAATGCTCCCACTCCGGGGATTCTGTTGTTTTGCTTGTCCTTTGTCACCTGCAGCCCCCAGTGCTCTGGGATTTTCCCTCTTCCCTTCTGGTGCTCTCATCGCCCCTTTCTCTCTGTGTTGCTGCAGCTATTTCTGAGACCTGCAGTCTCTGTGTAGACTACAGCCTCTGTCTTAATTTCCCAACATACAGCTGAGTTGGTAGTCATAACTTACTGACCTTCTGATGGCTTGTCGGTAACACAGAGTGGTGTTTCCCATAGCCGTTCATTGCGAACCACCTTTGCCACTTGCCATATTCATGTTCCACCTGTCCTAGCATGCACACTGATATTGGTCTTTCTAGCAATACTCCCCCCTCACCTTTTGCTTGAGTTTCAGCCTAAGCAAGTATTCTTTTTTTTTTTTTTTTTTTGAGACGGAGTCTCACTCTGTTGCTAGGCTGGAGTGCAGTGGCATGATCTCAGCTCACTGCAGCCTCCGCCTCCTGGGTTCAAGCAATTCTCCTTCCTCAGCCTCCTGAGTAGCTGGGAATCCAGGCGCCCGCCACCACAGCCAGCTAATTTTTGCATTTTCAGTAGAGACGGGGTTTCACCATGTTGGCCAGGATGGTCTCGATCTCTTGACCTCATGATCCACCCACCTCAGTCTCCCAAAGTGCTGGGATTTCAGGCGTGAGCCACCGCACCCAGCCGCAAGTATTCAATTTCTTTTTCCTCCATGGCCCACCTAAAATCCTCTCCTGTACAGAACTTCTCTTGGGGTAATACTGGCATGGGGAATTACAATTGATAGCGGGCTCATTTGCTCTGAGTCTCTGCCCTTTCCCAGGGCTCACTGCTGGCGGTCATGGTCTTTAATCCAGGCTGCCGCCTCGTTGCTTGGACCCTGTTCTCCTCAAACCCAAGCCTCTTTTCTTCCATCCTTTCTATTCCCATGCCAGGGTTGTCATCGACCCCCCACCCCCCGCCCCACCTGCCCCCATGCTGTCGCAAAGCCTGGCCAGAGGAAGCTGAAAATCATTTAACATCACAAGAGATTCTGCAGAGATGCCGCCCAGCCCACAATGAAGAAGGCCTTTTACATTATTAAACAGTAATGCTTAACATCGCTGCTTACTGCATCTGCATATGGAGTCAGGGCCTCCCCAAGACAATGAATAGGTACTTGAGGTACATCTGCATGACCAAGAGGCCTCGCCTGCGGGTCCCTAGCGGAACAAAGGCACCGTCTGCCTCCAGGACAAATTTTAGCTGCTCCCCTTAGAGACCCGGGCAACACATCACCGACAGCTTAAAAAGAAATAGCGGTTTTGTCTCCTGCCTCTAGCCTTTGAGGATTGAGAAATGTTAAGGTCCAGTCTCCGAGGTCGCGGTCACACAGTTTTAACACTTACCCCATTCGATCCAGTCATTTGCTTTTATAAATAACACCCAGGGCTGGGGGACATTTGGGGCATAAATTTTTACTCACATTCACAATTTCTTTAGGACAAATACCTACAAGTGGAATTTCTCGGTCACACGATGTGCACTTTTAAAAAGCTGCTCTTATTTCTTGTCAAATGGCCGTTCCAACGGCCGAAGTGATTTGCCGCCCGACCCCCTCCCCCGCACCCCTCCCTGCAGTGAGCAAGGGACCGCCTCACAAAACCCTCCATAGCATCAAGTGTTATCATTTTTAATACCTGCTAATTTGATAGGCCAAATACGGTATCTCATTGTTGCTTTAATTTGCATTTCTTTGCGTTCTAGTGGGGTTGAACATCTTTTCATATGTTTATTGCCATTATTTTGTGAATTGTCTGCTCATTGGGGCCTTGTTTTCTTCATCTCCTGTCTTCTCCAAAGCCCAGGGCTAGCCATGAATTAAACACACCATACATTATTTTTAATTAATCTTCCTTAAACACAGCTCTGATCATGTTACTCCCCTACTTACAAAACCGCTGATGGCTCAGTATTGCCGACAGGATTAAGTCCCAATTCTTTAGCCTGGCTTTCAAGGCCAGTCACAGTGGGCCACAATCTAGCTCCTCCCCTGACCCCACACCTGTATCCACTCTCTCCTCTGCCAAGGTGGACTATCTGATGCTTCTCACCTCTGTCCTTTGCATGCCACTCCCATTGCCCTCATTCATCCTTAAAGACACAGCTGAAATGTCACTTTCTATTGGGCGATTTCCTACTAGCCCCAGGTTAGATGGCTTTCCCACCTCCTTTCTCTACTCCTGTTGACAGCACAGGTTTGGGTGTCTGGCTCTTCCTCTCCCTCTTTGGACTGTGAGCTCTTGGGTGGGGTGAGGTGTGGGACAGAGATCAGTCTTTTTCCAGTCTGTAGCCTCAGAACCTGAAGCGTAAGATGCGGGGAGGGTTAATCACAAGGGTCGCCTCTCACAGGCCAGGTGCTGCACGAGATGCACTAGATGCTTCATGGCTGCATACACATGTGAATATATGATGGAGGAGAAAAAAAAAAACAGTTTTCACCCAAACAACTAAAGTTACTTCTAGCATCCAAGGGGTTGAGACAAAATTCACATGGGGTGGGGATAGGGGATACATCTCTACACCGCTGCCTTCCCCTCTAGGGCAAAGAGAAAGTGTGAGAGAGAAAGGAAGTGGTCCAGTGTTAAGTAGAGCATGATAGTGAATTTGGAAAGGTAGAAAGGCAGTCTGGGAGCTGCGTGGGGACAGGGGCTGGAGAAGGTCGAATTACTCAGTATAATGAAGTGGGAGGGAAGATGTAGACATATGTATATTTGAGTTGCCATACGGTAGCAAACAGTGAGGAGCAGAGAGCGGGCCAAGCAGGCTAGAGCTTACCTAGATGGTGAGAAACACTCAGGAAACTTTTTAAAGAACGGTGTCTAAAACTTGCTTTAAAGTTGATGGTGATTCTATGTTGTAAGCTACTCTGTCTTATCCAGCCTGTGGTCAAGTTGGCCACACACACACATACACACACACACACACACACAACACACACACACACACGCACACCTTGGTGGGAGTGTGTTCCCTGAGAGGGAGCCTGGAGACAGTACCTGCGGGGCAGTGAGGCAATCTATAGCAGAATCTCTCAGGGCTACAGGCTCAGAGCCAGAAGATACTGGGAGAAGTGGCCTATCTGCCAGCTTCCCGCCCATGAACAGACACTTGAGTACTTTCCTTTGAATCTTAGAAAAGCTACCTAAGTTGAGACAAGGATACCCATACCTCTCCAGAGTGCCCCCAGCAACCCTAGGTATAGGGAGGACTTGCCACCCTACAGATGCTGACATGAAGTCCACTGGTAGGAAGCAGTCGGCTGGCACTCACACAGTTAGGAAGCAGCAGGCTGGGGTGCCTGATTCCAATGCCAGTGTTGCTACTGCAGTGCTTTTTTGTTGGTGTCTAGCACCGTGCCTGGCACAGCATCAGTATGCAATACATGTTTGTCAATTGAATTCAATCTGTTGCAACCAACATTTTCTGATGTTTTAATTGTGCTCCTGAGTGTCTGGACAAGGTATTGAGGGGTTCAGGGATAGAGGATGCAGATGCTATAAAACATGATTCCTGCTCTCTCTGGGCATATAGGCAAATAGGCAAAATCTGAACATGTAAATGGTGAGCAAACAACCTGCAGCAGCAATGATAATAACAGGTACCATTTATCGAGTGTTTATTATAAACCACACGCTGTTCCAAATGCTTTTCTTTTCTTTTTCTTTCTTTTTTTTTTTTTTTACATGGAGTCTCACTCTGTCGCCCAAGCTGGAGTGCAGTGGTGCGATCTTGGCTCACTGCAACCTCTGTCTCCCGGGTTCCAGTGATTCTCCTGCCTCAGCCTCCTGAGTAGCTGGGATTATAGGCGTGTGCCACCACGCCTGGTTAATTTTTGTATTTGTAGTAGAGACAGGGTTTCACCATGTTGGCCAGGCTGGCCTTGAATTCCTGACCTCAGGTGATCCACCCATCTCGGCCTCCCAAGGTGCTGGGATTACAGGCGTGAGCCCACACCCGGCCCCAAGTGCTTTTCATAGATTATCCCATTTAATCCTTATAACAACTCCATGAGAAAGAAAATGGGTCACAGGGAAGGTAAAAAACTTGCCTAGGGTCACACAGCTAATAAATCGCTAAGCCAACATTCAAATCCAAGGAGCCTAATTACAATTCCACACTTCTGACCTCTAACCTTGGTGCTCTGCTGCCTCCCTAAGCACCCTAGCTGGGGTGCCAGGTACATGAAGTTGAAGGCTAAAGGTCACAGGAAGTTGGAGAGGACTGGGGTGGCCAGGGAGGGCTTCACCAGCTAGGTTGTACCTTACCTGGGCCTTGAAGACTGGGGAGGCTTGAGACAGGAGGGGTAGGCAGGGCGCTACTCCAAGCAGAGCTGGGTGTGGAATGAGCCTGGATATCGCAAGACTGGAGTCAATGAGCAGCACCTGGTGGCAGATGTGTTTTTTGTGACCCAGCTCAAAATTTTACAAAAATCTGAATGATTTGACATTTAAAAAAATCTAGAGATTTTACCTTCAGGTTTTGGATTTCTGGCTTCTCTGGATAAGTTAGAGGATCTGGCAACATTGGGCCCTGTTATAATCTGAATGTTTGTATTACCCCCAAAATTCATACATTGAACTCGTAGCCCCCTAGGTGATGGTATTACAAAGTAGGGTCTTTGGGAGCTGATCGGGTCATGGGAGTGCAGTCCTCATGAATGAGATTAGTGTCCTTCTAAAAGAGACTCTGGAGACACCCTTGTCCTTTTTGCTATTGAGGTTACAGTGAGAAGATGGCTATCTGGGAAGCAGGCCCTCACCAGAAACCAAATCTGCCAGCACCTTGATCTTGGACTTCCCAACCTCCAGAATTGTGAGAAATACATTTCCATTGTGTATAAGCCACCCAGTCTATGGTATTCTGTCACAGCAGTCCGAAGAAACTAAGATGGGCCCTCATTCCTGCATGGGCATGATTGGTGGGAATTGAAGAATGTCACCACTTGTAAATGAGGCATGCCACTCCCATTCTCCACACTCTGCCCTACTCCTGATTGCATCTCCAACTCAGCTCACATCCCTCACTTCCCTTCCCTACCCAGCCTCTGCACGCCAATAATTTTTGTGACCTCCATGCAGACCGAGACTGTTGGAGGACAGTGTGGAACCCTGGATGCTCAAGGCATGTCAAATGGTAGCAGCCTGCCAGGAGAGGAAGATTTCCTGCGGAAGCTATGGGGAGAGGGTTAGAGAGGGCAGTTGCAGACTGACTGCACAGGATCTTGTCTCCTATGCTGAAGAATTGTGACTTTACCGACAGGCAATGGGGAGGCATGTCGAGGGGGAGGAGCGCCACTGTGGAGGCAGCAGTTGTGATGGTTTCAGCAGGGATGAGATGGTCTCAACTGAAGCAGGAGTGGGGAGTATAGAGGTGGAGGAAAATCCTGGGGTGCAGAGGACATGACCAGAGGAGACTCAACAGTCTGGAGAGTGACCCACTGGCTGGAGGATGTGTAAGGGGAAAGCAGGGACAGGGAGCATTTGTGGTGACTGAAGCTTGCTGAGCTGAGTGAACAGTGGTACCATGAGCAGTAATTGGACCAGATGGCTGGTGGAGGGCACATGGAAGACAAGATGAATCTAGTTTAGCCATGTTAAATTTGAGGTGCTAGAGAGAATTCCAGGTGTCTCCCCGTTGGGGATGTGAGACTGGAGTTTGGCAAAGAGGATGGGGCTGGGAAGAAATTTGCAAAGCCTCCTTTTGGAGGTTGCAGTGAGCCGAGATCGTGCCACTGCACTCCAGCCTGGGCAACAGAGCGAGACTCCGTTTCAAAAAAAAGAGAAAAGCCTCTTTTAAGAGGGCAGCAGTGTGACTGAGGGAGCAGAGAGTGTCTTAAGACAGAAATTTTGTGCCAAAGTCAGAACCTCAAGGTGGCGTGGGTGAACAGAAGAGGAGGAAGCAGAGAAGTGTGTGTGTGTGTGTGTGTGTGTGTGTGTGTGTGTGTGTTGGTAGAGGGCATTGGCAGAGAGATCAGAGGAGAATCAGGAGAATAAGTCTTCATGAAAGCCAACAGTGGAGTTTCAGGAAGGAGTTTGCTGCGTCCACCAGGGCCAGAGGCCCAGGAGATGCAAGTGGAGAAGTAGCCGATGGGGTGGATGATTTCTAATTACGACCTCACTCAGCCTCACGGTGGGAGATGATTCCTCTTCACCTCCTCACCCTCCTTAAAAGCCAGCAGTCCTCTGTAGGTTGAGGGAGGAGTCAGGGATTCCGAGCAATGTGTTCTGAAGGCGAAAGATCACATAGCTTTGGCCTGAGAAGGATGACTGCTTGTGTTTGGTTCCAGGGCCTTCTCTCAAAGCAGGTAAGAGGGAGAGGCCGAGGGGTGCTGGGAACAGCCTTGCTGGCTGTAGCCCAGTGGTTCGCAGCCTTGGCTACACAGGAGAATCATCTGGGGAGCTTTTAAAACATACGAATGTTCAGGCACCACCCCATACCAATTAAGTCAGAGTCCCTGGGTATGGGGCCTGGACATTCGTATGTTTTAAAAGCTCCCAGGTGATTCTCATGTGAAGCCAGAGCTGAGAACCAGTGATCTAGGTGGTCACTGGAATCAGGTTTGACCCAATACTCCAGCACTTCATGGCAGAGGAGACAGAGTGGGTGCCTCATATGTGCCACAGTTGCCATGCCAACTTGTTGATTCTACTTATAATACTTAATTGACTCCTTAGTTAGGTGTACATGTCTATGGAAACCACTGGTCCCAGAAAGAGGATGTGAATTTTGAGATTGTTTTCTCCTACTCACTTAATCTAAAATGCATGGATTTCCATATGCCTTTGGCTTTGAGGTCCCGTTCAACACTGGAGTTTGTTTCCCAGGGCACATCTGCTTCACTCTTGTAAGGGATTCCTGAGGTTCAGCACATTTCAAATCCTGCATGTGATGCTGTCACTGCACATTGTTGATTATGAAATATTTCAGACACACAGACAAGACACAAGAAAAAAATACTTTGACACCTGTGTACCTATCTCCCAGTTTTGTGAAATCCTAACAGTATTCCACATTTGCTTCACGCCTTGTTTTAGGAATAAAGCAATACAGTAGAGATAAGGGTCCTTATATACTCCTGCCCTGGCCCATTTCCCTTCCTCTCACCCTCCCCAGACATAACCACTCTCCTGAATCTAGCGTACCTCATTTCCATGCATGTTTTCATTACATATTGATCATCAGCCCCATTTGAGAGAAGAGGAAACTGAGGCTCAGGGAAGTAAAGGGACTTTCTCCTGAGTTACACAATTTATAGTGGGTAGTAGAGTCCAGAAGCCCCAGGAAAAGGTACCAGGCAGTCACCTCCCAGCATGCTGGCCCTGCAGTGCCCCCACCTGGAGACTCCCACCCCATCATTCGTCAACACCTCCTTTACAGGCAGGGTCGGGCCAGACCAGGCCCAGCATGGCCCAGGACCAAGCAGAAATTGTGGCCTTCTCCTCACATCTCTTGGTTCCTGCCCTGCCTAAGAGGCCAGGCTCCCTGAGACCCAGGCCAATCCCTCCTCTGTTTCCTCTCTGGGCCACTGCCCAGCCCAGCTCTACCCAACCTCCGCCAAGCCCAAAGCAAAGGGCCTGTCTGTACTGCCAGATTTCCCCACTAGGCCACTGGGGGCTGGGCTGAGGCAGGGGGCCTGCAATTTTGTTCTGTGGGTCCTCCAGGCTTAATTAGCATGCTGCCTGGAGTGGCAGGCCAGAGGTGGTGGGCAGGCGCCGAGACACTCTCCCTGGGCCCCAAACCACTGCCTGCCTCCACCTCCCCCCTCCTTGCCAGCAACAGAGAAGGCCTGTGTGCAGTGGGAAGGAAGGCAGTGGCTGACACCTCCATGCTGAGGAATTGGGTGGGGAGAGGCAGGCAGCACAAGCATAAACACAGGGAGAGAATTGCTCCCCTTACACATGAAGGAAGGGGAGGGAGCAGGGGAGGAAATGGCTATTTACGAAGCACCTACTTAGAGGCGGCCACGCGTTATTCTAGCTGCTCCCCATAGCCACCCCATGTGCGACATAGAGTAGCTTCTTTGGTACAGAGGAGCAAACTAAGGCTGGGAGAGGTAGAGTCAGAGGCCCAAGGCTCACGGTTAACAAGAGGAAAAGGAATCTGGCCTACATGCCTTTCCAAGGAAGCAACGCAGCTCCACAAACCTCTCCCTTACCTGGGGCCTCTTCCTCCAAGAAGTCCTCTTTAGTGGAGGAATGGCAGTTGGATGGGTAGGAAGAGGTGAAGGAGAGTGGATGGGCAAGAGGCATAATTTACTCTTCATCCTGAAGCACCCAGCTTCAAATCGATGAACTTCCACTCAGGAGACTTCAGGCTGCAGCTTCTCCCTCCTAGCTCCCAGCCCTGTCCCGGGCAGACGCTGCTTCATATAGAGACGCTCACCTTAAGGCACTTTTCTCCCACATGATTCCATCTTGGCCCCTGAAGACCCATATGGTCATAGGCTGCAGGACTAGAGGCCAGTCCAGGGCATCCCAAGATGTGGATTATGGTAAAAGCCAGAATACAGCTACCTTTATAGAGAAGTAATATGTGCCAGGCACTGGGTGAAGAACTTGGCTCACATTAACTGCTTCAATCACTACCATGGAGATACTATTATTTCCCCACTTTAAGGCCAAGGAGTTGAAGCACAGAGAAATAGAGGAACCTGCTCTAGGTCATCAGGTGTCTGGGCTCCAAAACCATGCTCTGAGGGACCTTGGAAGACAAGGCTGGCTGGTAACTGGGAGGGGAGACTGGCAGTCCCAGGAAAGGGTCTGAGGAACAAGGATGGCCATGGGAGAGAACTCCTGCAGTCTCTTGGCTCCAGCTGAAAGCTCTGCAGGCTTTGCAGTGGGGCTCCTGCTCTGCCCCTGGGGTGTCTGCCAACTGACCCCTTCCAGAGGCTTCCGCCAAACTACTCCCTCAGGGCTGGTGTTGTTCGGAGCCATCTGCAGCATGTCCTTCTTGCGGAGCTGAGGCTGTGGGGTGAGATGCAGTGCAGGCTTCAGTCCCCTGCCCGGCAGGGGCAGAGCCTAGGGGAGACCCAGCAGGTGGTAAGTTCTGAGCAGTCAGACCCTAGCTTGGAGGCTCCACCCATGCACCTCCTTTCCATATCTGGGCCTGAGGCCTCTAGGCTCTTAGATAAAAATTGCTAAAATCAAATTGCAATTAACAGAGGCAATTATCCGCCTATTAGAAAACGTCCCCTGAGCCAGGCCTGTGCTGTGAGCTGCCTGGGCCCCACGGAGCAGCTGGGCCACAAGGGAGGCCCCAGAGCATGGCAGCAGCCAGGGGTCAGGGAGAGGCAGGCAGCAGCCTAGGCCTGGGGGGGGGGGGAGGCTCTGAAGAGCCCTAAGGGGGTTCAATAGAAACATGGGTCTACACTGTGCCCTGGGAGGGAGCCCCAGACTGAGCACAGACCCGGACGCTACAGACCCTACTTTCCCAGCCCCTCTCTGGCCCCTCCTCTCCATTAATCCTTCCTCGAGGGCAGACCCGGGGCAGTCTATGTATGCGGAAGAACAAAGGAAAGAAAAATCACGCAGCGGTAACCCTCCGGGAACGATGATAACATTTTCACTTGAAAATTACCAGAGAACAGATTGTCTTATGCAAATTAATATGCAAATCACGCTCCGGTTGGTCCTCTCCTAGCACTACTCAGAGTTCTTCCAGCTCTTTCCCTGACTGGGTATGATGGGGGAGGGGGAGGGCTCTCATGGAAATTAGGATTAGGGGGAATTCTGCCTAGAACCAAGCTGGATGAGGTGATCTTGGCTTTCCATTCAGTCCAGCTCTCTAGTCTTGCTGCATTTGCATGAACCCTGCAGAAACCCCACTGCCTCCTGGCTGGACTGCTTTTAGATCCCAAATCCAATGGGGGTTCTCTGCTGGTGTCACCAGGACTGTCCCTTTTCAGAAGATATTTGACGTCAGTTGCACGGAATAGGAGAGCATGAGACCAAGAATCAAGAAAGCAGCCAAGGATTCTCAAACCTCTCTCCAGCCCAGACCTCACTGCTGGGCTCCAAATGTAGCCATTCCATACCTGGATGTCCTGAAACTCAATATGTCCTACATTTGCTCCTCCTCTGTGTTGCTTCCTGACTCAGGGCCTGGCAACCTCATCTAACGAGATGCCCAACCCAGAGCCTAGGAATCAGCCTTGACCTCCACCCATCCTCTGCCTTTAATCCTTCCTGTTCCATCTACCAACTACAATTCTTGGGAGATTTTCCCCCTCTTTGCTGTCCCCAGGGCCATAACTGTAGTTTATCTATCACCTTCCCTGACCTATTCCCAAGGTCTTCTGTCTGGGTTTCTGCCTCCATTTCAGCCTCCTAGGTCTGCACTCCACCCTGCTGTCAGAGTGGTCTTTCTACAAAGCAAACTGACCATGCATAAAATCCTCTGTGGCTCCCCAGGCCCATCAAGTTCAGTTCAGACACCTTGCACTGGCATACAAGACCTGTAAGATACAGGTTGCAGGTCCACCTCCTGCACTGTCCCCCATGTCCTCTACAGGCCCCACCACATACCATCTTGTCTCTCATCAGCCACAAAACACACTGCATTCTGACAGCCCCGCCCAAGCTATTCCCTCCCCTAAAACATCTTCCCCTTCTCCCTTCCCCACCCCCAGTGAAATTGTGTTTATTCTTCAATAAACGCTTTGTCTCAGAGACATTCACTGTCTGCCAATGCTCCCCGTAACACACACACACTTCACACCCACACACACACACACACACACACACACCCCTCCCAGCTGTCATTGGGTTTCTTCCTTCTCAGTTCTCCCCCCAGTCTTGTTTCTATAACAGAAATTAATTTACATTGTGTCCTCAGTACCTAATTGGTGATTAATGAATGAAAGACTAAGAAATATGAATAATAGAGTTGGTGAGCAAATGGGGCCTGGGTTGATTTCTTGCTCCAGATAGGTAAGTCACCTCTTTGAGCCTCAGGTCCCCTACCTATAATTGGGGAAGTAAAGCCTACCTCATTGTGATAATTCATTGAGATGAGGCATGTAAAGTCACCTAGAGCAGTCCCTGGTATCCAGTAAATGCTTTGGATGAATCTTTAGCTATCTGAACTCAGAGTTGGCTTCAAGAACATGTGCTTTCTCAGCTAGCATGACCCAGTGGCCATTGACTCTATGGTCCTTGCTCTGGGGTTGACTCTGAACCTGAGATCCAGCCTCCATTCTAAAGAGCTGGCTGGAGACTCCATGCCAGGCCGGTGTCAAGGTACATTTCCTAGAGGAAGGCCTATAACAACTCCTTGAACCTCACTGGCACTCAGGGAAGCAGTGGTTGAGACTTCTGCCCTGAAGATGACCAGAAGTCCTTTGAATGGATCAAGGCATGTCAAAGGGGGAAGGGACAGGAACTGAACGAGCCAATGTCAGCTCTGTCAGTAGAGACCTATATCAATGTGGGGTCTCTCTGGACTAAATTTCTGCATCCTTCATATGAGGGTGGTAATACATGCTTGCCATGACATAATTGTGATGATTGGAATACGTGTGTAACATGACTAGCACAGCGCTTGGCACACAGTAATAATATAGCTGCCAGTATTTAATGAGCACTTACTATAAGCATATGATGAAATGACTCATGTGCACTTGTTCATTTAATCTCACAGAAACCCTGTGAGATATGTTTTTTGTTTGTTTTTGTTTTTGTTTTGTTTTGTTTTGAGACGGAGTCTCGCTCTGTTGCCCAGGCTGGAATGCAATAGCACAATCTTGGCTCACTGCAAGCTCTGCCTCCTGGGTTCAAGTGATTCTCCTGTCTCAGTTGCCCAAGTAGCTGGGATTACAGGTGTCTGCCACCGTGCCCAGCTAATTTTTATATTTTTAGTAGAGATGGGGTTTCACCATGTTGGCCAGGCTGGTATCAAACTCATGACCTCTGGTGATCCCCCCAAGTCGGCCTCCCAAAGTGCTGGATTACAGGCATGAGCCACCGCACCCAGCCATATGTTTCTTTTGTGTATGTGTGTGTGTATACATACACACACACACATATATATATATTTTTTTTTTTTTTTGTAGAGACAGGGCTTTGCTTTGTTGCTTAGGCTGGAATACAGTGACATGATCACAGCTCACTGCAGCCTCGATCTCCCAGGCTCAAGCAGTACTCCTGCCTCAACCTCCAAGTAGCTGGGACTATAGGTGTGTGCCACCATGCCCAAATAATCTTCACTTTCTATCTTGTAGAGATGAGGTTTTGCTGTGTTGACCAGGCTGGTCTTGAACCCCTGGGCTCAAGTGATCCACCCACCTCAGCTTCCCAACAAAGTGCTGGGATTACAACTGTGAGCCACTGCATCTGGCGTAGCAGCCATATTTAAAAAGTAGAAGGAAGCTGAAGTTAATTTTAATTATATCTTTTAAAACTCAACATGCCTAAAATATTCTCATTTTAACATATAATGAAGATCATAAAATTATGCAGCTATTTGACATTCTTTTTTCATACTGAGTCTTCAAATTCTGGTGTGGATTTTACACTTACAGTGCATCTCAATTTGGACTAGTCACATTTCAAGTGCTTAATATCCCTGTGCAGCTCATACCCACCAGAATGGGCAGCGCAAATGTAGCCATTCAGAGAAGCTAGAAGGAAGGGGAAGGGCATTTTAGGTTGAGGAAACAGCACGGCCAAGGTTAGGTGTGTGACAGATGAGGAGACCTTGTTTTGTTTGTGTAAATAAAAATTGTCATTCACATTATTAGATTTTAAATAATGAAGTTTATATTTTTCACTAGGTAATAAATTCACACAGTTCAAAAATTTAAAGATAGAAGAGACAAGTAGGTTAACATACACAGCAAATGCATTTTTAAATTATACTTTAAGTTCTGGGATACATGTGCAAAACATACAGGTTTGTTACATAGGTATACACGTGCCATGGTGGTTTGCTGCACCCATCAACCCGTCATCTACATTAGGTATTTCTCCTAATGCTATCCCTCCCCTAGCCTCCCATCCCTTGACAGGTCCTGGTGTGTGATATTTCTCTCCCTGTGTCCATGTGTTCTCATTGCTCAACTCCCACTTATGAGTGACAACAGGTAGTGTTTGGTTTTCTGTTCCTGTGCAGTTCGGCTGAGAATCATGGTTTCCAGCTTCATCCATGTCCTTGAAAGAAATATGAACTCATTCTTTTTTATGGTTGCATAGTATTCCATGGTGTACATGTGCCACATTTTCTTTATCCAGTCTAACATTGATGAGCATTTGGGTTGGTTCCAAGTCTTTGCCATTGTGAAGAGTGCTGCAATAAACATACGTGTGCATGTGTCTTTATAGTAGAATGATTTATAATCCTTTGGGTATACACCCAGTAATGGAATTGCTGGGTCAAATGGTATTTCTAGTTCTAGATCTTTGAGAATCACCACACTGTCTTCCACAATGGCTGAACTGATTTACACTCCACCAACAGTGTAAAAGCATTTCTATTTCTCCACATCCTCTCCAGCATCTGTTGTTTCCTGACTTTTTAATGATCACCATTCTATCTGGCATGAGATGGTATCTCATTGTGGTTTTCATTTGTATTTCTCTAATGACCAGTGATGATGAGCTTTTTTTCATATGTTTGGCCACATACATGTCTTCTTTTGAAAGTGTCTGTTCATATCCTTTGCCCACTTTGTGATGCGGTTGTTTGGTTTTTTTCTTGTAAATTTGTTTAAGTTCCTTGTAGATGCGGAATATTAGCCCTTTGTTAGATGGGTAGATTGCAAAAATTTTCTCCCATTCTGTAGGTTGCCTATTCACTCTGATAGTTCCTTTTGCTATGCAGAAGTTCTTTAGTTTAATTAGATCACATTTGTCAATTCTGGCTTTTGTTTGCCATTGCTTTTGGTGTTTTAGTCATGACGTCTTTGCCCATGCCTATGTCCTGAATGGTATTGCCTAGATTTTCTTCCAGGGTTTTTATGGTTTTAGGTCTTAGTTTAAGTCTTTAATCCATCTTGAGTTAATTTTTGTATAAAGTGTAAGGAAGGGGTCCAGTTTCAGTTTTCTGCCTATGGCTAGCCAGTTTCCCCAACACCATTTATTAAATAGGGAATCCTTTCCTCATTGCTTGTTTTTGTCAGGTTTGTCAAAGATCAGATGGTTGTAGATGTGTGGCGTTATTTCTGAGGCTCTGTTCTGTTCCATTGGTCTATATCTCTGTTTTGGTACCAGTACCATGCTCTTTTGGTTACTGTAGCCTTGTAGTATAGTTTAAAGTCAGGTAGCATGATGCCTCCAGCTTTGTTCTTTTTGCTTAGTATTGTCTTGGCTATAAAGGCTCTTTTTTGGTTCTACATGAAACTAAAAGTAATTTTTTCTAATTCTGTGAAGAAAGTCAATGGTAGATTGATGGAAATAGCATTGAATCTATAAATTATTTCGGGCAATATGGCCATTTTCAAGATATTGATTCTTCCTATCCATGAGCATGGAATGTTTTTCCATTTGTTTGTGTCCTCTTATTTCCTTGAGCAGTGGTTTGCAGTTCTCCTTGAAGAGGTCCTTCACATCCCTTGTAAGTTGTTCCTAAGTATTTTATTCTCTTTGTGGCAGTTATGAATGGGAGTTTCCTCATGATTTGGCTCTCTGTTTGTCTATTATTGGTGTATAGGAATGCTTGTGATTTTTGCACATTGATTTTATATCCGAGATTTTGCTGAAGTTGCTTATCAGCTTAAGGAGTTTTCAGGCTGAGACAATGGGGTTTTCTAAAGATAAAATCATGTCATCTGCAAACAGAGATAATTTGACTTCCTCTCTTCCTATTTGAATGCAATTTATTCTTTCTCTTGCCTGATTGCCCTGGCCAGAACTTCCAATACTATGTTGAATAGGAATGGTGACAGAGGGCATCCTTGTCTTGTGCCGTTTTCAAAGGCAATGCTTCCAGCTTTTGCCCATTCAGTATGATATTGGCTGTGGGTTTGTCATAAATAGCTCTTATTATTTTGGGATATGTTCCTTCAATACCTAGTTTATTGAGTGTTTTTAGCATAAAGAGTTGTTAAATATTATTGAAGGCCTTTCTGCATCTATTGAGATAATCATGTGGCTTTTGTCATTGGTTCTGTTTAAGTGATGGATTACGTTATTGATTTGTGTATGTTAAACCAGCCTTGCATCCCAGGGATGAAGTCAACTTGATCATGGTGGATAAGCTTTTTGATGTACTGCTGGATTCGGTTTGCCAGTATTTTATCGAGGATTTTTGCACCGATGTTCATCAGGGATATTGGCCTGAAATTTTCTTTTCTTTGTTGTGTCTCTGCCAAGTTTTGTTATCAGGATGATGCTGGCCTCATAAAATGAGTCAGGGAGGAGTCCCTCTTTTTCTATTGTTTGGAATAGTTTCAGAAGGAATTGTACCAGCTCCTCTTTGTACCTCTGGTAGAATTTGGCTATGAATCTGTCTCTTCCTGGGCTTTTTTGGGTTGGTAGGCTATTAATTATTCCCTCAATTTCAGAACTTGTTCTTGGGCTATTCAGGGATTCAACTTCTTCCTAGTTTAGTCTTGGGAGGGTATATGTGTCCAGGATTTATCATTTCTTCTAGATTTTCTAGTTTATTTGTGTAGAGATGTTTATAGTATTCTCTGATGGTAGTGGTAGTTTGTATTTCTTTGGGATTGGGGGTGATCTCCCCTTTATTATTTTTTTATTGTGTCTATTTGATGCGTCTCTTTCTTTTCTTTTTTTTTTTTTTTTTTTTTTGGTGGAGTTTCACTCTTGTTGCCCAGGCTGGAGTGCAATGGCACAACTCAGCTCACTGCAACCTCTGCCTCCAAGGTTCAAGCAATTCTCCTGCCTCAGCTTCCTGAGTACCTGGAATTACAGGCATGCACCACCACACCTGGCTAATTTTTTGTATTTTTAGTAGAGACAGGGTTTCACCATGTTGGCCCTGCTGGTTTCGAATTCCTGACCTTAGGTGATCAAGCCACCTCAGCCTCCCAAAGTGCTAGGATTATAGGCGTAAGCCACTGTGCCCAGCCCTCTCTTTTCTTCTTTATTAGTCTGGTTAGCAGTCTCTCTATTTTGTTAATCTTTTCAAAAAAAACCAGCTCTTGGATTCATTGATCTTTTTGAAGGGTTTTGTGTCTCCATCTCCTTCAGTTCTGCTCTGATCTTAGTTATTTCCTGTCTTCTGCTAACTTTTGAATTTGTTTGCCCTTGCTTCTCTAGTTCTTTTAACTGTGATGTTAGGGTGTTGATTTTAGATCTTTCCTGCTTTCTCTTGTGGGCATTTAATGCTATAAGTTTTCCTCTAAACACTGCTTTAGCTGTTTCCCAGAGATTCTGGTACATTGTGTCTTTGTTCTCATTGGTTTCAAAGAACTTATTTATTTCTATCTTAATTTCATTATTTACCCAGTAGTCATTCAGGAGCAGGTTGTTCAGTTTCCATGTAGTTGTGTGGATTTGAGTGAGGGTTTTAATCCTGAGTTCTAATTTGATTGCACTGTGGTCTGAGAGACTGTTTGTTCTGATTTCTGTTCTTTGGCATTTGCTGAGGAGAGTTTTACTTCCAATTATGTGGTAGATTTTAGAATAGTGTGATGTGGTGCTGAGAATGTATATTCTGATGATTTGGGGTGGAGAGCTCTGTAGATGTCTATCAGGTTCGCTTGGTCCAGAGCTGAGTTCAAGTCCTGAATATCCTTGTTAATTTTCCATCTCATTCATCTGTCTAATATTGATAGTGGGGTGTTAAAGTCTCCCACTATTACTGTATGGGAGTCTAAGTCTCTTGTAGGTCTCTAAGACTTGCTTTATGAATCTGGGTGCTCCTGTATTGGTGCATATATATTTAGGACAGTTAGCTCTTCTTGTTGCATTGATTCCTTTACCATTATGGAATGCCCTTCTTTGTCTTTTTTGATCTTTGTTGGTTTAAAGTCTAAAAACTAGGATTGCTACCCTTGCTTTTTTGTGCTTTTCATTTGCTTGGTAAATCTTCCTCCATCCCTTTATTTTGAATCTATGTGTGTCTTTGCACGTGAGATGGGTCTCCTGAATACAGCACACTGATGGATCTTGACTGTTTATCCAATTTCCCAGGCTGTGCCTTTTAATTTGGCCTTTTAGCCCATTTACATTTAAGGTTAATATTGTTATGTGTGAATTTGATCCTGTCATTATGATGCTAGCTGGTTATTTTGCCCTTTAGTTGATACAGTTTCTTCATCGTCTCGATGATCTTTATGTTTTGGTTTGTTTTTGCAGTGGCTCATACCAGTTTTCCTTTCCATATTTAGTGCTTCCTTCAGGAGCTCTTGTAATGCAGGCCTGGTCATGACAAAATCCCTCAGCATTTGCTTGTCTGTAAAGGCTTTTATTTCTCCTTCACATATGAAGCTTAGTTTAGCTGGACATGAAATTCTGGGTTGAAAATTATTTTCTTTAAGAATGTTGAATACTGGCCCTCACTCTCTTCTGGCTTGTAGTGTTTCTGTGGAGAGATCCACTGTTAGTCTGATGAGCTTCCCTTTGTGGTAACCTGAACTTTCTCTCTGGCTGCCCTTAATATTTTTTCCTTCATTTCAATCTTGATGAATCTGATGTTTCTGTGTCTTGGGCTTCCTCTTCTTGAGGAGCATCTTTGTGGTGTTCTCTGTGTTTCCTGAATTTGAATGTTGGCCTGTCTTGCTATGTTAGAGAAGTTCTCCTGGATAATATCCTGAAGTGTGTTTTCCAACTTATTTCCATTCTCCCCGTCACTTTTAGGTAAGCCAATCAAATGCAGGTTTGGTCTTTTCACATAGTCCCATATTTCTTGGAAGCTTTATTTGTTCCTTTTCATTCTTTTTTCTCTAATCCAGTCTTCATGCTTTATTTCATTAAGTTGATCTTCAATATCTGATAACCTTTCTTCTGCTTGATTGATTGGCTATTGATACTTGTGTATGCTTCATAAAGTTCTTGTGCTGTGTTTTTCAGCTCCATCAAGTCATTTATGTTCTTCTCTACACTGGTTATTCTAGTTAGCAATTCCTCCAAGCTTTTATCAAGGTTCTTAGCTTCCTTGCATTGGGTTAGATTGTGCTCCTTTAGCTCAGAGGAGTTTGCTATTACCCACTTTCTGAAGCCTACTTCTGTCAATTTGTCAACTCATTCTCCAACCAGTTTTGTTCCCTTGCTGGTGAGGAGTTGTGATCCTTTGGAAGAGAAGAGGCATTCTGGTTTTTGGAATTTTCAGCCTTTCTGTGCTGGCTTTTACTCATCTTCATTGATTTATCTACCTTTGGTCTTTGTTGTTAGTGACCTTCAAATGGAGTTTTTGCATGGTCATCCTTTTTGTTGATGTTGATGCTATTGCTTTTTTGTTTGTTAGTTTTCTTTCTAACAGTCAGCCTCTCTTCTGCAGATCTGCTGGAGTTTACTGGGGTCCACTCCAGACCCCGTTGCCTGGGTATCACCAGCGGAGGCTGCAGAACAGCAAAGGTTGCTGCCTGCTGCTTCCTCTGGAATCTTCATCCCGGAGGGGCACCTGCCAGATGCCAGCCGGAGCTCTCCTGTATGGGGTGTTTGTTGACCCCTGCTAGGAGGTGCCTTTCAGTCAGGAGGCATAGGTGTCAAGGACTCACTTAAGAAGGCAGTCTGTGCCTTAGCAGAGCTCGAGCATTGTGCTGGGAGATCTGCTGCTTTCTTCAGAGCCAGCAGGCAGGAATGTTTAAGTTTGCCGAAGCTGCATCCACAGCTGCCCCTTCCCCCAGTGTGCTCTGTCCCAGTGAGATGGGAATTTTATCTATAAGCCCCTGACTGGGGCTGCTGCCTTTCTTTCAGAGATTCCCTGCCCAGAGAGGAGGAATATAGAGAGGCAGTCTGTCTACAGCGGCTTTGCAGTGCTGTGGTGGGCTCTGCCCAGTCTGGACTTCCTGGTGACTTTGTTTGCACTATGGGAGGAAAACTGTCTACTGAAGCCTTAGTAATGCTGGACACCCCTTACCCCACCAAGCTCGAGCGTCCCAGGTTGACTTCAGACTGCTGTGCTGGTAGGAAGAATTTCAAGCCAGTGGATTTTAGCTTGCTGGGCTCCATGCGGGTGGGATCCACTGAGCAAGACCACCTGGGTCCCTGGCTTTAGCCCCCTTTCCAGGGGAATGAACGGTTCTGTCTCGCTAGCATTCCGGGTACCACTGGGGTATGAAACAAAACTCCTGCAGCTAGCTCGGTGTCTGTCCAAATGGCTGCCCGGTTTTGTGCTTGAAACCCAGGGCCCTGGTGGCGTAGGTACCTGAGGGAATCTACTGGTCTATGGGTTGTTAAGACCATGGGGAAAGCGTAGTATCTGGGCTGGATAGCACTGTGCCTTACAGCATGGTCCCTCATGACTTCCCTTGGCTTGGGGAGGGAGTTCCCTGATCCCTTGCACTTCCTGGGTGAGGCAATGCCGTACCCTGCTTCTGCTCACCCTCCATGGGCTGCACCCACTGTCTAACCAGTCCCAGTGAGATGAACTGGGTACCTCAGTTGGAAATGCAGAAATCACCTGCCTTCTGCATTGGTCTCACTGGGAGCTACAGATCGAAGCTGTCCCTATTTGGTCATCTTGCCTGGGAATCCCGCAAATGCATTTATATATACTTTTCCTACTTTATTTGATATAAATGCTATAGCCACTGTTTTGCACTTTGCTTTTTCACCAAATATTACATTTAGAGATTGTTCCATGTCGGTATATAAAGTGCTTCCTCATTCTTTTTTATATTATTATTATACTTTAACTTCTGGGATACATGTGCAGAATGTGCAGGTTTGTTACATAGGTATACACGTGCCGTGGTGGTTTGCTGCACCCATCAACCGGTCATCTACATTCGGTATTTCTCCTAATGCTATTTCTCCCCAGCCCCCCACCCCTAACAGGCCCCAGTGTGTGATGTTTCCCTATGTCCATGTGCTCTCATTGTTCAACTCCCACTTGTGAGTGAGAACGTGTGGTGTTGGGTTTTCTGTTCCTGTGTTAGTTTTCTGAGAATGATGGTTTCCAGCTTCATCCATGTCCCTGCAAAGGACATGAACTCATCCTTTTTTATGGCTTCATAGTATTCCATGGTGTATATGTGCCACATTTTCTTTACCCAGTCTATCATTGATGGGCATTTGGGTTGGCTCCAAGTCTTTGCCATTGCAAATAGCGCTGCAGTAAACATACATGTGCACGTGTCTTTAGAGTAGAATGATTTATAATCCTTTGAGTATATACCCAGTAATGGGATTGCTGGGTCAAATGGTATTTCTGGTTCTAGGGATGTGAAGGACCTCTTCAAGGAGAACTACAAACCACTGCTCAAGGAAATAAGAGAGGACACAAACAAATGGAAAAACATTCCATGCTCATGGATAGGAAGAATTAATATCATGAAAATGGCCATAATGTCAAAGTAATTTATAGATTCATTGCTATTCCCATCAAGCTACCATTGACTTTCTTCACAGAAACTAAAACTACTTTTAGTTTCATATGGAACCAAAAAAGAGCCTTTATAGCCAAGACAATCCTAAGTAAAAAGAAAAAAGCTTGAGGCATCACGCTACCTGACTTTATACTATAAGGTTACAGTAACCAAAAGAGCATGGTACTGGTACCAAAACAGAGATATAGACCAATGGAGCAGAACAGAAGACTCAGAAATAACGCCACACATCTACAACCATCTGATCTTTGACAAACCTGACAAAAACAAGCAATGAGGAAAGGATTCCCTATTTAATAAATGGTGTTGGGGAAACTGGCTAGCCATAGGCAGAAAACTGAAACTGGACCCCTTCCTTACACTTTATACAAAAATTAACTCAAGATGGATTAAAGACTTAAACTAAGACCTAAAACCATAAAAACCCTAGAGGAAAACCTAGGCAATACCATTCAGACATAGGCATGGGCAAATACTTCACGACTAAAACACCAAAAGCAATGGCAACAAAAGCCAGAACTGACAAATGTGATCTAATTAAACTAAAGAGCTTCTGCACAGCAAAAAAAAAAAAAAAAAAAAAAAAAAAAAAAAAAAAACTAACATCAGAGTGAACAGACAACTTACAGAATGGGAGAAAATTTTTGCAATTACCCATCTGACAAAGGGCTAATATCCAGCATCTACAAGGAACTTAAACAAATTTACAAGAAAAAAAAATGAACAACCCCATCAAAAAGTGGGCGAAGGATATGAACAGACACTTCTCAAAATAAGACATTTATGTGGCCCACAAACATATGAAAAAAAGCTCATCACCACTGGTCATTAGAGAAATGCAAATAGAAACCACAGTGAGGGCTGAGCGCGGTGGCTCAAGCCTGTAATCCCAGCACTTTGGGAGGCCGAGACGGGCGGATCACGAGCTCAGGAGTTCAAGACCATCCTGGCTAACACGATGAAACCCCGTCTCTACTAAAAAATACAAAAAGCTAGCCAGGCGAGGTGGCTGGTGCCTGTAGTCCCAGCTACTCAGGAGGCTGAGGCAGGAGAATGGCGTAAACCCGGGAGGCGGAGCTTGCAGTGAGCTGAGATCCGGCCACTGCATTCCAGCCCGGGTGACAGAGCAAGACTCTGGCTCAAAAAAAAAAAAAAAAAAAAAAAAAGAAACCACAGTGAGATACCATCTTGCGCCAGTTAGAATGGTGATCATTAAAAGTCAGGAAACAACAGATGCTGGAGAGGATGTGGAAAATAGGAACACTTTTACTCTGTTGGTGGGAGTGTAAATTAGTTCAAACATTGTGGATGACAGTGTGGTGATTCCTCAAGGATCTAGAACTTCATTCTCTTTTCATGTCCAACAGGTAATCCATCTCCAACTGATGGACATTTAGGTTATTTCCAATCATTTGGGATTACAATGGAGGCAATAAATAATCTGTGCATACGGCATCAGTCTATTTGCATTTATAGCAATAGGATAAATTCCTAGAAGTAGAATCTGTGGGTCACATTTGTCAGTGATAGATCTCCAGCAGAGAACGACGTGCTCAGGGCTACAGTTGGAAGATCCCTTTGGCAATAGTGTGGTAAAGGTATTGGATGGGAGAACAGGGAGTCTGTTCTTCCATCTGTTGACTCAGTGAATTTTTATCCAGCTCATCTGTGTGATGATATTTTGTTGGTGAACAGGACAGAGGCAGCCCTAGTTCTCAAGCAGCTGATAGTGGAACGCAAAAGTTGGAAGGCAAGAAATGCTGGCAGCCTGGACAAGGGGCAATGGCAGTGAGAGGGATGCACGGACACTCTAAGGAAATCCAGAACAGGGCACGGGCCAGGAGTCCAACAGACACGATCAGAGTTGGGCTTTGGAGAAACCACCCTGGCAGCAGTAAGGAGGGAGGAGGAAAGGCAGTAAGACCAGTGTTCAGGGAGGGGCCACCAGAGCACCGTGACTTCATGTGTGGCTCTGGGATCAGACTGCCTGAGTTTGAATGCCCTTGTACAAGGGACTTCATTTATCTGGGCCTCAGTTGCCCTAATCTGTAAAATAGAGCCAATAAAGTAGTACAGCTCTCAGAGGGTTGTTATAGGGGTATTAAATGAGGCAAATATATGTAGATAGTTATCATCGAACCTGGCATATCTAAAGCACTTAGCAAAGGACAGATAGTGTTGTTGTTTGAAGATTAGGTTAGTGATAGTGAAAGGTACAGAATGGGAAAGAAAGATGTGAGGTTTAGGAGTTGAAATGGGCAAGGTTTGGTGATTTTCTGATTGATAGGTTGTGAGGGTGGGAGAGGGAGAGTGAGGAGTACAGCAGGGCTCTTAGATGGGCAGCTGGGGGGATTAGGATCAACAGACACAAAGATGGGGGAAAGCAGAGTGTTCTGGCAGTTATCCCCCAGTGCCCAGAGCTTCCCTGGACCTGGGACCTGGGCCAGCAAGAGTTCTTTCATGGGAAGTTGGGGGTAGGGGGAGCTGTAGGGAAGGTGAATCCTGAGCCCATCTGCCTTCTGCCTGCCAGCCCGTGCTTGGCAGTGCCCTGTTCTATGCTCACATGCTTTCCAGCATGTGCTCCCGTAAGCCTGAGAGCCCTTGTTGCTAAGGCTGCTGAGAGTTGGGGTACAGCTGAGCAGCTCTATCCTGTTTCATTGGTCTCCTTCTTTCTCTGCCCTTTTTCTCCCCTTCAGTAGCCCAAGTTGGCATCTCTCTGCTAAAATGGAGAGACATAGAATATACCTGCCCTGTTCACACAGGGCTCAAAGGGACCCAATTGGCTCTTGGCTGCCTACTCGGGATGACAGAGCATGGGGCAAGGATTGGAAATACACATGTCGATGTGGCTGATCCCAATGCTGGGATGTGAAGACAGTATGCAAGGAGGTAGCATGAGAAAATGGTAGAGTGGGGAGCGTTGGGGAGAATGAAGAGTCACCGAAGGAGTATAAGGAGAGTGGGTCATTGGTGGAGTTAGAGGAGTGAAATTAAAGGAGACAGGGACCCAGAAAATTCATCCCAAAGGCTTAGCGGCAACTAGATGACATTTCTGACACCTTGAATGTCACTCCAGCCCATTCTCCCAGCTCAGTAAGGCCCTGGATCTCCTTCTGATGGCCACCCGCTTATTAAGGCCATCAGAGGTGCTGTCAGGCCTGCATCAGGGACCACAGGGTGCTGGTCCCATGACTTCTTGCAGGTCCCTGGGATCTTGAACCAGATGAGGAGGTTAGAGGAATCCTAGGACAAAGCCCACTTTTACTTGGCACCTCTCTTAGTTCTCAGTGGCCTCTGGTGAGATATCCCACAGTCTCCCTACTCAGTGGAACTCTTTGCAGTTCTAGATGGGTTCAGGCAGAAACTGAGCTTCTGCCCTTCTCCCCAGATCGATTCCCTGAGGTCAACAGTTTGCCACTAACTTGCCAGCTAGTGCTGCCCCCTTTCCTCAAGGTGCCCTCAGTACCAGTTCTGAGCCAACTGCCTGAGGAGCTTAGCTGGACCTCTGGCCCACGCAGCAGCCTCTCTCTTGCCCACTCCTCCCTGGGTTTCTAGGTCAAGAAACATTTACCGGATACAATTCTCCAGAGCTCATGGCAGTAGCAAAGGCAAGTCTTGTGCTTGCCTTTCTGCAGAGGAATTGTATGGATGGTGGGCACTGGCAGTAGGGCTGGGGCAGGGGGAGGGGACATCTTAGCCCTTAGCACCACTGAGTTCTCTCTAATTCCTTCTGGGTTGCTTTGGGAAATCCCAGAGAGGCTAAATGAGTCCTCAGGAGACATACAGCAAAGCGGAGTGTGGACGGGGTATCCTAACCCGGCAAGTGGCCTGGGTTCTAAAAGACCTTCAGCCCCCTCTCCCATCTACCAGGCCAAGTCTCCATTTCCTCTCTCAGCCTTCTCTCCAGACGTTTGCTCCCTGGGTCTTGAGCCTCGAGGAGGACCACTTAGTGAGCAGGCTTTCCACTTGGGGCCAAGCAGTTCCTCCTCCCCACCTGACCCCATGTTTGTCCCATCAGCCCTGATCCTGCTGGCTGGCCACTTGCCACACCACTGCCTTGGGTTCTGGGCCTTCTCCATATCCTTCCTCACCTCAGTCTGCCCTGCCAATGTCCCTTAATGATTTCCAGCGGATCCCAGCCACATCTTCTTCCCAGGGCCCTGGCACTGAGTGTAGGCCGTTCTTCAGTGGGCCCCTCCAAGAAGCAACCAAAATAGGAAATCCAAGAAAAATGGAGTCAAGATCTGACAGAGTGGTCAGACTTCTCTGAGGGCAGCTTGAGCCGCCCCTGACCCCCTTCCCTGGGGTCAACACTCTGGAAAAGTACTCAAGGAAGGGTCTTTGGCTGGTGAACACCTCGTGCCTGCCTGCCACGGTGGCCTTGGAAATCCTGCTCTATGTCTAGTCCTGAGCCTTCTTGCTGCCCCATTCAGCTTTCTTCCTTGTATTCTTGATAATGTTGGATCAGAAGTCTGGTTCTGAAAGCAGTATGCCTGGGTTCAAACCCCAACTTTGTCACTTGCTAGCTGTTTGATTCTGGACAAGATGCTTTTTTTCTCAATGCTGCTGCTTCCTCATCTGTGAATAATAATAGTACCTATCACATAGCCTTGCTAAAAGGATTATACAAATTAATCCACACGACAGGCACAGAAAGGCACACATCACATGTTCTCACTTATTTGTAAGATCTGAATATCAAAACAATTGAACTCATGGACATAGAGAATAGAAGGATGGTTATCAGAGGCTGGGAAGAGTAGTGGGGAGCTTAGGCAGGAGGTGGGATGGTTAATGGGTACAACAAAATAGAATGAATGAATGAATAAGATCTACTATTGGATAGCACAACCACATGATATAGTCAATAATAACTTAATTGTGCATTTAAAAATAACTAAAAGAGTATATAACCGGATTACTTGTAACACAAAACACAAACGCTTGAGGTGATAGATACCCCATTTACTCTGATGTGATTATTACACATTAGATATGTCTGTATCAAAATATCTCATGTACCCAATAAATATATACACCTACTATGTACCCACAAAAATTAAAAATAAAAAAATTTAAAAAATACATAACAAATTAATCTACATGAGCTGCTTAAAACAGCACCTAGCATTGACCACTTAATGTTAGTCTTTGGTGTCTTATTGTTGTGGACAGTGAGTCGGAGATTTGTGCGGGCAGGGACTATGTCTTTTCCACCATCATCCTCCCAATGCCCAGCACAGTTCTAGGCATACAGAAGATGTTCGCTACATGTTTGGTACATGACAGAGTCAAGTACAGACAGATAAGAGTGTCAATTCTACATGCCCTATCTCAGCCAGGGACCTGGATGCTCTCATGACTAAAGAAGACAGGTAGCTACAAGGAAGAGCTTCCATTCTTCTACTGGGGGCCTGAGTCCACCCTGACCTACCCCAGTCCTGTTAGTCCCTAGACTAGTGGTTCACTGGGAAATCCAGTAGGGCCTATAGGGACTCTGCTTAAAAAGACCATTAGAAGCTGGGCAAAGTGGTCCCAGCTACTTGGTTATTTAGGAGGCTGAGGCAGGAGGATAGCTTGTACACAGGAGTTCAAGACTGCAGTGAGCTATGATTGTACCATAGCCTGGGTGTCTACAAAAAAAAAAAAATGCCATCAATAATCAATTCACAGGCTCAGTGGCTCCCACAGGCCACATCCTTGGTGGTGGCCAGGCCAGTGAGATCCAAGGACTCAAGATACAGAATATGGATGCAGGGGGCAAAACACGGGCTCAGGAGTCAGACTGACCTGGATTGAATACCAACTGCAAGTTAAGTAATCTTTACTTACTTGCTTTATAGCCCCCAAAAGTCACACATCCTTCTTGGCCTCAGTTTGCTCACTTGTGAAATGGAGGTAATAACAACCCCTCTGCTCAGCTTGGCAAGGGCTTAATGAGAAAACTGTGTCAGGCATGCAGCATAGTGCCTGGCACAGAATTGGCACCAAGACAGTCACTAGTAGTTCCTGCCCCATCCTGCAGCCCTGAAATGGGGGAGTGTTGACTGGAGTGGGGGAAGGCATGCATGGGGCCCTTCTGCCCACAGGGGTTTCCAGATGGTGGTTTTCAGCAAGTTTCCAGGCCAAGGGGTTACAACTGGGGTTCCCAGCCACCCATCCCCTACGCCTTGGCATGGTGGGGTTCTTGGCCTCCCGCCATGGCTGACTATGTAAATAAACCAGCTTTTCGCTGGCTGGGAGCGAGACTGCCCTAAGTGACATTTCAAATTAGTTCTGCTATATTGGGCTTGAGCTCTGAAGGGTCTGGGCATTTTTCCTCCATAGCTCATCCCTTTCTTGTGAAGTGAGAGCTCTTAAAGCACACCCGGTGTGGGCAGAGGGCCAGGGCGGGGTGGGGGCAGGCTTTCTGAGGTGACCTGCTAAAGCACTCACTAGGCCCCGGGCCACAGCCCCCCTTCCCAGGGGGGTCAGGAGCCCTGCACCAGGGTGGCCCCCTCCACACCAGCCCTGCACGGCTGCCATGGCAACCAGCATCCTCGTACAGGGCACACACACCAGCTGGCAGGAATGCTGAACGGAAGGAGGGCTGCGTCGTTGGCCGAGGAGAGGGAGCTGGGCACTGGAGGGGGCACGCGAGGGGTGGGCCAGCTGCAGGCCTGGCAGAGCTGAAAGGGAGATGTGCTAGCCACATGGCCTGCCCGGCTCAGCCTGGGGTTGGGACCGTGCCAGGTGATGAGACCATGGCAGGAGAAGAGAGCCAACATCGTGGACACATGCCACTGTCTTTCTGGCAAGGCTTGGCAGCTTCCCTGCAGGGCTGAGGGCAGAGGGCACTGGATTCAAGTTCTTTCTTTCTGGGCAAGTCGCCTTACCCCATTTGGCTTCCGTTTCTTCAGGCTTTAGTGTGAGAGTGTGAAAGAACTCAGGCTGTGGAGCTGGACAGATCTGAGGCAGACTCTTGGCTCTTGTGCTTAGGCCATTTTACATTTGTGAGCTCAGTTGCCTCCTCCATGAGAGAAGAATAATAGTAGCACCCACTTCATAACTCATTGAGGGCAAATAATAAGAGAATGCATGCCAAATACACAGCACAGTGCCTGGTACAGAGTAAGAGCTCAATACATGCTATCTGCTACCAGTATTACTGCTATTCTTTTAAATACATTATTCTAAGTGACAATTTCTGTGTCTGTGTCTTTCATTAGACTGGGAGGCCCTTAGAGGGCAGGGACCAGGTTTATTACTCTTTCCAACTCAGCAGCTCCAGGATTGGGCCAGCCAGGGCAGATTCTGGGGCAAGGGGATAATGACAAATACACACCAATAATGCCTTGGGCTAAATGGCTTCCAAACTCCCTTGCAGCTTGGACATTTTGTACTTTTAACTCCATAAGTTCCAAAGAAGGACTGCCCTTAGAGTGTTGTGGGCCTTGGGCCCATTTCTATATAAACAGTTCAAGTCACCCCAAACCAGCCTGTTAGCATCATTCTGGCAGCCTAATCTTTCTCATGATCCGACACAAAAAAGTACTGTGCCAGTGAGCAGGAGCTATCTGCCTGCCAGATCGTTCTCCTGGAACTGGGCCCAGCTGCAGAACCCCAGGAAGACACCATAGATGCGAGTCCTGGAGCTCCTCAGGGCATCTGGTTGACTCCATGCATACCAGCCAGAGATTGCCCCAAAGAGGAGGCACAGAGACTGGGGTGTGCATGGGTTCACGTTTGGGCTTGGAGCACCCCATTTGAGAGGTGCTACCGGCCCTGGCCTGTACTAGGCACCAGAAAATAAATGAGAACACAAGGAGGAAGGCCCTCCAAAGCACAAGGGCCCCTGAGTGGTGGGACTGAGGCAGGGGCCTTGTTTGCATGGGGCTATAGAATGTACTGCTCTAAGGTGACAGTCACTGAACCAAACTGATTTGAACTCTGGCCAAAGGAGCCTTAGCTCTTCATGCTGTGGGTTGCCCATGCCTGGGATTCTAATTTTCTTTGGATCTTCTACCACACCTCAGCCCAGACCACTGGCCTGGGACTGCTTGTCTGAGCAAGGCTAAGCAAGAGACCCCCTTGTCTGGCTAGGAGGAAGGATGGCAGGGGAAGTGGTGGTAAGACTAGCACACCAGGCAGTGGAGAAGGGGCTGCTGCCACACCAGCAATGAGTTCCTGCAGGTCTAATGGTTTAGTCATCCACAGGCAGGCACTGGTGCCAACCATCCTGTGTCCTCCAAAGGACTGGAGGAGGTTCCTCCAAGGACTGCCTGTGGAAATCAAACCAAAGGGGGCCTGAGGACAAGGCTTTCCCAGGCTGCTAAATCACAGCCAGCTACTGAGGGCCACCCATAGCCCAGGAAAGCTGAACACAGCTACTTCCCATGGCAGTTGCCTTGTAAGCCTTGGGAACTTGGCAGGAGTGAAGGAGGAAGGGCTAAGAAAAGGGCACAAAGTCGGATAGCGGATGATGGGAACCAGGCTGCTCACTGTTGGAGCGAGAGTGTACAGATAAGCAAGAGAGAAGGCTGGAATGATCCATGTGGCAATGCATTAGAGTGGGAGACATCAGCATGAACTCATGTTTAGCTTAATGTAGGTACAGATGGTTATGCAGAGAAATATTTATAGATATGTGTATATACGCTAGTAGTATACACACATATATCTCCTTATTCTCTTAGCCAAGTGGGCCCCGTAGCAACGAACACACCCAGTGCCCAGATCTTGGTTTCTAAAACCATTCTCCAATGAAAGGAACCAGAGCTCCTCACAAAAGTGGTTGATTCCAGATAACAGGAAATATACAAGATAAGCCTGGAGCATCTTGTAGTACTAGAAAGGAATTATTATACTAAAAACATAAAACCCACAATGGTGGGATTATGTCAAAGGGATATAGGAGCCAGCTAAAAGAGCTTCCAATGGCCAAAACTGGAACAATTTGAGCAACAAAATAAATAATGTAGAATTGTATTATAACCCTAAGTATAAAACAAATATCCATGAGTCTATAGTGATATAAATAAATGATCAAATAAATAAATACATGGAGGAGAAGTGGCAAATCTCCCGTGTAGAAGAATTACAAATAATTTATGTAGATCCTGCTCCCACAAGGAGAAGGAGCATATCTTCCCATTCCACATTCCTTATGAGTGGGCTGCACATAGTGACTTCCCTCCAAAGAGTACAATGTGGAAAGAGGAAAAACAAAAAGTAATTTTACAGTGGAGAAACCTGTCAAACACTACCTCTTCCAGGTGATCAAGGCCAACAACAGTGATAAGTCATATTGATCGTAAGTACCCTTGATATGATGTGATGAGAACGGCACTTCACCTCTGTGGTCTTCCTCTCTAAAACCCATAACCCCAGTCTGATCATGAGAAAAACATCAGACAAATCCCAGTTGAGGGATGTTCTAAAATACCTGACTAGTACTCCCCCAAAATTGTCCAGGTCATCAAAAACAAGGAAAGTCTGAGAAACTGTCACAGACAAGAGGAGAATAAGGAGATATGATGACTAAATGTAATTTGGTATCTTGGGACAGAAAAAAAAAATAAGTAAAAATGAAGAAAATCTGACTTTAATAATAACAATGTATCAATATTGGCTCATTAATTGTGACAAATATATCATCCTAATGGAAGATGCTAAGAACAGAGGAAACTGGGTACAGGTATATGGGAACTCTCTGTATTCTCTGTTTTTTTGTTTTGTTGTTTGTTTGTTTTTTGGTTTTTTTAAATAATAAATCTTAAGCTGTTCTAAAATAAAATGTTTGTTTGAACAAGAAGAGCATGAAGTCTTGGGTTTGAATCCCATTTCTGCCCCTCCTGACCGTGTGTGGCTTTAAGAAAGTTATAAGCCTTTCTGAGAGTGTTTCCACTTCTATAAAATGAGAAAAATCATTTTTCCCTCTAGGCTTCCAGGAGAAACAGAGGAGATAATTTAAAGCAATGTGCCCGGACACACGTAGGCATTCAGTACATGCTAATCTCCTTCTTCTCTCAATCCTCACAGACCCCAGCATGAAATAGATGAGACAACTGAGGCTCAGAGAGGCAGAGGGGCTTGCCAAGGTCACATAGCTAGGACATGGAGAAACCAATATATACTGTTTCCTCTAAGGCCTATTGGTAAAGCTCGGGCTATATTGGGACCTATTGAAACATGGTGGGAAAGCTAGCTGTCTGCCTGGGGGCCTCTGGGCCTCTGAGAGGCAGCCACTTCCTCTGAGAAACTGTAAAAGGTAGTACACCATAGTGGTTAGGTGTGTAGGGCTTAGGATCAGGCTGCCTAGTTCAAGCCTACTTCCCCGCTGTGTGACTCGAACAAGTTGTTTCACTTCTTTGATCCTTAGTGTTTTCTCATCTGTAAAATGATACTGTTAATAGCATCTATATTTTAGCATTGTTGTTGTGGAGGCTAAATTAGTTAGTCCATGTAAATAAGGTATTTAGAGTTGTACCTGGCACATAATAAATGCTTAGTAAATCGTAGTAAATTATCTGCAGAACGGAGGTCATGGGTGGGTTTAAGCTTCCCTAACGGTCCTTCTAAGTCTTCTATTGTAGTGGATGGGGTGGGAGAGATGCCACTTTCTTTGAAAATACCTTGGCTGGGCACGGTGGCTCACACCTGTAATCCCAGTACTTTGGGAGGCTGAGGCCCTCGGATCACCTGAGGTCAGGAGTTCGAGACCAGCCTGGCCAACATGGTGAAACTCCGTCCCTACTAAAAATACAAAAATTAGCCGGGTGTGGTGGTGCATGCCTGTAGTTCCCAGCTACTCAGGAGGCTGAGGCAGGAGAATCACTTGAACCCGGGAGGCAGAGTTTGCAGTGAGCCGAGATTGTGCCACTGCACTCCAGCTTGGGAGACAGAGCAAGATTCCATCTCGGAAAAAAAGAAAAAGAAAAAGAAAAAGAAAAAGAAAAAGAAAAAGAAAAAGAAAAGACCTGACTTTTCCATAAAATAATAAACACTTGTCAGCATATTAGTCAATGAATAAACCTTTGTAGCCTGAAATTTGAAGGAAGTTTTGAAATCATCAATATCAGTTTAGATGGGTCAACTGAGGCCCAGAAAGGGAAAGGGACTGACCTCAGGTCCCTCTGCAAGTCAGTGGTTGAGTTGAGCCAAAATGCAAAGCTCCTGTTTCCCTGTCCTAGATTCCTGCCACTCTGCCAAGTTGCTGCTGTGAGTCTTTACAGAATACTTCTACAGTTCCCAGTCTTGTGCTAGGCACCATGGAAGAAAAGAAGAAAAAATATATAGACCATGCTGCTAATTTCACAGTTTTAAAAGAACTTTGGGGACTAGATTCTCATGTTTACTTGGAGAAAAATATGACAAAAATCAATACATAGAAATGCTGGCTTAGGTACTCTAGCCTGGTCACACTGAGGATATCAGCAGGAGTGAGATCAGAGAGGGCTACACAGCTTTCTGGGGGACTCAGTGCTAGATGTGGACCTTGAAGGCTGGCAGGCTGGATGCAGGCAGAGAACATGGGGTAGGGTACTTTGCTAGGGTGGGGAGACAGCAGAGGTGAAGCCTAGTGGTGATGTACTGGGAAACCGGCTCTTGCAGGTGGCAAATAGTACAAACTCGTACTATTTGCCAATTTTTGTGATATAAATACTACCACCATGGCCACTCTTAAGCTACCATAGCTTAACAAGCTGCATGTAAAGTTCTTGAATATTAATAACTAGCTCTCAACTCCAGCACACCACTGCCTATGGATAAGAAGTGGTTGTTTCCAGGGCAGTAGGAGCTGGGCTTGAATGAAGCAGAGTGTTGGGATGGACTAGTTGGCTAGGGTAAGACCGGCTCAGGAAGCAGTTGGGTGTCCGGCAGCAGGTTACATGCAGATTCAACTATTAGCTATTGAGCTATGTTCTTTGCTGGGCTCTGTGCCAGACATTTAACATGCATTATCTCATTTAATCCTCATGACAGCTTTAAGAAGTGTTGATTCATTCACTACTCCAACCGTCAACCTATCCATCTGTCTATCTAACACATCCATATTGAGCACAGCACCTACTATGTGCTGAACACTATCTGTGGCACAGTGGTGATGAAAAGAGAGTCATTATCCTCCCTGAGTAGAAGGAAACAGACAATAAACACATTTTTTAAGGAATAAAAAATAATGACCAACTGTCATGTTTGGAAGGAGACAAAAGAAGTACTGAATACAGAACAAAAGTGATATTGCTGTTATGTCTCTGAGGAGGTGACATTTCAGAATGAAAAGAAGCCAACAATGCACATGTGGCTGGGGTGAGAACATTGAAGTGGCAGGAACAGCAAGAAAAAAGGCCCTCAGGTAGAAAGGAGGTTAGTTTGTTTCAATAACATTGAGACCATCATGATGGAGTTTGGTGAGAGAGTGGACTGAAAGGAGGCCAGGAGGTAGACAGGATAGACAAGGGTCCAATTATGCAGCTTTGCAGGCCATGGTGAGGACTTTGAAGGACTTAGAGAGGGCTATCGCATGAGCTGTCTCATATTTATCCAGCTGATTCTGGCTACAGCATAAAGAATGGATTACAGAGAAGCAGGAAGCAGACAGGAAAACCAGTTAAGAGATTGGTTTCCAGGTGAGAGTTGGGATGCTAGGTCCAGAATGGTGGGAGTAATGGCAGACAGAGATAAAGAGGGACATGACCAAGATCATATACCTAATAAATGGCAGAACCTAGATTCAGATTGAGGCTCCACAGTTTATGCTCCTTCCCATACCCCAAGCAGTCTCATGGAAATCTAAATTTGCTGATTTAGGGCCTCAAAACCTAGGAAAAATGTCTGAGCAGAGTAATACCATGATAGAAGACAGATGTATTTCTTTATATAGGCTTTGTACTTCAATGACTTGCTATTCCAATGACCATAGACCTCCACTGGAACATGAGCTCCCTGAGGGCAGGAGTCTGAGTCATCCAGGATTTCCAGCCCAGAGCCTTGACTCATGGGGGAGGAGTCCCTGAATCAAAACATGACCAAATCAGGTACTGTGCAAGCTCTGGCTGTGCCCAGTTGGGCCCATCCTGGAAAAGCTGCACCACAGCAAAGACAAGCCACTGCCTATCCAAAAGCCCCTCTCTGCGCAGCACAAACTTCCTGTTAGGGGCAGCAGTAGCCAAAGACAGCAGCCCTGGCCTTGGAATCAGATCCAGGTCCAGCTCCTCTGCTTCCCGGTGGTATGAACTCAGACAAGGAGCTTAACTTCTGTGCATCTCTTTTTCCTCATCTATGAAATGGTCAATGAATACTTCCTACCTCTGAAGGTTATTGTGAAGATCGAATGAAATCATGCAGAGAACATGCTTAATGCACCACCCAGCACATAGTAGGTTCTTAAGAGTCTTCTTCCTTTCATCCAAGATGGGTGAGGAGTTAAGAACCAGGTACCTGAGGTGTCATTAAGCTTGAGGTTCCTGAGGTGTCCCAAGCCCAGTTATGGGAGGTTATCAGCTGGGAGAGGTGAATAAGGAAATGAGCACCTTTCCCTCCCCTTCTCCACCTGTCTTCTACTCCCCCAAACTCCCCCAATCCCGCTGTCTTAAGCATCTGGGAGTCACCTAATTAGAGCTAATTAGCTTCTCTGGCAATAAAACCCCAATGATGGAAAGGCTCTGGAGCTCAGGCCTCTGACAGTAATCATGTTAAGTAGATATTTATTTATCCCTTTATTAAGCAAGCCAACTAGCATGTAATATCTGAGAAGCTGATTTTCAGGACTGGGAGCTGAGTATGTGCTGTCAAGAGTCGAAAGCCCCAATTGCGGCCAGCCTACCTGGAGCTCTTCCTCTTCGGTGTCTTGTCCTCCCTGACCCCCAAAGGAGCCGGATCACAGGGTGGCAGGGTTGCAAGAGTCACTGGACACATCTGTACAGATTGGAGACTGAAGCCCAGAACAGGAGTAGGAGCATGCCCAAGGTCACAGAGCAGGATGCAAATGACACCTGAGAAGATAGAAGATATGAAGGAGCCCTCTAAAGGGCATCTGCCCTGCACAAGGGAGATTCATGGGAAAATGAGATCACATTTAGCTTTGGAGAGGGTGAATGGTTAGGGAAAGCTTCACAAAGAAGCCAGAACATGCACGTTGACAAGAGGGCATGAGTGAGAAGGACATTCCTGTAGAGGGAGTGGCGAGGCAGAGAAGTAGGGAATGTCCAGCATGTTTGAGAAACTGAGTCTGGCCATTTGGTCAGTACCCTGGCAGTGTGAGGGCAGTAGAGTGGGTGGGAAGGTCTTAAAGAGAATGGGGTTGGGGCCAGATGCTGAGGACTGAATGCCAGCTGGCTGAGGTTAGCGTGTGACCATAGGATTGGTCCGCAGCAGGCTAGCAGTAGGCAGTTCAGTCAGAAAGCTGGGCTCTAGTCTAGGGAGGGAGGATAGGAGTCTGGACCATCGACAGAGAACAGAGTATGGCAGGAACGCTGACAGAGAGGAGCAGGTTTGTGGAGGAAAGTCGCTACATTATTTATTCATTCATGCCACACTCCTTGGGTGCTCCTATGTGGCAAGCACTGGGCCCTGGAGATGCTCACAGTTGAATTAGGGAGGCCAACATGCATGCTAAGGAAAAAATGACAGCCTAGTGAGATAAGAGCTGTGATGGACGAGAGGTCCGTAGGAAGGAAGGGAGAGATTCACCTTGCCTGCCGCCCTCAGAAACTGCTTCTCAAAGGTGTGGGCAGAAGCCCAGAGAATTGACCAGGGCTTCAGAAGGTATAATTATCTAGTGTCTGCTCAGCACTTTTTGAACTTATACATCACTTCACATACAGTATATTTGTTTTTAATCGTCCCAATAGCTGTGGGGCAGAGCGTATTAGTCCCATTTTACAGATGGCAGAAACAGAGGTTGAGTTAATGAAGCAAGAGGTAACATAACAGAGTGGAGACGGCACAGCCTTTGGAATCTGTCAGATCTGAGTTCCAGTCCTAGCCCATAAAATGGGGATAATGCATACCACTGGATTTATTCAATAAGTTGTCACTAAGCACACGGTAAGTGTCCTTAAACAACTTGCCCAAGGTCACACAGCCAGTCTCAATTCAAACCCAGGCCTTTTGACTCTAAAATCTATTGTATGTGGGAGGTCCTCCCTATCTCTTCAAAGGTGAGAGGAAGGCTAGTGATAAGACTGAACAGGAAGGGTCTTGGCTATACAAGGCGAATAGCCTGCCTTTTCTTACCTCCGAGGGAAGCTAGGAAGAGAAAGGCTCAGCTTACTCAAGTTGACAGCAAGGAGGATGGAGGCTAGACATTTGGGATGATCTTGCTGACAAAGCTGTGAGTCACCAACTGGAAGAACTGTGGCTTTGGGGGCCTGGGAGATCTCTAGCAACAGGAGTAATCCCTATGAGTCTGAGCTGGGGCGAAGAAGCCTCGTCCAGAGGAAGATGGAAAGATGAGATCATCAAGGCTGCAGACTGGAAAGAACCCAAATAGGTCATCTGGTCCACCCCCTGCCTCTGGGCAGAATTGTTCTGGAACCAGACAGATGAGAATCTCTCCTGCTTTTCAAGGTCTCCAGGTGAAGAGATATTCAGCCTTCCTTGGTCATTCTAGAATAGGTTCTCATAGTTCGCTTCCAGAAAGTTCTTTCTTTTGGCTGACTACCATTTCTCCTACTACCATTTCAGCTTTTTGTGGTAACATAGGAAGGCTGTTGACCCACTTTGGGTCAGTTGCCCAAATAAGCATGGAGGAATGATGGCATCCCCTGTTTGCTGATGGACAGCCACCAACTCCTAAGGGAAGACGAGGTCAGCAGCTAAAACCCCCAACAATGGGTCCCGCTCAGCTCTCTGGGCTCCTCTACAGTGCATTCCCCCAGGTACCTTATGCCTTTAGCAACACGGTCTATTCCTACTTCCAAACAAGCTCTGCATGACCCCCCCTCCATGTCTTTGTCATGCTCTTCCTTCCTCTTAGACTGCAAGGGCTTTCTCACTGGTTTTCAGCCTATTGGAGTCCAACCCATCCTTCAAGACTCAGTCAAAGCTCACTTCCTCAAGGGAAACCTTCTCTCCTTTTTCCAGCTAGAGAAAATCATTCCCTCCTTTGTTTCTATTTTGTATTTATTTCACTTTGCCTGATGTCAGAAGTAGTACTGGTTTGTGGGCCAAAAATGGCTGAATGTTGGCAATTTCATATGGTTCAACCCAAATTGTTTGTCTGTCTGCTTCCGTTTGTAGACAGCAGGGACTGCATTGTACTCATCTCTGTGTACCCTCCACACCCGTCTCTTTCCTCCCTCGTGCCTAAGTGCCTGGAATGCTGCCTTTTGCACCAAAGGAGCCAAAGCATGTTTATTGAATTTGTTGAATAGTGATTATAATAAAATGATAATATTTAGATGGGCCTTTACAGAAGTCCACTCACACATTTTGTCTGTTAATCCTCATAACCACTCTGAAATGAAAGCCCTTTTATTTCCCCATTTTTAAAATGGGGACACTGAGATGTGATGAAGTTAGTTGTCTAGGGTCACGCAGCCACTGTGGCTGAGGATCCCTGCCCTTATCAAATATGGGTGAGCTTGGCCTGAACCTTGAGAGAATCCAAAGGCTTCCCCAGGATTTCCGTACCACACAGACAGTTTGCTGCCTGGGATTCTGCCTTCTTCAGTCTGCCCAGAGGCCCACAACCTTCACTACTTGCCTCAAGTCTTCCTTGAGGAGAATGACTAACTGGTGATTGGGGGAGTGGGGGTTATAAGGCGGTGGTCACTTGGCAGTATGAAGGCTCTTCCACCATCTTGTCAACTGCATTTCCTCTTGCTTCCCTCCTGGTCTCTCTAGAATAATAAATAAGCCTTCAATCAGGGCACCTCTGGGCTCTGGAGGCTCGGGGTCTAGCCCAAAGCAGGGTTACCAAAGCCACTTCCCAATGAAGGTGGTCTCCACACAAGTTCCCCTCCAAGCAGCTAAGGGAGTCTATTTTCTTTCTATCCCAGTGTTTCCCAAGCTCATATTGCTGGTGTTGAGGGAATTTTAAGTGGCACATAAATAAAGATTTGTATGTTGATAGTGATAAATTCATTTAAAAGTTTATTAGGAAAGGAATACAACCAGCACACCAACAAATGATTTCATAGATATCATTGCTTAGTATGACACAAGGTAAGTATGTATGAAAGGTCTTTTTTTCACAATGAGTCCATTTAAGAGAAACAACAGTTGAATGATGGAACAGGGGTGCGGCTATGGCAAAAATCATGCCGATGGGATGTGAACAACTAACATTTGGGAGCACTGTGCTCTCTCATGTTCCTGGACCAATGCAGCCACGGGGCAGCCCTGGGAGGGCTTCTGGGAGCTTTGTGTGGAGAGGATCTACACATGTAGTAGAGGTGGGGCAGCCTGGGGGAGGAGGACTTGTTGACTTAAGTGGACCTGGCTAGCTATCTCAGCCCAACCTCTTTCTAGAAAGCTCCTTTCCTGCTTGAAGATGGAATGTAATCTCTAAGAGGGGCTAGACTTTACTCACTTCTGTATACCCAGCACTTAGCAGAGGCCTGGCACATAGTAAGTGCTCAAAAATATTCATGAAGTGAATATACGAGTTTTGACTTCCTCATTCCTCAGGTACAGTGAGAAGAGTAATTCCTACTGAAAAAGTTGTGAGGATTAATTGAAGTGAAATACCTCAAAGCTTGCTTCATTGGGCCAAGCAGATAGTCAGTCCTCAATCAGTGGGAGGTGTTACTATTGTTGCAGCGATTGTGAGGAAAGCGTATGAGCTGAGCCTCAGACAAGGCAAGGCTCAAGGCTCATAAGGAGTTCTTGGTAAGGCCCTAACACCTTGGCTTGCAGCGGAGACTATGGCCTTGCTAGGCCTGTACACACACTCCTGTCCTCATTCACACTGAAGGGGACCAGAAGCACTCATCTGCTTGCACCTCCTGCTGAAGGTGGGGCCTGGATTTCCTCTCCAAGAGCTCCCTCCTCAGAGTGGGTCCAGGCACCAGAGCCAAGCTGGCCCAGGCCTGAGGTTTCCCAGGCACCTGAGGGTCATCCTGTGGCCCCCTCCCCCGCCAGATCCTCCAGCAGGGTTTGAGTTCCTCCACCACATGCCCGCTGGGCAGGCCTGGTATTGGTATGGAGCAAAGGGCAATGGATCTCAGGCTCCACTGAGGGAGACCCTGGAGGAAGGAGGAGGGGGAGGAGTGAAAGGCCCCCCCACACCCGGGGATGGGGGGCAATGCCAGCAGACCTGCCTCAGAGGTCGGAAAACCCCCTGCAGCCTCAGGAGCACAAGAGGGGTCTGTTTCTGTGGCTAATGCAACAGATCCTTCTTGGGGTGTGAGGTCTGGCTGTTTCAGGGCATGCAGAACCTGAGAGGGGGCAGCTCCCACAGAGAAAGGGGCTGTGTGCAACTGTTTACAGGTACCTCTCATTAGAGACACAGGCAGGGACCCAGAATGTTAGAGCTGGTCCAGTGGTCCCCAACCCTGGCTGCATCTGAACCACCCCAGGGGCATGTTAAAGATACAGACTTACAGGCCCAGAATCCCCAGGAGGAGGGGTAGTCTGGAGTAGTTGCGATTCTGCCAAATTTGTAAATTACTGCTACAGTTCATGCTTTCTAAAAAAGATTGAGATATAATTCACATACTATAAAATTCATACTTTTAAAGTGTACAATTCCAGAGTTTTAGTATGTGCAAGCATTATCACTATGTAATTCCAGAGAATTTCATCACCCTAAAAAGAAACCCCATATCCATTAGCAGTCACTCTCCAGCCCCCTTTTCCCCCAACCCATATCAACCACTGATCTGTTTTCTGTCTCAATGGATTTGCCTATTCTGGACACTTCATATAAATGGAATCATAAAATATGTGCCCTTTTGTATCTGGCTTCTTTCAGTTAGCATAAAGTTTTCAAGGTTTATCCATGTTATAGCCTGGATCAGTACTTCATTCCTTTTTATTGTTGAGTGGTATTCCATTATATGGATATACAGCATTGTGTCTATTCATTAACCAGTTGCTGGCCTTTTGGGTCATTTCCACCTTTTGACTATTATGAACAATGCTGCTGTGAACCTTCATGTACAAGTTTTAGCATGAACTTGTGCTTTCATTTCTCTTGGATATATACCTAGTAGTGAAATTGCTTGGTTGTATTGCCATTCTATGTTTAATATTTTGAGGAAATGACAGGTCATTTTCTACAGTGGCTGCATCATTTTTATATTTCCACCAGCAATGCAGGAGGGTTCCCATTTCTCTACATCCTTACCAACACTTGTTACTTTCTGAGTTAAAAAAAATTTATTCTAGCCATGGTAGTGGGTGTGATGTGGTACCTCCTTGTGGTTTTGATTCGCGTTTCCTTAATGACTATGTGTTGAGCATCTTCTCGTGTGCTAATGGAAATTTGCATATCTTCTTTGGAGAATTATTTGTCCAAATTTCTCTTGCGCATTTAAAAACATTTGGGTTGTCTTTTTATTCTTGGGTTGTAAGAGTCCTTTATACATTCTGAACACTAAATCCTTATTAGATATATGATTGGCAAATATTTTCACCCATTCTGCGGATTATCTGTTAACTTTTCTTGATCTATAGTTCACTCTTAACCCCCTTTTTGCAGATGAAGAAACTGAGGCTTAGAGAAAAATATGGCTTGCCTGAAGTCACATTCAGTGAGAGTCAGTGGCAGAAAGCTCTTTCTACTTAGCCATACGGGGGGTATAGGGAAGTGGGCTGGGAGGGTGGAGCAAATCAGCAGCATGGATAAGTCAAACCAGGACCTAGTCTACCAACTATTTCTCTTTGCTTTTGGTATGCACGATCCCATTTTGGTAGATGGCTTCTCTTGATCATTATGTCCTACTCAAGCCACTCCTAACATTACATTCCTTTCCTGATAGTTCATCAACAGTTGGTTAGAGAAAGTAGCCCAGGATTAAACCCTTCCTGGACATAATCTATATGAGGATGATGAAAAAATCACGCCAGTGTGCATTCACAAGTTGTTCTGTGGTGCATGATGGTCCATGGAGGGCTGAGAAAGGAACTAGAGTACTGGAACCCTTGCCTGGGTTCAGGGACAATGAGGAGCCCCATGTATCAAACCACCCTTTGGGGGTGCGAATATGTCTTTGTGTTCAGGACTACATCTTTCACATTTCAACCTCAAAGCAAGAGAAGTCTTTTCCTTTTTGGCTTCTTCATGTCAAACATCAGCCAAGCTAATGTAAACCCATGATGAAAATTAGCCAAAATTTACACACGAATATATATACATCCTGGCTTGGACAGCAGGCAAGGACAATTAGGCAATTTTAGAAATTATCCCTTTGCTTACACCTCAATTATGAGAGTTCACTCTGATTTAGGTAATTCCCAACATTTGAACAAATTATCAAGTTTCTTTGTTGCTGCTTGTATGATAATTTACTTAGATAGCTTAAGAAGGTGGCAGGTCTTGTGGTGTGTTCATATATAAATTGAAAGTGAATTCAGTTATGCTTTAAATTTACTTGAAAATTGCATGGCCTTCAATTGCTCCTTCTACAAGTGTTGATTGAGGAGTTCGTGGGTGCAGTGCCTTATGCTAGATGCCAGGACCACCTTAATTTACCTTTTTAGGCCTTAGTTTCTCCCTTTGTAAAATGTAGGGATGGGTGAAATCAGGGTTGTTAAACTTTATTTTTTGGTGGCATATTTCTCTAGGCAAAATCTCATCTGGAACTCGAATACAAATGACAGACTGAGTAAAGCTGTTTTGGGGTGCGGGGCCTCCCCTTAAATATGCCACACCCATATCTAGCTGTCCCAGGACTTCTCTGATTTCTTTTCAGAGCAGAGATAGAGAGGGACTGAAGACCAGCAGGGCCCTACCCCTTGATGCTGCAGAAAGCAGCATCCATGTTGCTGGGCCTGTTCTCAGCTCTTTTTCGCTGCTACCTCCTGCTGGATTGGGGGTAAGTCTGGGTTGGAGCCTGCTTAGAGGTGACACTACATCACAGAGCTGAGCATCTTCTGCTTCCTCCTCCCACACTGAGCCTCCTCCCCCACTGAGCCTCCTCCTCTCTCCTACTCTCTCTATCAGTCCAGTATTTCTGGAGGCCTAAGCAGATTTCAGACAAAAGAAGCTCTAGGCCCAGTCTACCTCCTCTGTCTCCCCAAGTCAGAGGGAGCTTGGAGCCCTTTTGCCCTCTCCCACACAGAGGGAGACTCCACCAGAGAAGGCCAGGAGCTTCGGGAGGATGTAGGCTGAGTACTCCAGATTTCTGGGGCCTACTGTTGGTTCCCTCTCTCCTCATTGCCTGTGAAGGAGCACAAAGAATTTCACCCCAAAATATGGCTCCCTGGTATAAGGAGTATTTTGAATTAAAGGTCTTTAGACATCAACAGGCACTGGATGAGACGTTTCCCCCATCTACATAAAAACCGGACAGACCCTCCAAGGAGAACAATTTTTTTCCCTTCCCTGTTATCTCATTATCTATTGCAGAAAAGAAAACAAAAATGTAACCACACCTGAACAGACCCTTTCACAGAATAATGTGTCTCTCAGGATCGTTCAAATTCCAAAGAGAACTGTTTACACGTTAATCTCTGTTCCCCGATTCAGTCATTCTCATTGGTAATCATTTATTGCTCCTCAGCAGAATTCCTCTTCTCCCCCTTCCCATAACCTGTTTGCCACGATTCAAGTCCCCATTCTTTGTGTAACCTCAAGATGGTATCTAAGCTTCTGCCCCCGACTGGGGGCGTGGGTAATCACTCCACGATTCTCCCTGTGCACATGTTAATACATTTGTATGCCTTTTCTCTGATTAATCTGCCTTTTGTGAGTTGATTTTTCAGCGAAACTTCCGAGGGTGAAGGGGAAATTTTCCCTTGGTCCCTACACTTGCTTCAGCCAGAGCAGGTTCAAAAGGGGCTCCAGAAGGGAACCGGGCATGGAGGGGACTTTAATTGGAGACAGAGGTCACCTGCCTCATATTGCTCCCTATGAGCTTGAAGAGAAATGCCCACAGTCTGCAGCATACGACTGAACAGGAGGGATTGGGGGTAGGAAGTAGGAAGAGGCTAGAAGCAGGGGGTAAGAACTAAAGAAGAAAGCAGGCATGGGGAGGGGTGGATCCCATTTTCCCGGTATTCAGAGGGGCTGGTCAGCAGCTGATGGGTCTCCAGGCAGTGGTGTATGGATGGGGCCAGAGCCTATTCTCAGGGTCCAGGTGGCCAACTGACTTGGAGGACTGCCTGGCCCTCATACCCACACCCTCCCTTCACCCCACAAAAAGGAACTCCCGAGCTAGTGCCCATTCCCCAGCCCACCAGGAGGAGGGGGTGCTGGGGAATATTCTACCATTTTCCAGATGGAGAAAAGTGAGGCCCAGGGGGGAAAAGTCTGGCCGTTGGCAACAAAGTCTGCAGCAAGAGCCATTGCCAGCCTCACGGACTGAGCCCCAGGGCAGGGGTGGTGAGGGCGGTCAAGGGGTGGGAGGGGTGGGGTGGCCGTGAGGTTGAGCTGAGTCGGCGGGATTCTAACCACCAGCTCTTTATTTAGCTTTGGGTCTGAAGCAGCTAAACGAATGCAAATGAACTTCCGCAAGTGAAAAGGGTTTCTCTGGTGAGACTCCTCCGTTGCCAGCCCAGAAGCCAGGTATGCGAGGACCCACCCCAGGGAACATTGGCATAGAGCCCAGGCAGCCACTGGGTGGCGCTGTTTCTCCATCCAAGTGTTTAGGCGGGTTTCAGATGCCAGGGCAAATAAGTCACCCCCATTCATGCCCCATCCTGCCAGGCCCTTAACAAAGGCGCCTGGGTTAGGGCAGGGAAAACCAGTTTTGACAAAACTCCATGTTCTCCCCTGGCACGTGGGTGGGAAATGGAGGGTCCAGACTGGCAGGGCTTAAGAAACCCAGAGGAAGGGACAGGCAGTTGATTGGGGCCCCTGGGGGCCGCCCCGTTTCTCAGCCACTCTTGGAGCTGAGAAGCTCCAGGTGTTTGAGCCTAGAGATGAGGGAGAACAATTCTCCCCATTTCATCGGCGAACACATTGAGGCCCGGAGTTAAAGGACCCAAAGATAAGCTTTTGAGCAGCCTAGGAAGCACCCTTTCCCAAAACTTACGTTTCAAAGTGAGCCCCTTTTTGCCTGGGCCACAGTGGCGACAGGGAGAAGGGGGCTTTAGAAATGCTAATACCATGCGTGAGTGACAGTGAGAGGACAATGGAGAAGGGCGCTGTGAATGGGGCCGCCGAGGCCTGGGAGCCGGGCTCCCCACGTGGGAGCCGGGTGGGGGATGGGCGGGAGGGGAGAACCGTTCTCAGCCAAGGAGCTCCGATTCTGGGCTAATTGGAAGGGGCTGCAGCTCTGGGGCAGGAAGAGGGTGTGGATTACCCTGCGGGTCGGCCGCGGAGGGGCGGGGCTCCCGGAAGGTAGGGGGCCCTGCCGGCATTGGGAAGGGGCCGCGGAAGAGCCTGGGACCCGCTGACCTGGAGACCCGGAGAAAAACGGTGGGGAAGCATGGGTCTGGATAAGCCCAGAATTAAGGAAGGCAACAGCAGGTGACTTGGAATCGTGAGGAGGGGGCCCGAGAGCCCGTTCCCTCATTCGTTCATGCCGCATCAAAAGGTGGTTAAGAGGGGTCGTTAAGAGGCTGCTCTCCAGTCACACTGTTGGAAGTCTTTTCGGGCTCCCTTGCTTATTCACCATGTGCTCTCCAGCATCAGTCACATTGGAATAAGAGCATCTGCCTCACGGGATCCTTGGGACGTTGGAAAGACAGCGCGGGTAAAGTGCTTAAGAAGTGCATAACAAGCGCTCAGTAATGGTGAAGGTTTTGTTGTTTTGTTGTTTGTTTTTGTTTTTGTTTTCTTTTCTTTTTTTTTGAGACGGAGTCTCTCTCTGTCGCCCAGGCTGAAGTGCAGTGGTGCGATCTCTGCTCACTGCAACCTCTGCCTCCTGGGTTCAAGCAATTCTCCTGCGTCACCTCCCGATAGTTGGGATTACAGGCATGCACCCACCACTCGGCTAAGATTTTGTATTTTTAGTAGAGACGGGGTGTCAACATTTGGCCAGGCTGATCTTGAACTCCTGACCTCATGATCCGCCCACCTCGGCCTCCCAAAGTGCTGGGATTACAGGCGTGAGCCACCGCGCCCAGCCGTTTTTTTTTTTTTTTTTTTTTTTTTGACAGAGTCTTGCTCTGTCAACCAGCTGGAAGTGCAGTGGCAGGATCTCAACCTCTGCCTCCTGGGTTCAGGCGATTCTCTTGCCTCAGCCTCCCGAGTAATTGGGATTACAGGTGCCTGCCACCATGCCCAGTTAATTTTTGTATTTTTAGTAGAGACAGGGTTTCATCATGTTGGCCAATCTGGTCTCGAACCCCTGACCTCAAGCGATCCACCTGCCTTGGCCTCCCAAAGTGCTGGGATTACAATTGTGAGCCACTGCACCCGTCAGTGTGAGCTCTTTTTTCTTTTCTTTTTCTTTCCTCTCTTTCTTTCTTTCTTTTTCTTTTTTGATGGAGTCTCGCTCTGTCACCCAGGCTGGAGTACAGTGGCACGATCTTGGCTCACTGCAAGCTCCGCCTCCTGGGTTAACGCTATTCTCCCACCTCAGCCTCCCGAGTAGCTGGGACTACAGGCGCCTGCCACCTCACTCGGCTAATTTTTTGTATTTTAATAGAGACGGGGTTTCACCGTGTTAGCCAGGATGGTCTTGATCTCCTGACCTCGTGATCCACCCATGTCGGCCTCCCAAAGTGCTGGGATTACAGGTGTGAACCATGGCGCCTGGTCAGTGGTGAGCTCTTACTATGAATTTGGTAAATAGTGATTCATGCCAACTGTGAGCCCTGGGCTTGGCTTGCTCATCTGTGATTCAGAGGTTGGTGCCCTACCCTGTGAGGCCGGCTATGCTGAGGGAAAGAAGAAGGGGCTCCACCTGGACACCAGGCTCTGGTCTGTGGAAAAACCAGAGGCCTGATGTGTGGGCTGCAGAGCCTGGGGGCCTGTGTGGGAGGGTCCCTGGGATGGTGCTGGCCCTTGGGGTCTAGGGAAGTAGGGCTCCCTTTGGGCCTCCTGGAAAGATGCAGCAGCCCCAGGAGTGGTTGTGTAGTGAGGGGCATCCCAGTCAGCCCCTGGGGGCCCACCGTCAAACTCAAGCTCCTCTAGTAGAGTCAGTCAGAAGGCGAGAGAAGAAGTCCCATCCAAACTCTACAACAGTCACCTCCAACTCCAACTGTGCCAGGCAACCCATTTGGGGAATGAGAGAAAAATATCACAATATATGTTTTATTTATTTTTACCTCATCTTTTAACAGTTTTGATGTTCAGCATGCCATTTGTGATATACCTAATCAATTAGTAAAGTAATGCATGTATAATAATAGCAACCCATGTACACTTACTGTGTCCCAGATACCACATGCATTAACTCACAAGATCCTCACAACACCTTATGGCCGTAAGTAGTATTACCAGCTCCACTTTCCATAGCACGTGAAAGAGATGGAGTCACCTGCCCAGCAAAAAGCCAGCATGCAAACTCACACGGGCCAGGCCCAAAGTCTGTGTTCTTAACCACTATTATGTATAAACAAATTTCTGTGAATATGTTGAGTTGGTGTGCTCAAAATGCTCTAGTGATAAGAGTTCATGATTTTAAAAGTTGGTGACTGTTGCCCTGTCACCAAACTTGAGGGCAGCAGCTCGAGAAGGATCCTTAAAGATGCTCATGGTGTGGACAGAAACACTAAAGCATGGCGAAGGACAGGACTTTGTCCTAGATCACACAGCAAGTACATGACAACAGCGGGCCACTAATCTGGATGTTCTGCCTCCCATAATGAAAATTAACAAGTGCTCGGTTGCTCCCACATTCCCTGTCTCCTACCCTCCCCTCCCTACACTTCCCCTCCCCGACACTTCCCCAGAATTCTCTTCCTGCTTCTCCTGTCTTCCTGACCCCCAAATTCAGGCAGAACAGCTGCTTCTGGCTTGCAAGGGTGGCTTTCCGGACTTTGGCCAGGATCCTCCCAGTAACCCCTTGGCCCAAGCCCAGGACGGCCACTGTCCTGTGGGAAAGGAGGCCGGGAGGGCAGGCCTTGAACAACTGGCATGAAAGCGGGCAATGACCATGGACAGAGGCAGCTGAGGAAGCAGGGGGCTCTAAATCTCCAGGATCTCCATCAGCCGCATTCAGAAGTGGAGAGAGAGATGCATAAAGAATAGATATAGAGCAAAGAGATGCATATAGACCTATAGTTACTTAGATATAGAGGCGTTTAGATATATAGATAGATATAGAGATACAGAGCTATGGAAATTTATAAATCATAGATAGATAGCTACATAGTCATAGAGATTACAACATAGACACATGCAAATTCTTCAGATTAGAAACATTCTTATGTAAAAGCCTTGTTAGAAAGCTTGGCTATGTAAAGTAATGCAGGATTCTCTCCTTTGGGCTGGAAAGGTGTGTCACCCAGTGCACAGGGAATCATAGAATCAGCTCCTCTCTTAGGCTCTGAAGCTGTCTAGTCTCATTTCCACGTATCCTGGACCCTCCCGTTCCACCACCAGGCTGTCAGCCAGCCTCTCTTGCCTCTCTTACTCCATCCCTCTGTGAAGAGCCCTGATGATTATCAAGTCCTTCCCTGGATTGAGCTGAGTGCTACCTCTGCGTGGCTGCCACCTGTGGATCACACCTCTGTACCCTGGGACTACCAGACCCTAGTCTGCCCTCTCTACCCAGTGGCAGCTCTTTAGACGTATGAGGTCACAGACCATCTCCCCCAGAGCCCTCTCTTGGCTTTTCCCACCTGGGTGCCTCTGGGGCCCCACTGAAAGCCTCTCTCTGACCAAAGGCACAACCGAGGAGAAGCGTGGTGGCCTGGGCCAGGCATGTTCCAAGGCCTTGACCAATGCAACTGACACAGCTGCCCTTGGGGGCCACTCTTTCGCTTTTGAAGCAACACATAGGGTTAGGGGTCAGATACGTGCCTCAGAAACCTCAACACTGCTGGGCTGGAGACAAAGGAGAATGAAGTCCAGGGAACAGTTCTCTGTCTCCAACTTTGTCCCTGCCTCTGGTTTGATGTCTCTGGCCCTTTCTCTATGTATCTATCTCTCTTTCTCTGTCATTGCTCTTGTGCTGCCTCCCCCACCCCCACTTTTCTTTTCTCCTTGTCTCTTTCCTCCTCTCTTTCCCTCCACCCCAAAGCCATGTCTTGAATTTGCTCTTGGCCTTTTTGTTTGTCTTTAACTTCAAGAACTTGCATAGGTATTCCATTGAGGAGAGCTGACCAGAGGTCAACATCCCATGGGACTGTAGCAATTGCAACCAAGAAACACAGAGAAGGACATGGGGATAGAATTGTCCCACCCTCCTTTCACTGGCCCTGTTACAGCATTCCTCATGGTTGTCCATCCAGCCTCCACTTCCAAACCTCTGGGAACGAGGGTATCGATAGGCCCTGACTCAGCCGTCCCCTTGCAGAACAGCTCAAACTGACAGGAGGTCCTTTCTGGAAGTGGACTAAAATTGCTATTTCTGTGCCTTCCACCCACAAGTCTTAACTGTGGTCCTTGGGATCATCCAGGTCACCCTAGCTCCCTCTGCCCTTTGGCAGTCCTTCAGAGGTCTCCCCAAAGAATTAAGGTCCTTTTCTGCCTGCATTCTCTCAATGTGGGCTCTCAGGAGAGAATGAGAGGCCCTCCAATCCATCGTAGTTGCACTTCATCCTGAAGAGGGCATCCCCATCCTAAACCAAATTGGGGAGGGAGTTGGCAGGAGCATCAGAAATATTCCAGGGAGGGGCTACTGGTCAGAAACGATGTCCCACCAGGTCACGTTCGTGAACCTCAGTCTGAGATAAGGTGAGGGAATGGAAACTGGCCCAGCCTGAGGACATAGGGAAAGTAGGCAGGCAGCTGGAAAGAAGACCAGGGCAGGAGGCAGGCTGGCCCGTCCCTGCCTGAGACCCAAAGCCCGTGACAGAAGACCTCAGGTGCCCAGGGAACTGGGCAGCCAAGAGCCAGAGAGTAGAGAGGCCTCCTCTGGGGGCACATTCAGGACTGGATGCCCTCTAAGAAGAGAGGCACAGAGCATTGAGTCAGCCGTTTCAGCCCAGCGCCCAGGAGTAGCAAGAGTGCTTTTCAGCCACACACTCCCTAGAGAGCAGGCACGAAGTCTTGAGATCCTGCCAGCCTGGGCTCTTCAGCTTGCACCAAACTAGGAAGGGGCCCAGCCTAGCCTGGCCAGACCAGTTCTGCATCTGCCCCTCAACTTCCATCAGAGCTGGCAACCCTTGCAACTCCCAGCAGATTCCACCCAGGCACTGGCCTCAGGTGCTCCCAAACTCCTTGGGGTGGCAGGGGTCTCTCTATGCTTCAAGCCCTTAAGGGGATATTTCTGGTCTCCCTGGAATGATTCCCAGAAGCCACCAGGATCCTTCATGCTGCAGCTGTTGCTCTGGCCCTACCCTCAGTGGATTTTGCTGTTTATTGCACATTTAGTGAGTGTCTTACTTCTCCGTGCCAGGCCCTGTGCTAAGCTTTTTGCATACATATCACAGATGAAAGAGTTAACACCATGTGCCCCACCAGAAGTCCTGCCCCCTCTCTGGCATCCCTCTATACATCTCAGGCAGCAGGAATCATATTCCCTAAGGCAGCACTTGGCAAAAAGGGGCCTGCTCTGCCCAGCTGGCCACATGTCCCTTTACTTTCCCTCCCCTCTCGGTTCCTCGAGCAAGTGTCGGGAAACAGGATCCAAGGAGAAAACAGGCACCTGTTCCTGACAGGATCCCTCTTCCCTGCCCCAGCCTCTGGGCCTCCTGGTGCCCCTAGGGCCTGATGGGAAAGAAAGGCCTCAAAGACACTGGGAACCTCCTCCTAGTTTCTATTTGGCCTGCCGCATTTGGTCAACCCTGTCAAAGAGAGGAGATGCAGTAGAATGTAGCAGTTAATAGCACAGACACCAGGCCAGATGGCCCAGGCTGGGCCACATAATAGATTTGCAAGTCTGTTTTTTCCCGTCTATAAAATGGGCATCATAATTGTATCTACTTCACTGGATTGTTTTGAGGGTTGAGTTAATATATGTAAAATATTCAGAATAGCATCTGAGGTGTAGTAAATAAACAAATAATTGTTAAATAAATTCAGCCCCTGTCCCCTAGGATCTCCCCAACTCCTACCCTCCGAGTTGCCCCAGTTTTTGCTCTATCTCATTAATCTCCCTGGACAAATATATGAACTCTGCCCTTGCTTCCTACCCTGGCCCCCTCTATCACTGTCCCTTAGTCCTCTGAGGCTAGACCCTAGCCTAGGTGCTCAGCTACCCTCTGGAGATGCTGAAAGGCCTGCATGGGAATGGGTCTTCCTCTACCTGCAGCTTAGTGGGGGCCTCCCCTGGGAGGCCTCTTGCCTCTGTCTCCCCGGAGTGGGGCAGCTGCTCTGCCTCTTTAAGGCCCTAACTAGGTCATCGCCCAGCTGAACACCCCCTCACATTCCCCTCACACTAAACAATCTGATCTGATCGCTGGTGATGAGGTCAATTTCACATGGCTTTGTTCCTGCAGTGAGCTTGTCACGACCAATCATTTCCAAGCGAGGAGCCCATAATCCCGTGCTGGCTCTCTCACCCCCAGAGGCCATGGCCCCTTTCTTGCTCACCAATGTGAGGTCCCCAAGGGCCGGTCAGCACGAGTTTCCTCATGGCCTTTGCGTGCCCTCCTGCTCTTCCTGGCTTGAGTGGGAGAGAGTCTGGGTTGGGGTCAATGATGGGGCTGCCAAGAGGGGGCATAGTGGGTGCCAGGTAATCTGGGGAGAAGCCAGTCTCCAGGGATGGAGGTGGGTGGCTGAGGCAAGGGAAGAGTGGTGGCATCCATTCTTGGGCCTTTGATCCACGCAGCTTGGGGAATGAGTCCTTACTCTGGGGTGACCCAGGATGGAACCTCTGTCCTGGGGACAGGGAGAAAGGGTCAGGGGCTTGTAAGAGATTCTGAACATAGACACCCCCCCACCAATCCCCCTTGCATGGCCCTTGCATAGAACAGTGGAAGCCAGTGGGGGGTACATGGGCTCACATGCCAGGTACCTGCAGGCTGCCGTGTGGTCACGACGAGAGGCAAAGGCACACTTCTGGGAATGAAGACAAGGATTTCATTTCTGGTGCCACTGTTAAGTAGCTGTGTCCAAGTCCCTTTTTCCTGAGCCTGAGATTCTCCGGATGTACCGTAAGAGTGTTGCGCCAAGACCAAGCCATTGCTTCCTTTTGGTTTGAAGTATTCTTGAGGCTTTGTGGCAGGAGAGTTGGAATGTGAAGAGGAAAGGCATGGGATGGATATTTTGCTCCCTCTCTGTTTCCCCAGAGGGGCTTGGGCCCCACAGAGTCAGTGTCAGTTATGTTTGTTTTTGGTGGGGATAAAAAACATCATGCCAGAGGAAAGAGCTTTTCTTCCTGCTTCTGCATCCTTCTTGCAAGACAGGACTCATCCCATCTGCCTGAGCCCCGAGGAATGGACGGCGAGAACAAGGGAGAGCGTGTGCCTGACAGGGCCCTGCCTAGGGGTGCTGGCTTCTGAGTGGGGAACTGGGTGGGGAAGGGAGCACCAAGGCAGTTGGGGGCAGCTTGCTGGACATCTGGGCCCCAGGTGAATCCTGCAGCTAAGAGGGAAGAGGGAAGGGAGTGTGCCAGACTCTAGACAGGGAGCTTTTGCTATCTCATCCCATCTCTTTTAGCCCTCACATTGCCATAGTGACAATGGGCTGTCCCTGCATTTTACAGATGAAGACATGAAGGCTGGTCTCAGGAGTGAGGGAGGAGAATCAGGTGGGCTGAACAGGGCTCTAGGTCAGGTTTAGAACATAGCAGTGGCAAGAAACTTCTCTTCAGAGAGCTGATGTCTGGGAAAGCAGGACCTAAAGGCCTGGCCTAGCCCGGGCCCCCAGTCACGGTGTCATGGAAAGCATATAAGCTTTGGAATCACACAGACCTGGTCCTAGTCCTAGTCTGCCACTTTGCTGTGTGACTTTGGGCAAGCCACTTGCCTGTCTGAGCCTAAATTTCCTCCTCAGTTCAGTGGAGGTAAATGAGCTTGACTTCACAGGGCAGTCGGGAGGATTCAGTGAGATGACGGATGCACATATAATAGATGCCAAGTAAGCGTTCTTTGTTCTTTGTTCTTTTTTTTTTTTTTGAGACAGGGCCTCAGTCTGTCACCCAGACTGGAGTGCAGTGGTGCCATCTCAGCTCACTGTGACTCTGCTGCCCAGGTGATCCTCCCACCTAAGCCTCCCGAGTAGCTGGGACTACAGGCACACAACACCACGCCCACTAATGTTTGTATTTTTGGTAGAGACAGGATTTCACCATGTTGTCTGGGCTGGTCTGAACTCCTGACCTTAAGTGATCCACCCACTTCAGTCTTCCAAAGTGCTGGGACTACAGGTGTGAGCCACCGTGCCCAGTGTAAGTATTCTTTCTTTACCTCTAAATAAATCACAGACCCAATCTCTTCCCCACACCTCCACTGCAGCCATTCTTGTCCAGGTCACTCTCACCTCTCGCCTGGATCAGCAGCCTTTTCTCAGCTTCCCTGCTTCTAGGCTTGTCCCTTCCCAACTGTTAGTCACACAAAAGCTGAATGATTTGTGACAGTCCTAAGTCAGTCATGTTACTCCCCTCCTCACAACCCTCCCAAGGCTTCTGATGTCACTCAGAGGAAAATGTGAAGGCCTTACCCATGGCCTACAAGGCTCTCCACAGTGGTCCCTGCTGACACCGCTGGCCTTATCTGGGATCACTTTCCCCTTACTCACTCTGTTCCAATTACACTCATCTCTTCTGTGCCCTGAACCTACAAGCTGGTTCCTGCCTCAGGGCCTTTGCATTGTTGTTCTCTCTGTCTGGAACACACTTGCTCCACTTCTCATAGCCAGGTCCTTCATGTCATACAGATTTGAGCTCAGATGTCAATTCCTTACAGAATCTTTCCTTTCCAAAAGTTTCTTCGTTCCAAGTCCTCATCATCTGAGAATTCTTCCTGTTGTCTTACCTGCATCTGTGCTATAGTCATTTAACCTCACTCCCATGACCCCTGTCCTCATAAAATGTCCCTTTAAGAACTCATTACTCAGCCGAGTGTGCTGGCTCATGCCTGTAATTCCTGCACTTTGGGAGGCTGAGGTGGGTGGATCACTTGAGGTCACGGGTTCGAGACCAGCCTGGCCAATATGGTGAAACCCTGTCTCTACAAAAAATTAGCCAGGTGTGGTGGCAGGTGTCTGTAATCTCAGCTATTCAGGAGGCTGAGGCAGGAGAATTACTTGAACCTGGGAGGCAGAGGTTGCAGTGAGCTGAGATCACGCCACTACACTCCAGCCTGGGAGACAGAGCAAGACCCTGTCACGAAAAACAAACAACAACAAAAACAGAACTCATTACTCAATTTTTGAGGCCCTCAAAACTTAGGAATCTACTTGGGCTCTACTGGATATGGCCCCCAGATAAATTGTGAGCTCTCTGGAGGGCCTGGTGGGGAGGGAAATGGTGGTTTATTGAGGTCCCGACTAGTGTTCACATGGTATCACTTACTTCTTGAGACAGCCATGTAAGGTAGGGATTCCTACCCCATCATACAATGAAGAAACTGAGAGTCAGAACAGTTGACTTGGCCAAGATCACATAGCTGGTTGCATAGTGGTCTTGTGATTCCAGGGCCAGTTTTCTGTCTACCACATTAAAACAGACCCCTTGCCACTTACATAGCAGAAGTATTTCCAGGTGTCCCATAATAACCTTCTTTGAGTGCTTACTGAATACCTTTAAAGTCACATCTTAGCTTTAAGAGGCTCCACCCTCCCTCAGCCCCTCACTTTCATTTTGTCCACTGAAAGGAGCCCCCAGCTGTGCTGGCCCGTTTCTGTGTGGCCTTGGGGGAAGAGATTCCACCTGCCTCACTGTCCCCCATACTGACCACCCTGATGCTACTGCCCAAAATGCCCCAGGGCATCTCCTCTGAGCTAGGTGCTCCAGGCTAGCCATAGAGGACCACAGAGAGCATAGACCCACAGCATACCCTGATACCAGGAGAGGGTGACACACTAAGCCCCTGGGAGTGTAGATCTTGGAGATTGTTGCCTTCACAGAGTAGGTCGGTATTTGGACTGGGAGCTGTATAATGAGTGGGGACCTATTACATGGAGATGGAGCAGAGGCTGAGGGACAAGCACAGGCAAAGGTCTGGAGGTGGGAAGAACAGAGCAAGCAACTGAGTGTGGCAGGAGCTCAGGGTGCGTGAAGAGAACAACCAGAGCTGAGAAGGAGAGGACAATTAGGGTCAGGCCTCCTCTCAGCACCCCAGCCACCTTGGGCTGCTGCCAGTCAGCCATTCTGCCCAGTTCCCCATGGACAAAGTGGGCAGGCAGGCCTACTGGGCCACTGTGTGCCGCGTCATGACAGCTAAACTCATTAGAGCCAGGACCCAGGGGCTGCTGGCTGTAAGGCTTTGGGGATTTGGACCTGCACATTTTGACAAACAAAAGATCCTGCTGTGGTGGGAAGGGCCAGCACCTGAGGATCAGCTTGAGTCTGGGCACTTGGGCAGGAAGAAGTGGAGGCGCGACCCTTGTTGAAAGTAGACAGCTCTCACCCTTAGCAAGAGACAACTCCCACTGTTCAGGCTCACCATAGCCTGATAAATGAGAAAGCAGCATCTGCACTTGGGGAGAAGTGAGTGGCATAGGAGGAAGGTGGGTCCAGGGAGGGTAGGCCAGATGAACTAGGAGCCAAACTCCTTACTGACCATCCTCTCTGCCCATGGTGGACCAGAGAGAGGAAAGGGACCCTAGGATTCAGAATGTCTTGAGAACCTACCATAGGCCAGGCTGGGAGCTTTACATGTACATTCTCAAAGAATTCTCATGACGGCACTATGGTCTAGGTGTTGTTCTCCCCATTGTACAGAAGGAAAACCAAGGTACAGAATGAGCAAGGGACCTGCCTGAGGCCACTCAGCAAGTCAGTGTGGCAGTAAGGCTTCAGTTCAGGCTTGGGGCTCCCTGCCTAGTGCTCTTCTTCCCGCAGCCCCTGGCATGGGGAGTCCTCAAATCTCCCAACTCCTTCAAGACGCCAGCTTGTCTAGCCCTGTATTTGTACAGAGAGGGGCAGAAGTTTGGCCAGGAACATTCAGCTGGCTGAGAAGAAGAGGCCCCGAGGTTCCCTACCAAGCCTATGGCAGCTGGAGGGAGACGGTGAGTCGTGGAGCAGGGAGGGAGGGTGGGTTTGCTCACCTGAAACATTTCAATTACATTCTTATAAAGTATAAATGTATGACTATAAAGAAAGACTTGCTCGCACATGCTTTGGCAGCCTCCGTGCAAAGAGATAGCAGAGAGCTCAAAAGATCTAATTGCTTATGTAATCTCCGTTGAATTTGGTCTATCGGGAAATATCTCTTGGAAGTGTTTATCGCATCCCATGTTATAAATAGCCAAGCTCGACTCTCCTCCGTGCCTTTCTGAGGCTGCCTGGGGGCTGGGCTGGCAGACGTCAGGAGGGAGGAGCCAGGTCCTCTGGGGAGGAAGGGGCACCTGCCCTGGCAGGGTGGCTCTTGGAGGCAAGCAGGAAGGGCACTGAACTTCAGTGTGCACAGAATCAGAGCTGGCTACTATTTTGCCCAACCCCCGCCTCATCCCGAGGAGGGGGGTCTTGGCATTTCCATGCCCCCCGGCATCCTTCATTTAAAAGCAGCAGCCGTCCTCTTGTCTATGAACGTCTAGCTTAAAGAAGAAATGCGACAAGGAAAGCTGGAAAATGAGAAAATATCCTTGGAAATTACACCAATATTATCATCCCCATTTTGCTGATGGGGAGACTGAGGCTCAGGGAGGCAGCAGGCACCAGTATGTGGTGGTGCTAGAACCAGGTCTGTCTGACCTCACATCTTGGCTTTTTGCAGTATGACCAAGGGCCACCCTGCTGGCGATGCAGGGTTTTGCTAACTTTCCCCTGGGAGGAACATAAAGTGGCAACTTGGCAGGATGCGGCCTTTTCACATACACACCACCCCCCTTCACTTCTGCAGTCTCAGTGATCTCTGGCCACACCAGGCCTGATCTGCTCAATTGTCACAACCCAGGGAGCCCTGTCTCTTCCCCCTGCCAAGCCCCCTCCTCCACCACTCTTGAGGTCCTAGCTCCAGGCCTGCCTCTTCCAGGAAGCCTTGCCTGAGATTTATGGCCATCAGTTGCCTGGCCCACCTTGGTTGTGGTCTAGGCCCCTCACCTGCCTGTGGAGCTCCCTCATTACCTATCTCAGTTTCCTGTGGCTTCTGTAACAATGACCACAAACTTAGTGGCTGAAGACAACAAAATTTATTCTCTCACAGATCTGGAGGCTAGATGTCTAAAGCCAGTATCACTGGGCCAAAATCAAGTGTTGATGGGGCATGCTCCTTCCAGAGGCTGTAGGGGAGAACCTGGTCCTTATATTTTCCAGCTTCTGTGGCTGCCGGCATTCCTTGACTTGTAGCCACTTCACTCCAATCTCTGCCTTTATGGTCACGTGGTCTTTTCTTTTTCTGTCTATGTCAAGTCTCCTCTGCCTCCCTCTTATGTGATTGCATTAGAAACCCTTAACTTGATCATATCTGCCAAGATCATTTTTCCTAATCAGGTAACTTTTACAGGTTCCAGGGATTAGGACCTGATATCTTTGGGGGATATTATTCAGCCTACTACATTGTCTTAAGGGTCTCCCTGGTCTTCCTTTTGTGAGACTAGAAACTTCCAGAAGGCAGAGGCAGTAGATGATGTCTCTGAATGTTCTTCGCATGTTCCCCTATGTCACTTGGAGCCTCCAACAATCTTCAGGAAAGGTTGGCTGACTGAGTGATTGGCATCTTGCCCCTTCTCCCATTGGTCAACCATCAACTTCTAGATGTACTTGGTGTTTTCTTCAGGCTCCTGGGGCCACATGGCAGCATAGAGGAGGCTGATTTCTGGCCTCCAGGCATCTGTCAAGGTCTCCGGATGAATTTGCAGACAAGTGCCTCATGGCATGTGCGGACATGGCTATTCATGATCAAATTTGGAGCCTGGGTCCAACTGTGGGCAGGAGGAGCACATCTCATTGGCTTTCAGAGTCTGTTTTCAAAAGCATTCCCATTCTGACAGACTAGAAGGAGGGGCTGAAGCTTACAAAGGAAATATGACAGGGAGAAATGTTAGGTCTTGCTCTTGAATCCAGTCCTCAAATGTAGGCTGGCAAGGGGGAACCAGGTGAGGGCAAGGAGCAGAGCTGAGGAGGTGACTGTCATATGCGTGGTCTGACCAAATATATCCATGGAACCTTCAGCTGCATCTGTAGCCAGTATAGAAGTGAAGTTTCAAGAACAAGGAGGTGACAGACTGCCCTGGAATATGGTGTCAGCTCTGTGTGCCACGTATTAAGGGTACCAGAGTCACACTGGAGCATGACCAGGGAGGCAAAAGCATGCCGTGGAGAAAGCGAGGGCCCTGGTCTCAGGAGGAACAGTTGAAGGAAGTGGAGTTGTTTTGCTTGGAGAAGACTCAGGGGTTATGGCTATGGTTATGCTTCAGACCTCTAAGAGGCTGCTGGAGGGCAGAGGGAGAAGGCAGAGCTTAGGTGGCCCCCAGAGGCAGCACTGTGACCAATGCATGGAAACCACAAAGAGACAGAGTTCAGCTAAGTTGAATAAAGCAACTTTTGGGCCGGGCACTGTGGCTCATGCCTGTAATCCCAGCACTTTGAGAGGCCGAGGCAGGTGGATCACCTGAGGTCAGGAGTTTGAGACCAGCCTGACCAACATGGTGAAACCCCGTCTGTACTAAAAATACAAAATTAGCTGGGCGTGGTGGCGGGCGTCTGTAGTCCCAGCTACTCAGGAGGCTAAGACAGGAGAATTGCTTGAACCCAGGAGGTGGAGGTTGCAGTGAGCCGAGATTGTGCCACTGCACTCCAGCCTGGGCAACAGAGCAAGACTCCGTCTCAAAAAGAAAGAAAGACAAAAAAAAAAAAAAAAAAAAAAAAAAAGGAAGCAAATTTCTTAGAGTTAGGCCTGTCCTGAAATGATCTCTGTCCTGAGAGGCAATAAGCTCCCTGCTTCGGGAAGTAGGAAAGGAGAGGCTGGGCAAGCATTTGGCTGAAACATGGTAGACGGGACTTGAACATCTGAATGAGGATTTGATCAGAGCAGGCAGCTCTCTGGAAGCTTGGGATGGCCTTCTGTCCATAGAGCCTCTCACTTCTTGATGCCTCATCTGGGCGGCCTTTCCTTACTCTCCCTGCTGGTCCCCTCACCCCACCCTCCACAGACATAATTTTCCCTCCTCAGAAGACCCAAAGCACTGACCACATTGTATCCAAGCAAATTCTTAGGCTTGGTCTCCTGCATGAGACTGAAGTCCTCTAGACAGAGAGAGGACTTCTTCAGCTGTGGATCCACTCTTTACCTTTCCCCACACATTGCCCGGTGTCTGGGCCACAGGAGCCAGAGGAAGAAAGAGAAGAGTGCTAAGGCACAGTGGGCGGGGGGAGGGCTCACTCGCCAGCCAGGAGTCTTTAGAAACTGCACGTTGACACAGATTCAGATATAGTGGAAGTGCGTCCTAGATGAAGGTGGGGTGAGTGAAGGTGACCTCTTAGAGTTCTTTCAGGCCTCAGAACGCTATCATGAATGCCAATCCAGGTTTCTGGCCTTTCCTTTTCTTCTTTGCATCATTCTGAGAGAGTTCCCCCAGCCCATGCTTCTGTTCCCAAAGGGCTTTTCCTCTCTACTGGCCCCTCTGACTCACTCCAAGCTCCCTCCAGATGGGCTCCATCGTCCTTGAAATCCCCAGCTGGGCCCACCAGCTGGACTTTCTCAGGAGTGAGGCCCAAGGAAGGTGCAGAGCCCACCCAGCAGGCTAGAGGGAGAACAGCTGCCTTTGGGGTAAGAGGGGTAGGGGGTGAGGTTCCCCCATAAGCAATCTGTGTTGGAAACGGAGAAGCTCAGTATAGGAATGGAGGTGGGGGTGGCTTTTTTGGTTACGAAAAACATGCCACGCCCAAGGTGGTCATTCTCTTCTGCAGCTCTGTGATTAGCTCCATGCCCACTTAAACGCTTCATGCATGTGATGGTCCACATGCATGCCCGGAAGCCTGAGGGTCTGTTTTGGGGATATGACCTTTGGCAGGCCCTGCCCCTCCCTCACCCTGGCCCTCACTCAGGCATCACTTCAAAAATGGTAGCAGTGCTGTTTATGTAGCGAATGACACTGGGACTGGACAGAACCCAGCATCACTATCTTCCTTATGTGTAGATATTATTGGTTTGTTTACTTGTTCACTGACTGCCCCTGGACTGGCAGCTTCCTGGAGGCATGGATCTCTGTTTCGCTCATCACTGCATCCTAGTGCCCACTCAGTGCCCCACACAGTAAGCATTCAATCAATATTTGCTAATCAGTAGATGAATGGTAAAAGCTACGAATAGCCACTTCAGAAAATGTCACAGCCCCCTACGGTTTTGCCTACAATTCTAGGGGAATCTCAGACCCCAGAAACCTGTCTCTCAGATACCCAACAGATCCATGGTCCCGTTAGGAGAGCCAGAAAGACCCAAGAGAGTAGCACATGTTTATCGTCTTATGCACTGTGTGAAAACAGGTTGTTAGGCCTAGTCAGGAATAGGAATGGACATAATCATGGAGTCAGAGGTGTGAGGATGTCTCTAGGCTTGGCTGGGACACAGCAGCCCGGAACCACGGAGCTGCCAGAAGCAACAGGCTCTCTCTGCTGAGGCTGTGGGCTTACCTCATGGTAAGAAGCCAGTGAGAATACAGGGGCTTCTTGCTGGCTTGCTGTCCTGCCCCCAGTGCATAAATGGGTCCTTTGTTGAGACCTCAGCATCTTGGGCTTTGGGCCAGTGACATTCAGGGCCCTGAGTCTGCAAACCTTGGAGGATTCCTGAGCACACAGAGATGAAGAATAGCTCCTGGGTCATGGGCCATCCCTTGGTGAATCCAGGCCAGGTCTGCCTCTACCCTCTGCCTGCTCTCACACCCACCCCAACAGCTCTCAGTCCTCACCAGCTTCAACAGGGATCCAGGTCCTTGCCCTGCCTGTTTACCGGCCTGTGGTGGGCAGGCTAGCACTTTGGATATGTTAAAGAGCTGTGCCCAGAAAGTGATTTTTGCTATCACTTCAGGTGCTGGGTTTGCAGTTCTCTCTCTGTGGGGGGACAGACATCCTGTGGGGCATGCCACGCCACAGGGAGGCTCTTTGCAAGATGGAAAAAAATAGGAGTTGGGAGTCAGCCTGGTCTCAGTTCAAACCCTGTTTCTGGCCACTTTCAAGCTGTGTAACTTTGGGAAAAGTCACTTGATATATCTGAGCCTCAGTTTTCTCATCTGTAAAATAGGGATGAAAATACATACTCTTCAGGGCTGATGCAAGGATTCAAGGAGATAATGTATACGGAGCACTTCCACCGGGTCTATCACTTACTGGGTTTCAATAGACGTAGTTCTCTTTGGTAGTTAATATTGGCAGGGCTACTATAGAAAGTGTGGGTCCGGGACCAGCAGTGTCAGCACTACCTGGGAGCTTGTTAGAAGTGCAGGTTCTCTAGCCCCACCCTAGATCTGCTGAATCAGAAACTGCATTTTAATGAGATCCCAGGTGAGTCCTAGGCATGAGAAAATTGGAGAAGAGGAGGCTAGTTCACAGCCTTTAGGCTGGCAATCATATATGAGGAATATCCACTTCTGGAAGCCTATCCAGGAAATAGCTTCATACATCCTTAAGTTAAAATGGTAGTAGTAGTGAGTGCAGTAGTAGGGTTGGGAGCAGTAGTAATAGTGGTAATAAATACTGAACATTTACTATGTACCAGACACTATTTGGGGTGCATCACAGTAACCCCATGAATCAGTACTGTAATTGCTGTTATTTTACCAGTAGGAAAGCAAGGCACAGCACAGAAAGGTTAAGTTACTGTCAAAGTTGGGATTAGTGACAGAACCACAGCACAAATCCAGGGCACCTTCCTCCAGAGCTCACTCACTGAGGGCAGGTACAGAAGAAACTACATTTCAGGGGCTGGGTGCAGTGGCTCATGCCTGTAATCCCAGCACTTTGGGAGAGGCTGAGGCAGGTAGATCAGTTGAGTTGAGGCCAGGAGTTCAAGACCAGCCTGGGCAACATGGTAAAACCCCGTCTCCTAAAAATACAAAAAGTTACCTGGCTGTGGTGGTGTGTGCCTGTTGTCCCAATAATTGGGAGGCAGGTGGGGAGGATCACTTGAGCTCGGGAGGTCAAGGATGCAGTGAGCCAAGATAGCACCATTACACTCCACTCCGGGTAATAGAGCAAGACCCTGTCTCAAAAAATGAAGGAAGGAAGGAAGGAAGGAAGGAAGGAAGGAAGGAAGGAAGGAAGGAAGGAAGGAAGGAGAGAAAGAGAGGGAAAGACAAAAAAAGAAAGAGAAAGAGAGAAAAGAAAAGAAGGAAGGAAGGGAGGAAAGAAGGAAAAGAAACTGCGTTTCAGGAGCAACAAGCACCCACTGAATTGCTTCCCCATGTCTGCCTGGCCCAGGCCTGGGAGATACGGAGATGGAGGAGACACAGGCTCTGCTCAGTGCCAGAGACAAGCTGTGAGTAAATGATGAAAGGGGGTAACCTGCACCACTGCTGTGCCTACATGGGGAAACAAAATACTGTGGGGGCGCGGAGGAGTAAAGCCACGTGTCTTGCTCATGGGTACCTGGTAGAAGCAGTTCCCAGCAGGCCGGATTGTTCCCAGTTACAGCTTCCTTTATAAATCCCAGGCTCTTAGGCATGATTAAAGTGCTTCTGGATCAGACAGTGAGTCTAGGATTTAGGGAGAAAATTTTGACAAGGTGTGGGGAGGTGGTGGTGGTTAGGAGATGAGAATTTGAGCCCAGTTTTCGGTTTTAATTCTTTGTGTGGCCTTGAATGATCAGGCCCCAAATTTCTCCTAGTCTGTAGGGAAAAGAGTAGAAGCTGTGGCTGGAATTGTAAGGCCAAAGTAAGGAACCAAGGGTTTGTTGCAATTTTAGCAGTTGCACTATGTCCACTTTGCTCACTGCTGTACCCTAGGCACCTAACTCATTGCTGGTCCAGAGCTGCTGCTCCATAGTGACTTGTTGATGCATGTTGAGGGAGTAGTCACAGGAAAAGGGGCCCAGGGTGAGCAGATACCAGCCTCTTTATGCCTTATGCCTGAATCAGCCCTCCATTTTGAACACAGTCCAGTTGGCCTCCTCTCTGCCTCCAGGTCTGCTCTTGACCTCGAGCTGGAGTTCATTCTGCTTCTCTCCATTAGGGCAATGAGTCTCTGCTGCCTGGTGAGAAACCCAAGGCTGACAAGGCCCTTGGAGATTGGTCCATTGCACAGATAGGGAAAGAGGCCAGAAAGAGAAGGGACTGACCCATGGCATGCAGGAATCTGTGGTAGAGTCAGACTGGGAGCCACATGTTCTTATGTCCCCACCCCATCACTCTCCGTTCCTGGCCTGGGGCTCCCAGGAGTCAGGGAAAGACAGAGATAATGAGTGAATGAAGGACGAGGCTCTGTCATGAAGAAAGATTGGCCTTCAAGGCCTCTGGAAATAAATTGGAGGTGTGGGGAGAGCCAGAGGTGGCAGCACCAAGGACAAGGCTGCTCACGGGCAGGGGCTGGTGGGGAAGTGAGGGAGAGGCGCAGGGGAGTGGGCAGGCAGGAAGTTGTAGTTGGAATGCTGAGGGGACGTGTTTCTTTTTAGGCACTCCTCTTCCACTGCTCACTGTCTCCTCTCAGGAGTAAAGGGAGAAAAAAGAGGATGTGATGCCTAGGTGAGCCCCATTATGTGGGACGTGTTGGTAGGGGCTCCCCAGATAGCCCCTTCTGCAGTTGGAAGCACAAGTCAAGGCCTTCCTCCAGGCCAGAGCCCAGCCTGCTCGCCAGCTACTCTGTCTCCTTGAGGCTGGGCAGAAACCTCAAGGTCTCACAAGATGCCCTCAACCCACTGGCTTTGAGTTTTAAACAACCTAGGTTTGAATCTCTCCTCCAACACTTCTAGGCTATGTGAACTTGACCTTACTTCTCCAAACCTAGGTTCATGCAACTGTAATTGAAGAAAATGGTCCTGCCCTGCCTCCCTCCCCAAATGGAGTGCTCTGCACTCTTCCTGTGCGAGCACTGTGGCAGGGGTCAGAGTCCCTTGCCTCTTTCTTTCCCTCTATACATCCTGGTCCAGCCTGGTGGGGAGGGTACTGAAGACCTTTCGGTGGCAGCTCACATTCCAGGCCCTCTCAGCAATGGAAGTGCCTCTGGTCCCTCAAAACTGTCCCTCCCCCCAATCATCCCCAAAGCAATCTCGGCAGTCATTTCACAGCACAACACACAATCAAACGTGTGCTGTGTTTCCCCCACATGCATGCACGAACTATACTGCTGCTCGCCAAATGCACAGGCCAAGGGTGGAGAAGGCACCTGGGGTGCCCTTGAGCAGACCCTCCAGACCAGGGCCTCCACTAAGTGCCTGCTGTGGATCGTCTTGCTAACTCTTTGCTACATATGTAGGAGGGCTTGCCACTATCTGTTTCACAGATACAAAGACAGAAGGGAACATCCTGTTCAGAGAAGAGGACTCCACATCCCTGAGCTCAGCGGTGGCCGGGCCCACATCAGAGTTCATAGCTGCTCATGCTGTTACAAAGCCCTCAGGAGGAGACAGACAGGGAAACATCACTAACATGGAAGGTACCAGGAAAGAGTCATATAATGGAATACCATACAGCAGTGAAAAAGAACATGGCCACATGTAACGTGTAACAACATGAGTGACTCTCCCAGATGTGATGTTGAGTGAGGGAAATACAGCAGAAAGAAAGAACATACTATGGCATGCTATATTTATATTTCATGAATATGAACTTCAAAAACATGTGGAACCAACCTATAGGGAGAGAAATCAAAATAGTAGTTCCCTTGGGGCAGGGATACTGATTGGGAAGAGGCACACAAGAGCCTTCTGGAGTGCTGAAAATGGTCTATATCTCGACCTAGGTGGTGGTTACAGAGGCTGATACATATGTAAGCATTCATGGAGCTGTATGCTTAAGATTAGTGCACTTTAATGTATGGAAATTATGCCTCAATAGAAAAAGTATTTTTAAAAACAAAAGTGCCAAGAGCTTTCCCCAGATCTTGCATAACTGGCTTCTTGTCATTCAGGCCATCCCCTAAATATCACCTCTTCAAAGAGGCCTCCCTGGTCCCCCCTGCACCTAATCGAATTTAGCAACACTCCCCACCTCTGTGCCTCAGTTGCTCTCTATTCTATTAACTGGTTTTCTTTTTTTTAGTATGTACCAGTGTGCTGGAGCTGGCTTTCACTGGCTCTTCCCAACTCAGTATTCAATGACTTCATACTGCCAGCTTGAGATCAGCCGTGATGGGAATGTCGGCACCACAGAAGTCAGCAGGTGCTGCAGATGCCTCCTCCAAGCAGATCACTCAGCATTTTCCAGTACACCCGTACCAACACTATTTGAAATCATCTATGTATTTGTCAGCATACTGATCTGCTGTATGTCTCCTCCACATGAAGTTTCATGAGGGCAGGGTCTATGGCTTGTCATTTTTGCCAGTATCCCTGGTTCCTAGAACAATGCTTGTTGTATAGTAGATATTCAGTACATGCTGCTTGAATGAATAAAAGTCTGACAGAAACACTGGAAGCACAAGAGAGGAAACTGTTACCTTTGTACAAGAATAGGGAATATTTGAGCTGAGGCTTCAACCATAAAAAAGAGTTTGCTAAGGAGCCAAGGGAGAAAGAAAGGACTTCCCAGGCAGAAGGAATAAAATGGAGGCGTGAAAGAGCATGGGAGGTCTGGGGGAAAGCCAGCCACCAGAGTGGCTGTATTGTAGGGTGTGTGGGGTAGGAAAGGCCTTGGGAGTGGTGCAGAAAGGTAGGCTGGGGCCACATTGTGAAGGGCCTTAGCTCCTTGAATGGAAGGCTGGATTTTCCCCTGTAGGCGATAGGGAACCATTTAAATGTTTTAATTAAAGAAATAATCCGATCAAGTCTTTGCTGGCAAGGTACCTCTGATGGCAGCCTGGAGCGTGGATTGAAGGGGGATGACTGGAGGTCCAGTCATCTCTCCACAGTATGCCTAGGATAGAAGGCTTGCCTTTTGAAACCAGCAGTTCTTCTCACTGTTTTTCCTGCCTGTTTCTATTCCCTCAGTCCTCAGTGAAGATGGAAAACAGCTGGCTCTTCCCTCAAAGCCCAGTGGCCCTCTAGGTCCCAGGCCTTAGTTTCCAGTGGCCAGATTTCTCATCTGGCCTAGCTCTGTGGGGGAAGCCCTTGTGGCCCTGCCAAGATGCCCAAAGGATGAGTCTCCAGTGTGGCACAGGAACTGCCTATACCTTCCTAGTGTTTTCACTTAGCCAGCCCATTCCCCGTTCTGTGCCTCATCCTGCTGAGTCCCAGGCAGCAGCAGCCACTACTACAGTCATCGCTAGAAGAGGAGGGTTAAGGGGCCTTTGTTGTCTGTGGTGTTGCTATGCAGGGACAGCCACAGACAGCTCTGAGGTGGGTTGTGGTCGAGAGTGGGGTTCATGCTGGCAGCTGAGGCTGCCACCCCAGCCCAGGCTCCCGCTCTGGGCAGGGAGTGGTAAATTAGAACCTCCAGACTTCTAATTTAAGGGACAAAAATAAGCCCAGGAACATTCCTGCTGGGGCCCAGGAGCCAGCCTTCAGGCAGCAGCTAGGCTCTGTCCTCAAGCCCTGAGTTGCAGAGGTTGGGGAGCTGGGCAGCCAAGGATGGCTAAAGCCTGGGTGACAGGACATACAGGAGGTATGGGAGGGAATGGGTGGAGGCATTTGTCTGTGGTTCTATAATCAGTCCACTTTAGTTCAGCCTGAATCCCCATCAAACGTTTAACATCAGGCACTGGACTAGCTTAGCCCTGGGATGACAGTGGCCAGTAATACTAGGATTTACCCATCTGGGAGAAACCTTAAAGACCATTTGGGTCAAAATTCTCATGTTACAGATGAAAAAGTGAAGCCCAGAAAGGAAAAGACACTAACTCCAAGTCACACAGAAAGTCAGGGGCAGAGCTAGGACTAGAATTGAGGGCTGTAGTGCAGAACTAACTCCACCCCAAACAGACCTGGGGGAGCATCGGATGGAGCTTCAGATGACCTGTTGGGTGTGTCCTACAGGAACCTGGAATTCAGTCAACATGCAGGAACTGCAGAGGCATCCCAAAGGTGAGGCCTTGGAACTGGGCCTGGGGACAGGGCAACTTAGGCATAGAGAATGGGCCACATGAAGTCACAGAGGTGGGGAATCTCACAAGCCAGAACCAGGAACCTGATGTCGTCTAAGAGTTGCATGGGTGCGTGGGTGTCTCTCCCTAACTCATGTTCCAGTGGACACGTTCCCCAAGAGTACCTGCTGCCTCTCTTTCTCAAGAGGAAAGGAAGCTGAAATGTCGACGAGCTTCCTTATCATCACAGCTAACATTTTTTGAGGGCTTACTATGTGTCAGGCTCTGTGCAAAGTGTTATCCCATTTGATCCTCATAACAACCTTATGAGGCGGGGCTATTATTAACCACCTTTTAAAGATGAGAAAACTGAAGCACATAGAGGTCAAGTAGTTGGTTGAGGTGGCACAGGGGATTTGTACAGAGGAAGTCTGATTCTAAGGTCTGTGCACTTAACCATCACACTATAATAGTGTTAATGATAACTGTAATAATAAGCTAGTGTCTGTTGAATATTTACTATGGGCCAACCACTGTTCAAAGGATTTCATAGGGAGTAGCTTGTTTGATCTCCCAATGACTTTATGGGGTAAGTATTACCACTATTATTGTAATCTCAATTTACAGATGAGAAAACCAAGGCAGAGAGAAGTAAAGAGCTAGTATTGCTTCTGCAAGACCTTGCCAAGTAGACAAGGAGAAAGGATTTCCAAGGCAGAGGGAACAAAATGGAAGCATGAAAACAGCATGGCAGTGTCTGGGAGAGCCCAGCAGTCAGACTGGACTGTAGGGTGGTAGGATGGCAAGAGACATTGGGTGGTCCTGGAGATTGCCCCCCCGCCCACTGAAGGAGCGCTCTGCAATGGCCCTGATGAGAGGGAATGAGGGGGTTCTCCCGGTTGCTCAGGATTTGAGAGCTGGGTTGGGAAGCCTGAAATATCTAAGAACCCTCCCTGCCTCAATGGGCCAGGAGAGGCCAGGGCAGTCATGAGCTGAGGGAGCAAAAGTACAGGACTCAAGCCACATCCCCCAAGGAAAGCAGGGACAGAAGGTGTCTCTGTGGGGTCTTTCCTCATCACCAGGAGCTTGGCACCCCTGGGAATGGATAATTCTCAGAGACCTAGGAATGTCAGGGTCTTTAGTGTAGCAATCCAGTCCTACCCTTTTATAGCAGCAATGTAAAAACTAAGGTTTGGAATGGTGAAGGGACTCATGCAATGTCATGTTGATAGGAAGTGGTGGAGCTGTGGCTCAACTCCCAGTCCACCAGAGTTATTTCTGCTACCCTGCCTGGCCTCCTTTGGAGCAGACCCTTGGAGTTAGAAGAGACCTGAGTATGAATGATGGTGGATTTCTTGCCTGAAACCGTGGAGACCAGAGGAAGTGCCACAGTATTTTTTAAATTCCAGAAGAAAAGAACTGTCAACCCAGAGAGTTCAATATCCAGTGAAAATATCATTCAGGAAGGAAGCAGAAGTAAAGACATTCTCAGATGAAGAAAAACTAAGAGAATGTGTTTCCAGCAGATCTGGTCTAAAAGAAAAGCTAAAGAAAGTTCTTCAGTCAAGACGGCAATGAGGGAAACTTGGGACAGGGGTAGACTTGCTTTTTTCTGTCATACCGGTCCTCAGCGCCTTCCCCCATCTTAAAGCCTCTTCTATTACAGTCCCTTCCAGCCCGGGTGCCCTATCCCCTTTGCCCTCTGCCTGGGGCAGAGATCCAGGAGCCCAAGGCCTGGGTTTGTAAGCCAGGTGAAAGCTAAGGGAAATATGCATGGGACGTGGATTCCTGGGTTGCAAATTGTGCTTAATACCACCACCAACTAGCTGTGTAACCTCAGGCAGGTTTCTTATCTTCTCTGAGCCTCCATCTGCTGCTGGGGATAATTACCAAGCGTTTTGTGTGGCTGGGACAAGGGAAGGGGAGGGAAGCCTATTAGTGGTGTGTGAAAGGGCCGTCCAGATGGGAGGGATGGTTATCATCATTCCTCTGCTAGTCCCCTCCTCTCCAGCCAGCCAGGCATCTGCAGGAGCGTGAAGGCTGGGGGCAGGCCACTTAGCAACTCAGCTTCCTTTTACTTCCTCCCTGGGGCCTTTGCAGTTCTGGATTCCAGGGCTTTGATGGAAGGGTAGGAGCTGCCTCTTTGCATTAGCAGCCTGGGCTGCCTGGCCTGGACCTACCTATTTTCTTGGAATCTTTTTGGCACCAACAGCTTCTTTTTCACACATACTACTAAAAGAGAAGGAAGTAGGCCAGAAGTGGGGTGGCTCTTCCACCAGGGGTAGCTGTGGGGGTACCAGCTGATCCATGGGTGCTCAGGTGGAGGGCAGGGACTTCTCCAGCAGTAGGTTCGGCCTGGAATGCACAGCTCGAGGACAGGGTGAAAAGAGGACAGGTAGGAATAGCTGCTGCAGCTAAGTTGTAAGATAAGGACAGGAATGTAGCCGGGCCTGTACACAGAACCATGGCTGCCAGAGGAGCCCAGGGATCTCTGGCTTCTAGACCCATCAACTTGCTTGCTGATCTTGGGCATTCTCCTTTCCCTCCCCAAGCCTCAATTTTCCAGCTGTACTTTGTGTACTTGTGTGTGCGTGCATATGTGTGTGTAAGGGGAGGGCTAGGCTACTGACCTCTGAGGTCTCTTCAAGCTTCAACACTGTGGTTCTAATGAAGTAGTTAAGGCCTGAGGCAGGAGGCTGGCCGGGGAGCTGGGGGCTCCTGAAAGCTATCTGGGGGAGTTGTTACAATGTGGTCTTCGCTAGAGTGCTTTGTTGCTGACTGAGGACCGGGGAGTTCCAGCTCTGCTCATTATCATCTACATAACCTTCAGCAAGTCACGTAATGTCTCTAATGTCCCAAGGCCAGTTTTACTCCCACCTTGGTAGGACGTTGCCCTTGTAGAGAACAGAAGATCCCCTTTGCATCATATAAGAGGGCTTGTAGCATAGCTATGAGAGGGATCCACACCAGTATGTCTCCAGTGTGGTTCCCACATCCAGTCTGGCCAGCCCTCTGCATGGTTGGCTCCTTGACAGGCTGCCACCAGACCTCTCAGTCTCTAGGGCTTTGAGCAGACCGGCTCGCCTCTGGCTGATTCTCCTGGGGTAATCATGGGTCTGGACTGTACCATTCCTCCAGCAAGAGCCCCGCCCCCACCCCTCAGCAGACGGCAGGGGGTTTCACCTGTACCCTGAGGTCATGACATGTACTAGTTTACAGGGCTTTAAATTAGGCTGGGGCCAGGCACAAAATGATCAAGACCAGTGAGGGAGATGTCTGTGCTGGCCCCTTTAGTTGTGGCCCTAAAGGACATACGTGGAGGGGGAAAAGAAGTTATTTGGAGATATAGTGAGTTCAGAAAGCTCAGGCTTGCTGGGGCATTTGGAGAAGCCAAAGAGCTTGGTCAGTCAGAAAACAGTATCAGCTTGGGCATAGGCTGCAGTAGCTGGAGAGAGTTCAGGGAGGAAGGGGAGAAGGCCAGAAGCTCAAAGAGCTCCTTTTCAAGTCCCCTGACAGACAGCCAGATACTCCTCATGAAAAGAAGCATTTCAGAAATGATTCCCAATGTCAGGGTCCATTGGCAGAGGTCAGGTGAGGAGAAGCAGTACTGGAAGTAGTGTATGAGCCTGACTGTCCCTTGGTTCTGTAACATACTTCCCTGCCTCGTTGGGTGCCTGCCCTTTCTCTGAGGTTGGTTCTCCCCCTTCCCCAAAAAGACTGTGAGCCATCCCAAAGCTTTCCAGTAAATCTATTTTTGGTTTAACTTAGCTGGACTCAGATTCAACCAAACCTTGCTGGATATGGCCCCTGATGACTAAAAGTCACAAATCAGTGTGCCCATCCTAACTCTAGAACAGAGGCAATGCACGGTGAGGGGAGGAGCCAGTTCAGAATCTATTAATAGGTCCCTTGAGTAGTGGATCAGTATGGTAGGGTGCCCGATTTCCAAGTCCTTGGGCTAAGGAATGCAGTAGGTGCTCCATGGATGGATGAATGAATAAATGAATGAATAAATAGCCCCCACCCCTAGCTATCCCATGCACCCTGTCCTTGGTGCCAGACTACCTCTATTCCTGCCCATAAGCCTTTTCTGGGCCACCCTACCCACCTGGCCTCTGAGAGAAGAAAGAGAAAGTTACAGAGTCATGGGATGGCAAGCTGGCCTGGCCTTTACTCTGCAGAATCCAGTGCCCTCCTGGCCCAGATGGAAAGGGCAAGGCTCAGAGAGGTGAAAGGTCTGGCCAAAGGTGTCAGGACTCGGCTCTCCTGCCTCCATCATAACACATGTCAGGAATTTTTGTTAAGTTTGTGTTCCAGAGGTCTCACTCCACAGCAAGTTCTATCCCAGAATGCATTGGGACTCAAAGCATGACAGATGGCATCTGAGCTCTCCCACTCCCCTTCGGCCCGGCACTCCTGGGGCCAGAGGGTGGGAGTGCCTTTGATCAGTCAGGAGTGTTGACTGTCCTTCACCAGGCCTGACAGCAGAGATGAGCCAGAGGCTGGCCCATGCCCTCTGGATGCCGGGAGAGCACACAACGTCACAAGAGAGAAAGTCCAGCCTCCAGCCTGGGCCTCCTGCATCTGGGGCACGCCACCCAAAGCCTGCACAGCTGGCCAGCAGGGAGGGCCACAGCTGGGGGATGTTTGTGCTAATCTTCAGCAAAGGAAGCAGTGTGATAGCTAGGCTGATGTCTCCAGGGTGGGCTGCCACTCAGCGCTGGGGGCTTTGCTTCCCCTCCACCTTCCAGTCCCACATTCCTCCCCTCAAGTTCCTGCCTCCTTCAGCCCCCACTCCCGCTTCTCCTACCAGTTACCATCACTTTCTCAGATAGAGTCCTGGGTGTGGGAAAAATGGCCTTGGACTGGGAGTGTGGAGGTCGGGGTTCCGCTGTCTTGCTATGCGATCTGAATCAGTCCCTCACCCTCACTGGACCTCAGTCTGCCCAGCTGCAATGCAAGGAGAAAGGTCTATGGAACTGCCCTAGCACTGCTACTCTGAGAGTCTCTGAATCAGAGAATGTGATTTGTGACTGATGACTCAATCACATATAAGGGAATGCTTATTCTCTGTCCTGTTGGGCTCAGCTGGATTGTCTGGGCACTCTAGGCACCATGACCATGCTTCTGAACTTGCTGTTAAAGGAACAGGGGAGTAAGGTCCAAGAGTGAGATTTGATCAGGCTAGGGGGATGAACAGAGGGAAGTACAGATTGTTCAAACCCAGAAATGCTCCATTGGTTCTTGGACCCATGGCCCAGGGGAGAAAAGCTAAGAAACCTGATAGTTGATAAATCCAGGAACAAGGTGTCCAGGTCTCCTCTAAGAACAGGTTTTCTGTGACCATAACTCACATACCTTGCTCCCAGAGCCCAGTACTGCTCAGGCCAAGTTCCCTTTCTTAGGGGAGATGACCATGTTATGACAGCCTCTCCAGCCAACGAAGGATGGGGGCTTGAGCTTGGCCTCCCGAGCCAGTCAGTGTTACTCCTGGAGTCCTCAGTGCTCAGTGGAACCAGAAACAATCCATCTTGACCTGTACAATACAATGATGCAGGTCTCACTTGTTAAGACTGGGGAAAATCTCTACCATCAGGCCCCAAACTGAGGCTGCCCAGGAAGGTGGTTTCCTGCCAGGACTTTCCTCCCTCAGGGATTTCTGAGGACCACTGCATGCTGGGCTAGGAAGAAAGCAAAGAGAGAGAAACAATCTCAGGGGTCGGGGGTGGTAGAACAGTCCCTGGCAGTGTGCTGTGGCACAGAGGGCTGTGGACATGGAGTGCCCCTGGGAAGAGGTGATGGGCTGTCCCATGGCCTGTTCACTGTGTGCTAAGCTTTGCCTGCTGCCTCTTATTCCACCCTCACAACAACCCAGAGGAGAGGTATTCATGGCTGCATTTTATAAGGAAGGACACTGAAGTAGAGTGATTAAAGGGCCTTCTCGGATGTCCCATGGCTCAGTTTTGTCTCCAAATCCCGTGGTCTGTCCGATCTCCATATTGCAGTGCTGCAGTCTCAAAACAGCCAAGAGTACTTTCAACAGGAAAGGACAGGAAGGCTTCACCGAGGGGGTGGCATTTGGGATGGACATTCGGGACAGGCGGATGGGAAGGAGAGTATTCCAAGGGTGTGGAGGCGTGTGGGGATGGGATGGAGTACGCTCAAGGCATTGAAAGGTACCTTGGAAGGACAGCAAGGAGGCCAGATTGGCTAGAGGGAGTGGCCGGGAAAGTAAAGGGTGAAGCTCAGCAGATAGTTGTTCCCACTGTGGGGGCCCCTGCATGTTAGGATCAGGAATTTGGCCTTGATCCTGTAGGCTATGGGAAACCATAGAAGGATTTTGAGCAGGGGATGGGCCATGGGCTCTCCCCATGGCACTATGGAAGATAAACGTGAGGGGAGAAGACAAAAGTAGAAATATGAGATGAAAAATCTAAAAAAGTTGATTTTATAGAAGTAGAGAGTAGAACGATGGCTCCCACAGGCTGGGGACGGAGGATGGGGAGAGGTTGTTCCAACTGTAACTATGTTACAATTAGATAGGAGGAGTTAGTTCTGGTGTGCTACTGTACAGCAAGGCCATGCAGTTAACAATCATGTAGTGTATCTTGCAAAATATCTAGAAGAGAGGATTTTGAATGTCTCCACCACAGAGAAATGATAAATGCTTCAATGATGGTTATGTCAATTACTCTTATTTGAACACTGCACAATGTATACATGTATGGAAACATCACTACACCCCATAAATATGCAAAGTTATTATGTATTAATTAAATAAAACCAAAGAAGAAGGAGAAGGAGAAGACCCCAAGGGGAAGGATCACTGAGGAAGGAGAAAAACAGGAGGAGGGAGATTGAAGAAATGTGAATGGATAGGACTGAAGACCCTTGAGGTGTTGCAGGGGGAAGAGAAAGGAATGCAAGATACACCACCCAGGGATGTAGTAGATGGGAAAGTCACTGTGGGGGATGAGGCTTCTGGGAGAAGGAGGATTTTGAGATGGGGTGTGGGTACAGGAGAAATGTCAGTGCAGTTTTGGCTGTGGTGGGTTTGAGGAGCTTGTGGGACATTCCAGCCTAGGTGTGCCATGAGCAATAGGAAGAAAGGAGATGAGAAGAGAAACCAGCTGGAAAGAGAGCAGTTTGGGAGTCATCAGCCTCTTCCTAGCAAGTTCCATAGCCTCCCAGACCTCATTGTCTTCTTCATCTATGTGATGGTGTAAGGTCAGCCTCATTAGGTTTCTGTGAAGATTAAATGAATTGACACGAGCACCATGTTTAGATCAGTGCCTGGCACAGAGTTAGCACTCACTTCATCTGAACTCTTATTAGGACAGAGGTGGTAGCTGCAATCTGAGGGGTGGATGAGGTCACACCAGAGGCATGTGAAGGATGGAAGAGAGGTGAGCCTGGTACAGAGCTCAAGGAGCACTAACCTGCCAGTGATGGGCAGAGAGCACCTTAGGAGTGTGCCAGTGACCAGACTGGAAGGGTTTGGGTCTTCAGTTCTAATCTCATGACGTTCCAGTGCCATCTCCCTGTGACAGAGTCTTTCTGCCTATCTTGAGACCCAGGTCATTAGCTGTGAGAGCTGCAGGCATTTGGGACTCCAAGTATCCCTGCCTCACCTCTGCTCACCAGCACCCCATTCCCTCACACTGAGCCCACAACCAGACACCTTTATGTGCCACAGCACTGTGCAAAGGAAGAACCTCACATGGCCAGAGCTTCCATCCCAGGCCACCGTGGGCCTGAGATTGGTCTCCTTAGCTTCCCATCTGGGGAGTGATTACAATATGACCCCCTTGCCCCTCTCCCCCAGGGTGAAGCAGGCAGATGGGCTTGTGACTTTGAAGTGTTTTGGGGTACCCTTGGGAATTCCCAAGGCAGGCCCAAGCCCTAATTGCCTCCCAGAGGCTGTGCAGGCTCTGCCAGAGGAGGAAGGGCCAATTATTGCTTTTTGTGATCTTCCAACAGGCTGCTGGCAGTGCCTCCAAGACAGCGGGGGAGACTTGCTTGAGGGCTACAGGTCTAGGCAATGGGCAGGCCGGAAGCCCCGTCAGCAGCCACCATTCCACAGTAATCTCAAACTTCCAGTCCTCTCAGTGTGTAGCATCTTGCACAGTCACGCATCTAGGCTCACACCTGTGATGGGGTCCAGGGACACATGTGGAGCTTTCAGGGCCCATGCTCATGTCAGGCAGCCCAGCAGAAGCTGTGGGAGCATGCACAGAGACCAGGGCTTCAGCTCCTTGGGATGGTTCTTTCTTTTTGGCAGAAGGGAATAGGACAATGAGACAAATAGCTGAAGGAGGCCCAGACAGTTGCATTGGGAAGAACACTGAGTGTGGAGTCAGGACAGGGTGTGGCCTCAGCTGATTGGCTGAGCAGGCTTAGCTATGCGACATTTCACCCTTGTCAGAAACAGGCTTTATTTGAATCTCTACTATGTGCCAGGCACACTGGTCTTTCTTTCATCTTAACAATGCCTCTCCAAGAGAAGCCTTATTACCCCACTTTACAGATGTGGAAACTGAGACCCACAGAGGTGAAGTGGCTTGCCCAAGGTCAAGCAGCAGGAAAGTGGTAGAGCTGGTTTTTAACTGAATCCAGAGCCTGTGTGCTTTCACTATACCTGGCTATCTCCAACTGAAAAATGAGAGGATAAGGAGGAGCTCATCATTACTTAACTACAGAGGGGCTGAGCCTGAGTTGCAAAGCCAGCACTTGTCCCACACACAGTGGAGGCTGCCCCAGTGTGCCCAAACCCAGACAATTAGGAGTTGCCCACAATCGCTGTACCACGGTCTCATGGAGGCAGCCAGATTCCTAAACATATGGATCAGTAAAGGCCAGAAAGACTCCCTTCTGCAGCTCAGTGGACTGGGGAGCACCCCACCTTTCTCCTCAACTTCATGTGGACTCCTCTTCCTATCGGTAAAAGCTTAGGAGGTCGTCTTAGCTCTCTGAGCCTTGGCTTCCTCCTCTGCAAAATGAGATTTCCCTATCCTGTAGGGATGTCACGAAGATTAAATGAAATAACCGATGGGAAGGATCTGGGGCTCCAAAAGGGATGGTAACAGGGAAGAAGTTGTCTAAGAATGCCTCACCTGTGTACACCAAGTTAGACTTTACAACAGCACGGTCTCATTTATTTCCAGGGTTTCCCTTGTTCTGTTCAACCAACCAGATGCCAGTGATGGTGTATTGGTGGTGGTGGTGATGGTTGGGGTAGTACATACAAAATGAAATGTGTATCAAATGGAAACATGGCTACCCTTTGATCTCACAACTTCGCATCAGGGATTAGACAAGTACATTAAGGATGTTTATTGCCTTCTTATTTGTACTAGCCCCAAATGGCAAACAACATAAAAGTGTAACAATGGGGGATTGGTTAAATCATTTCTGGTTATGGTACATACAGTACATAATTAGAGTACATTTCCAGTTAAGATGGCAACGGAGCCCCTCTGTACCAAGCACGGAGTGATGGAAGATCGATACACTGTAAAAAGAGAAAACCCCAAAGACAGAGTCAGGCTGAAAAAATGAGATATGGAGACATACAGAAATGCAAAGCAACCAGCACAGCTGTAACTTGCCAGCCTCTGGGTCAGAACACGGCGCCGTGGCGGGGGGTGGGCAGGAGTGGCCGAGACTCAGCTCCTGTGAGTACTACAAGTACTACAAGTGCTCCATTGTGGGATGGGAGGCAGAAACCAGGGGGAGGAGGGGCAGGGTTCTCCCCTTATGAGCTGGAAAAGACAGCTTCCAGCTGCTTCTGGGAGTTCTGACTACAAGGCAGCCTGGGCCATGAGGAGCTGGGAGGAGGGAGACTCGGCCTCATGACAAGGAAGTGAACCGAGCCCCAAGGTTCTACACTGAAGCAGGAGAATGCTCCCAACATCTCCTATAGGGCAAGAGCCCTGAGTGTCATAAAATCGGATTCTGGGCTGAGGGATTTGGAGGGGCCAATGGAGGCCACCATGAAACCACCAGACAGGGAGGGGTAAGCACTGAGAGAGAAAGACAATAAGACACAAACACAAACAAAACAACACCAACACTGCCTCTCCAAACCAAAATTCCAAAACACATAAAGAAATCAAATGCTCAGGGAGAGCCAGCAAAATCTACAATCAGCACATAAATTTACTCCAGATGAGTTTTAGAGAATAGGCTGACAGATTTTGAAAATAAGCATGCCTAGGATGCTCACAGAGAGAAATGAAGGAATGACATTCCTTAAAAGGACAAAATAGGATTGCACAAAAACAGGAAGAGAGATAAAAAAAGAAAATCAAGTAGAAACTTTGGAAGTCAAAAATACAGTTATTGAAATAAAAAGAAAGCAAACTTCAATGAATGGGATAGCTCTAGCCTGGGCACAATCACGGAAAGAATTAGAGAATTGTAAGCTAGTGCTGAGGGATTCACACCAGCATAGAAACAAACTTTGAAAGAGCAGTTAGTAGGCATGAAGGGTTTGCATAGAGGGGCTTTGGCCTAAGTCTAACAGAAACTCCAAACAGAAAATGGTGAGGAGGCAATCATTGAGAGATAATAGCTGAGAATTGTTCAGAAAGGAAAAGAGGTATGAGTTTCAGGGAGAAAGGGCAGGCCAAGGACTAAGCAAAATAAATAAAAATAAGTCTATACCTAGACACTTTGTGGGAAATTCACAGACCATCAAAGATAAGGAAAAAAACCTCACAGGCTACAGCAGAAAAGAGACCCATTCTATACGAAGAACAAGTTCACAATGTGAGACAGAGCCATGCACAGAGGATGACTGCTATGACCTGATGATGGGGAAGGGTCTTGTTGCAGCTTCTCTGGTAAGCCGCCTCTAAAGATGGCCAAAGACATGGTTTTTCCTAGGTTTGAGGTGCACTACTTCAGTGTTCCTGCTTACCTCCTGCTCGCTCTCTGGCCCTCATTGTGACCATGCTTGACTCTCCCATCCTGTGCTGGGACAACCGTTTTCCTTTCCTCATTGCTGCTACTGCAGAGTGAGGCGGGCTATGGCCTGGAGGAGATCCTCTCAGTGCACCACTGAGTCTTGCTTTGGAGGAGAGGATCAGGAGAACCAGCCATTTACAAGACCAGTACTCTCACCACCAGACTTGATATAGGAGTGTAAAGGAGTGCTCGCCTTGGAAGGTGAAGGGGGCTCCCCACCCACTCGGGTGTCACATGCATCTAGCTTAGAATGTCTGCCTTGCGACTTCCAAACTGCATGCCTTTGGTTAGCAAGTCACTTCCAAGCCCCAGTGTTCTCATTTACAAAAGAGGGACCATAACTTTACCCAATAGAATGGTGATACAGAAAAAAAGGGGAGCCTAGAAATTAATGGAAACGTGCTGTGTAAGCTGTAATGTGGTGGACTATTATGACTGCCACCTCCTGTCTCCAGCTCACCTGGAATCCAGTTCCTTCCCCTGAGTGATTTCAGTTAGTCCCCACAACCTCATGACATGGGTGATATTATCCCATATGTACAGAGGAGGACACTGAGGCTCAGCAAGGTAGTTCTTCCTCTCTGAGGTATTAAGTGGAAGAACCAGGACTTAAACTCGGATCTGTCTTACTCCAGGTCTGTTCTTTACTGCTGGTCCTGGCTTTGCCCTGACCTCAGACCTCTAGGGTACATGGAGGGAGGAAAGGAGGGAGGGAGGGAAAAGCTGCTGCATTGGAGTCTCCCCTCTTTAGGGAGACTGAAGAGGCAGGGTCCAGCTCCCAGGCTGAGGTTTGGAGACAGCCGCAGAGCAAAGGAGCTTGGGAGGTTGGAATGCGGGATGGTAGATAGCAGAGGGGAGAGAGTTTCTGACTGCACCCCAGTCAGGGACCACATGAAGCAACTGGCCTGCCTTGCCAATCCCAGTTTAAACCCAATTCCACCCCATAATGCTTGTGTGATCCATGGCAAGTCATTTAGCCTCTCTATGCCTCAGTCTCCTCATCTTTCTATGAGGTAGCAATCTCTATCTCCCAAGGCTGTGGGAAGGATGATATGAGGAAGCATACGTAAAGCACTCAGAACTGTGTTCACAAAGGGTGGCCTCTCTGCACCCATCACTGTCCCAGTCCTCAGCTCTGGGCTCTGTCCCGGCTCCTGACCCCAGCAGCATCTCCCTTGCTCCTAGTTCTGCTATGCCTTCTTTCTTTGCCTCACATTCTCAGGGAGACACAAGTTCAGATGCCCTGGTTGTTTGGAAAGATGGCAGTGTCTATGGCTGGGCTCACCTTCAATAAGTGAGAGTGAATTATTGATTCATTCTTGTATTCATTCATTTACTCCAATATTTATTGATCACTGACAAAGTGTCACACACTGGTGATAAGAGCACCAGACCAGACAGACAAGGCTTAGTGTTCATGGAGCTCACATTCCAGAGAAGATGAAGTCTACCGCTTCCATAGAGGCCTCAGACACAATCCTATCCTAGGTTGGCTGCCATATTAGACATCCCTTTCAACTGCCTCTGAACTGCCTGGCCCTTATGACCACAGCAGAGAACCCAATAGATCATCTCATCTACCCTCTGCCTCCAGACAACCGTTCCAGCCCAGATGCCTAAAACCTGCTTCTGTCTATAAAACGGGCTCTGGAATCCAAAGACCTAGGATCAAAGCATGACTCTGCTGCTCATTAGCTTTATGACCTTGGGCAAGTTCTGTAACCACACTGAGACTTTGTTTTCTTATCTATGAAATGGGCATTAGAACAGCACTATTTTCATAGGGTCATTGTGTGAATGGAATAAGATAATACAAGTAACATGCTAGAAACAGTGCCTGGCATATGGTATGTGCTCAATGCAGATAAAATGGTGCTATTATTATTATTACTACTGTCGTTATTAATATTACCTGACCCAGGGTGTCATAGGCCTTTCGTTCTGTGTCCAGTCTCAGTTTCAGAAGATATGCTTATTCCTGTCCCTGTGGCCAGGCCAAAATCCATAGGTAAACCTCCCAGGAGGCCCTCTGACCATGGCCCTGTTGGGGGCAGTCTGGAGGTTCGAGCTCTGTCTCAGGTGTCCTCACAGTACACTGTAGAGAGAGTAAGTGCACCCACTCACCTTCCTCAGGCTTTGCTCCAGTGCTCCCTTGTTAAGGAGGCCTCCCCTGACAACGCCATCTAAAATCACAAACTCTAGCACCCTCATTCCCCCTCCACTACTTTCTTCTTTTCCATAACCCTTGCCACCATCTTTCATGCTACATATTTTACTTGCATATTCTTTTTAAAATTGTGGTCTGTCTCTTCCCTCTAAAATGTAAGCAGGAAGAAACTATCAAGTCTGTAGGGCCAAGCAGGCTAAGCCAGACACCCTGGCTTGCTAGTTACCAACTACAGGACAGTCTCTGCCTGAACCTAAATCTCAGCTTTTCCATCAGATTCATGGGTAGAACTGGGGTTCAAAGGGTCTCCTCAGCTCTGACTTAGAACAGTCTGTACTTTTGTGTCAGTTCTCATGGCAGACCGGGCAGGACCTGACCTTAGTTCAGACCAGTCTGTCGTAGGAGGCTGTGCCACAGGCAGTGTGTCAGGGCTATAAGCAGAATTCCTCTGCCCACTCAACCTGGCTTTCCTCCACCCTTGACCTTTGTTGGAAAGGCCCTGGGTTTGCAAGCAGGGTGGTCTGGCTCCCCTCTCCAGTGGGGCAGGAGGATTCAACCTCATCTCCATATCCTGGCAGGTGCAGCCTCAGCCTAGTGCCCTCCTCCCCTCTGACAACATTGCCGCACACGGTGGCCAGCTATTTGCTCCCCTTAAAGGCTACTTGGCTGGACATGATGCTAGCACATGTTCTGTTGAGCTGCCTTCTCTCTCAAAGGCTGCCTTATGGTTTGCAAATGGGGTGAAACAATCCCATAGGACAGTTTGCTGATTCAGAGACTGCTGGCTCCGGGGTGCAAATCCTACTTGGAATTTCATCTTTCACCCTGATTGTGGGTGTGAGATATCTGCTAAGACCCAGCATGAGAAAAGCCAGGACATGACATTTAGCCCCTAGCCTCTTTCTCTGCCCCACTGCCTTGCCAACAAAAAGGCTGCCTCTGGGGAAGGCAGCTCTGTCCATGCTAACATGGGCCCTGCCATTTATGTATTTGACAATATGTATTTATTGGGTGACTACTATGTGCCAAGCACTGCTTCAGGGGCTGGGGACACTGTAATAAGCAAACACAGACACAATCTCTGCTCTCTTGCTCCACTTACATTCTAGAGGCAGAGGCTGGCATTTAATATGGGGGCTTGAGGCATATTACAAAAACCTGAGCGGGAGACTCAAAGTTTGCACATATGTGGTGATGGACGCTATGAGCATAAATGAGATGGTTCAAAAGAGAGTACATAGAATGAGAGGGGAAGGGGTTTGGGATAAAACCTGAGGAATCCCAACATCTCAGGGGTAGGCAGAGGAAGAGAAAGTAGAGAGGAAGCCACCATGAGTAAGGGGATCCCAGGGCATCAAGCCAAGCCAAGAGAAGATTTTCAGGAGGAATAAATGATCAGCCATTAAATGAGTCATATCAATAAAGGAGAAGCCCAAGCAAAGGTCACAGGCTGAGTGTTTAGAGAGCAGCATTGTTGAGTAGCGCACATGGAAGACAACCCATTACAGGCTCCAGAGCAAAGACAGACAGTGAATGCAAGAAAGAGGAAAGCAACTTTTCTTGAGCACCTACTATGTGTCAGGTTCTCTGCTGGGGCCCTTATATGCCTCATCCTTTCATTCATTTGGTCAACAATTTTCTAGATGCAGGGCCTTTATGGAAAGCAAAGATAGGTAAGGCCTCTGCCCTCATGGACCTCATAGCCCACATGGGAATAGGAGCCAGACATTTATCAAAGTGTCCCCCAAATGAATGTGAACTTACAACTGGGACTAGGGTTATGCATGTGGTACTAATGAGATCCTTTAATTTGGGGCTTTGACTAGCAGGGAGCTCAGGGAAGGCTTCCTGAGGAGTGGACAAAGAAGCTGAGATCTGAAGGACACATAGAAAGGAACTCGGTGAGTGGAGTAGAGTGGAGTGTTTTATGCAGAAGGAACAACATATGCAAAAAACTAAAAGGTGGCCACTGGGAGTGGAGTGGAGAAGGAGAGGGGCGAAGAGGGGCAGAGAGGGTCAGGGGAGCAGGGAGAGGTGGGTGAGGCAGAGCTAGACTCAATGAGGCTTCACAGGCCATAAGGAGGAGTTTTGTCTACCCTGAAACCACAAGAAAGCTGCAGCAGGTCGTTAATCAAGGCAAGGATATGATCAAAGTCCTGTTTTGAAAATACCAGTCTAGCCACTACATGAAGATAGAGCAAGAGATGATTTGGGCAGAGTATTTAGAAAGTGATACTGCTGAGTCCAGGAAAGGATGGTGGTAGCATGCATTAGAGGGGAGACAAAGGAGACTGAAACAAGTGGATGGGTTGAAAAGATGTTTAGAGATTGCTTAGAATAGCAGATTACCTATAACTGGCACTTGTAAATAAGAGAATGGTAAAATAAATGTTGTTAGGTCCACCCAGTAGAATACTATTTGTAAAAACAGAGCTAAAGATTTCTAATACTGAACAGAAAGATTGACAAAATATATTTTTAGGTGAAAAATGCAAGGTACAAAACAGCATGTACAGTATTGTATTTTGTGGAAGAAAGGGAGCAATATCTATTGTTTGTCTTTCCATAAAGATGAGGTAGAAGGATACCCACCTCCCAAATAAAGGTGGTTTATCTGTGTGTGTTTTAGGGGAGTACTGAAGTTGATGGAGTTGGGTGAGACTCTTACTAAATCTTGTTTCATATTTATTTTGATTTTTCAATGTATTTTCTATTTAGAGATAAATAACCTTGAAAGTCAAAGCAACATAGGAAGTAAAACGAGCAGGATTGGCTATGAGGTTGGTAATGTGGGAGATGTTGAAAATGACTCCTAGGCTTGTGGCTTGTGTAACTAGATGTAAGGGGGTCCCTTTGCTATGATAAGGGACAGGAAAAGACAGTAGATTTGGGGAGGAAGATCATGAGATCAGTTTAGGACACATTGAGTGTGAAATGCCTTCAAAGAGCGAGATGACTCTTTGAAGAAGTTTGTATGTGAAGAAGAGAGAGGCAAGGCAGTAGCTACAGAAGGAAGTAAGGTCCAAAAAGGTGGGTTGGTTTGTTGGTTTCAGTGGGAGACACCTGGGCACCTGAAAAGTAGTAGGGAAAGATCCAGTTGAAAGCGAGAACCTGGTTATCCTTGAGCCATGTCATTGTTAATATTCCATTTTAGGGATGAGGAAATGAGGCTCTGGAAGGCCCAAGATCACATCGCTAGTAAGTGGCAGAACCGAAACTGGAAGCTACATCTTCTGACTACCAGACCAATGGAGCCATGGAAAGGTGCTGGCAGGGAGCCATTAGGAGATAGGATTAATGAGATCACCAGGCTTAGAGGCTCAGAAGACACCCACATATTCTGAATAATCCCTCTAGAGCAGTCATCTCAACTGGGGGTGATTTTGCCCCCCAGGAGACATTTGGCAATGTCTGGAGACAGTTTGGTTGTCAGAACTCAGGGTGGGGGTATGCTACTGGCACCTGGTGGGCAGAGGCCAGGGATACTGCTAACAGTCTGCCTCACACACCCCAGCAATGCACAGGACAGCTCTTGCAACAAGTCAATAGTGCCCAGGTTGAGAAACCCTGCTCTGGAAGCTCCAGGGGCTCAGGGAGCTTGTCAGCATCTCCACCCTCTCCACAAATGCAAGTATCTTTATTGTTTTTACTATCTTTTTATTTCTGTGATTTGGGCACATTGTAAAACACTCAAACAATGCAAAAGTTGTTAAAATATTAAGTAAAAGTCTTGCCTCCCTCAATCAGAATTCCCCAGAGGTAATGGTTGTTATTGTAACTTTAGTAAACGGGTTGAAATCCACAAGCAGAAAACTTATTTTCTCTCTCTCCTATTTCTCCCTAAACACTCTCTGTGACCTATTTCTCCCCTGCTTCTTGGATGAAATCTCCTGAAGAGCCAGAACTTTTTGAGATGCTTTCAGATAATTAAAAAAAATCCTCCAATTACCTCCAGGAATTAACATGTCCAGTCTAGTGGAACAGACAAAACCCAAACTTCACTAAAAGTGAAATCTCCTCCACTGAGGCCTGTCAGGCTGCAGAGGCCAGGGATGTGGTCAGTGTCTTCTCTCTTTTCTGTCCCTACTGGCTTATTATTTAGCCAGTTTCCCTGTTGATGCATATTGAGGTAGTTTCCAGTTTTTTTACTCTTATAAACACTGTTGAGCCATCCTTGTACCTATGTTTATCTGTACACACTTGTTATTTTGTAAGGACAAATTTCTAGAAATCAGTGTGCAGAGGTATGCATATTTAAAACAGTAAAACATACTTCCAGATTGTTCTCCAGAGTAACTGCATCAGTATATGTTCCCACCAGCAGAGTATGAGAGAGTCCATTAAGAGTTCTCACTCTTGGCTGGGCGCGGGTGGCTCATGCCTATAATCCCAGCACTTTGGGAGGCTGAGGCGGGTGGGTAATTTGAGGTCACAAGTTGGCCAGCTTAGCCAACATGGTGAAACCCCGCCTCTACTAAAAAAAAAAAAAAAAAAAAAAAAATCAGCTGGGCGTGGCAGCACGCGCCCATAATCCTAGCTACTCGGGAGGCTGAGGCACGAGAGTCACTTGAACCGAGAGGTGGAGGTTGCAGTGAGCCGAGTGAAGTTGCACTGCACTCTAGCCTGGGCGACAGAATGAGACTCTATCTCAAAAAAAAAAAAAAAAAAAAAAAAGTTCTCACTCTCTCTCCCCACCTTTTTCAATATAGTACATACTAGTGGGGCCAGGCTGACATTAACTACTGATTGAATGAGTGCTGAGAGAACACCCATTCTTTGTGGGCTTCTTGAAGTCCATGAAGAAAGCACAAACTCTCCCAAACTCATTCCTCCCTCTTGACACACAGTCATCTCTTACTCCTCTCCCTCCTCACCCTCTCAAACTTCAGGATTCTAGGTCCTGAATTGCTCTTGAATCCATTGTCTTCTCTCCGTTTCATGGCCAATGTTGGAATTCAGGCCTCATCATCTCTTGACTACAAGAGTTCCTTGCAGGTCTCCCCATCTCCAACTTTGCCATCTCTGATCCATTCTTGACACCCCCAGAGTGAAGCTTCTAAAATGCCAACGTGGTCAACCCCCAACCCCCACTCCTAGAGACTAGCTCCCTAGGGCCCACTCCACAGGACACACTGTGATCTGTCTTCTCCCTGTTCTCATCTCATCTGTGGCTCTTTGCCTTCCTCTTCTTACACCCCAGTCACACATTGCTGCCTGCCTGCCATGAGCACAGCAGGCTTCAGCTCTTTCTTTATCCATTCAGTTCTCTCTGACTAGAATGCCCTCTTCCTTTTTTTTTTGCTGCCATCAAGCAGAGAGTAGACATTTGTTGGTTTGTGGCTTCCCAGCCTTCATTCCTCCCCTTTCCTTAGGCTCCTGTTTAGTGAATTGTCTCTGCCTGATTGTGGTGATGTTGGTGAAACAATAAATCTATGCATGCCTCCTTTCATAGAAGCCAGAGGGAAGTTGCCTTCCCCTCCCCAGCCCAGTATAGCCAGGAGGAGAGCATGTGACTAAGCTTGGTGACTGGACACTCTCGTTGGACTTTGAATCTGGAACAAGCAATATAAGAATGGAGGAAACATACTTCATTCATTTATTGGCAGCATCCTGATCAAACCATTCCTGCTTCCTATTCCTTCCCAACCCCTCCCCAAGAAGTGCCTTTGCTTATGTCAATTTCCATACCTGGTTTTCTAGCTTTTCTCTTGATTCTGTAAGCTCCCTATAGCTTACCCCTCCAACCCCACAAATTCCCTTCTTTCCTAAGTTAATGAGAGATGCTTTCTGTTGCTTGCAACCAACAATTTCTGATAGGAAGTCCAGCTCAAATGTTTCTTCCTCTGGTTCTGCACAAACATACTTCCCTGTACATTCCCATAGCACCCTCTACAAAGTGCAGATCACATCTCAGTTTTTTTTTTTTTTTTTTTTTCTGTTCCTTCCATTAGGGTAAAAACTCATATTGGTCCCATCCTTGTGAGCTCTGGACTCACTAGCTTATGCGTGGTCCAAAGTCAAACATTTAAGAAAACAAACATTTAAAGACTAAATTAATGGACTAGTAGCTCTGCCTGCTCCCCCTCTAGGCACTTCGGTGACTTACACAGACTCTGTCATGCCACAAAATAGTAAAAAATGCACCTGCCTCCCTCGTGAGTCTGGCTAGGAATAACATGGGATGATTTCTGTTTGGGACACTCCTTCTGTCTGTGCCACGGAAGATGGGGTGAGGGTGGGCAGGAGGGGGAAGAGAAAAGGACAGAAGTGGGACAGAGAGGCAGCTGTTGGAGCAGCTCAGGTGGAAGATGCTGGTGAGTGGGATTAACATGATGGCAATGGGAACAGAGTAAAGGGGCTGACTGGTGAGATTGTGAACAGAGCATTAGAATTGGATAGGCTGCTCATTGTTTCTGGTAATTCTTTTTTTTTTTTTTTTTTGAGACGGAGTCTCGCTCTGTCGCCCAGGCTGGAGTGCAGTGGCCGGATCTCAGCTCACTGCAAGCTCCGCCTCCCGGGTTCACGCCATTCTCCTGTCTCAGTCTCCCGAGTAGCTGGGACTACAGGCGCCCGCCACCTCGCCTGGCTAGTTGTTCATATTTTTTAGTAGAGACGGGGTTTCACCGTGTTAGCCAGGATGGTTTCGATCTCCTGACCTTGTGATCCGCCCGTCTCGGCCTCCCAAAGTGCTGGGATTACAGGCTTGAGCCACCGCGCCCGGCCCCCAATTGTTTCTGGTAATTCTTAAAACAAAAACTGGCCATTTGAGATGGTTTCCATCAGAAGGCGGTGGTGAGGGAGTTCGAGTGTGCCTGTGCATGGTGGAGCAGGGGTGGGGGGATTGGTAGGGGAGGGTGTCACACCATCTCCAGCATCCCCCTCCTGCCAGCAGCCATGACCGTGCAGGCTGTCTTGCCTGTTTTCTAAAGAGCTTCCCCAGGCAGCAGGGGAGAAAGGAGAAGGGGGGCTGGCCACCCACGCCACTAAGCAGAGGTGAGCCAGGAGCACTGAGTTCTCAAATTCGCCCTCCCCCCATCCACTACAGGCTGCCAGGTGCCTTGTTTTTGATGAAAGCTTGTAAAAACTCATGTGCATGGATGGTCATGCATTCATTTTTGTTCATTTAACTAATACTCACTGAGTCTGGAGCCACGCAATGGTGAGCAAAGCCTGCCATGGACCCTGCTCTCAAGAAGCTCCCGAGCTGGCGAGCTGGTGGGGGAGAAGATGCGTAATCAGGCAATTAGGAACCAGTGTGAGCGGGAGGTAAGCATTGGTTGCTATGGGAACACGAGGAGCGGCCACAGCTGCTGCTCCTCTCCGAAGAGTGGTGGCAAGCAAAAAAAGAAGGAGCAAAACAGGCAGACCTGCTTGCCAGCCCAGCTCTGTGCACCCCAGCCAACTGGTACAGGACAAAGATCTTCTGAAAGGACAAAACCCATCAGCTCTCTGCCACACCATCTCTGCACCTAAGAAATAAGTAGGGAGGGCATGATCCAAGGACCCAGTGAGATGCTGTATGTCTGTGCCAGGCCCCCAGTAAGTCTATAGCACATGGCAGCTTCTAGGGGTTTTGTTTTCAAGAAATATTTGTTGGTTGAAAGTTTCCTGGGTTATTGGACACCAAGGGTAGAGCTGTGAATGAGATAAACAAGGGTCCTGCTATCAGGGAGCTGATAGTAATTGAGGAGGGAGACAGATACAAACATACTTGTATGGTACAAGCAATTACTACTGTGATCTTATCATTATTCTATGAGTGTGTTTCAGAGTGGGAGCTGGCTTAGGCTAGGGACCCAGGAAGACTTCCTGGAAGAGGGGCCATTTCAACTAAGATCAAAAGGAAGAGAATTACCAAAGAGGTGGGGATCCTGCATTCCAAGTACAGTGAACAGTGTATGTGAAGGTGCCAAAGCAAGAACGAGTCTGATATGTCCCAGGCAAGGAAAGGAGGCCAGGGGAAACTGGAGAGGGAGAGGGGAGGCTGGAAAGATGGGCAGGGCATTAATCCACTCAAGCTTCTAGGTCGTGTGAGGAGTTCATGTTGGATCCTAGGATGACCCCAACGCACACCACCCCCACGTCACAATGTTACTGTGACTTCCACTACTGATCAGCACATTAAAACAACCATCAGTGCCTGAGGCACAGCCATGCTCAAGGGGCTTGACTCAGAGCAGGTTTGGAGAAGATTCTGGAATTTGAGAGCTGACAGAGCTCTTGGAGAACATTTGGGTCCAAATTCTCACTGTGCAGATGGAAACACTGAGACCCGGAGAGGGAAAAAAGACCTGCTCAGGCTGCACAGCAAGCAGGGGTATCAGACCTGTAACTAGAGCTCCGCTTAATCAGCCACACAGTGCCCCTTGCCTCTGTAGAGATCTAAAGGCAAGCTTTTTCTTACAGGTACAATTTCCTCTCCCTCTCAGGACAACCAGGAGAGTGTTTCCAGCCCTTTCTTACTTTCTTGTACTTCTTGTAGTGTTCCTCTTTTCAAAAAGTCCCCATTTCTATTAACCACAGATTCTCATTTGCGTATCCTCCACCTTTCTGTCATGATGGGGCAGCCAGAGGCAGGGCTTGGACCCCAGGCAGGGCCTAACAGAGCTCTTGTACCAGCTATTGATGTATCTTCCTGGCTTACCCTAGCTCTGCCCTTGCTATCCCCTGTATCATATTCTGTGGGCAAAGTCATCTCCACTGACATGGTCACAGCACTTGCCTGCCCAGGCAGGCCTTACCACACACACACTGGTGGAGTTGACATGGTCTCAGCCATCGTCTTATACACCCCCCCGACGCCCCTTGCCCCGATGGGAACAGTGAAGCAGGAGCAGCCCAGAGTTCTTGCCTGTGAATGAACTGTGTCTGGTCTTCTGACTCTGCCTACTCTACTCTCAGCACTGTCCGCTGGCTCTCTTCTCTCCCTGTTGATGGAAGCACAGAGGAATAAGGGGAGTGGGGAGACCCTATGGGAGGAGGGAGGCCAGCACTGCCTGAGTGGAACCTGCAGGGGTTGGGGTGAGAGAAACCTGCTTCTCTGCCCTTCTAGTACAGCTCTTACCCAGCTAGCCCTCCCTACAGAGTGGGCCCAGTGTCCAGGAAGGCGCTCTAGGCCTCCACCAGGGAACTCTCTACCTGGTAGGGCCTCCCTTTTAGGCAGAAATTAAGGCCACTACATTCCTCTTGTTTTAGTCCTGGAAGGAGCTGACTTTGGAATCAACAGTCCTGAGTCCAAATCCCAGCTCTGCCACCTCTAGCTGAGTAGCCTTGGACAAATCTTTGAACATCCCTGGGCCTCAGCTTCCCTATCTGACCATAAAAATTGCTATCTCATTTACTTGCTGTGGAGATTAAATAGGGGAGCTAAGTACTGACTCCCTACCTAGTATATAATAATAGGTGTTTGACAAATGGTAGTTCCCTCCCCACACTCTTGACTTGTCTCTCCAGTCACACACCCAGCAAGTTCTGCCTAATTCCTTCCAGAGATCCTTGGGGCAAGTCTGGGGCCAGATTTGGCAAGAACCTCCTGGCTCCGGGGAGAAGAGTAGGGAGCTGTGTCCCATGGTAGACAGTCCTAATCCCTGAAATTCAGCAGGAGGCATGCAGTGAGAAGATATACCAGGGGAAAAGATGACAGGAGGGAAATTGGAAGGAAGGAGAAAGTGGCAGGTGGCTTTGGGGCCTGTGTCAGAACAGTGGGGAAAGGGGCCTGAGCCTCATGGGGGCCCATTGGGCCAGTTGAGGCAGTGCCAGAATGTAGAGAGACAAAGAAGGAAGACTGTGGGCCACAGGCTGCCTGGACCTCTTGGTGACAATTCCTCTGAGCTTGTCCTGGGAGCACGGGATCTCTCTCTCATAGAGACCCATGTAGGCTCCAGCAGGGGATTCAGCCCAGCCCCATTCAGCTCCAGACACTTGGCTCCCTCATATCCCTATTATCTGCCTCCACAAACTAAACCCTCACCCCAGAACCGTGTTCCCTTTTGATATTTTATTTCCTGCAACCCAGATGTCCCCAAAATATCTCTTAGATTTTACAAATTTTTCTTCACAAGAAATTCCCCCGTCTCCAGAAGTAATCAGCACTGGTTGCCACAAAGAAGCCTTAACTTTGGGTCCCAGGCTATGGATACGTTTGGCCGTAATGTTTCCACTGAAATGTATCCACTGACAGGCAGGAACATCCCTTGGAGAGGGGTTCTTGGCAGGCAGGGTACAGTGAAATCTGGGGCCAGGAATGACCCCCCAGTTTCCAACCTGGGTGAGGATTAAGTCTATGGCATGGATTAGAGTTGAATTCGTAGTTGGGATCAGGGCTGGATTTGTGACCAGGTTGAGGTCTCAGTCCATGACTATGGTTTATTAGTGTCTTTTGGTTGCAAGCAACAGAATTCAACTCTGGCTAACTTGGGCAAGAACTAAGACTGTATTTTCAAGATATTGGGCTTGTTTTCAGAATTGATTGCTATGAATATGACTCAGCTCCAATCTTCTCAATCTCTGTGTGTCTCCTTTTGAATTTCAAATTCTTTGGAGAGGAATCTCTGCCAAGAATAAGTCAAGTTAGCCAGGCTGCTGGGCCACACATTGTTGAGGTAGTGAGAAGGCTCTAAGCTTTGGGGAAAGCAGTCTGACACCATTTATTAAAATAAAAAAGATGCACATCATTTGACCTAGCAATCCTACTTCTGGGATATCATCCCATAAGAATGGAAACCCCAGTACTTAAGATCCTATATGGACAAAGATGTCTTAGTTCATTTTCTGCTGCTGTATCAGAATACCACAGACTGGGTAATTTGTAAAGAACAGAAGTTTATTTGGCTCATGGTTCTGGAGGTTGGAAGTCCAAGAGCATGGCACTGGCATCTGGTGAAGGTAATCCCATGGTGGAAGGCAAAAGGTGGAAGTGAGCATGCAAAGCACAGAGTAAGAAGAAGCCAAGCTTATCATTTTATCAGGAACCCATTCCCTCTGTAACTAACTCACTGCCACAATAATGGCATTAATTCATTCAAGAGGGTGGAGCCCTCATGACTTAATCACCTCTTAAAGGCCCCATCTCCCAATTCCATTACATTGGCAATTAAAGTTCAACATGAGTTTTAGAGGAGACATTCAAACCATAACAGATGTGTATTGCATAATTACTTACAGCTTTTTTAAACCCTAAAAATCATAGTAACCTATCAATAGGTTAATAGCTGAGTAGATTATGACACATCCACACTATGAAATACTAGGCAACCAGTGAAGATTAGTAATTAGAGCCATATGATTGATTTCCAGGGAGTGTTGTTGAGTGAGAAGAATATGAACTGGAAGAGTATGTATATAATCTCATTTTAATAAAAAAGGACAAATAAAAACTTGTGCATGTATTGCATATGTGTATATGTATATACACACAAAAGTATACATATATGTGTATACATATCTCTGTATGTGATTACACAAGTATGAAGAAAAATATGGAATAATGAATACTAGTTTATTGACATAGGTTGTGGAGGGAGTACTGATATAGGCCGAGGTGGGAGGCAAGTAAAAATACAAAGGACTATAATTTTTTTCTTTCATAATTGAGATTTTATTGGTTAAGGATCAGTACAGACATTTTGATTTGTACACAATTCTTAACATATGTAACAAAAATCTAAAAAGCTATGTATTGTAATTCTTTTTTAAAGTTATTCCAGTGACTTTCCTGCTTAAAATTTGGAAGCAAATTTTCCTTAAGAGGCTATCAAGTACCAGTACCTTCACATGTTGATAAGCTATTATATATGTCCCCCAATTCACAACTGAATAGCATGTACACTACATATTCAAGTTTTAAATCTTTCACAGCACAGTAACAAAGTTATCAGGAAAACAGGACTACCACAACCAAGATGTTATAGAGTGCATACAATTCTGACAGGGAGAGCCATGATCAAAGAGTAGTTTTCTCTAGGAAACAATTCTACTAAAAAAACAAACAAACAAAAAAACACCACCATGGGAATAGAAGTAATTTAAAATGTTCAAGACATTAAATACAGGACTGACTCCATATTGCTATTTAATATGCTTTGTATTACAGGATATAAAAACTAACCCCCCATCTACGGAATGTTAAGCTGACACCCGAGACAGTCAAAGCATCCCATAATTCAATATCCCATACTATTTTCTGGTTGTACCAAAAACTAAACAACCAGCAAATGATTTCACCTCAAAAAAAAAAAAAAAGCATTTACACTTAAAAAATGGGATGAGGTGTGATTCCCTCCTTCTTAAAAATGTTTCTAGAGCTACTAAAAAACTTGCATTTACATTTACAATTTTGTAAATTTACCAACTATTTAGTTAATAAAAATATTCCTCTGGATTGTACAAGAAGTGAGACAGGGACCACTGATAAGATATGGTATATGGTACTAACCAGATTTGGCTCCTGCTTCATCAGAGGCTGGACTCTCTTCAGTTTTCCTTTCACCGTTTTCTGCAGGTAATCTTCTTTAGTTTCTTGGTTAGCCACTTTGGCCTATTTTCCCTTTGCCCCCCTTTTCCCTTTTGTTTGCACTTTTTTGTCTAAAGATTTGTCCTTTGCTGCTGCCTTTTTCGGTTTTGCTTCCACTTTTGCAGGAGGTTTAGCTGACAACCGCGCCGATCTCCTCTTGGGCTCTTCCTTGGCGGCCCCTTAGGCGGAGCAGACTTTCCTCTTGGGAATCCTGGCGGCGGGGAGGGCGCGTGCCTCCCGTGCCGGGTGCCTGTGGCTGCGGCGCGTGGAGAGCCTTCGCGAAGCTGGCTGGCTGACTGCTGCCACTCCTCCCGCCGCCAAGCGGGGAAAGGACTATAGTTTTAATAAAGCATGCACATAGGGTTTCTTTTATGACTGGGTCTAAAATTACATAAATATTTGTGTGTAATTATAAAGATATTACCTTAAAAATATTTGTAGAAGATGAGTAAAAATATGCCAGAAAAAAATCTTAACAAAAGGAAACTGGAGGCTGGGTGTGGTGGCTCACTCCTATAATCCCAGCACTTTGGGAGGCCCAGGCAGGCAGATCACTTGAGGTCAGGAGTTCAAGACTAGCCTGGCCAACATGGTGAAACCTCGTCTCTACTAAAAATACAAAAATTAACTTGGCATGGTGGCATGAGCCTGTAGTCCCAGCTACTCGGGAGGCTGAGGCAGGAGAATCACTTGAACCCAGGAGGTGGAGGTTGCAGTGAGTTGAGATCATGCTGCTGCACTCCAGCCTGGGCAACAGAGCGAGACTCCATCTCAAACAACAACAACAACAACAACAACAACAAAAACTGGAAAGTAGAATTGCTGACAGGATTGACTTTTATACCAAAAGTGTTATTAGAGGTACATCATTATGTCATTTATTGGTGATCAAATAAATAATTCTCTGAGAAGATAGAACAATCTCGAATCTACAATGCCCTCTATGTGCTTTTAAAACATATATAGACGCTATTGTAATATACATACCCTCTTACAACTCACTTTTTGCATTCAATTTGATTTTTTTTTTTTTTTTTTTTTGAGACAGAGTCTCGCTCTGTCGCCCAGGCTGGAGTGCAGTGGCCAGATCTCAGCTCACTGCAAGCTCCACCTCCCGGGTTCCCGCTATTCTCCTGCCTCAGACTCCCGAGTAGCTGGGACTACAGGTGCCCGTCACCACGCCCAGCTAGTTTTTTGTATTTTTTTTTAGTAGAGACGGGGTTTCACCGTGTTAGCCAGGATGGTCTCGATCTCCAGACCTCGTGATCCGCCCGTCTCGGCCTCCCAAAGTGTTGGAATTACAGGCTTGAGCCACCGCGCCCGGCCTCAATATTGATTTCTAGATTTATCCCTTCTGATACAACTGGCATTAGATTCTGCATCTTAGCTGTGTTACAGTAGGTCTTCCATCGTCACAACTATTCATTTCCCTTTTGATAAATGTTTAGGTTCGTTCTAGTTTTTTGCTATTCAAAACAATACTGTGATGTAAGGAATATAACAACACATATTTCATTTCAATCATGTGCAAATATATCTGTAAGCAAATTCCTAGAAGTAGAATTTCTGGGCCAAAAAGTATGTGCATTAGTAATTTGATAGCTATTGCCAACTTGCTGACTACAGAGGCTCTAATTACCAAGTACCCTCACCCTACCACCAGCAATGTTGAAGGGTGCCTGCCTGTGGCTCCACGCCTTCAACAACAGTGTTTATCAAACTGTCTCTCATTGCTCAGTCTGATGGGTGAAATCATATTCTATTTTATTTTTATCATTGAGCTTGAACGTCTTCTCACATGTTGAAATGCCATTTGTATTTCCTTTCTAATAAAATGTTTATTGGTATCCTTTGCTCATGTTAAAATTGGTTTGTTGACCTTTTATTGATTTATAGGAACTCTTCATGTATTTGGGAAATTAGTCCTTTATGCAATTAGCAGCAAATATTTAATTGAAATGGGGTCTTGCTATGTTGTCTAAGCTGGTCTTGAACTCCTGGCTTCAAGTTGTCAAGGTGAGCCACTGTGCCTGGCTCTTCATTTGTCTTTTATTTTCCTTAGAATTGTTTATTTTTGCTGGCCAGAAGATTTTTTTGATGTAGTTGAAACTTTTCTTTTTCTCTCTCTTTTTTTTTCTCTTGTATATTTCATCGAACTTACAAAGGTCTTCTCCATTCCAGGATTATTAAAAAAAACATTCTCCCATGGTTTATTTTAACTGCTTTTAAAATTTCATATTTACATTTAAAGAAAACTCCGACTATGAGAAGATATTTGCAACGGTACAAATACAGCTGACGTCTGGTATTCAGAATATATAAAGAACTCCTAGAAATCAATAACCATAAAAACAACCCCAGTAGAAACATGGACAAAAGATATGACCAAGCAATTCAGAGAAGAGATCTAAATGGTCAACAACTGTGAAAGGATGCTTAACTTCTCTAGTAATTCAGGGAAAAGCAAAGCCAGTGTTCCATACTCATCAGATTGGCAACAGTTTTAAAGCTTATATCAAGAGTGGTGAGGATCTGGCGAAATACTCACCAAAAGCAGATATGTGAATAAACTTCAGGTGAAAATGTGAATTGTTATAACCATTTTGGAAAACAGATTGGGAATATTATTAAGGTTGAAATGCTCCAACATCCTCCTGCCCCCATGATGCCTCATGATGGCCTCCTCCTGCCCCCATGCATGCTCTTGGGTAATCTCCTCCCATTGAATGTGGTTAGGCCTAGTAACTCACCTTTAATAAATAGAATGTGGCAAAAGTGTTATGATGTCACTTCTAGGAATTGTCTTGCAAGAAATGTTAAAAGAGGTTCTTCAGAGAGAAGAAAATAATATTGGTTAGAAATATGAATCTACGTAAAGAAAGGAAGAACATTGAAACAGAAATAAATGAAGGTATAAATAAAGTAAAATACTTTGTTTTTCTTGTTACTAATTGATCTAATAACAGCTTGTTCAAAATAATAGTAACAATATGTTGAATGATTATAGTATATATACTAATGAAATGAATGACAGAAATGATTATTACATCTGTTATAAGAGACTGAAGGAAGGAATTGGAAATAGTATATTATAAGGTGCCTGCACTATTCATGAGGAGTTATAGTGTTATTTAAAAGTGAACTTGGACTAGTTGTAAATGTATTGCAAGCTCTATTCACTAAAAAAGTAAAAATAAAAAGTAAAATTAATATGCTAAGAGAGGAGAGAAAATTGAACATATAAAATACTTAATTAAAATCAGAGAAGTTGGTGCAGTGGTTCATGCCTGTAATCCCAGCACTTTGGGAGGTGAAGTGGGAGGATTGCTTGAGCCCAGGAGTTCCAGACCAGCCTGGGCAATACAGGGAGGCCTCATCTCTACAAAAAAAGTTAAAAAGTTAGCTGAGCATGGTGGTGTGTGCCTGTAGTCCCAGCTACTCAGGAGGCTGAGGTGGGAGGATTACTTGAGTGTGGGAGGCAGGCTGCAGTGAGCTGACATCACATCACTGTACCCCAGTCTGAGTGACACAGTGAGACTCCATCTCAAAAAAACAAAAAGACAAACAAAACAAAACAAAACAAAAAAAGCTGAACATGGTGGCTCACACCTGTAATCCAGTGCTTTGGGAGGCCAAGGTGGGTGGATCACCTGAGGTCAGGAGTTCAACACCAGCCTGGGCAACATGGTGAAACCCTCCTCTCTACTAAAAAAATACAAAAATTACCCGGGTGTGGTGGTGGGCACCTGCAATCCCAGCTACTCAGGAGGTGAAGGCAGGAGAACCGCTTGAACCTAGGAGGTGGAGGTTGCAGTGAGCCGAGATTGAGCCACTGCCCTCCAGCCTGAGTGACAGAGCAAGACTCCATCAACAAAAAAAAAAAAAAAAAAAAAGAGCAAGGGCATCAAACAGGAAATAGTTACAAGTATTACAAGTGTGGTAGATACTAATCCAACTATATCAGTAATCACTTTAAATGTGAATCATCTAAACGCACCAATTAAAAGAGACTATCAGAATGGATTTTAAAAACAAGACTTAACTATATGTTATCTACATGAACCAACTTTATAAAGACAGAGATAAACTAAAAGTAAAGGGACTCAGAAATATATACCATACTAACAGTAATCAAAAGAAAGCCAGATTAGCTATGTTAATTTCAGACACAGCAGATTTCAGAACAAGGAAAATTATTAGGGACAAATAGGGGTGTTATGTAATGAAAAAGGAGTCAGTTCTCCAAGAAGACATAACAATCTTCATGTGTATGTACCTAACAACAGAGCATCAAAATATATGAGTCAAAAACTGAAAGGACTTCAAGAAAAATAGATGAATCCATAATTATAGTTGGCGACTTCAACACCACTCTATCACTAATTGACAGATCCAGCAGGCAGAAAATCAGTAAAGATATAGTTGAACTGAATAGCACCATCAATCAACTGGATCTAATGGACATTTATAGACAACTTCATCCAACAAAAGCAGAATACACATTCTTTTCAAGCTCACATTGGACATTCACCAAGATTGACTACATCCTGGGCCATGAAACACACCTCAACAAATTTAAAAGAATAGACACTATACAAAGTATGCTCTCAGACCACAATGAAATTGAATTAGGAATCAATAAAAGAATGATAGCTGGAAAATCATATAGTATTTGGAGATTAAACAATACACTTTCAAATAAAACATGGGTTAGAGAAGAAGTGTCAAGATAAATGTTAAAATATTTTGAGATAATTTACCAAAATATGTGGGATGCAGCAAAAGCAGTGCTTACAGGGAAATTTGTAGCATTGAATGCATACATTAGAAATAAGAAAGATCTTAAATAAATCACCTAAGCTTCCATCTTAGGAAACTAGAAAATAAAAGAGTAAATTCAGTCCAAAGTAAGCAGAAAAAAACAGGCAATAAAATTAAAACAGGAATCAATGAAATTGAAAACAGAACAATAGTAGAGAAAAAATAATACAATCAAAAGCTGATTCTTTGAAAAGGTCAACAAGATTGAGAAACCTGTAGCCAACTAGCCAAGAAAAAAAGAGAGTAAACAGAGTTACTCATATCAGAAACTACAGAGGAGCCATTGCGACTGACCTCATGGATATTAAAAGGATAATAAAAAGTATTATGAACAACTCTATGGCCACAAATTTGGTAACTTAGATAAAATGAACAAATTCCATGGCTTGTTTTTAATGAATAGGATATGGCAAAAGTGATGGGATCTCACTGCATCTTTCCTCTTGGGATCTCTCTCTCTCTCTCTCCAGCTACCATGCTGTGAGGAGACTTAGGAAGCTTACGGATAGGTCCACATGACGAGGAATCAAAGCCTGACAACAGTCACATGAATTAGATTAGAAATGGTCTTCTTTGGCCTGTCGACAACCATGTAAAAGAGCTTGGAAGTGGACCTCTTACCCCACTTGAGTCTTCAAATGAGACTGCAACCCTAGATGAGAGGTTGGGTGCAACCTCATAAGAAGCTTTGAGCCAGAGGCACCTAACTAAGCCATGCCTGGATTCCAGACCCATAGAAACTGTGATATGATAAATGTTTGTTGTTTTTAGCTGCTATGTTTTAGGGAATTCGTTATACAGCAATAGATAACTACAACATACTCTTTGACCAAGAAATTCTATTTCAGTGTTTCTATACTGGAGCAATTTATTTCAATCCTTTTCACATCAGAACATATATTTTAAATGCTAATATTGTGTCAGCTCATTGAAATAAACAGACAGTGTGCTGTGGCCAGAGGCAACAGTCCCTAGGGGCAGCTTCTAAAGCCAGAGCTACCTTCCTGGAGAGCTAAGGGGATCAATATATCAGAACACTTATAACTCAGTTGGGAAGCTCTGCCCTGAAGAAACTCTTCTATGTAGGCACAAGGAGCCATGCACTAGGATGTTCATTGAATCCTCACTTACAATTGCACAAAACAGAAACAGTAGGAAGAGAGATAAATTAGATAACTTATGCAAAAGAAGGCCATACAATAATACATTATAGTAATATTGGATAATTGATACAGTAATATTCAGCAGTTAAAATGCATGACTTAGATCTATAGGTATCAAAATTGCTGAGTTTCAAAAATCAATAGAGTGAAAATCTAAGTTGCAAAAGTATATATAATGATACCATCCGCATAATTTAAATACATGAAACAAAATTGTGTATTGGTCACAGATATATATATCTGTAAATACATATTATATATATGCGTATATGTATATATACACATACACATACATATACACATATACATATATACACATATATCTATACATAGATATATATATACACACACAAACATGAACAAGACGAGAGCACATCAACTTCCAATAAGGCTTATTTTCAAGAGAGAGGTCAAGTGAATAGGATGAAGTGAGAGCTTCAACTGTACTATTTTGTTTCAAAAACAGAAGGATCTGAGGATCTGGAGAAAATAAAATTTGTTCATTCCATGTGACAGGTGCATTCAAATGTCTATTTTGTATTCTACTTTTCTGTATAGTTGATATATTTAAAAATATTTTATAAAGAAAATGTATCCTCTCTTGAGTCCAAAAATACATATACAAGCTGGGCACAGTGGCTCAAGCCTGTAACTCCAGCATGTTGGGAGACCGATGCAGGTGGATCGCTTGAAGTCAGGAGTTTGAGACCAGCCTGGTCAACATGGTGAAACCCCATCTCTACCAAAAAATACAAAAACTAGCTGGGTGTGGTGGTGTGCACCTGCAGTCCCAGCAACTCAGGAGGCTGAGGCAGGAGAATTGCTTGAACTTGGGAGGTGGAGGTTGCAGTGAGCCAAGATTGCGCCACTGTACTCCAGCCTGGGTGACAGAGCAAGACTCTGTCTCAAAAAAACAAAAAAACAAAATACATATACATTCAGTATATTGTATTGTCCCATTTCCTCATATCGTTATTTATTTTGCAGTCTATTTGATTTATCTATACCATAAGAAATGAGGTGAAGTTTCCCACTATAATGCAGACTTCCTGATCTCTCTTTATATTTCTAACAGTATTTGTTTTATATATTTTGAAACTATGTTTGGCACATAAATTTTTGTGACTATCATATTTTTTTTAAAATGCGTTGTTCTGCAACATGCTTTTTTCACTTAATATATTTATATTAGGTCAGTACACATATACTTGCCTTATTTCCTTTCTTTTTTTTTTTCTTTCTTTCTTTCTTTCTTTTTTTTTTTTTTTTTGAGACAGGGTCTGAGTCTATTTTCTAGGCTGGATTGCAGTGGCGCAATCTTAGCTCACTGCAGCCTCAACCTCCGGGCTCAAGTGATTCTCCCACCTCAGCCTCCCAAGTGGCTGGGACTACAGGCATGTGCCATGTTGTGCCACGGAAATTTTTACATTTTTTTGCAGAGATGGGGTTTCACCATATTGTCCAGGCTGGTCTCAAACTCCTGGGCTCAAGCAATCCTCCTGCCTTGGTCTCCCAAACTGCTGTGATTACAGGTGTCAGCCACCATGTCTGTACATGAGCCACCAAGCAACATGTTTAAGTAATTTAAGCAATTTATTTGTTGAGGAGAATTAAAGTGGGTTGCATTATCTTGCTACAATCCTATTCACATATCTTTCTCCACTTGTGTGTCTCAATAGAACACACAACAGAGAAGTTGACTAGAAGTAGAATTGCTAGATGAAAATGTATCTCCATTAAAAAATTGATAGCTTCAGATTTCTCGCCAATGAAGTTCTATTATTATTGTTATTATTATCATTATTTTGAGACAGCATCTTGCTTGGTTGTCCAGGCTGGAGTGCAGTGGCGTGATCTCCACTCACTTCAGTCTCAACCTCCTGGGCTCACACAATCCTCCTGCCTCAGCCTCCTAAGTAGTTGGGACTACAGGCACACACCACCAGCTTGTCGCATCTTTCTCAGTGAGTAAAACAACCTGTTTTGTTCTCTTTAGTGCTTTTTACTCTGAGTTCTCCATGTTTAGGATATTGATATTGTTAGGAGTTTCTTTCCTCCTTCCTTTTCTTTCTTTCTTTCTTTTCTTTCTTTCTTTCTTTCTTTCTTTCTTTCTTCTCTTTTCTTTCTTTCTTTCTTTCTTTCTTCTTTTTTTTTTGTTGCTTCTTTCCTTCCCTCATTCCTCCCTCCCTTCCTTTTTTTTCTGCTAGTATTTTACTGTCATATATATTTTTTCTATTTCTGCTTTAGGTGAAACTCACAGAAATAGTATATAACTTGACTTTTAAAAACAAAATCCTCAAAATAAGAGTTTGGTTTTTATTAGGAGATGTTAACCCATAATGCATGCTGATATATTTGGATTCCTGCGTTTTTGTTTACTTTTTGCATCCTTTTTTTGCACACCCCCAGCAACATTTCTTGACCTTTGTTCAGAATGAGTTTTTCTCTTTGTTCCACATATTATTACTTTAATGGTTTGAAAGTTATACATTCTATTTCTATTATGTTGCTACCCCTAAGATTTTTGTTCTCTTGTGCATTTTGTTTCCAGTAAGAACAAAACTTTGCTACTGTTGTGAACATAGGAAATGTTTACATTCGCTATAAATATTAGAGTTCCATTATAAAGCGCAATTTAAAGACTTCAGAATTCAGTAAAATGGTATAAATCCAAAAGGCATAACTGTAATATGTTTTAACTGCAATGCAATACCAGAATATGAACCTGTGTTGTGTCTTATGATCTCTTGAATAGAGAAGCTTGGTTTTGTGATTAGCAGCAACAAATTCAGCACTAAGCAGCTTCAGTTTGCTTTAACAATAAGGTTAAAAAAATTTAAGCTTACTGCAACCCTAATATAGTTTCACAGTTTTAATACTTTCGGTACAACCATAACACGTAATATAGGATGTGATGTAGTAACGTAATTACTCTCACATTGGACTTAATCAAAAAGAATTTGCAGATTTTATTTTATTTAAAAAAAAACAGAATGGAATATAGCTAAATATTTAACATTAGTTAAAGCTGGGTGTTCGTGACATTTTTGGCTGTCCTTTTCTGTATCCTTGACGATTTCATCATTTAAGATGAAATAATGCTTTCGGGCCCACCCTGATTTGTGGAGAGCAGCTGCTGCCCCCGCCACATCAAGGGGGCGGGCTCCAGCTGACTTCACAATCACTTCCGCCGCCGCAGTCGCCGCACGCCCCGCTGCTGTCTGGCGGGGGAGGAGCTCGAGACCGGGAGCAGCGGCTCTGGCGGTCGTGGCGGTCGGAGGTCCGAGAGCTCTGCTTCTCTGAAAAGCGTGTGGCTTTCTGGACTTGGTGAGTGAAAGGCTGATTGTTTCATCGATTCATCCGGGCGCTGGCGGTGGCGCGAGTGGTCGGGCGCGGTGCGAGTGGCTGGGCACGGGGACGAGAATTTTGCGGGGTTCCTGGGAACTGCTTTTCAGGTTCGCCCCCCGGGAAGGGGTGGGGCGGACGCGGGACCTGACTGCAGAGTGAGGCCCATGTTCTACATTGGCCTGTTCTGGGGCCGCATCCTCCGCTGCCGGGAACCCCTTTCGTGTGGCGCGGTCCCCACTCGAGTGGCTTTCATCGCTATTGGGAGGGCAGTGGTGGTCGCGGCCCTCTCCCACTTCTCCCTGCCTCTGCTCCCCTCTCCTTCTTCCCTTCTCGGTCCCTTTGCGGAGCACTCCGTGGCCTTTCTTCCCATATTTTGCTGTTGTTTTGCCAAATGGTAAATGGTTAAGATTTTTAGGTAAAAATACTGTTCCCAGGGAAAAAATTGTAAGGAGGAAAAAATAATTATTCTCAGGAAAACTAGACCCACGCACGCCCTTTTCTTTCATTTTGCCTCTCCCCTGCTACATCGGTTTGGGTCTCCCGTTTGAGCTGATGGCCTTTTCCCACCTCTTATTATGACATTGCGTACCCCCTATCCCACACCCCTCCGTGTCTCGCGAGCACGCGCCCCCGCACAGAAGCTTTCCATTGCAGCCCCCTCCTTGCCCCTCCATCCTCAAGGTTCCAGTGCGTCCCCTCTCCCGCGCATGTGCAGGCACACGCACACACACCCTCTCACACACCCTGTCACACACCCTCCCTTGCCTTCCCCCTCCTCTATCCGCCTACCACATACACACCTCTAGCACCGGCCCCCTCCCTGCTCGGCCTCTGCGTGCTATCGAGAACACATGCCTATTCACACACACCCTCCGGCTGCTCTTCTTCTTCCTTCCTGTCATATACACACATAAGGACATCCTTCTATTGCTGGCCAGTGACATACACATACAGCCACATGTGCTCATTCATACCCCCTCCTCAAATGCTCTCCTCTATTGATCTCTCTGCCACGTGTGTCAGACACAGCTCTTTCGCTGGTCCCTGAGGTGCACACACTCACACTCACATAAATCCTTCTACGGGGACACCACCTGCTTGCCATATCCACACAGGCAGGCATCGTTCTTTGATTGCCGGCCTCTGTTCCATCCACCTCAAGCGCATCCCTCTCCAGTGCTGCGCCATCCCCGACCCCTGCTTCCGTTTGTGCCTGCTGCATTTGCTCACACTGACATTTCTCCATTGTTGCCTCCCATTTTGACTAACATACGCACACACAAACTCTCAGACACTCCTCTCCATTGGCAACCATACACTCCCCTGCCTGTGACATACACATAAACATGGGCATCCTTCTGTAGTTTCAGCTGCCACGCATACAGCTACACACACAAACACCTTCCCTTTCCTCATACATACACGCACCCCCTCCTCCAAAGCCACCCCACCCATGCCTGTCATTTTCATACCCCCATCCAGAATCATTCTAACACTCATACTCTTTCGCCCTACAAACATAAACATCCCTCTGTTGCAGGATTGCTGGTCCCCTTCCACCTGTCCCTCTCCTCTTGATAGACACATAGGCACTCGTGCACACACAACGATCTGTATTTTCCACTCTGTTCCAATTTGCATTTCTCCTGTATGTCTGCAGCACTCAGAAAAATGCAGACACTCCATAAAAAGAAAACTACAGCAGTCTTTCCTTTCCCCACATTGGCACAATTCCACAGTACTTCACCCACCTTCCAAGTGTCCGGTCACCCCCCATCTTCCGTCAGATTCTCCCCTAAGTCTGGCTTTCCTGCAAACCCAGTCTTGTAATCATTTTGCCAACATTAAAAATGTGTTCCAGGTCTACACCTGTCACTGGAATGCTACTCCAGGCCTTAGAAGAAAGTGAAACTAATTTTAAAGGCCCCTTATTCTTTCAGTTACCTGCCTGCTGAAGTGAAAATAAATCTCCCTGCTCCTTTATTCTAAACTGATTTTACTTTCCCATCTGAAAAACGTGTGCAGGGAGCAGGAGCCTACCTACCCGAGCCCCAGCTGTATTGAAAACCTTCCTAAGTCAGAGTGATGGGTCAGGAATCTAGCAAGCCTGTATGGCCCAATCCAACAGGAGGGTATCAGTCCAATACACGTAGGAGGTATGGAAGAAGGCATGCTTATGTCAGTTTCAGGCCACCCACGAGCCAGAGGGAAAGGATTGCCAGCCAGAGAAAGACGAACTCCAAAGTCCCAATGCACAGATCAGCCTCCAGTCAAACCACCAAGAGGAGCCGATCGCCATTTTCCACTACTCGTCGTAGTTGGGACGACAGCGAGAGTTCGGGAACCAACCTGAATATTGATAATGAGGACTATTCCAGGTATCCGCCAAGAGAGTACAGAGCTTCGGGTAGCAGAAGAGGAATGACCTATGGACATATTGACTCTTATGGGGCAGATGATAGTGAGGAGGAGGGGGCTGGGCCTGTTGAGCGACCGCCAGCGAGAGGAAAAACTGGCAAGTTTAAAGATGATAAGCTGTATGACCCAGAGAAAGGGGCAAGGTCTTTGGCTGGGCCACCTCCACAGTTCTCTAGTTTTAGCCGTGATGTGAGAGAGGAGCGAGACAAGTTAGACCCAGTCCCTGCAGCAAGATGCTCAGCTAGCAGAGCTGACTTCCTGCCACAAACTAGTGTGGCCTCACAGTCGTCTTCTGCTGAAGGCAAGGTGGCTACAAAAGGTGACAGCTTGGAGAGGGAGAAAAGGGAGCAAAATTTACCTGCACGTCCCAGCAGGGCTCCTGTGAGTATTTGTGGTGGTGGGGAAAACACCTCAAAGAGTGCAGAGGAACCTGTGGTCAGGCCCAAAATCAGAAACCTGGCAAGTCCAAACTGCGTGAAACCAAAAATTTTTTTTGATACTGATGATGATGATGATATGCCACACAGTACTTCCAGGTGGAGGGATACCGCCATGACAATGAAGGCCACTCAGATGGCCCAGCAAGAAGAGGCAGAGGCGAAAGTTCAAGTGGCTATTCCGAGCCAAAGTATCCTGAAGACAAACGGGAAGTGAGGAGTGACCAAGTGAAACCAGAAAAGGTGCCGAGACGACAATGCACCATGGCTGACGCTGACTTCTGGACGCACAGTGATGATTACTACAAATACTGCGAGGAAGACTCTGACAGTGACAAAGAGTGGATGGCTGCTCTGCGTCGGAAATATCGAAGCCGAGAGCAAGCCCTGTCCTCCAGTGGCGAAAGCTGGGAGACTCTGCCGGGGAAAGAAGAGCGGGAACCTCCACAGGCTAAGGTGAGTGCCAACACTGGCGCCAGCCCCGGCCCCCGTGCTAGTGCCAGTGCCGGGGCTGGCGCCGGGGCCAGTGCTGGCAGCAATGGCAGCAATTACCTTGAAGAAGTTCGAGAACCATCTCTTCAGGAAGAGCAGACATCCCTGGAAGAAGGAGAAATTCCTTGGCTCCAGTACAATGAGAATGAGAGTAGCAGTGAGGGGGATAATGATTCTGGTCATGAGCTGATGCAGCCTGGGGTATTCATGCTGGATGGAAACAACAACCTTGAAGATGACTCCAGTGTGAGCGAAGACCTAGAAGTGGATTGGAGCCTCTTTGATGGATTTGCAGATGGGTTAGGAGTGGCTGAAGCCATTTCCTATGTGGATCCTCAGTTCCTCACCTACATGGCACTTGAAGAACGCCTGGCCCAGGCAATGGAAACTGCCCTTGCACACTTGGAGTCTCTCGCAGTGGATGTGGAGGTGGCCAATCCACCAGCAAGCAAGGAGAGCATTGACGCTCTTCCCGAGATCCTGGTCACTGAAGATCATGGTGCAGTTGGTCAGGAGATGTGCTGCCCCATCTGCTGTAGCGAATATGTGAAGGGGGAGGTGGCAACTGAGCTGCCGTGCCACCACTATTTCCACAAGCCGTGTGTGTCCATCTGGCTTCAGAAATCAGGCACCTGCCCCGTGTGCCGCTGCATGTTCCCTCCCCCACTCTAAAGACCAAGGCTGTTTACTCCTGGTCTGATTATTTTCCCCATCTGAAATCCACAATACTGCAGGAGCCCTCTTGAAATTAACAATGGAAACAAAACCAGTCAGTCAGTTAGCCTAAACCTATTGATTCCTCGTGATTATTTCCAATGTGAAAACAGTTGTGTATGGTTGCATTAAAAATCATATCATCTTTTAGAGGTTAGAAAAGGGAAAACTAACTAAACTTTATAAATGCTACTTGAGATTGCAGTAAGAACATACGTTTTCTAACCTGAAAGTTCAATCGTATTTGTTTTCTTCAGTAGAATGTGTTGCTGTTACTTGTAATGTCAAGTGTATCTGTTAAATATGTCCAAAAGGCAAAACCATTTTTGTTGCATGTTATGGGTCGATGTTCCTGTAATTGCAGTGCTGTAAAAGCTTATTAAAGTTTTTCTTTTGGTTTTACATGGTATAATGGAAGTTTTTGGTTTTGTCTGAAACAGTGGTACTGAATGACTTTATAATGATCCCTTTGCATTTGCGTCAAAAACTTGTTTCACTGGAAATGCTGACTTCAACAATCGCAAAAAAAAAAAAAAAAAATGAGGGCAGTGACTTTAAAAGTAGGAATAAAGTGTATGGTTGTCCAGCTACTATAGGGAAAAGGTCAAATAGATGAAGAAGGAAGAAAACAAAGAAGGAAAGAAAGAAACAATAAGAAAGCATGGTAAAGAAACAAAACAATGGCAGGATTAAGTCCAACTGAATGTAGGGATGAATGAGTTGAAATCACCTTTGAGAAAATAGAAACTCTCAGAGGGAATGGGTCCAAAAAAATAAAGCTATATGCGAAGTTTATAGCTTAACACAGTGACACAGATAGGAACAGAAAAAGTATGCCACACAAGTGCTACAGGAAAATACAGGTACTCACCTACACAGAGTGAACAGGTTTTAACATTTGGCTATATTGCTTCAGAGATGTCTCTCTCTCTCTCTCTTTTCTCTTTCTCTCTCTCCCGCCACCCCTCTCTTCTCTCTCTCTCTCTCCAATAAATATTTTTTTTTAGGCACAGGTGAAGTTCCTCAGCCCATAATATTTACCTTCTTTCTTACACAGAGGTAAGAAACACACCAGAAAATGGTGTGTTTACTTCTTGTGTGTGTCTTTAGACATATATATGAGTGTGTGTATGTATGTATATGTGTGTATATAAATATTCATAATCAAATAGAGTATTAATGTTTTTCAAATGGATATAATTGATAGACTATATATCATTTTGCAACTTGAATTTTACACTCAACAGTGTTTTGGAGACTTAGCCGTTTCGATATATGTGGATCTAGTTCATGCAGTTTAACTGCTGTATACAAAATATTAATTGTATGAATTACCACACCTTATTTATCTATTTCCCTACTGGTGAACACTTAGGTTCTTCCCAGCATTTTGCGGCAATGAACATACTAAACAGATGTCCTTTTGTGCACATGTGTGAAGTTCTCTAGAGGTAAGTATATGGAAGTGAAATTTCTGGGTTCTAGGGTTTGAGCATCTTCACCCCAACTAGATATTGCCAAATTGCTTTCCAAAGTCATTGTACTTGTTCATGCTCCTACTGACAGTTTCTAAGAGCTATTTCCACACATCTCCAACAGGCTGGATGTTGTTCAAGTTCAACCTGACTCATATCGGTGACATGTAAATTAACACATCGATGAAACATATTACATCTATCAGAAGCCAATAGCTTTTCTTCATGATAATATCTAGTTTGGGCTAGGAAGAGATGAAATGAAAAGACTCATGGGGTTGATGTGCATATAAACTATAGTGGTCTTCTTGGAGAACAGTTTGGGTAGTAGCTATCTATCAGCATATTCAACTGGTGCATGCACTTCAGCCCAACCTGGGTTCCTTGCTAGTATGGAATTAAAACTATGCAGCAGTTAAAAGTTGGATGTACTGATATGAAAAGATCTCCAAGAGGGGCCGGGCGCGGTGGCTCAAGCCTGTAATCCCAGTACTTTGGGAGGCCGAGACGGGTGGATCACGAAGTCAGGAGATCAAGACCATCCTGGTGAACACGGTGAAACCCCGTCTCTACTAAAAAATACAAAAAACTAGCCGGGCGAGGTGGCGGGCGCCTGTAGTCCCAGCTACTCGGGAGGCTGAGCCAGGAGAATGGCGTGAACCTGGGAGGCGGAGCTTGCAGTGAGCTGAGATCGGGCCACTACACTCCAGCCTGGGCGACAGAGCGAGACTCCATCTCAAAAAATAAAATTAAAAAAAAAAAAAAAAGAAAAGAAAAGATCTCCAAGACAGTGTTAAGAAAGCATAGTGTAGAGTAATATGTACAGTGTTTGTGTAAAATAAAACCTTACAAAACCAAACTTTATATGAAAATGCCTAAGAATGTCTGTAAGGCAACATGCCTAACTGATGGCAGGGGTTACCTCTAGGGAGGGACGGAGGATTGGGGGAAAGCAGTCAGGAAGGAGGCTTTTGTTTTTCACCTGAAATAATGAATTTGCTTCATATTTTTTACAGTGGCAGTGCATTTTCATGAATATTATTACAACAAAATAAGCAAAATCAAAAAATTTTCCAATTAGGAAAAGCAGGATGTCATTCTTCTCTCACTGCAAGTACAGAAACGTGGGTTGAAACTGCAGCTCTTTTTTCTGCAACTGGTCAAGCTGATATTTATGACTTCATTCCTCACAAGTCATTCTAGGTTTCCCTTGGCCTTCAGCCAGCACCTCAGCTGGTTATGGAGGCTCAGGAGTCTGAGTCCTTGGAGAGCCCTTTTAGGGTGGGGTTTGGGAGGTTTACCATTAACCTTTGCTGTGCTCTGTCTGGCACCACCTAAGGAGGTATTTTAGGAGCACGCTTGGGTCCTAATCATCTTCCTTTCTGTTGCTATTGCATAGCAGTGACCCTAATTTGCCTTTTAGTCAGAATTAGTCTCTGCACAGAAAGGGACACTTACCCAGTGCTCAAAGCCCCCTGCTGGTGTGTTGGAGCAACCTGCTACTGCAGTGTCTTGGTGGACTTGAGGCGTGCTCTACCAGGAAAGCCCACAGGCCCCAGGACCTGTACTCCTGGGGCCCTGAGCAGCTGTGACTTGGGCCTGGGATATCAACTAAGCCCATCACAGACTCGTGCCCAGTACTTTAAGGCTGGAGGGAGAAAGTCAGAGAAGCAGGGATCCTGAAGCATTTGTCCCCGTGCTGCTGTGGTGATGATGGTGGTGGCAGCAGGGGCGGCAGCAGCAGTGGTACGGGGTGGCAGTGATGTGGATCCCGTGCTGACAGTGCTGGCAGCCAATAGCTCCTATGGCAGGATGTGGCTGTGTGCTTGGCTGCCCAATTCCTTTGCTCCTGCCAGTTTCTGATTCTCCAGCCTCTCTGACAATTCCCCAAGCTCCTCTATAGCTTTCCAATAAAACTTTTCTGATTCAATTAAACTAGCATTGGTTTCTGTTGTTTGTAACTAGGAACCCCAAGTACTTGCCAATACCATAGCCCACTTTTGTGACTGTTTTCCTCATCATATGAGATATTCCACATGGCCAAGGGTCAGGCAATTTCTGTTTATGATGCAGTGGACCTGTCACTGGCACCCGGGGCCATGGTTTTAGAACAGCAGGCCTCAGGGGCCTCCAGACATGAAGCAGTCATTTATGAGAATAAGTTGTTTGGATATTCATTGAAGGTATCACCCACCACACTTTACTTCTGGGTTTCTGGTCTTGTTTTCTGGCTGTGAAATAAAAAGCCCCAGATTTGGTCAATCATTTGAGGCATAAAGCACTACATCTTGCAAGAGAGCACTGTAACTTCCTGAGGTGGTCTCCCCAGCTGGCACTACAGCTGAACCATTAGAAGGCTCTTACTGTGCCCTAAGGCCCTACCCTTCTCTTAGCCCTTTGTTTCAGTGAAACCCTTCCATGGAAGTGCCTAAGGACCTCTGACCTGAAGTATCCTTTCCAGCTCTGTTTAAATTTTATTCATCCTTTAAAAAGTTCATCTGTGGCCGGGCGCAGTGGCTCACGCCTATAATCCCAGCACTTTGGGAGGCTGAGGTGGACTGATCACAAGGTCAGGAGTTTGAGACCAGCCTGACCAATGTGGTGAAACCCCGTCTCTACTAAAAATACAAAAATTAGCCAGGCATGGTGGCACGTGCCTATAGTCCCAGCTACTCAGGAGGCTGAGGCAGGAGAATGGCTTGAACCTGGGAGGTGGAGGTTGCAGTGAGCCGAGATCACACCACTGCACTCTAGCCTGGGCAACAGAGCGAGACTCCATCTCAAAAAAAGAAAAAAACAAAACAAAACAAAAACTAATTTGCCAGCTCCTGAAAAGAAAACTTCAATATCCCCTAGCTCCTTGCCTCTCTCTGTCTCCCATCTCTAAGTTCTTGATGTCAAAAGCTATGTGTGAGCCATTTGTACAGTCCCGGCATGCACTGCTTGGCACAAAAATGTTCTGCAACACTGGGTGACAGGGTGAATAGATTCCTCTCCCAAGGTAGGCTCAAGCAGGGGCTGTGTTCAGAGAATGCAGTAGGAGTCATGGGGACTTGGACCAAGCTTAGCCCCACTCCCACCCCCAGCCTCTGAGGCCCTGGCGCGCCTCTCGCCTCCTGCCACCCTCTCAACCCTCAAACTCTATCCCATTTTCTCTTTGTCCTGTGGAATCCCCAGTGTGTCAGAGGCTGTTCTCATACCCAAGGCCTGTGGAGAGAAGGTGGCATTTATCTGAAGATGGAGAAATACATGGCAACAAGCTTCAGCACACCCTCTTTGGCCTGGATTGAACCTCTGAAAAAAATGAAGCTGATAGGGTGTTTACCGACATGGTCCCAGCCTTGCACAAGGTCTGGTGTGGAGCAAGCCAGATTCTGGGACCCCTGGGCAACCCTTTCAGCCTGCCTTGGCATATGCCTCTGCAGCCTGGAACTTAGTGGCTAGGCCCATTGCTGTGGGTTTTGCTGACCCCTGGAGGCCCCCCTTCCTCCTGTTTCCTCCCTGGGTACTTCACTATCCCAAGAAGGGTGGTAAAGCATTAGTGAGACTTCACAATCTCTCACATTTGGATAAGATTTCCCCAGACCCCTTTGCATTCACTGATTTCACTAGACCCTGCCATCAACCCCAGGTGAGTGGTAAGGAGACCAATGTTCAGAAAGGTGATGACATTCTGAAGACAGAGCAAGAGCATGTTTGCTTGGTGGGGAAGGGCAGCAGAGATGTTTTCTCCCCATCCATCCTAGTCCCAGCGTGGTGGGGAGCACCTGGGGATCTGTACGTCAGTGTAGAACCCCCAACTGGCTGCAGCTAGACCCCATTCAGGCACTCTGGTCATAAGCACTGTGTGCTACCTGTGTCCAAGCAGAGCACTGTGGGACCAGGGCAAGAGCAGCCCAGGGGCACGCAGACAATAGAAGTCAGGCACTTTGGTAGGAGGAGGAGGAGAAACAAGACACACACATAGAAGAATTCATACATAGAACTGAAGACTAGCAGATAGTGTCTGCTCATAGTCAGAGGTGTGTGACTGGGCCACTGAACACATGGAGACAGATCTGCAGGGACCCAGGGAACCAAGCCCAAGGCTCTGCCCAGTCAGGACCATGCTCGCATTGCAAACACATTTCTGCCCACTCTTGCACTCAAAAACGAAGGTTCAGAGTTGGCTAGTTTAGCTCAACAAATATTATTGAGCTCCTGCCTGTGGTGTGTTCAACTGGGGCCTGCAAGAGATGAGTAGGGCTTAGTCCTTCCCTCAAAAAGCTCATAGTCCGGTGTGGGAGACAGACAAACATAGGTTTGCCATATTCTTTGTGAAAGGCAATGTGGAGGCAGGCACAGGGTGACCTGAGAGCAAAGAGCCTGGCTGGCCCAGCTGGGAAGGGGCTGGGCCTCAGAGGCACCAAACAGGTAAGGAAAGGGAGTGTAGGATGGGCCCTTTCTACATTGTCTTTGTCGGGTTGTCTTTGACGGTGGGGGTGAAGGCCCTTTAGTAAAATGTATTAACATTTAAAATCCACATACTTTTTGACCCAGCAATTCCAGTAGTAGGAATTTATGCTACATGTGCAAAAGCACAAGGTTGTTTGTACAAGTATCTTTATTGTTGCATTGTTTGTAGTAGCAAGAGACAGAAAGGCATTTAAATGTCCATTACTAGGGGCCTGGTTTAATAAATTATGGCACAGCCATCAGATACTTCGCTAGACAGCCTATACCCAGCATGAGGCACATCCACAGTTATTGCCCTGCAGCAGTATCAAAAAATCAAGAAGTTACAAAAGCAAGGCGTGAAACAGTGGGCAGTTATTATCATTCACGTTTCACAAAAGATACATATTCATTTGTACTAACCAATATACAGAATATCTCAGGAAAGACAATATATAAGAAACGGGCCAGGCCGGGCGTGGTGGCTCAAGCCTGTAATCCCAGCACTTTGGGAGGCCGAGACGGGCGGCTCACGAGGTCAGGAGATCGAGACCATCCTGGCTAACACGGTGAAACCCCGTCTCTACTAAAAAATACAAAAAAACTAGCCGGGCGAGGTGGCGGGCGCCTGTAGTCCCAGCTACTCGGGAGGCTGAGGCAGGAGAATGGCGTGAACCTGGGAGGCGGAGCTTGCAGTGAGCCGAGATCTGGCCACTGCACTCCAACCTGGGCGACAGCGAGACTCCGTCTCAAAAAAAAAAAAAAAAAAAAAAGAAACGGGCCAAAGTGAGGGACCAGAGGAGCCTCAATTCTCACTGTATGCTTTTCCCCTTTTGGAGTTTTTGTTATGTTAATTTGATTTGTTTTTATTTTTGTTCGTTTTCTTTTTTCTTTTTTTTTTTTTTTTTTACCATGTGCATACATGACAAACAGAGAAAGAGGGAGGGAGGGAGAAAAAAGGGCAGAAATCTCAGGCAAAGGGTCAGAATGAACAAAGGCATGGAGGTATGAAACAGTACCGTGTGTGGTGTGGGGTGTGTGTTTGTGTTTGTGTTGTGCATGTGAGACCCTGAGTTGTGAAAGAAAGACCCTCCCAAGTGACATTTAGTAATGTAGTAATGAAGTGGGGAGTCTATTGTCAGGATATAAATGGAAAAACGCCAGTCGGGACTTTCAGCTACAAGGTCAGGCCCCCGCTGGGGAACCAGAAATTGTGGCTCCAGCAGGTCTCCAACGGAGAAGAACTGCAGTTGAGCTAGCCTCATGAAGACATGATGTGGGGGCTGGAAGGTGGCCCAGCACTGAAAGCAGGTCCATCATGATCACAGGTATGTAAAAGAGATCTCCACATTGTATATGTGCATAATAAAAAGATTATCAGGAAACCTACCATGAAGTTAGCTAACAGTGATTCTCTCTTAGTGGTGGGATGTAGTTAATTTTAATTGTCTTTCCTTTTTGAGGGCATTTCTTAAATTCTCTTCAACAAGCAGATGATTGGGGAGAAAGAATTAAGAGACAGTTAAAATGTTGCTCCAACACTGACTGAAACCTCTCAGGCCGGGATATTCCTGAGGGAAGCCAAGCAGGCCCTCGTTGGCCACCTGGTCCTATGTTGGAGTTGCAAAGAGGCTTTGCACCCAGGCAGTGTCGCCTAGTGGAACGACCACAGCATTTGGAGTCAGACCTGGGTCTGAAGCAGTTTTAGTGCTAATTAACTGCGAGTCTTGATCAAGCATATGCCCTCTCTCAGCTTTGGTTTGCTTATTTATAAAATGGGACCCCCAAAAAATCCCTATCCCATAGGGTGATGGGAATGAGCAAATGATAGACAAAATATACTATACCATCTTAATGGGACTGTTGTTGTTGTTGTTGTTTTTCTTAGCTCTTTTTTCTCTGGGCTGGAGCAGTAGGAGCTTTGGTTCAGAAGGAAAACAAACAAACAAACAAACAAACAAACAACTCCCTGGGTAGAAAGAATTCCTCCACCTCATCGTTCTCTCTTCAGCAACTTAGCAAGGCTGGCTCTGGATGCCTGGCCCCAGTCTGGAGAAAAATAGTTAGCAGGACTCCAACATTCCCTTGGAAGCGGAGTATTGCACGATGGTGGGGTGGGGGTGGAGGTAGGGGGAGGAAGCAAAATGTTTGCTATTTTTTTTCTGTGCAATTGACTCTGCTGGCCCAGGCCCTTTGCTCACTGCTGTCTGCATGCACAGATGGCGGCTTAGCCTCTTGGTGAAGGGCTTGGCTTCCTGTTGCGCGTGCCCACCCCATCCAGGCCTGCTGAGGAATGTGGGCTGGTCCAGGCTGGATGGGCTCTGTGTCTCCTCTGGCCCCTCCCAGAGCCCCAGTCTGACCCCTCCGCAGGCCTAGATGAAGGAGCTTCTGTGTCATGGGGCCCCGCCTGATTAGACATGACTGCCACATCGACTCCTCCCTCCCAGGCTGGGCACTGGGAAAAGAAAGGCCCAAAGCTTGCCCAGAGTCCCTTCAGCTAAGAGGGTAGCTGACCTGGGATCTTATCTAGGGTTGTGGGAGTCGGAAATTCCTCCTGGTCTCTTTGTTCTCACGTGGAAAAGTCCCACAACACCAAGTTTTTAGGCCAGAGAGGGTGGGGGCTTCTATGGCCCAGTCCCTAAGGGTTGTCAGTGAAGGCTTAGGACATGTAAGTGCAAATCTCGTCCTGTGTTGGCTCTGCAGAGGTAGAACTCGTCCATTGGCTATAGATGGGTAGTGTGAGGCAGAGGTGGTAAGGCCCATGATCACCAGAGAATTGTCAATTGGGGTTTTAAAATGCACCTTCCTCCCCTGCCATGAATGGGAGGGGTTCTTTGTACTGTTTTCTTTTCCCCCTCTCTTCTCTAGGTTGAAAGAGTCACTTGACTATTTATCAGCTCTAGGCCTTTAGTGAGACACTTCACCTCTCTGAGCCTCAGTTTCCTTATCAGTTGAAGGGGGATAATAACCTCACAGAACTGCCTCAAAGAGGACATGAGGGACTAGTGCAGTGGTCGTACACAGGAGGCACTCTAAAAGTACCATTTCCTTCCTATATTTATTAAGTACTTCCTTTTGTGGAGCACTGGAAATCCAAAAGTGAGGAAAATGGTCTCTGCCCTCAGACTCATGAGTTATTGGCCACTAGCCCAGGCTTGACCTTGAGCCCTGCTTCTGACCAGCGGAATTCTGGCCTGTTTCTGGAATTGCTGATACTGTCTCAGGGCCTGTTTGATGCCTGAGGCTCAGGCTTCCTTTTGCTGGTCTAGCCTTTGTAGCCTCAGCCCAGTGGCAAGAGCCCACAGTCTGATGACAGTCCTTCCTGGCAGCCTGCCAGCCTGTTAAACACTTCCCTTAGTATCATCTCAGGGAGTTTTCCCAGCAGCTCTATAAGGAAGGTGCTCTGATCACTAGTCTCAAAGATACTTGCCTTCAGGTCTGAGTTTTGCACTTCACTTGCTCTGTGACCTTGGGCAAGAGCCTGAAGCGCTCTGTGCCTCAGTTTTCTCATCTGTAAAATGGGAGTTAAATAATAGTAGCTCCCTTTGCAGGGAGCAGGTGCATAGGACAGTGCCTGGCACATATTAAGCTCTCAGCACTTGCCAACTGCCATCCTTAGGAAACTGAGGCTCAGAGGGGGAAATGACCTGTTCAGGGTCACATAGCTAGGAAGCAGCAGAGCTGGAGCTGCTAGTCCAGCCTTCTTGGCAGTAACTGTTATGCTACCCTTTGCTTCATATCCTTTGGATTTCTGGATGCTGCACCTGGAGGTCCTATGACAGGCCTCTGCCAGCTAATGAGGACTTGGTTGGATTTCCTTGTGCTGAATTCTTGACAGGACCATGGCAAGCTCCTGCTGTCATATTCTTGCAATCCGACCCACTGCTTCCCAGCCCAGCCTGGTCTCCCCTGGACTCCTGGAACTTGGTTTATGGTCAGGCCTTGCCTCACTGCATATTTTAAATAATAAAATTAACAATGTGAATAAAACACTGTGCTACCTGGCACTTTAAAATATCAATGTAGTCAACCCTGAGATTAGCCCTATGAGGTAGGTGCTATCATCATCCGCATCTTCTACACAAGAAAACTGAAGCACAGGGAGATTAAGTGACTTGCTCAAGGCCATACAGTTATGAGTGATAGAGCCACTTGTGTTTTTAGTAGAGATGGGGTTTCACCATGTTGGCCAGGCTGGTCTCGAACTCCTGACCTCAGGTGATCTGCCTGCCTTGGCCTCCCAAAATGCTGGGATTACAGGCGTGAGCCACCACGCCTGACCTGAATCCCTGCTTTTAACCATGGTGTTCTGGCTCGTCTTGTCGGCCCCATCCCACTGCAGTGAGCCCAGCTGTGCCTGACACAAAACTCCATGGGAGTGTGAACCAGATCAGATTTATTCACAGCCAAATCTTCATTGGCTAGCAAGGTGCCTGGCACACGGTAAGGGCTTAATGAAAAGTTGCCGAATGAGTAAATGAATGAAGGAAGCCGAAATAGGGTTGTGGCCACAGGGAAGAGAGATGAGACAGATTTGAGAGGTAAGAGAGAACTGAACAGATTGGGAGACCAATCCAAACGGGGATATGAGGAAGTCTTGGATGACTCCCAAGATTTTGGCTTGGGTGGCTGAAGGATGAGGTCATTTACTGAGATAGGAGCCATATAGGAGAGACCGAATGCACGGGTGTGGAAAGTGGCATTGATGAATTCAGGTTAGGATGTGTCAAGTGCGAGGAGCCTTTGAAACATGCAAGGGATGTCCAGGAGGCTTTGGATCCAAGTCTCGGAGTTTAGAAGACGGAGTTTAGAAGACAGATTTGGGCCTCCTGCCCAGCCCTCTCCCACTGCCCCTCCTCCTTCAATCATACACTAAACCGCTGGCCCAGCGGCTTTTACTCTTCCTACTGGGAAGGAAAGGAAGGAATCTTTGATGGTGGGAATGGGAGGGGGCTGGACTTTTCTAAACCAAACAAACGCATACACAGTGCCTGCTTGTTGCGTATCAGCTTGCCTGGCTCTGGGCACATGTAGGCTGGCTTCCAGGGCCGACCTCCCCCAACCACCCACAGGCCCCTGCCGCCTGCTCCCTGCCAAGGTGAGCTCTGACAGGGCGACTTGTCATCTTTTCAACACCTCATTTTTCCCTCCTTACTCACTGCCCAGGGAGAGGTCCTTCCTGTTTGCACACCTCAGGGGCTAGGCCAGGAGGAGGAACAAAAACAGCCTTCATGGTGGAGGGGGAGGGGAGGGCAAAAGGAGAGGGGTGAGGGAAGAGGAAGAGAGGGAAGAGATGGGGTGAGGAGTGGGGGAAGAAAAGAAGAACCCAGCTCCTGCCTCCCCCTACCCTCCAACCCATCACACCCACCCGCACACCTCTCGCTCGCTCACTCGCTCTCTGGGGAGGCTGATTCCCAAGTCAACCCAAGGTGATCAGGACCCGAGCTGACTTTGGAAACTAGCTGTCATGTCTTTCCTACCTCCAGGAGAGGCTTGGACCTAGAGTTGTCCATCCCAAAAGCCCCTGCTCAGTTTTCACCCCAGCAGGCCTAGGCCCAGGGCCTTTTTTCCCCGGCTTCCCCACCGTTTTTCTCCGGGTCCCAGGTCAGCGGGTCCAAGGCTCTTCCGGCGCCCCGTCCCAATGCCGGCAGGGCTCGCCACCTCCTCCGCGGAGCCCCGCCCCTCCGCGGCCGACCAGCAGGTAATCCCCTCCCCCTTCCTGCCCCCGGAGCTGCAGCCCCTTCCAATTAGCCAGGCTCGGAGCCCCTAGGCTGGGACCCGCTTCTTCCCTCCCGCCCCTCCCCAACCCGGCTCCCAGGCCTCGGCGGCCCCATTCACAGCGCCCTCCTCCATTGTCCTCGCACTGTCACTCACCCATGGTATTAGCATTTCTAAACCCCACTTCTCCTTGTCGCCGCTGTGGCCCAGCCTCGGCCAAGGAACTTAGCCCTATAGAACAACTAACAATTATAACTAACCTTCAAGAGCACTTTAGAGTATATAATTCACTTTTCTATATAGCCATTTCATTTACTTCTCACAACAGCCCTTAGTGATGTGGAACACTGACATCCACAGAAGTTCAGTGAGTTGCCCAAGGTCACAAAGTAATTTCCAAAGCCGAAATTTCAACTCAGGTTTGTCTGATGCTAGAGGCCACATTCTTTCCACTACACCATCTTGCCTCTCTGTCAGGCTGAGCTTGCTTCTGCTTGGCTGAGCTCTCTTAAAAGGTGGGTATGGTCGGGCGTGGTGGCTCATGCCTGTAATCCCAGCTCTTTGGGAGGCCGAGGTGGGTAGATCACCTGAGGTCAGGAGTTTGAGAGCAGCCTGGGCAACATGTCGAAGCCCATCTCTACTAAAAAAATACAAAAAATTAGCCAGGCGTGATGGCACGCGCCTGCAGTCCCAGCTACTTGGGAGGCTGAGGCAGGAGAATCGCTTGAACCCAGGTGGCAGAGGTTGCAGTGAGACGAGATCTTGCCACTGCACTCCAGCTTGGCAACAGAGTGAGACTCCGTCTCGAGAAAAAAAAAAAAAAGATGGGCATGGTGGCTCACTACTCCTGGGGAGGGCATGCTGGATCCAGCCTGCAGAGGAGTGTCTGGGTTGTTCCCCTGCTGCCACTAACTGAGAGGCTCATAGGTGGTGCCTCCTTTAGGCCACTGCCTGGGCAAGACAGCTTGGCCTAAAACACTGCATGGGGAAGTGGTTAAGGACGCCGGAGCCAGATGGCCAGCTTCATATCTCAGCTCTGCCACTCGGCAGCTGGGTAGCCTTAGATAAGTGACTTAGTGTCTCTGTGCCTCAGTATTCCCTATGTAGTGAGGAGGATAATCATGATACCTACCTGACAGGGTGTAATGAGCATTAAATGAGATAATATGCATAAGGGACATAGAACAGTGCCTGGACAGCGCCATGAGTCTGTTAGTATTATTGTGTGCTTGTCCACGGTTCTCTTGGGGTCAGGGGCAGCATGGTGTGAACAGAGGATAACTTTGTCATCAGACAGCCTAGGATTCAAATCCTAGCTCTGTCATTTACTAGCCTTGTGTGTCTTTGGATAAATGACTTACACTCTCTGGGCCTCAGCAGTAAAGTGGAGATAATAATAGTTCTCACTTCTCAGAGTTGTTACGATGATTAATATTTGCACAAGTGTTTTCTCGAAAAGTAGAATGCTATAAACTATAAGCTTTAAAAATTATTGTTATTAACTTTGCTCAAGATCCTACTCAAGATCTTTACATCCTTTGCCTCTTCCATTCTCACCTCTGACTCAGGAATTCCTTCCACTCCTCCTGGGCACTGGTTGCTTCCCAGTGCCCAATCTACCCTTCAACCATAGTAGACAAAACATTTTCTGAGCCTCTCCACTGACACTGAACGTGCAGAAGATAGACAAAAGACAGGATAGTCTCTGCGTTTGTACCCCTGTTTTCTCTGGGTGGGGAGATAACCCTTCACATGTGCTCAACACTTTGAAGTCTACAAATTCTGTTTGCATGTTAGTTATCTCATAGGCCCCTCCCTCATAACAACTCTGGGACTCGGGCAGGCTGGCTTTGTTGATCCCACCTTACAGATGGGGGCGCCAAGTCTCAGAGAAGGGAAGAAACTTACCCAAGGTCCCATAGCCGAAAGCTGTAACCAAGTCTTGAAATATTTGTCTCAGGGGCAATGTCCAAGCAAAATGTCCATTTTTTTTTTTTCTGTGTCCTGGTCCACATTTGCAAAGATTTTCCCCTATCAATACATACACTGGCCCATCCCACCGTCATAAACAAAGTCTTAAGTCACCAAAGAAAAATGACTTCTAGCAAGGTGTGGTGACTCACACCTGTAATCCAGCACTTTGGGAGGTCGAGGAAGGAGGATTGCTTGAGGCCAGGAGTTTGAGCCCAGCCTGGGAAACATGGTGAGACCCTGTATTTACACACACACACACACACACACACACACACACACACACAATTTAAATTAGCCAGGTGTGGTGGCACACACCTGTAGTCCCAGCTACTCAGAAGGCTGAGGCAGGAGGACCCCTTGAGCCCAGGAGATCCAGGCTGCGGTGTACTGTGGTCGCGCCACTGCACTCCAGCCTGGGTGGCAGAGTAAGACTCTGTCTCAAAATAATGATAATGAAACAAAAAGAAAAATTATTTCTTTTTATGAACTGGAAGTAGAATACTTATTTTAATTCTACAACATTTGATCTTGGTGATAAGGCTACTCCAGTAATAACTTTAAGCAGGCTATATTTTCTTTAGAAGAATAATTCTAATAGGCCAACATGGCTCCAAGTGGATTATAACTAGCCCAATCACTGGAAAATTCCCCTGTCTTCTGAAATCTCAGGATTAGAACTCTACTAAAAACACTTCTCTAATGGAAAAAGTGTTTTCGTTTAGGCTAATGACTGTGAGCTTGGTCAGGAGGTAGGGATGTGCTGGTGGCGGATTACAGAATTCCCAAGGGCATGTGTAATTTGTAGAAGCAGATTCAAGATACCTATTTTCTTCCCTGTGATCTGACCTCCAGAAAGTCAAGCTTGTATCAAACCTTTTTGGTTGATATGGGATACACAGAATGTGGAGGTGGATGCACATGAATGAAGATTGAGAAATACTGAGCCAGGAAGGTTCTCAAAAAGTTGAGAACCGACTGCCTGATATACCCCTGGGCTGACTTGTGCTAAACTGCTCCTGTTGTTGGAAAGGTGACCTGACTCTGCATCGATTTAAGTGTCTATCTGTGACAGTCCAAGGTCGAGTTTCAGCGTCCTTTGGTTCTGAGGAATGAAGGGCCAAGTTCCACAAAACCAGGGATATTTCCAGAAGAGGCCACAGTTTTATGGTCTGGAGAAATGGGGCTCTACCAGTGCTCATCTTGCTTCCTGAGAACTGCATCACTTACTGGACTTTCTATTTTTACTAATAACTGGATATCCTCGGTGTGTGGGGAGATAGGAGGAGGTGGTGGTTGAATGTTTAAGCTGGAAGAGTCTTCAGGCCAATCCTCTCATTGTAATATAGTTGTAATATCTAGAGAAGGTGAAATATTTATTCAAACTCCCTGGTCATGTAGCATCAGCACCGAGAGTAGAACCCAGGACTCTTAGCTCCCAAGTCAATATCCCTCCCGCTTCCTGCTTCCCTTGCACAGTGTACTGACCCTGCCTCTGCATTATTTTCGTTATCTTCTGTACTCTGGGCCCCTCCAGGTCCACACTCTGTCTCTAGATCAGTGCAGTTCAATACAGTAGCCACTAGCTGCCTGTGGCTAGTCAGCACTTGACCTGTGCCTAGTTGGAATTGACATGTGTTGGAAGCAGAAATAAACACTGGACTTTGAAGATTTACTGTGGAAGGTCACAAGTAAAACATCTCATTAATAATTTTTATATTGATTACATGTTGAAATAATAGTTTGGATATATTGAGTGAAATAAAATATATTACTAAAATTAATTTCACCTGTTTTTAAAAAAATACTTTTTGAACTGAGCTACTAGAAAATTCATATGTGTTCGCATTATATTTCTATTGGACAGCACCATGCTAATCTTCAGTAGAGGTAACAATGCTGTCGGTTCTGAAGAGATGCCCTAGATAGAGCAGGGCAGGTAATGGGGGAAGGTCCCATCAGATGGCAAGAAGCCAAGGCCCTGCCTGGCAGGCAGGAGGGCCAGTGAGCCTAGGGTCGGAGAGTTGGAGAGGTATTAGGCAAGTGGGTGGCATCTGTAAGACTCTGATAGGCAGCCCATCGAAGAATAGCCACAGGGCATGGGGTTTAGAGGCCTGACTGCAATCCTGGGAAGACTGAGAAAACAGGGCAGCAGCCTGGAAGGCAGTGATTGTGTGCTTGAGGGCATGATCTTTATACTTGCTGAATCCCACTTCTTATATATGCTAGCTGTGTTACCTTGGACATGTTACTCAACCTCTCTGTGCCTCAGGTCCCTCGCCTCAAATGAGAGCAATGCTGAGTTTCTATGTCATAGCATACATATAAAGCTCTTGGAACAGTGCCTGGCTCATAGTAAGCATTCCAAAGGTGTTAGTTATCATTGCTATTATTACTTGTCAGAGAAGTAAGTAGCGATTGTGTCCCTCTTATGGCATCCTTCCATAGTCCTATGATGGGCCCAAACAGATAAGCTTGGGGGTTAGCTGCTGGATCTGGGGTGCAAGGCAGAGGCACAAGTTGTTGTGAAACCAGTTGCAGGTGATGATGACACCCAAGCCAGGGGTCTAAGAGTCCAGGTGAAGCTTCAGCTGAGTTTAAAGGTCAACCCCAGGGGTCAGGGTGCTGGCTCTGTGGCCACAGCCATAGCCATAAGGGGCTGCAAGCCGAAGAAACCAGGTAGCTCAGCCCAACTTTGTCCCCGCTGCTGATTCTGGGAACATCTTCGAGATGTGAGAGGCTTTGTCCTAGCCCTGCCTATGCATAGGGATTCTGGGCCTTGGCGCTGAGAGGGAAAATCACATAGCGACATAGAAATCCCTCTGTCTATAGCTCAAATAACAAGACCCAGCTCTTGCTGCAAAGCAAGAAGCAGCACTTGACTGCTCCAAATGCTGCTGTTTCTGTTTGTGCTTGTCTCTAGGCTTAGAGAGATTGTATAGGCAGACACGACACTCCATTGATATTCTCAGTCATGCCCAAGAGTTTAGCTTTTCTTCCCCCGTGATAATAGGGTTGCAGCCTGGGTCTGGCCCTTCAGATAGCTGAATCCTAGAAAGTGTGTCCTCCCCCCTCCTCCTCGTCACCCCCCACTGTGTTTAAGGCCCTGCAATGAGGAAAGCACAAGTGTCAATAGTAGACGCAGAACAAAAAGGACTAAGGAAATACTTTGTAATATCTGGCCTAATCCAGTGAGGCATGAGACACTGGAAAGGGAGGCCCAGAGAGGCTGGGATGATCCAGTCTGAGGAAGGGAGTGATTTCTGGTTCCCCCATGGCTGATATTCCCTCTCAACTTCAGAAGTGGGGGTAGAAGACTTGCCATCTGTTAGAATTTATTGCAAGAAAAAAGAGAGCTGGGGAGTGAGGGGGGAAAGAGAGAGAGAGGAACGAGGAGGATGTTTGTGCATGTGTGTGTGTGCGTGTGTGTGTGTGTGTGTGAGAGAGAGAGAGAGAGAGAGAGGAGGGGGTCACTGAAAGAGAATGTAATCTCCTTGGTCACCATCTCCCCAAACCTGTTCTTAGCATGATCCTAGCACTGTTGGCATGGACCCCAACACAGGCGTTTTCAAAGCCCCTTGGGGTAAGGGCTTTGTGTAGACAATGGGCCATGGGTTACCGCAAGGCTAGTAGTCTTAACAGTAGGGTGAGGCTTGGCCAGTTCCCTAGGCACAAGTGGAAGAATAGCCGTCACCAGATGCTCTGGAAACAGTGTATGTGTGCAAGTATGTATATGTTGTGGGGACCATCTCTGTCCAGGTCCCTCCAGGAGTCCAGAGAGCATCCAGAGACAGCCTTGGAGTCTGCTACAGGCTAGACCAGAGGGTCTCTACTCCCTCAGCCTGGCCTCTGGTGGGCATGGAAGGAGACCAGGTTTACAACAGACTTGGCAAGGAGGCAGACAGATCTGAGATGAGGGAGGAGCTGAGTAGGGACTGAACAGTGCTGGGCATGAAACTCTTGGTAGCCTGGGTTGGCTTAGCCACTGGCAGGCTGGAAGCTCTGCTTCCAGAAACAAGGTCACCGGCCCAGTCACTTAAACTCAGGTGCTCACCATTTGGCAACACTGTTCACAACCAATTTGAGACTTGCCTGGGTGAAGAGGCAGGCACTAGTAGAAACCCCCTCACAGGCAGCTGCGGTTGCAGGGCAAATCCAGAGAGAACTTTCAGACTTTGCAGAGATCCCCTGAAAGAGAACGCCGACACCCTAGGTTTGAGCTGGGGTGAGACTGGGTGAGAGAAGCCCGGAATCTGCTTTCCTACAAAATCACAACATTTGAGCAAGGGGAGCAGCACAAAATGAAAAGAGCACTGGACTGGGAGCCAGCAGACCTCTGATGCAGGCTTTGTCCAGAACCCGATCTGCCGTGCTATCCTGAGCAATGCCTTCCCCTCCCTGGCCTCAGAGTCTCTGTCTCTCAGTGAAGGGCTGGGCTCCAGGGTCTCTACTGCCAGCCCTGATTAAGTCAGGACTCACTGAATCAAGATATATAGACTCTATTCATGTCTGCGGACATCTTTGAATCCTTTACATCTGAGACTCAGTGGGACCTCCCAGAGCAATCATCCTTCCAGGCAGCACCACTCTCCCTGCAACCACCCAACCCCAGATAGGAATCTTAGGAACTTGTCTTTTGGGAAAGGAGTGAGCTACCCCCCTCACCTCTCCCATTTCACCTGCACCTCCGGAAGTCCTTCCTGTGTCTCCCTTTCATCCCTTCTTTATATTAGGGTTCTTTTTAAAGTGGTGTCTCTAGGGTCCCATTTTTAATTTCTTTTGTTTCCCCCAACCAAGAGAGGAAGAATCTGACTGCACATCTGGTTGAAATTTGGGGGTGGGGGTAGGGAAAAGAGGCAGCTTGCTTCTCCTACACTTGGTGAGTTCTCCTATACAGGGTGGGGAGAACCTGTGAGAGCCAGGGCCTCCGTGCCCCCTCCCCGCCATGCCCCCCATGGTCCTTGTCAGCTGCCTTCTTGGCCTTTCTCATCTCTGAAACAAACAAACAATCAAGAGGCAAACCTGAAACCTTGTGCTGAGACGGTAAACAGCGCGGCCGGGCTCCCGCCTTAATGGGCCCCAGCCCCGGCCTGTCTGCTCCCCGCCCGGCCTGCATGCCTCCAATGTGTTTCTGATTTGTACTGAGCTAGCGCTCTGCCACGCCGAATGTGGCAGCTGCCTCAGCCCCGCCTCTCGGGGATCCAGGGGTGGGAAGGTTGGGAGAAGTGGGAGGAGGGGACCCCAGCTCCCCAGCCAGCTTGGTGCAGAGGCCGTGGCAGGAACTTCTGAGACGTATACCCAGACGTGGGAGGGGGTGGGAGTAGGGATGAATTTCTTCTGGCTATAAACAAACATGCTTCTCATTTAAGGACCCAGGGGTGCCAGTCACCAGATCCCCCCTACCCATTTTCCAGGGGGCAGGCAGAACGAGAATTGGAATGGGATGCTTGGGGCCTAGCACGGCCTCCTTTCAAGGAGTCCACCTCCCAAAAGGTAATGGGAAAGGCAGAGGTGGGCATGAAGAAAATGAAGTTCTGGGGAGTCTTGCCTCCAGAAAAGGCTTAAGGGTATGGCAACAGGAAGTTGTCTGCAAAAGAACTGAGGAACAGGGGCCAGGGGATACAATGTTTCTCACCCTCCCCACCCCAAAGCCTACAGTGAGAGAATGTCAATTTCTGAGGACTATTTACCCTTGGGCCTGTTGGCTCCAGGGAAGCATCAAGAAGGTGGTTTTCATATGGCTTGGCCCTGGTGGCTGAGGATGGGCATCACGCCATCTTTGCTCATTGGCCTTGCACACGTACCCATATGCATCTCCTTGCACACTTGAGTTGAGGCATCTGGGCCCATTTTCCCTTGTCCTTTCATCCTAGCCCTGTATTTAAAGATAAGGCCTACACATTTGACAATGCTAAGGGGGCCAGCTGAGGGGACAACGGAGTTTGCCACATTTTCGCCAAAGAAGTTTTCCCAAATCATCTGATAAAATCAGTTTTCTTTGATCATCTCCCCCTCATCTTTCCCACATCCTTAAGCCACTGCTTACCATCTCAGGGATCACTTTATCGCTGGAATTAGGACCAAGACTGGGGTTGGGTTGAATAGAAACAACTGGTTTTTCTACATAGACCTGATTAGGCGTGTGGAGACATCCCTTCGGCTTAGGCCCAGACAGTTGTCCAACTGCTGTTCACCCAGCCTGGACCCAAACTAGAGATTGGATCTGACCAGAATCCAGGACCAGAGGGTCCTGCTAGGTCAGCTGGACAAAAAGATGAGAGGCCACAGAGAACCTTGGGTTCTGTGCAAAGAGACAGGCCCTGCATACCCAGTGGGCCATTTGGTGTGGCTGAGAGGAGCGCTTGCTCACTCCTCGCAGCCTCCTTTCCAGAACCCCATTCATGGAATGTGGGAGAGTGGGGGTAGCAGGCCATCTTTGGGAAAGCAGCCCCTGGGACCCTGTGGCTTTGTGGCTGTTTATTCCTCCTCCTGCTTTTTTCCCAAGCACTAAACATTCTCACAGGTCTAGCCAGTTCCAGTTATGCAAGCAGCATTGTATGTTAACAAGAAAAATATCCATCGGGGGTGTATGGAATCCAAGGACCTTTGTCCCCAAGCCACCCAGTACTTCCCTTCTAACTGCAATGCTAGGCCCTACTGTGAGATGGAGGGACAGAGACTGTCTTTATAACCATTGCCTCTGTCACATAATGGGACAGATTCCCCCCTAGGGCTCTGTGCATGTGCATCAGTGTGTGTGTGCATGCGGGTGCACACAGTGTGGTGTATGGGGAACACAAACCTTGCCCTGTGGACTTTTTGAGAGTGAGGAACAACTGGTTCGACCTCAGTGGCATCAGAGTGGCAGAAAAGGGCTGGAATGGACATCTGTCTCCTAGATGCACAACTCTACTTATGACCCGGTAGTTCCTCCTCTGCTCCCCCAGAGAAGTTCATCTCTCCTCTTACTTTATATGTTCTCTAATCTTCCTGGTTTCTTCACATCTCTCCCAGGCCCAGAAGCCACTGACTCAAGGCTCCAAGCAGACTTCAGCGGCTGAGAGTGCTGTGATTGAGGCAGCTAGGAGGCGGGAGCTAGGGGAAGCAGTAAACTGCCTGAACTGGGTGAGCAAGGCAAGCCCCAGGCTGAGCCCTGTCACCAGTGGGCTGCAGGATCTTGGAAAACTCATTCCCAGTCTGAGTCCCAGGTTCCTCACCTAAGAGAGTGGGGAAGAGGTTAAATTAGATGACTAGGAGGGGGCTGGGCACAGTGACTCATGCCTGCAACCCCAGCACTTTGGGAGGCCGAGGTGGGTGGATCACCTGAGGTCAGGAGTTCGAGACCAGCCTGACCAATATGGTGAAACCCCATCTCTACTAAAAATACAAAAATTAGCCGGGTGTGGTGGCATGTGTCTCTAGTTCCAGCTACTCGGGAGGCTGAGACAGGAGAATGGCTTGAACCCCTGAGGCGGAGGTTGCAGTGAGCCGAGATCGCACCACTGCACTCCAGCCTGGGCAACAGAGTGAGATTCCACCTCAAAAAAAAAAAAAAAAAAAAAAGACTAGGAGGGGCCCTGCTAGCTCTGGCTGATGATGACCCAGGGCCCCACCTGCTGTGCCCCATTGTGCCATCCCACCTAGCGGTGCCCAAGGGCTCAGTTCCTTTTCTCAAGGCACTGTCCTTTGAAACCTTCCCCATGCAGCCAGCCACACCAAGTCAGCCAGGACTGTGTGGTGGGCTCAGGCCCAGGCCATTGTGATGACAATGGCAAAGGTGACAGAGCTCATTCATTCATTTATCTAATAATCACAGATTGTCACCCACAGGGTGTCAGGCAATGTCCAATCTCATAAAGCCCAAGAGACTTATCAAACTCATAGCTCTTTGCTTGGGGACCTCTGCCTGGCCTCTCTCCAGCTCAGCAATTTCTTCCCCAAGCTCTAGAGAGGCTGCTCCCCACTTCCATCCCTCACCTACCTCCAGTCTAGATTAATGTCCAGTGGTCCCCGAACTGACACTTTCTGGATGGCTGACAGGCTACTCTTCCAGGACCTTTGTCAGAATGGGGCTCCAGCCCCTCCACTCCTGAGCTTACCTTGCTTGGGCTATTTAGCCCTTGTCTCTTTCTCCTGTTCCCTCTCCAAACACTAGAGAGTCTTCCCCTTGCTTTGCTCTATCCAAACTGTGGGTGAGCCTCACGTCTCCCAGCCGGAGCCTTCTGGATCCAGTCTACATTCATACAATTCCCCCAACCCCCCAACACACCCCTCCCTGTCTCCCCGCCTCAGCACCTTCTCTGCGCAGCTCTGGGCAGTCATATCAACAAAGGGAGACCCAGGGCAGCCAGTAGGGAGAGGCCTGTGAATCAGTGTGGGTGCGCCTGTGTGAGGGGATGGCGGGGAGGGGGTGGGATGGGTAGTTGCAGGCAAGTGGGCGAGTGGGGTGGTGGAGTGTGTATCTGGGGACGGCCAGCTGGGGTATGTGTCAGAGTGAATGGGCCAGTATGTGGCTCCATGTGTGACCCTCCCAGCAGCCGTCAACCTGCATTAGTACACACACGGGTGAGCCTGTACGTGTATGCAGGAGGCAGCAGGGTACAGGGGATGGTGGGAAAATATTGGCTGTGGAGGCAGAAGAGGTTTCTGGTCTTCACTCTTCTGCCAGGTTTCTCAGTTCCTCCCCCCTCTCTGGGCCTCAGTTTCTTCATCTGTAACCTGAGAAGGTTGAAATGGAGATATGTAAGGGCTTATTGGAACTGTAGCATGCTGTAGTTCCTTGATGTTCTGTGGACTAGGGAAGGCTCAGAAATGCTTCCTTTAGGGCCGGGCGCGTTGGCTCATGCCTGTAATGCCAGCACTTCAGGAGGCCGAGGCGGGCAGATCACCTGAGGTCAGGAATTTGAGACCAGCCTGGCCAACACGGTGAAACCCCGTCTCTATTAGAAATACAAAAATTAGCCGGGCGTGGTGGCAGGCACCTGTAACCCTAGCTACTCGGGAGGATGAGGCAGGAGAATGACTTGAACCTGGGAGGTGAAGGTCAGCAGTGAGCTGAGATCGTGCCATTGCACTCCAGCCTGGGTGACAGAGTGAGACTCTGACAAAAAAAAAAAAAAAAATGCTTCCTTTTTGAAGGAGGAGGACATGAGGGAAAGGCAGGCAGAGTCACCTCTGAAACATCCATGAAACTTTATTCCTTTGTAAATCTCGGATTCTCCTCCTTGTACTTTTGTCTTCCTAGAACCAATATAAGGGCAGAAGTGGAGGAGGGTGGGGCTGTGTCTGAGAAGCCTCCCCTAGTTAAGGAGGGGTGGGGTCTTGGGCCAAAAGAAGGTACCCACGGGTGTTGTGTGTTCCCAAACACAAAGAGGAGGCTTCTGGGAAGAGTGCAAGGGACCCAAGCCTACTGAGTCTCTCTATAAGAGGGCCTTGAGGGCAGCAGAGATCTGGTGGGAGGTTAGCCACCCCTTGAGGCTGCACGTGCTGAGCAAACACTGTATATGCTCAGAGGATGTGTGTTACAGATACATAAAAAGAGGAAAGTTTTCTGAAGATACCTTTATAAACATTTTACACAGGATTTTAACTATGCATTTATTTTTAATGTTATAATTAATAATAATGTGTAAAATGTGAATAATAGAAAGGCTTGGGGAAGTGGTGGAAAAGTATAGGAAACTAAAATCTCTCACACTACCTTTGGTATCACCTCTGTTGATCTGGATTTTAATCCTGACCTTACTATTAGCTTCCCTGGATGACCTTGAGCAACTGGCTCCCCTTTCCTGTGCCTCAGTTTGCCCATCTGTCCGATGCTGGAGGATGGGGGGAGTGGTTTCCACTATCTTCAGGGGCCTACCTAATCAGCTCTCAGGTGCAACAATTCCAAGGTTCTCACAAGACCTTGAGCTGTGGAGGAGCTGCGGAAGGGAAGGTCAATTCCATTTATACGTCAGTGAAAACAAGAGGCTGGGCTTGCAAACTCAGGCAGGGAAGCACAGTTTCTAAGCCTTGATTTGCGATCAGAGAGGTGAAGGGACTTGCCCAAGGTCACAGAGCAAGTGGGTGTCAGAGCCAGGCCCAGGCTAGGTCTTCTGGATCCCAGTCCAGTACTCCTCCATTGTCCCCACCCAGACACAACTATTTTATCTCAGGGGGCTCCAGGAAAATGGGTGGGAACTAAGAGAGCTCTCGTGATCCACAGCTGGGTCTGAGAAGGTTAAATTCCAGCTGGAAGCATTCAGCCAGGCTTCCAGAAACCCAGCAGTCCTTACAACTTGCAAATAAGTACTTTAGGCCACAGGAAATGATCCCAGACCACAAGGCCCAGGGATTGCACCAGAAGAACAGTCCTGCCTGCGTGTCAGCCAGCGTGTGGGAGAGGCAGCCTGGGGTGGGGATGTTAGGAGACATCCTGCAGACCCTGGGTTAGGCCCAGCTCTGTGAGTTGCTAGCCCAGGGGCCTTGGGCAAGGCATTCCCCTCCCCCAGTCCCACTTGAGAACTGATAATAATAGAAGCTCCTCGCTGGGTTGCTACGAGGAATAACTGGCCTGGTGGATGTGCAAAGGCATTGCAAACTGTAAAATGCCGCTCACGCCTGAGGGGCTGTTCTTAGAATTGCTGCTTGTACACATGACCTCTGGGTAACTTGGGAGGAGGTAGCCCTGGATTTGCCATGTTCCAGGGCCAGCGCCTCCCATTTGGGGAAAGTGGGGGAAAGGGAGATGCGGTGGGGAGAGGAGGTGAATGGGTGCGTCCTTGGGGTGGGGGAGAGTGGGAGCTGCGGGCCTGGGCAGCGGCCTTTCATGCGGGGGCTGAATGGCGGGGTCCTGAGGCAGAGCTGAGGCCCGTTGGCCAGGAATGCCGTTCCACAAAGCCGCCACACATCGCTGAGCCCGCCATGACCACAGCCGCGCACGGGGGACCCGGGGGACGGGGCGGGGCTTCTGGTCTTTTCTCTGGGAAGAATCTCCTTCCAAGAGGGTCCCGGCTAGAACACAGGATTTCCATTTCAATGCTCCCTGGCAAGCTGCCCTCCCCCGAAACCGGTGAAGGCTCACGGAAAAGCCTTTAAAAACACACTAATTACAAACAATTCCTCAGCTTCTCCTGATTTCCCTCCACGCGGCACTGGGGGCGGGGCGGGGCCGGGCTGGCCTGGGGAGGGGAGGGGAGGGGTCATCTCCTCGCGGCTGCAGAGTTGTGTGTGAAAGCCGCGGCGAGCCAGCCCAAACACTGACCCAAGTGAACCAGGACTTGGGCTCCTGCTTCCTTCTGGGTGCCCGAAGGCCGGCCTAGCTGGGTCTGGGTGGTGGGAGGCAGCTATGAAAGCCGAGAGCAGGCTCCTGGGAAAATGCACCGTGACTCCAGGAAGCCTGTTGTAAACGGAGCCAGAACAGGAACTTCAGGGAGCATTGTCGGCCCTCCACCGTCTTGGCCTTGGACCCCAGGTGTTGGCCCCCAACTCTGCCCTACCCGGCCCTCCTGCTGCTGCTGCTGAGCCCACGTAGCCAAGCCCCTACCGCCCATAGCCATGGGGGCCATAGTTAGGTGTGTGAACGGTGGATCTATTCCCTAACGGCCACCTCTGGCCTCCCAAGAAGGGAGAGGGATAGCAGGTAATGGTTTCTGAGCTCTCCGAGCCCAACAAAGCCCTTTGCAACGAATCTGGACAGTTCTGGCTGAATCTAGGGGAGAGCCTAGGGCATTTTGGCTGAAGTCTGGCTTGCACACAGCTATCCTTACAAGCAGGGCCCCAGCTAGGGAGGGGTCATTTTATGCCTTTAGGAAGCTGAATGAAAGGAACCCCATTAATCTGTTCCAACTGGCCTCAGCTAATGTCTTTGTTCATGAAGGGGATGTGATGCCTTGGGCGAAGAGGGACGCTATTTCATGCCTCTCGGGCCTTTGATAACAACAATGCTCACCAACACTCAGCATGTACCCTGTGCCAGAAGCATTTGACATGTAGTCACTTATTTAATCCCAACCATCTGTGTGCTGAAGAAACCAAGGCACAGAGAAGTGAAGTGACTTGCTGAGGGTCACATAGCTAGTAGGTAAAGCTGGGCTTAGAACCCAGGTGGTATGGTTCCAGGGTCGTCTTCACTGGCTCTGCCATCTAATCTATGAGAACAATAATAATGACTATTAGTGCCAGCTCCTGTGTCAGCCATTTTACACACATACTCGGCATGTGGCCGTTCACAATGATTCTGTCAGGTAGACTTCATTGTCTCCATCCTACAAATGAGGCAGTAAAAACTTGGAGGGTTTATGTGACTTTCTCAAGGCCCCGCAGTTGGTAAGAGGCAGAGATGGCATTTCAAAACCCACCTCTGCCTAATTCTTGACAGGCAGACTTTCCTTGAACACCTTTGCCACTGTTTCAAACAAGCTTTCCATGAGTTAAGGTGCAGTGTTGTATCTGTTGGGTGCTTAGGACACACCAGGCATTTGTTTCATTGTACCACGTGAGGGTGGGGGTGTTATTCCATTTGCAGATGGGAACCCTGAGTCTGAAAGACCTTCTCTCTCACCTCTTCTCTCTCTAGGCTGGGTCACACCCAGCATTCACATCCCCTTTTCTTTGGGGGAATGACTTTCCCAGCCACAGTCTCAGAATCCTCAGGCTTCCTGCTGGAAGGAAGGGGCTTGCTGCAGACTTTATGCATTGACTAAATGTTGGAGTCCCAGCTCTGCCACTTTTGGATGACTTGCGGCAGTTCACTGCCCTGTCTGGGGCATGACTGCCACATCCCAGGTGCATGAGGCTGATCAAATGACGAGATGAGATGCAAAAGCATTTTGTAAACTCTGGAGAACCATATAAAGGTGAGCAGGGGCTCTGAGATTAAGGTTTCCATCTCTAGCATTCTGGCATGACCTCATTGCACACGTGTCCAACACATGCGTTGGCATCAACATTGAAACACACATATAAGCACCAGTAGGCTTCAGACAGATGGGTGGGAAGGGAGGGGATTTTCTTGCTCCTGAGTTGTCTCTCCTCTAGGCAGAGCATCCACTAGTTCTTTACTCCTTCCTTCTAGGACAAGATTTCAAGACTCCCCTCCCCCAAGGAGTTAGATAAAGTAGAAAGATCATGGAGTTCGGAATCCTGCAGACCTGGGTTTAAACCCACGTTTTGCTAATTTCTAGCTGTGCAATCTTGGAAAATTGCCTTTACCTCTCTGAGCCTCAGTTTCTTCATCTGCAAGATGGACATGATAATATTACAGTACTGGTCTGATCTCAGGCTAGTCTGAGGCCCATATGAGAAGACATGGGCTAGGTGCTAGAGATGCAAAGATGGGTAGACTTCAGTCCTTGATATCAAATAGCAAGGGAGAAAGGTCAAACAGCAGGCAGATGGTCTCAAGTGTTGTGATAGAAGTTAGCCAGGGCTCTAGAGTCCCAGAAGGAACCAGAAGAGGAGCACATAGTCTCAGAGGAGGGTGTGGCTTCACAGATACAGTATTGTCTGCACTGGTTCTTGAAGGGGAATAATAAATAGTTGCTAACACTATACAGTGCTTAATGTGTATCAAGCACTGTTATAAGTGCTTTACATGCATGATCTAATTTATTCCCTTGTAAGACAAATACACCTTAAGAGGTAAAAACAGTCTTCACCCCCATTTTACAGATAGGGCAACTGAGGCCCAGAGAGGATAAGTGACTTTCCTGGTTAGGCAGTCAGGTCCCTGAGCCCACACTCTCAACCACTCCACCAAGCTGCTTGTGTGAGTAGAAACTTGCCAGCAGAAGAGTAAGGTGAGATTATAGAGCAGAGCATGAAAGCACAATCCGTTTCAGGGCTGGGAGGTGGGATAGGTGAGCAGGGGCCGATCTGAAGGACCTGTGCACCAGGCTCAGGAACTTAGACTGTCCTCTGGGGGCAGTGGGGAGTCACTGGCAGATTTGAATTGGAGAATTACATGCTCAGATGTGTCTGCAGAAAAGGTCTGAGTGGCTGTAGTGTGGAGGCTGGTCCAAGGAGGACGCACTCTGGTGGCAGAGAAATGATAAAGGCCTGGATTCCGGCTGTGTTTGTAGGGATGGAATGCTTGGGATGGATTCCAGAGCTATTAAGGAGGTAAAATTGGCAGGTCACAGTAACTAATTAGATGTGAGGAGCAAGGGAGAGGGAGGAGAAAAGGTTTCTAGCCAGGAACTTGGGTGGATGGTGGGGTTACCCCTGGAGAAATAAAGCTGAAATGAAGTGTGGTGTGGGTCTGGAGAAATGATGTGTGGTCTGGAAGTATACATTCTGTTTGGGGTAAGGTAGGTTTGAAGTGTCTTTGAAGATGACCACTGGGTAACTGTCTGTACTGGCTGATGCCTGGGGGAGTAGCCCAGGCTGAGGTTACATGGAATTCACTTGCTGAGAGGAGGTGGTGGAAGCCGCTGGAGGGGCTGAGAGAAGCCAGGGAGAGCATCTGTAGGGGAGGTGACCAACATTTAAGGGGCATACTGGAGAAGAGGGCCTGGGAAAGAGACTGAGAAAGAATTGTCAAGCCAGAGGAGAACTAGGAAAGCCATGTCTGAGTAGAGAGTAGAGGATTAGGGAGTCGCAGTTGTCACATAGCAGGAAGTCGTCACAAATATCAAATGTGGCTGAGAGGTTTCACTAGCTAAGGATGAAAAAGTGTCCTCTGACTTCTTGTAATTAGGTTTTTGAGGTCCTGGGTGAGAGCTGAAGTAGGGGTGGGAAACTGTCAGCAGTGGTCTTAGGTGTGGAGGACAGGTAGGGAAGTGGGGACAGCCCAGTGAGGACCCTGGAAAAGGAGATATGGAACATTAACTAGGGAGACACAGGATCAATGGGGGAGCCAAGAGCAGCTGATGGGAAAGTTAGTCCCTTCCTTCCTGGCCATTTTGCTCCTGCCTCTCCCCGCCATACCCCCAGACTTGGGTCTCTGCCCTGGGCGTGCTGGGGTTTGTCAGTGCCTTTCAAAGTGCCGGCCCCTCCACCTCTCTTCAGGCTCCCTCAAGTCTCACAGCAGAAACCTCCCTTTGCTTGGCTCTGGAATGAGCCCCTGGGAGAGCTGATGAGACAGCAATTAGACCAGTTGCAACGGCCATGCGTTCACATCTCTGTGCCAGGGCAGGCCTGCTGGCACCCTGCCAAACTCTTCTGAGCCAGCCCCATAGCCTGGTCTCCCTCCTATGTGACCCCCATGGCCACCATCTACTGAGGGACCTCCAAAGGCATAGAGGCTGGGGAATGGCCTCATTAACATCTCTGGCCTCTGTCAGATATGGCTATCTATGCATTTAGAATCCAGGCACAACCCTACAAGCGCTGGGGCTGGGCCAGTGCCCACCAGTTTTAGGGCAGTTGAGTGAAACAGAAAGGACAGGGGCAGACTTCCCTTCCACGTCCCTGCCCTTCGTGTCTGTGAGACTCTAAGATGTTGCCCCTTTATCAGGCTCCCGTGTCTCCCCTCTCCACAAAGCCTCTAGAGGATTCCAGCCTTCTAGAAAGAAATCTGCCTTTGTGTGATGGATTTGTTCTTTTGGGCCAGCAGCATCTGCCTGTTGTGCCCTGTGGCTGTTGGGACCTATTTTTCCAGAAGCTTTTTAGCCTCAGTAGGAAGGCTTCATAGCCCTGGGAGTCATCCATCTCACATCACTACCCCCAACCTTAGTACACTTGTCTTTCCTGTTTCCAGCTTGCAATCAATGGATGGCAGCACCCTGGCTTTGCCCTCACCATCTCAAAATTGATATATCCTAGAGCTATCATAAATGTTCATTTATCCTAACAGTTTTTGATTGAATGAAGGCCACAAGTACCTCAGTAGACTCTGCATTGAAAAGACCATCTGCCCCTCTCCCCAGCCCCCTACACCTCACCCTTTCCACAAACATCTCAGTGGTTTGTACTGCGTTGGGCCCCAGAGAAACAGAAATGCATCAGAGATCACTCCCACCGTCTCTGAGCTCACCATCTGGTGGGAGGCACAGCCATGTCCACAAAGCATTCAAATGTCTTATTTGAGTGTCCTGCTGGGATATTGTTCAGAGTGCAGGGAGGGAGGGCAAAAGAGGCAGCCACTGCATTGTACTGAGGGGTGCTGGGAGACTTGAAAGGTAAACAGGTGTTTGGAAGGTGGACAAGGAGGCAGAGGATGCAGTTTGGGAAGAGACTTAGAGGCATACAATGGCCTGGTAATTTTGAGGGCTGTGGGTTGGGCTCTGGGGGCACTTCTTATGGTACAGATGGAGATACTGAGGTATGGAAAGGATGTACCTGTGAGGTGATGGTGCAAAAGGAGGGGAAAGCTGCGTGAGTCACAGCTTGAGGACTGGAGTCACTGTGTTGGTTGGCTTGGCCTGGTGGAGATCAAATGTGTGATGGGCTGGGGCCAGGCTATGGCTGTAGAGTAAACTGGTATTGGAGACTTGAAGTCCTGTCTTCTCATCTCTAAAATGGGGATAATAACACATACTTTATAGGCTTGGTGTGTGGGAGAAATGACATAATGCCTATAAAAGGGCCTTGGACATGTAAAGCTCTCTGTCTATGGGAAAGGTTATTGTTATTCGGCCCGCCCTTTCTGGCCCCCAGGTTAAGAGCTACAACCCTCAGGAAGCCTTCCTTGGTTATTCCCAGCTGGAAGTCCGAGCCTCTCTTCAGGTCATTTCTCCTTGCACAGCATCTGTGAGTGCCTTGAAGGCAAAGCCCATGTCTGATTTCTCTCCACAGAGCCCTGGGGGAGGTTCCTAGAAGATCAAGCTGCATATGCACTGGTGTTCCTGCCATGCGCATACACATGGCTAAATGTATGAGCAAGGACAAGAGTCCAGGTACCCACATTTGGAGATTGCTCTGTGGGTAGGTATTGTTCTCAGGCATGTCCCACAAAGGACCCCCATCTACTCTTTTCCTGTGCACAGCCAGTGTACACACATGCCCACAGGAATAGCCCCCTTACACTTTCCCCGCATTCATTTGTTGACCTCAATACCACTCACTCCAGTTTACAGGTGAAGTGAGACTGAGAGAAGTGTTGTACAGCTGGAAAACCTCACATGGAAGCCACAGTGGGCACATGCTTTCCCAGGGCATGCCCTCAGCTACATTTGTGCGAGTCCCCTAAGCTTGCTGATTTCTGCTCCCCATTGGAAGCCAGAAGGCATCAGTTTAACCTGGAAGGGCCCACAGAACTAGTCACTGGTGGGAGGGCAGTGCTGCTGGCAGGGGTGGTGGTGGGGTAGAAGGGTGGAGGGTGGGAGGTGGGGTGGGGGGTGTTGGAGTTGAAGAGGGAGGAGAAAACTGATCAAAACCATGTCACAAAGGAGGGGGGAAGGGTGGGGGGAGAGAGAGAGGGAGGGAGGGGGGAGAGAGAGAGAGAGAGAGAGAGAGAGAGAGAGGGAGAGAGGAGAGAGGAGAGAGAGGTTTCCATTCACAAAGAAATCATTATGGTTAATTTAATTCATTGTAGCGTTTAATACAGAAAAGCTTTTCTACAGAGACTGGGCATCAGGCCAACATTTATATATAAATGGGTTTTATTTTAAAAGCGAATGCAGTGAGGGGAATAGGCTCGAGTTAGCCCTCTCACTCCCTCTTCTTTCCTCCCCTCTTTATCTACCTTTCTGAGTCTGTATAGACCAGGGATTGGGTCTCCCACAAAGCAGGAACCCCCTACTCCCCACTCCTATGGCCCAGAATTTCTCCCCCTAAGACCTTGTTTCCTCCGCGTTCTCAAGACCATAGGGAGACCCTGGGCTGGGCCCAGCTCAGAGCTTTGCTGGGACATTAAAATCTTTGAATGTTCTCCTTAAGATAGCACTTAGAGACTACTCTACCTTCCTTGTCCCTATCCAGAGCAGGCTCTACCTACTGCACAGATGAGGACACTGAGGCTCAGAAAGGGGGCATGACCTGACTGTGGGCATACAACTTAGTAACAATGGCAGAACTTGAACATGGGTTTTCTGTTTCTCAGTCCAGTGTTCTGGAAGGTGCAGTCCCCCTGTGCCAGCTCCTTGGGGGCCTGGCACTCTTGTCTCTGCACCTGAGTCAGGCCCAGATCTATCCTTCCAGGCTCTGAAATGATCTCACCCACCCCCATCACTCCTGGTCCTCCAGCAAGCTAATCAACTAATTCACACTGTGGTGTCAATGGCAAATAATAACTTGCTGTAAAGTGCTAATGGTGCAATTTCAGGCTCTCTGGGCTTGTTGGAGACTGAAAAAGAGCTTGAGGATGAGGGAAGTTTTAAGAGTCCATCATATTATATTACACACCATTTATCTAATACTCTGTGTTGCCACAGACTTAGTAATGCCTGTTGGTCTGGGATCACAGCTTACCGCCATAGGTTGAGTCGCACCGCTCTTAAAGGAGTATGTCCAAGGAGGCACCCAGATTTGCCTGCCCAAACTTTGCTCCCAGCCTCTCGTTCCTGCAGCAGGGACCAAAACACACATTGCCAGTCCCTTTCCTTCTGCTTAGAATGGCCAGGCCCTGTGGGAGAAGAAGCAAGCATGTAAGAGTAGGGGCGGGGGCACCACTCCAGGGGTCTCTGGAGAGTTGCCTCCTTTCCCTCTGAGCCACCAGGTGCCAGGTTCAGCTTTCAGGGCTGGGATCCGTTTTTCCTCATATGGCAGAACTGCCCACACATACTCCCATTCTAGGGATGAGGTAACTGAGCCCTGGAAAACTGAAGTGACATGCACCCAAGACTTGGCACTCAAGTCTTGTGATCCTTGGGTGTCATGGCTGCCCAAAGTCCCCTCTGGACAAAGAGGGACAGCTCAGGTTGGGGACAGAACCGAGTGTGGTGGCAGTGTCAGAGGATAGGGCTTCTGAGTCCAACAGGAGCACATAACCCCTTCCAGGGGCCTCAGAGCTACCCACCAGGCTCCTCATCTCCTATGGGGAAAGAGCTGGGGAGCCTGGCAGGCTAACCACCAGGACCAAGCACAGAATCAAGAGGGAGGAGAGGCCTGGGCCCAGGCTCCAGATCTTGCCCTCAGGCCACTGGAGCACAACTGGAGGGGGCTTGAGGGTGGGTTCCAGGCCCTCGATGAGGCCATGAGGCCGGGAGTCCCCAGCACGCCTCCTGCACGTCCCCAGGTCTCCCAGTGGCCAGGCTGGTATTTGGGGTATTTGGGGTTCAAGCCCAGAGGACTCCTACATCTGGATCCCGTTAGCTCGCTGCGTTCCTTCTCGGCCGGGAAGAATGCGTGCAGCGCCTGAGGAGCTGCGGGACTGCGGACTTGCCGCCTGGATCAGGCTATCAAAGCAAAGTGGCGGGCAGCCTGCCCCTGGGGAGGGGCTTCGCGGGCTCTTCTTCTTCACACCGCTGCCGTCGCACCACCGTCGCCGCCGCCACCACCGCCGCCCCCGCCATGGCCAGTACTGGCGTGGAGCGGAGGCCTTTCAGCAGGCGCTCGCTGCTGCATAGGAGCGAGGTAAGCGGTCAGGGCGCAGCCTGGGCAGGCCCGCTGCTTCTGATTAGCTGCTCACCCGCTGCTCCTGTCTCACCGACCTGCTCCCGCAGCCAGAGCGAACGGGAGCCGCCCAGAGGTTCCCCCAAATCCAAGGGGCCCCAGGCTCCTAGCCAGGACAGGCACAAGCTGACCTCTGCATACCTCCACCAGCTTCAAAAAGCAGGCACTCACTTGTTTTTTCCTCCCCAAATCCTCATTTGCTTTCCCTTAGAGCCTCCTCTCTGAAGAACACCACAATCAGCCTTAGTTAGAGGCAGTTATTTAAAAATCATACAGAGGCATGTGCAGCCTTTAATAGTGCACATGCACCTTAAGGTTGGGTATGTCCAGATAAATCCATCATAAGTTGAAAATATCATAAGTCGAACATTCATTTAATACACTTCACCTACTGAACATCCTAGCTTAGCCTAGCCTACCTCAGACGTGCTCAGAACACTTACATTAGCCTACAGTTAGGCAAAGTCATCTAACACAAAGTGTATTTTATAATGAAGTGTTGAATATCTCATGTATTTTATTGAATACTGTATCGAAAGTAAAACAATGGTTGTATGGGTACTTGAATTACAGTTTCTACTGAATGCCTATTGCTTTTGCAGCTTTGGAAAGTCAAAACATTCTAAGTCGAACCATATAAGTTAGGGACTGTCCGTGTAGCGTAGTGTTTAAAGGGAAATGTTTGGAGCCAAGTCTCCTGGGCTTAACTCCTGTCTCCTGGGCTTAACTCCTGGTTTACTACTTAGTAGCTCTGTGACTTCGGGTGAGTTACACAGTCTCTTTGTGCTTTAGGTCTCCCCCAATCCCTTTGTATAATTGTGATAACCATAAGTCCCTAGGTCACAGGGTTGCTGTGAGACTTAAATGAGTTAATACTAGAAAGTGCTTAGAACAGTGCCTGGCAGTTAGTGAGCACTCAATAAATTATTTGTGTTACAAAGTTTGTTTATAACCATTGACTCATTTGAGCCTCCAGCAATTCTGTGACCTAGGGGTTGTAATAGGAAGCTAGGGAGGGGAGGGCCTTACCCAAGGTTACACAGCAAATAGCGGCAGGGTTGGAATTGCACCTGCAGGTCTCTCTGTCCGATTCACTGACACCCACGTACCTCCTGGCATTGCTCATGGCAGCTCAGTCAAGCAACAGCGGGAAGGAAGTTTTTTCTCCAGGCTGCAGTCCTTAATTTTACCATATAGCTGATGGGCCAAGAGGAACAGGTCAAGGATTTCTAAGTGTGAGTTCAGAGAACTGCTAATCCCCCTGAACCATGGCTGCAGAGTATAAGCCTCAAAGCCAGTGGCCTAGACCTGCCTGAGGCCCTGAACAGACCCATCCAGGGTCCCCCAAGACTCATCTCTCTAAGAGGGCAACTCACCTAGTGTGAGTGAGAAGCCAGGAGCCCATGAAGTAGTCTAAGTGCCTGGAAAGGGTTTGAGTCCTGATAGTAGTGCTCTGCCAGTGGAGTGGGGAGGGAGGGTAGGAGAGCCAGCCACCAACGTGGCTGATTGGGTAGTCAGCTCAGAGGAGGGATAGGATAGCAGAAGAACCCTCCAGGTCACCCTCCAGCCAGAAGAATCCTCTCTTTCTCCCTTGGATAGCCTGGGTTACCTTCTGTAGCCATCTGCACTCCCCCTGCTTTCCACGCAGCCTTATGCCTGCCTCAGTGCTGTTGGAGTGGGTAGAAGGCAGCAGAGAAATAGGAACTCCTTGCTCTGTCCCCTCTGGGACTGAAGCTCTTTCCCAGGCCCTGTCCATAGCCAACGGATCCAGGCCAGCCTTGCAGAGAGCTGGCAGGAAAGCCTCCAGGGAATGTGACCACAGCTCGCCCTGCCTCTGCCCACCAGGCCGCCTGGCACCAAAGGCCTCAAGCACCCTTTCTAAACCAAGCTCAGAGATTTGCTTAGATTAGATAGATTGAGCTCTAGAGGTGGGAATGAGGAAAGGAGGGAGAGGGAGAAGAGAGCCCAAGAGAGTGCCGCTAACACAGAGTTCTGAAGGCCCTGCTGCGATCCTGAGGAGCTGGTCAAACAGCAGTGCAGTGGCTTTCCCACATTGTGGGTGGGGAGCAGGGGGAGAGAACAGCCAGAATCCTGGTTCAAGTCCCAATTCAGCCTGTTGGTAGGTGATGACATCGGGCAAGTCATTTCCTGCCTCTGATCCGCCAGGTTCCCATCTGTATTTGGAGATGATACTGCCCATTTCTCAGGGCTGAAGTGAGGATGAAGGTCATGATACGTGGAAAGAGCCTGGTGCAAGGCCAGCCTCAAGGAGGTGCTCAACACGTCTTCCCCACATGCCTGGATGGCCATTACCCATGCCCTCAGCACAGAAGGCTTTGTTGGTCTAGGGTAGCTCTGTCTGATACCTATGTCCTAGCATCCGTTGTCCTGGCCACTTGCCATTTGGAAGCTGCCCATTTCCCGTCCACCTGCCCCCTGATTTCTTTTCTTTTTTCTTTTATTTATGTTTTTGAGACAGGGTCTGGCTCTGTTGTCCAGGCTGGAGTGCAGTGGCAGTGATAGTGATGTGATCTCAGCTCACTGCAACCTCCACCTCCGGTACTCAAGCAATCCTCCCACCTCAACCTCCTGAGTAGCTGGGACTACAGGCATGCGCCACCTTGCTCAGATAATTTTAAAATGTTTTTGTAGAGATGGAGTTTCGCCATGTTGTCCAGGCTTGTCTCGAACTCCTGGGCTCAAGCAATCTGCCCGCCCCGGCCTCCCCAAGTGCTGTGATTTCAGGCGTGAACCACCCTGGCTGGCAACCTGATTTTTTTGAAGGAATTACCTCTTCCTATTTTATGGTCTTACTGGGGTGTAACCTAAGAGAACTGCTTCAACTTAAGGTGGTTGAGGGGGTTGGCCATGAGAGCAAGGTACACAATGGAGTGGTGGATATTGGCCATGAGGGCTGTGTGGCAGTGACAGCATCCTGACCAGGCAGTGCTGGTTACAAGACAGGCACTGTGCATCACGTTTCCTGAACCTTGACTTCCACTGGCTCTCAAGTCTGGCTCTTTGGTTCCCATGAGTTCTGTCAGTACCCCTTCCGTGAGTCTCGGTACCAATTCCTTTGTAGCTCAAGTTGACTGGAGTTTGGTTTCTGTATGTGCCATCAGAACCCTACTTCTTTTACCACCCGCAGCAGACTGTGGGGGCAGATACTCTTTCCTCTGGCTCCCCATCTCCCCTCTCAGGGTTTAGCATGGGCCACAGAGCACACACCCTTTTGCTGACCCCTGGTCCCAGACCTAGAGAAAGGGAGACCCTGGTTTGACTGGTGTGGGAAGAAGCCATCTGGTGTGGAGGCAGGAGTCACAACGGGATGACTTCTGGCGGTGCTGGTCAGCCTCAGCTGAGACTTAGCCACCCTCGACAAACATATGTTCAGTCCTAGCAAGGACCTGGCCTAGAGTGGGCATTCAGTTACTTCTTATTAGTTCCTGTCTTGTAGTTGTGCCACTGTGGGACAAAGATCAGTGAAGAAGTGTCAGGCCCCACCTGCAGGCCAGGCCAGGGCTAGTGGAGCTGTCCAGGAGGGGCGAGGGAAAGCCGGCACTTTGTTCTGTATATCTGCACACATACATGAATAAGTACAGATAGACATGTAGAATTGGTTTCCTTTTTTTCTTTTCTTTTCTTTCTTTTTTTTTTTTTTTGAGAAGGAGTCTTGCTGTCACCCAGGCTGGAGTGCAATGGCACAATCTCGGCTCACTGCAACCTCCGCCTTCCAGGTCCAAGCAATTCTCCTGCCTCAGCCTCCTGAGTAGCTCGGATTACAGGCACCTGCCACCACACCTGGCTAATTTTTGTATTTTTAGTAGAGACGGGGTTTCACCATGTTGGCCAGGCTGGTTTCGACCTCCTGACCTCAGGTGATCCGCCCGCCTTGGTCTTCCAAAATGCTGGGATTGCAGGCGTGAGCCACTGCGCCCAGCCTGGTTTCACTTTTCACAAGTGGGATCCGACTTCACGTGCACCCAATGTTTTACAGCTTTTTAAACTTAATGGTAGCCAGGCGTGGTGGTGCGTGCCTATAGTCCCAGTTACTCAGGAGGCTGAGGCGGGAGGATCACTGGAACCTGGGGGTTCGAATCCAGTCTGAACAACATAATGAAATTCTGTCTCAAAATAAAATAAAATAAAAATAACCTTAACGTATGTGTGGGGCATCTTTCATTCTGCATGTATTGATCTGTCTTATTCTTTTGACCAGGTGCATTGTATTCCATAGTATGGAGTAGCTTTTAAAACCAGCCCCCTAATGATGGCCATTTAGGTTGTGTACAATTTCCCGTGCATGAGTATGGGATGGTTCGTAGAAGAGGAATGCTGGGTTAAATGGCTGCATTTTATCTAACAACTCGGTTGCTCCAACTAGACTGTAAGTTCCAGGAGTCCAGGGTCAGGGTATTGCCATTTCTACATTTGCAGCACCAGGAAAGAGGGAAGGAAGCAAGAAAGAGAATAAAAAAGCAGTTATGGAAACTTTCTGGCTTGTAGGTGGGAACAAGTTTACTTTTCACCTGGTTTTCCTAGGGAAAAACATCTCAGATCCCAATTCTGGCCTTCTGAGGACCCAAGGCACTGAATCAGGAGCCATCTTTCTGCCCCTCTGGATCACACCCACACATAGGCACACGGCAGAGGAGTGTGCCGTGCTAACCTGGTGTAGTTGAACTAAGGCCAGAGCCAAATCGAGCCGGGACAGGCAGGATGTTTGGGCAGCACCTCCAGCTTCCCCTCCACGTGGCCCTGGGACCTGCATTACCTCCAGCTTTGGGTCATTCCCCTCCTCCTCATTTGCCCACTGGAGACCAGGGTCTCAGCTCCCCCTCCATTAGGGCTGCATACCTTCAGAAAGCTCGCCCAGGCATGATAGGCCACGGAGTCCCGAGAGTTTGCGGAGTACAGAGCACCTGGCAGGGGGTGGGTAGAGTGGAGGCCAGAAGCTGGGAATTTTTCCTTAATAACAACCTGGCGCCCCAACTCATTGGCAGTTCTGCCTGCCTGCAAGCCGGCCTGCACTGCCTGCCTCCTGCAGGAGCCTTCATCTTCAAAGCTTTTTGGGAAACAGTTAATTAACCCCCACAGCCCTACTGCCTGCCCAGGAGCCTGCCAGTCCCTCATCTCTGTGGGGTGAGGAAAAGGTGGGGGGCAGTGAAACTGAAGTGTGAAGAAAGGATGTGGAGCTGGAACCCAAGTGACCCCTGGCCCCCAGACAAAGAAGCAGCTTTCCTTTTCAATCCCCCTCCCCGCCCCTCAAAGAGTTGGTGGGATTCCCTCATAGAGGCCAAGGGACTAGGGTCTAAGAAGCTTATCTTCGAGCACAATTTTTGGAGGGGATGTGTCATATCATCTCTTTGTGCCCCAGTTTCCCCATCTTTAAAACGGATATTAATAGCACCTATTTGTCAGAACTGTGGGACCAATCTAATGGGAAGGGGAGGGGCAAATGCTCTGGGAACTGTGTGTACAAATACAGATGGGAAGAAATCAGGAATATCAGGGATGGAAGGGGGTGCCGAGTGGAAGAGAGGGGCCTGAAGTGGGGCAGTGGGTGGGTAGTCGACCTCCTTGAGCTCTGTAAGCAGGGGCTGCCACCCAGCACTGGGAAGAGGGAGAGAGGAGCTGGCAGAGGGGAGACGGGAGCCATTCTCCCTGCCGCCTGCTTCTCTTGCCTCGTCTTCACCCACTCTTTTTCTTCCCCAAGATTCTCATGAACATGTGCACACACACATACACATTTGTCCTATACATGCAAACACATATGCACGTGCACAAAGGCACCAAATGAGCTGGAGCAGACTGTGGGGGGTCTTGTGGCTTCCTAGATGGCTGTGCCACACAAAGACACTCTTGCCCAGGTGTCCAGGGTCTTAATGAACACAGGGAAGGACAAACGGGAATTGGGTGGTGAGTTGAATGCCAAATGAAATTATCTCCTTCACTAACCCTACTTTTCCTACTTTTTTTTTTTTTTTCTGACCATTCCCAATAATTTGTGTGTCTCTTTTAGGGACAAGTACCACAATTCTTCTTCTGTTCTGGTTGTTCTGCACATACGAGACTGGAAGCTTCCTGAAGGCAGCAAAAGGGTCCTGTTTCTCTGTGTCCGCAACCTATAGTACACTGAGAATTAGCATGTCTTCTCTGTGCTTGGCATCCTGCCGTGGGGCTGGGGGTTTAATCTTCACACCAAAGTGTGAAGTCAATGTCATCTTCCACATTTTACAGATAAGGAAACTGAGGCTTAGAGTGGGAAATGACTTGTGCAAGGGCATGCAGGTGAAGCAGAGCCAGGATTCCAACCCAAAGCCAGTGTTCCTCTTCCCCCTCTTACAGCACACTGCCTTTTCTCTGGGAGTCTCCAGGGGGTTCCCTAGGCTGGGGGTGGAAGCTGGGTAAAGTCAGTGTCTCTTCTGGGGTTTCAGCAGAAGCTGGCAGCAGCCTGACTTGGAGGACTGCTTGGCCTTTAGACACCTACATCCACTCTGCCCCGTCTGTGCAAGGAGCTTAGAGGCAGCAGCCATTTTCCCTGCATACCAGGAGAGGCAGGCGATGGCAGGGGAGGAGGGAGGCCCAGAGACGGGAAGTTCTGGCCATTGGCAGCAGAGCCCGGAACGGGATCAAAGCTGAGCCAGGCCCCATGGGGGTGCATCGGGTGAGCCGGGCTGGGGCCTGTTGGTGTGCTAACCACCAGTCTCTCCAGCCTCCTTCTCTGGCATGGGCCCTGGGGTCAGGAAGGAGGGCCCAGAGCACCACTGAGAGACAGCCCTCCTGAAGCCAAGCCAGGGTCTGGGCCACTGTACCTGGGCCCTGTGGATGGAGGAGGGGGCAGTCTGGTGCCTGGTAGGAGGGGCAGCCAGGTGAGCACCCCTCAGCCTCAAGGAGGAGAGAGCTGGAAGGCCAGAGGGGGAGGCTTGTTTCTCTGGAAGGGAAACCTTCAAACACTAATTGGTAGTTGCAAGTAATTAAAGTAATTTACTCAGATTATAAAGAAATTTCTTAAGAGTGATTAAGCAACTCCGGCTGTGTATGGTTGTTGGTAATCACTTCCCCAGGGGGATTAGTGCACTTGGCAGGGTGTGAGAGGGATGCTTGCACCGGATGGGTCCTGCTTCCTTGGCATGTGGGGGAGGGTCATGGAGGCTGCAGGGAATGTTGGGGGACTACTGAGACTCCCCAGTGGAGACTGAGATCAGGTCTGAGAATACACCGAGGTCTGCACGTACCAGGCTCCCTCAGAGGCTCAGGTGTACACAGACAGATGCACGTGCAGACATACTCAAGTGTGTGCTCTACGTATATATGCCATTACAGATACCTCTAGACCCAGGCACATGTCGTGGAGACGCTCTCCCAGATGTACAAAGACCCTGATGATCACACTCCTGCAGACACAGTGACTCGTATAAATTACACACATGATATTATACACACCTGGCACCCACACAAATCTGAGTCAACAGTCAACAGACACAGATACTGGTATAGGCACCTGCGTCCACACCCAGCCACACCCGCACACTGGAAAGATTATCTCACGTGCTTGCAATCCTGCACACACACAGTTGTAGTTACAGATTTACCTAGAGAAACACACATCCATAGACACAGTGGCACGTGTGGATAGATACATGTATACAATGGCACACACATCCAGACATCTGTTTCCACCCAGGCAAACAGAGCCCCAAGTGCTTAGAGTCAGACACATGTACAGACCTAGGGTCTCCTGCACAATTGCCAATCGACTCAGACACCCAGTCATCCTGCATGCATGCATATGTGCATATACACAGAACCATACCTAGACAAGACTTGAACACAGTGCCTGTCACCGACACCTGTCTGTTCCACAGTGTGCTGAGAGCTGCCTCCTAAGTCCTCTGAGTCCTTAGAAGTGGCTGAGTCAGAGCCTGTGTGTTCCCAGGAGCACTGAGCTGTGGATCCCCCACCTGGCCACTCCTATCGGGGTCAAGCTAAGTGAATTGGAGGTGGGTTGGAGGTGGAAGGGGAAGGGAGCATGGGCCGGGCTGGGGCCTGGCTGAGACGAGCTCTGAGGAGCCCTCTGAGGCAGGAGGATGGAGGTCATAGGACACAGGCTCCAATGCCAGAACAGCACTTTCAAGCTAGGTGACCTTGAAATGTCTCTTCAAATTTCTGACACTTAGTTTCCTCACCTGCAAAATAAGGATAATCATGCTGCCTTCTTCCTAGGTAGGATTGCTACGAGGATGGAATAAAATGACCAATGTGGGAGTATTTTACACATAGTAGACCAGCAGCGGATGGGAATTTCCTTCCTTTGCCCCTTGGAGGATGGCCTAAGCCGCCCTTAGCTAGGGGAAAAGCTCTTCTGACCTCCCCTGTGTAAAGCAGGCCAAAGTTGGTTCTGATGCACCCTCTAAGGCTCATTCTCAGAGGCCCAGGCCACAAGCCGTCAGGGTCAGAAACCAAAAGCATGGCTGAAGCCCTTTGAGCCATCAGGAACCATGGCCTCTGCTTCTGGCTCAGCCTCTTACTCGCTGTAGAACCTTGAGGACTCCCCTTCTCTGGGGCTCAGTTTCCTTCTTTGTTCCCCAAAAGGGTAGGAACGGGGAAGGGGGTGACCTAGATGATCCCTAAGCTCCCTCTCAGCAGGAGCATTCGAGGGTCCATGTAAATGACGCACTTGAGTCTGCTCGAGCTTGAATGGTGTTAATCACGATGCTTATTATTTTGCCCTAAGACAGTCTCTGCTACCCCCAGACTCTATTGATGGTGAGGAGTGATGGGGGTGGGAGCTGATCATGAGGGCACCTTGCTAGGGCACACAGGAGCCCCAAGCTCAGGCATAAAACAGAGAATGAAGTTAACAAGCGATGTCCACGGACCATGGAAGAAAAGGAGTCTGGGAAAGGCCTATGAGAACGGCTGCCCCAGCCCCATTTCCATTTCAATGAACGCCAAAAGCAACTGGAACTCTACTCTCTTGACCCTTTGAGGCTTCCCCTTGGTTGTTATTCCGGTGACACCCCCTACTCTTTACTTGTTTCTCTGTCCCGAGTAACCGTAAAGCTAAAACACAAAAGGGCTGTGGATTTGTTGCAGAGACAGGAGGGAGGAGAGATGCTGGGAACGATCTCCCTTTCCCCAGTGGGCAGGGGAGGGGCAGGTAGGGCAGCTGAGAAGCAGAAAGAGAGCTGAACCCATTGCTTGTGGCTTATGGAAGGAAGCAGAGGCCCCCTCGAGGAAGCAGTGGGCTCTGGAGTGTGCCAGCCACAGGCCCCATGGATTTCTAGCTCCCCCTGCTTCCCTGACATGGGTTCAGATCTCCTCACTATTTTGTCCTTCATTCTGCCATGTAGATTCTAACACTCGTGGAGCACTCAGGTGCATGGCACCATCTCTGGGCACAAGCACATATGTTTTCTTGTTTCAGCCTCTCAATAGCTCTGTGAGAGTGGGACTAGCCTCCTTGTATCTCAAGGGGCACTATCTTGGCACCGGCAGAGAACCCTGGATGCCCTGATGGAGCTTTGCCTTGAATGAGATCAAATCCATTTTCAGTAACTGCTGAGCCTAGAGCCCTTACACCTATTCTTTTTGGAGTCAGAAAGGGCTCTAGCATAGACACTGCCCTCAGCCAGCCCTGGTACCCTGGGACATCAAGGGTCAAGGGTGCTTGGGTCATGAGGAACCTCATCCATGATGGCCTGACCTGATGCAGCATCCTTGCTCCTGACAAGTGCCAGTAGGTCAGTACCACACTCTTCTCCACTTCCCTCTCCACCAGCAGCCGTGGCCCAACTTGTCACTGCTCTCCTTGGACACTAAGGCTTCTGGAACAGTGGAAAGAGCACTGACTTAGGAGCAAGACCTAGGCTCAAATCCTGGCCCTGTCATTGCTGTCTGGGTGTGACTTTGGGCAAATCACTTCACCTTTCTGAATAAGCCTCAGGTTGGTTCCTAATCAGTAAAATGAGCACAATAATCCCTTTGCTTCAAAGGCTGGCCTTGAGGGGTGAATGAGGTCGATAGATTCAGAAGCACCAGGGGCACGTCCTGATCTATAGTTGGTCTGCAGTGAGAAATGGGACCATTCCCCTCTGGCCATCCACAGTCGCTTAGTGGAGCTCCCAGTTCAGAGTCCCAAATTTCTATCCCAGGGCTTCACAAGGCCCTCTTACTTCCTGCTTCCTGTCCAGGTCTTGCTAAACTCTTGCCCAATGCCACTTATGCTGTGCCTTCTTGCTCCCTGAGCCTCTTGGGGTCATGATGTCCATGCCTTGATTCCAAAGCCCAGATTGAGTTGGAATGGAAGGTGACCTGATCTTAGAGCTTTCTAGAAAGAATGCTGCACACCCAAATCTAGGGCCTGCGGTCCCTGCGTCACTGAGCCCTCTAGGTCAGAAACTTCAGTCTCTCCAACTGGAGTTTTCATCTGCTCCTTCTTATCCTGCTGTCAGGGAGAGGGGGAACAGCTGGTTCCCATCCTCAGAATAATAAGCCCGCCGTGGAAATCGTTTTCCAAAATCATTAGGCCACAAAGATTCTATTCAGCGGCAATGTTTGCATTGGCTCCGCCCTCATTTCCCAGAGACTGGAAGACATTCACTCACAGAGACGGTGGCACAGAGATACACCCAAGAAATCTCGGTTCAGAGGTCTGTACAGGTTTTCCTAGAGGAAGACAGAGCCAGGAAGACAGTCTCTGAAGGGCCAGGAAGGCCCCGCAGCCCAGAGACCTAGAGCTTAGGAAGGATTTGGAATCTTCACCCTTTTTGGAAGGACCCTTAACAGCTGCCCAGCCACAGAAGCAAGAACTAGTTTGGCCTGAAACTTTCCAGGTGGCCACCCTTGTGAGAAGAGTGGACAGAATGGATGAAGGGGTACTTCCAGGTCTTGGGGGCCTTGCAGTCTAGTTGAAGAGACTGCACACACCCAGACACACACACAGATATGCACGCCAAGTCAAATAATACAAGGGACTTAACAACAATGCAGGAGATGTCTCCAGACAGCACATTCTCTGTGCCACATGGAGGGGCTTGTTAAAAGACTACAGAGCAAGGAGAAGCCACACAGTGTCCTCTTCTTGGTCAATCCTGCCACATCTGCCCAAGGCAGTGGGGAAGGGCCATTTTCCTCTCTCCTGGCCACAAAGAGATGATCATCACCCACTGGCATTTTGGGAGATCTCCTTATGGACCAGAGCCTAACCTGGAGGTTTCCCAGTGAAATGGGTCAAGTGGTAGCAAGATGAGCCTCTTGGCCACCTAGTCTCCCTCTCTGGGGTGTTCTGGTGTACCACATGGATAAGGTGTTAGGGAAGACCAGTCTCTTGGTGAGATTCAAAGGGAGAAAAAGGACCTACTGCTAGTTGTAGAATGCCCACCATGTACTGGGAATTGTGACAGGCCCAGTGTAGAAGTATGTCATACAATCCTTTGCAAAGTACGAATTTTTAGCCTATTTTCCAGATGAGAAAACTAGGTGTAGGGAAGCGCAAAGACTTTCACAAGAGCACAAACTTGGTAAGTGACTACCTTCATTGTCACCACTGCTGCTTCCATCACCATTATCACCAGCTTAACAAAATCCATCATTTTCACCGTCAGCAGCAACTTTAACTATTTGTCCTATTACTGTTATCAACAACAACTACCAATATTTCCAGTCATAATTTCCACTCACTGTTGTTATCTGTTTCCTCCACCACCTTCTCTGGAATATATTTACTTATTTAAAGGCCAAATTGCCATTGGTCTCTGGAGAGAACAGTGGGAGGCCAATCCCAGACTTCTGGTTAAAGGCTGATAAACTAACATAGACACAGGCATTTGGGACCAGTATGCATACCTGTGGAGCTACTGCCTATTTGTGACCATCTGTTCAGGTCAAAGGCCAGAACCCTGCCAAGGTCAAGGGCATATTGGGCCTTAAATGGGTCACATGCTGTTACCTGGTTGATGTGAGTACTGCACCCACCACACCTCTGTCTCCAGCTGTCCCCTACTAGGGCTGGAGGCCCTGCTGAAGGCCAGGGAAGGAACTGATAAAGAAGGGGTACTCTTAAAGGGCACTTGGGGGTGGTGGGCAGGGCTGAGAGGAACCAGCTGCTAGAAGTGTAGCTCAGGCCTGGGGGTTGGCGGCCCCTGAAGCCTTGAAGTTTGCTTGCTCCCACGGCTCTCATGAAGACCTGTGCCTGCATGTCCATGGTGAGGAGGTGACTCATCCCGGGCTCCAGGGCAAGGTGTGAGAGGCGGCCTAGGACATGTCTTCTAAAGTCTCTAATAGGGTGTGTGAGTATGTGAATGTGTTTGAGTGTGTGTGTGTTGTGTGTGTGTGTGTGTGTGTGTGTGTTAGGGGTAGGGAGATATGTGCCTCTTTCTTCCTGAGCAAACCTGGGGTACCGGGGGTAGGACAGTGCCAGTTGCAGGCTGGGGAGAGTAGGGAGCTCTCTAGCTGAGGAAAAACCTTGCAAGCCCAAGGCACTTGAGTAGTCTTCACTGCTCAGATGGCAGCACCACCCTCTCTGCTCCTTGACCTGCACCCCATCAATTCATTTATGTTGGAAAGAAGAGGGAAGTGGTCATAAGAGAGAATGGCCTCAGGGATACTCATAGCCCTCCAGTGCCAATGAGCCCCTTTCCTCCTTCTCCTGGACATCAGTTCTAGCTCAGGACAGGGCTGACCATTAAAATCACCCTCTGTATACATGCTGGTAGGATGTCTGGAATTGGCTCAAAAATAATCCTTGGATGAGGAGTAGGTTGGGGTGGGGATAGAACAACACTGGCCATGAGTTGGTAATTGTTGAAACTGGGTGATGAGTACATACATGGGGGTGAAACTGTTCTGTCTACTTTTACGTATATCTGAAATTTTCCATAATAGAAAGTGAAAGCAAAATAGACAAAACCAAGCAAAACCCCACAAACACCATCTATGTATTGAGCTGAAATCATACTTTCCAGTGGTTTTAACCCACAGAGCACAGATATGCCTTCTCAGACCATACAGACCACCCTTATTTTCTCTGCCCCATGTGGGTCTTCAGCTATTTGGACAAAAGTACAGTCTTTGGAACTAAGCAGATCAGAGTTGTGTGCTGCTGGCTCTGGGACTTTCTAGATGTGTGACCTTGTGCAAGTTACTCCACACCTCTTGAGTCCAGTGAGAGTGAGAACGCCTCCCCTTAGGGCCGCTGTTGGGGGTTTCATGTTGGTAAAGCCTTCTCCCATGGTGACTAACACAGAGTAAGCGCTCAGTGTGAGTAGTCTCTGCGGAACACTGCTATTTTAGGCCAAGGCTCATGAGTACTCTTGGATAGGGGAAATGGCCGCTGTTTCTCCTACCACTTCTCACATGTGGCAGTTCCCCAGCCTGGGTGACCTTCCCTGGCTGTTTATCAATGTGCCTTGGCAAATGTGGGCCTACAATCAGGCCCCATATTCCAGATGGTCTGGACAGGCAGGAGTACAGTAGAGCTATTACCTCTCTGTATCTGAAAACTGTATTTCTATTCATACAGACTGAGATTTCATTAGCTTTTTTAGCCACCACGTCACACTATTGGCTTTTGTGAAGCTTGTGGTCAACTCAAAGCCCTCGGTCTTTTTCACACATGCGGCTGTTAAACTCTGTCTCCCTAGCCTGTATTTGTTCAGTTGGGCTTTGAATCTCAAAGCAGGACGTTACATCTACCCCTGTTCAATTTTATCTGGCTGGTTTTGGCCCCTGCTTCCAGCCTGTCAAGAATTAAAAAAACATTTTTTTCCCCAATCAACATATTAGCTGTTTCGTGCAGCTCTTGGTCTTCAGAGATCTGGTGGTGACCAGGCCTTCTGTGTCCTCCTCCAGATCACTGATAACCTTGGTATGCAGGATGGGATCAAAGCCCAGGGCCCTGTGGCAGCTACTAAATAACCCCTTCCAGGTTGACATCAGTCAAGACACTTTAAGTTCAACTATTCAGCTACTAATTCACCTTGCCTGACCTTCTCCAGCCCACAGTTCTCTATCTCATTCACCAGGACAGCGTAGGGGTCCCTGTCAGAAGCTTTGCTGAACTCGAGACAAACATAGTCACAATATCAAATGAGGCCTAACTGGCCCGGACATGTTTGTAGTGAATGCACTGCTTCCTTATGTTCCCAGCTTCATTCAGAGGTTTCCTGACAACCAGCAACTTAGTACTTCTTTTGAGAATTTTGTTAAAGTTCTAGACTGAGCAAAGCGGCTTGATATTGTCAAAGTCTACCTTTCCCTGTTTTGGAGAATTGTTGCTATACTTGTAAACCTCCCAGTCTCCATGTGTTCTTAGAAGGCTAATGATAGTTCTAACCTTGTATCTGCAATTGCTCTTGGTATCTGGACTTGGAGACGAAGTCATTTACAATAACAAGTGCATTCAACATCACTGGGCTGGAAACGGTGGCGAACCAGGGCTGAGCAAGATGTGATTCCTCTACTCAGCAAGCTGCCCATCTGTCTAGTAGGAGAGGTAAGTCATGCCAACAAATAGTTCTAATAAGAGATAGAAGGTGGCAAGTGCCAGAAAAGAGGGACAGATACAGTGTTAAGAGGTTTGGAGGAGAAAGAGCTGAGAGGCAGCTGGGAGGTGATAAGGGAAGGCTTTGTGGAGGAGGTTAACAGTTGAGCTGGGCCTTAAGGCATGAGCAAGATTTGGATATGTGCCAATGGGGTGAAAGATTTTCTAGTTGGGTGGAAGAGCCCAAGTGAAGGCATGGAGGTGGGGGATTTTGCTTGAGGTCTGTAGCATGAAAAATGAGGAATAATCGTAATAGCTGCTATTTATTAAATATTTACTATGTGCCAGAAATTGCATCAAGCAATTTACACACATTATCATGGAATCACCATGTCCCTGTGAAGTAGGTACCATGATCATTTTCATTTTACACATGGGGAAACTGAGGCTCAGCAATGTTAAATGACTTGCCCAGGGTCACATGACTAGGATGTGGCAGTCAGGCCTTTGAGCCAGGGCTGTCTGACTGTAAGACACATATTCTTAACTAATAAGTCATTCGAATCTCTGTTTCTCAGCTCTTTTTGAGCTTCAATGCCCTCTTGTTGGTGTTTGCTTTTCCTTCTCAATATACAACTGTTTCAGGGATAGAGAAGCCAGAAGGTAGAAGAAGTAGGTTGTGGACTTCCTGTCAGTCTTCTTGCTGCCTGACGCTGTTTGCTGCCCTCATTGCTTCTGACTTTAGTTCTATGTTACCCCATTCTCCCATGGCTTGGTTCTCTGCCCTACTTTGCAGCCTTGGTGTATAACCTTGCCATTTCTGTTCCTTTGGAAAATCCTTTTGTTGTGCTTCTTACTTCCAATAACTGCCCCATTTTGTCTAGACTATAGGCAGTTCTACCATTCAAGTCCAATGTCTAGGTTCTCCTATGCCTCCTGAGCTTTGAGCCATCTTCTTTTTGAGTCTGTTGGGCTATGAAATCATCTTCTCTCATCCTCCACTCCTCATCTTTTCCCTGGCTTCTCTGAACTCTGAGTTCCAGATGCCCAGGGTCCATGCCCTCTTGGTGAGAAACAGCGCTGAGCAGACCTTCTTACTCCTCTTAGGGTGTCCAGCACCTCTCTCTCCCCAGCTAGGTCCTTTTTGTGGGCCAGAATTGGGCCAGAAAAGCCACTGGCCTCCCCTACCCTCTGCCGTCTGAGAGGCCGATGGTCACCAAGGGCCACCAAGGAGGGGCAGCCGTTCCCCTTCTAGCACCAGAGGCCTGACACCCACAGCAACCTGTGTATGTGGTATGAGGGTATGGGAGGGCATGCATGTGTGTCTGTGTATGCAGGAGGGAGGGGATGAACTGGAATTTTGAGGATGGGAGGGAGGGGGCTGCAAAGGAAGGTGTGTGTGCGTGTGTGCATTTATGTGCACAAGCGTGTGAGTGAACGTGTGAGTTCATGTGCAGGGGTGTCTGCACCTTTCACAGGATGATTCCCTCTCCCCTCTGTCAGATCCCTTTCCTTCTGTCACAGGCTTCACCCCATCAGGCCCCAGTATTAGCATCTGGGTTCTATGTTCCTTCAAGGGCCAGCATTTTGAGATCTCTATGACTTTTACCAGTGCTCCATGCTTGTCTCAAAGGAGCAGGAAGCCCTCAGCAAGAGGCCTCCTCTGGCCCAATGAACCACAGCACCCCAGTCCAATCCTCTGCCACCATGGCTGGTCCCATTCCCTCTCTTTCAAAATGAGGCAGGACAGCATGATGCAAACAGCCCTCTCTCTCTTTGGAGGCAGAACTGAGCCTGTGGCCTGTAGCCCCCAGAGCAGTCTTTTTCAAACTGCGTGTTGCAACTCATTAGCAAGTCATACAATCAATTCTGTGAGTCTAGATCAGGATTTTAAAAAATGGAATAGAGTACATCCCACACAGGCCAGGTGCAGTGGCATCACTGTAATTGCAGGGCTTTCGGAGGCTGAGGTGTGAAGATCACTTAACGCTAGGAGTTTGAGACCAGCCTGGACAACACAGCAGACCCTGTCTCTACAAAAATTTTTTAAAAACTTAGCCAAGTGTGATGGTGCACACCTGTAGTCCTGGCTACTCAGGAGGCTGAGGCGGGAGGATTGCTTGAGCCCAAGAGTTCAAGCCATGATCATGCAACTGCACTCTAGCCTGGGTGACAGAGTGAGACTCTGTCTCTAAAAAATAAAAAAAAGGCCGGGCGCGGTGGCTCAAGCCTGTAATCCCAGCACTTTGGGAGGCCGAGACGGGCGGATCACGAGGTCAGGAGATCGAGACCATCCTGGCTAACACGGTGAAACCCCGTCTCTACTAAAAAATACAAAAAACTAGCCGGGCGTGGTGGTGGGCGCCTGTATCCCAGCTGCTCGGGAGGCTGAGGCGGGAGAATGGCGTGAACCGGGAGGCGGAGCTTGCAGTGAGCTGAGATCCGGCCACTGCACTCCAGCCTGGGCGACAGAGCGAGACTCCGTCTCAAAAAAAAAAAAAATAAAATAAATAAATAAAAAAATAAAATAAAATAAAATAAATAAAAATAAATTTTAAAAAAATGAGTACATCCCATGCAGTAAGGATAAGTAGTTTCATGAAGCTTTTGTTTCCATTTTATATACACTTATATAGTTTTACATAAATGTGTACTGAGTCTTGATGTAAAAAATTATTTTATACACACACATAAATATTGTTATTGTTGGTTTTGTAACCATGAGTTGCAATGAAAATTCAACAACGGGCCGGGCGTGGTGTCTCACGCCTGTAATCCCAGCACTTTGGGAGGCGGAGGCGGGCAGATCATGAGGTCAGGAGATTGAGACCATCCTGGCTAACACGGTGAAACCCTGTCTCTACTAAAAAAAAAAAAAAAGAAGAAGAAAAGAAATACAAAAAATTAGCGGGGAGTAGCGGCAGGTACCTGTAGTCCCAGCTACTCGGGAGGCTGAGGCAGGAGAATGGCGTGAACCCAGGAGGCGGAGCTTACAGTGAGATTGCGCCACTGCACTCCAGCCTGGGCGACAAAGCAAGACTCCGTCTAAAAAAAAAAAAGAAGAAGAAGAAGAAAAAGAAAGAAAAATCAACCGCAGCAACTCAAAGCACTGGTCCATAGTCTAGCTAAGCCCCTTCTACTCTCTTGTCCTCATTTTTCTCAAGTGGAAAATAGAGATGGTAATCCCTTCCTCCCTCCCTCATTCATAGGGGCTAGGTCTCCATGGCATGCCTCTGGAAAACACTTTGAAGACTGACACATGCTGCACACACAGGAGTTATCATTCTCACTATGCCTGCCCCACATCCTTTTGTTTCTTCCCCAGGGCCTCACTGCCAATTGGCATCCATTGTGGGCTCTGCCAGGGTGCCTCCAGTGTGCAGATCATGGGCTGCAAATGGGAAGGCCTAGCACGCCTGCTCTGAAGGAACTTCCCAATCCTCCCATCCCTCTTCACAGGCAGTAAGTCAAAGAGGAGCAGCCAGGGGCTCATCTACCTGCTGGAAGAGCAGAAACTGGGTCACCTCCCTCTTGCTAGTGGACTTGCCAGGCTTTCATTTCCCCAGAAAGTGGAGCTTTAGAGGACACCCAGAGGATAACTTCCAAGGGGCTAGGTTTGCAATATCAAAGTGAACAGGAAGGAGGGAGCGCAGGGTCCCATCACACTGCCCCCCAAGGAGGCGGCCAAGCCCATGGGCAGACACACCCCCCCCCGAGTCTGATGCCCCACCTTTTATTACTTTCTAGCTGAGAGAGCAAAAGTCTCATCATTTTAAGCCTCAGTCTCTGTCTGTGAAATGGACGTTATGAGCTCTACCCTGCAGAGCTGAGGCGAGGCACCAGTGAGCTAGGTGGAAAGCCACTACACAAGAATTATACTCGGCCTTTCTGGTCTCCTCTGAGCTCCTGTCCAGGCCCTTCCATTTTACCCCAGCAGAGAGTGCAGAAGAGATGCCTGCATGCATATGTGCATGTGTGTGGCTGTCTGTGTGAGCTTTGGTAAACGTGGATTGTTGGTGGGGTGGAACAATATTTCCAACCCCTCAAGAAAAATGGCTTCTGTCTCCTTCCTCTGCCTTCTATAAGCAGCATTTCACCTCAAACCCAGGAACACTGTTTCCCTCTTTGCTTAAAGCAGGACCGGCAGCCCAGGCCCTCTCACCAGGACATTGGGCAGAGCATAGAAAAGTATGTGAGTGTGAGGCTGAGGCTCTGGCCCCTGCCCCTCCGTGGGTGGCATCTCTGTGTGGCCTCTTCTCTGAGCTGATGCAAGGGGGCTAAGCCCTGCTCCGGCAAGCCAGGTCTCCCGGCATCTGGGGCCCCTGGGAGGCAGGAGGGGACGGGCTTAGGAAGGTGGGCTCCTGCTCCCAGCCCTGGGCTGCCAAGCAACCCTGAGGCAGTACGTGTGGATGGACAATCAGGCCCAGACCTGGGAATATGCAGCATGTGCTCATAGAGTCAGTCCTATTAGAGATGGAAGAGACCCAAGTTGGCACTAAGCCCCTCTCCAGGGAGTGGAGCAGAAAATGGGAAGTGGCCTGCCCACTCCATGGGAGGGCCTAGGGTGGGAGGTCAGCACCCTTGCAGGATGGGGCTCCCACTGAGGTCTTCTGTAGCTCATCAGGGCGGTCCTCCAGGGCCCTGCTCCCTGACTCAGCCTACCTCTCCCAGCGCAGCTCCCAAGATGGGTGTCCCTGCACTGACTGGCCAAGGCAATCTACTTCCCACCCCTCCCTTCCCCTTCCAGCTCCTGCTGCCTTCCTGCTCCTCCTCCTCCTCCTCCTTGAAGCCTACTTGGCTGTTTACACCTCAGGGATATTTGTAGATTACTATCTCGGGAGGCCTGACTCATCCCTGAGCCAAGCCCTGTCTGTTGGATCCTTTCATCTTCCTCTTGCAGCCAATGCCTCTTCTGCCTAAATCATTTTCTCTCTCCCTCTAAATGCCCTCCAGCGAGTCTGGCTCCTGCTCTTCTACTTTGACTGTACTTCACTGGAGAATTCTTCAGTGGAACCCACATGCCACTGCCTCCCAGAGCAGGACTGAGGGCAAAGTGGCAAAGGCCACCTGAGGCTTGCTCAAGGGCTTGGGTCAGCAGCTCACTCGCTGCCCCAGAGTTTAAAGTGGTTTTGCTTTCCTGGATCTTGGTTTACCCTTCTGGCAAAGGGACAACAGTAATCCCAGCCTCACCAATGTCGCAGGCCTGTGGTGAGAAGCAAAATTAGATTATGTGTGTAAACAGCAAGCCCTACTTGAGTGAGACTGGTGCTGCTTTGACCCACCAAGGCAGTCGCTGTCCTTTGATAACTCCCTCCAGGCCTGTGCACAGCCCAGGCCCAGCCTGCTCATACCTTCTGCCTCTCCTTCTCTGTCTCTGTCTCTCTCTGTCTCTTTTATGATCATTTTTTCCCATAATCCCTGCCCCCCGCTCCCCACCACCCCATCATGTCTCGGTAGCAAATGCTCTTTCCCACCAGCTGCACTGCCCACTTGGGCTGGTATTGCCCCCATACCGCCCCTGGCAGGGAAAGGAGCAGGCAAGCCCAACGCTGCAGACCATGAGACCCAGAAGACAGTCTGACTCTACCCTCAGTCATCCCCAGAGATGGGAAGGGCCTGGGCACAGGGACTAGCCCCAGGCTTTTCTCCAAGTGCCTTGTCCAGAGGTGGAATATGAATGGCTTGGTGGCATGGCAGCGAGCGAGGTGGATTTGCTTAAGTAGACTTTTCATGTTCTTTATACAAAATAGACTAGTCCCTGACAATTTTCCTCTTCAAATGTTGTCCTGCTCCCCTGAGAGCGGTGTCTTGAGGTGGTCTGGACTCACTCCCTATGCATGGGCCTCAACCTCCCCATCTGTGCAGTGAGTGAGGCTGGACTGTGTGGCTCCCAGGGTTCCTTTAGCTCAGACTGTCCATGTCACCCCATCAGATGCCATCTTCTCAGCCATGTCTCCCAAGAGGCCCTGGGGGTTTCTCTCCTGGGGGTCAGCTTTGGGTGATCATTGTGATCCATTGGACCTCACGAGCCCTGCTTCCCAGGAGGTTTTCAACTGGGTCTCTTACTAACAAAGCCCAAAGACCAGGATCCTAGAGAGAGTTGTCAGGCAGAGGCCAGCGTGGACTTAGAGAGCATGGTCTAAGAGAAGCCAAAGAGCAAGCCCTCTCCCAGGGGGAGAGGGTCCTGGGTTCAAATCCAGCAGCTCTGCCACAGACTCACTGTGTGACCTTGGACAAGTCACTTCCCTCTCTGAGACCAAGTGTCCTCATCTGAAAAATGGGGATAAAAGAGTCTTTCCATCACACGGTAAAAAGGGTTGCTGAGCAGAGGTGCTACAAAAGGTTGCTTCCTTCCTTCCCAAATCTTTCCCAGGATCCTGTGTGCAGGGGCTGGTGCCTTTCTCCTTCCCCTCTTTGCTCCTTCTCTGCTGGGAAAAGCAGCCATGGGCCTGGCCTTGCTCAGAAGCATGGCTGGCCAGCCCACTACAGGGCCAGGCTTCACACTTGGTGCTTCTTCTGCTGCTGAAAGCCTCTTGGGAGCCACTCAGGGGAGGGAAAGAGAGAGATGGCAGGGGAGGGCAGTGGGGCAGAGAGGAAGAGAGACAGAAAGAGAAGCAGAGAGAGAGAGAGAGAAGATATAGAGAAGATAGAGAAAGATATGCTCAGAGACACAGAGAGATGGACCCATCTAGAGAAGAAGACAGGTTTGGAGAAAGGCAAACAGAGAGAGAGAAAGGGACAGGTAGAGAAGTAAAGCCAGAGACACACACAGAGGGAGAAGGAGCCAGGGAGAGGGCCAGAGAGACAGAGAGTGGGTTCAAAGATGAAAAAGAGAGACAAAGGCAGGCAGAAAGGCCAGAAAGAGAAACAGAAGCAGGCAGAAAGACAGGCTGACACAAAAGAGAGAAAGAAACCAAGAAACATGGAGACAGAAGAAAGGCTTATGGAGACATAGAATGGGAAGGACGGAAGGGAGGAAGGAGGGAAGGAAGGAAGGGAGGGAAAAGGGTGAGGGGAGGGGAGGGAGTTGTTAGTTCAGGGCCGAGCCTGAGCACAACTGGCTGACACAGCACATTCTCCTACACTCTCCCCTCTCCCTCCTGCTGCTGCCTCCAGCTGCCCCCTCCCCGTTTCCTTATCACTGGGTCCTTGGCAGGGAAAGGGGCCCTGTGGCCTGCTTGTTCCGCACATTCTTCTAAGCCAAGGTTAGCTGGTGTTCCTAGCCCCTCCCCCGCCCTCCTCCACCCACTCAGCAGCTCTAGCGCTCAGGTAGGGAGGAAGCAGGTGACCACCCCAGGGAGAAAGGGCAACATTGCAACTCCTCAGCGGCCTGAAGAGTAGGAGGAGGGGGCAGGAGAGGAGGTTGGCCTACTTCTTTCACTTGCAAGCTCCTGCTGATGCTGTTATCTCCTGGAGGGCTTGCCAGGGTCCCAGGGGCCTGGGGTTCTGGGCCGAGCCTCAGGCTTTAGCCTGGAATCTCAGCTCCTCCTCTGATGCTGCTGCAGCAGCAGCTGGCCGGTTGGCCAGAGTTCAAGGTGGCCAGCTCTTACTTCCTAAATGGAAGCAGATTCCATTTCCCCCAAACCAGCCTCTGTCGGAGATCTCTAGGCCTGGCCTTTGAGTATCTTCAGACAGGATTCCAGAAGGAAGGGAAACTGGATGGGGGTTGATTCCTGGGGATCTTAGTTTCAGCCCTGACAGGAGGGGAGAAGATGTCAGGAGTGTGTCAGGTGGCTGCTTCAGGTCCTGCTTCTTGGGGCTTTAGGAACAAGGGCAACTGAGCAACTATAAGGTCAAGGAGAAGACTGCATAAAGATAGAGAAGACGAAAGTCCAAATTTGTTTCCTTCCCTCCTTCTTCCTCTCAGCACACAGTTCTGAGTATAGGTCACTCTGGATTCCCCCACTTCCCCTGTCACTGAGAGGTGTTCCCTGGCAGGGAGGAGACAGGGACTCATGCCCTAGAAGGATCAGTTGAATAATCTGGAGTTGTTGATCCTGGAAAAGAGAAAACTGTGAGTAAGTGTGGGAGGTGTAGTCTTCATCCTCAGAAGTCTGAAAGGCTGTCATAGGGCAGAACACTGACAAAAAAATCTTAGAGCTCAATAAAAATCATCAGGAGTAATCTGGAGGGGAAGAGACCATCCAAAGATGAGCCAGGGAGGCTGGTTCTCAAATGTACTGCTCTTTCCATCCCCATCCCCCTGGCCAAGTACCCTCCCCATCTATGAGAGTATAGAAAGCAGAAGGCACAAAGGGGAAGGTTCCAGGGAGGTGACTCCAGACTTTTAATAGGGAACCACTTTGTGACAACTAGAGTGGTCCAAGAAGGGAAAGGTACTGAGTCCCCCCCGACCCCACCCCAAAGCTAGGGGTATGCAAGAAGTCCTCTGGCAGGGCATTAGGTGGGAGTGGAATGGGATGGCGTTCAGGGTCCTGCCAGCATGGGAAATGGACCCAGAATGACGATGGTCCACTAGGCTGCAAAAGAGCTATGTGCCATGGGCAACTTCCTCCCTTCTCTGGGCTTCCATTTCCTCATTGCCCTATGGTTGGCTTTCCTCCCTGAGGCCTGGGTTTGGATCCACCAGGGTCGGCTTGCAACAGAAATGATCAGAGCCTAGAATCTCACATAAGCAGCTGGCTCCTCTCCCTCTGCTGCCTGATTTTCCGTGGGCTCATATGCTTTTCTCTGGGTCAGTGTCTGAGGATTTCATTTAAAGAGGTAGAAGGCAAGGTAGACAGAGTCAGCCCATGGTGGGGCTGTAGGTGTGACCAGAGGTGCCAAGTGTGACAAAGTAAGTCCACAAGTTGGCCTGCCTAGAGAGGTGATGAGCAACCTGTCCCTGGCACTCTTCAAGAAAATGCTTGTTGACCACTTAGGAGAGCACTGTTGAGGGAGTCCTGGTGGACTGAGCATCTGCAATCAAAAGGCTTGAGGATCTTTCTAGACCATGCCAAGCAGGTGTCTCCTGGGACAAAGCCAACTGGAAAAATACCCACTGGGCCTGGGCTGGACCCTTGATCTCAAGGCTGGCAGCTCCAGGAGGCCCCCACCAATTCACCTGCTGAGGCTGACTTAAGTCCCAAGCTCAGCCCACCTTATGTCTCCCCAGGTGCGGGCAGGTGGAACGTGTGTGTGTGTGTGTGTGTGGTGTGTGTGTGTGTGGTGTGTGTGTGTGTGAAGACCTGAAATGAAGACCACATGGCAGGGTGAACCCCACCCATGCAAGCGGGGCTGGCTGAGTCCAGAGGAGCCTCTCTCGCCTTTGTGGGGAAGGAAGGGGTCAGGCAGCCACTGATTGGGGCTGTGCAGGCCTTTCTCTAGCATAGGCTTTTCTCTCCTTCTTCTGAGCCCTGGCCTGGTGGCCTAGGCCCTTTCTGCCTGTTTGGACTGATCTTTTCTTATCTCTGCCCTCATCAGCATTCCTCATTCTGGCTTCCCCATCCTGAGCTGGGACACATACCTGAAGGGCAGATCAAAGGCCCACAGCTGCTCTTGTCAGCTCCCATTAGACCTCGGCTGAGAAGGGGAGCCCACCCTGGCAGGCTGCCCGGCCCCTTCACCTTGCCTTCCCCATCCTGGCTTTCAGAGGTGAGCTCACCCCAATGTGGCACCTCCAGATGTGGAGAGGGCCCTACCCCTGCCAACCTCCTCCCCCTGCCTCTGGCTTTTGAGGAGAAGAGAATGCTTTAGATGCCTGAGTAGGAGCCAGTCCTGGAGGCCGGATCTGGGCAGACAGAGAAAAACAGCTGTCTGGACAGCGGAAACCCTGGTGCCTGGGGAAGGTCAGTCCCTGTTCCAGCAACCCTGCTAGAGGTTTGCCAGAGAAGCTGAGATGAGAGCTGAGAAGCCAGATCTATGATGTGAGGGCAGTGCTCTCAGTGTCTTGAGGAGTCCTGGGCTTTCTTCCCAGTCCTGTCATGTAAAGGGAGCCTTTGAGGCCCTTGGGATCCAGCCCTCGTCTACATCTCCACCCTCTCTGATCTTCCTAACACACATCACATATTTCCCCACCTCCATGCTCTTGTACATGTCTCCTCACTGGCTTAGAATGCTTTTCTCCACCTAATGGAATCCTGCTCCACACGAAAAAAGCAGGATAGCAAGCTACATGTTTAGTAGAGTTCCCTTTTTTATAGAAAATGTACCTAATAATGACTGAGACTTGTTGGGCACTTACTATGTTCCAGGTACTATATTTTTTGTCTTCAGATTCACCAAGTACTATTCTAAATGTTTTATACCTTATTTAATCTTCATAAAAATAGATAAGCATAAACAATGGACATAACATTTATTCTTCTACGAATTCCGTATCATTATCATCATCACCATTTTACAGATGAAGAAACAGAGACCCAGAGAAGTACAGCCTCCTGCTCCGTGACATACAGCTTGTAAGTGGCAGAGCTGGAGCACATACCAGGTGGCCTTGCCCCAGAGTCTGTGCTCTGAACCATCATACTTTGCTGCCTCTTATTTCTAGGGCAACAGCAAGAGGAAAGGCCTGGAAGCATCTGTGCCTAACTTTACCTAAGGGGCAAGTTGGGGATTCTTTTAGAACATAGTGTGTTTGAAATGTTCTACAATATATATGGAACTGGATGCAGAGGATGTGGTAGTAAGCATGTGAACTCTGGGATCAGGGAAATCTGGGACCAAGTTCCAACTTCGCTACTCACCACACGAATGACCAGGGGCACCTCCTCTTGGTCATTGGTAAACCAAGGATGATGAGAATCCCTATTTTTGGGATTGATATCTGGATTAACTGAGATATTGAACGAGCAGCACTTAGCTTTAATTGACCAAAAAGCCTTGATTTTTATAATTAAAGACAAAGACTAGAAGAGCCCTCCACATCCAACAAGGCACTGGTCAAAAGTTACCTTCTCTGGGAAAGCTTCCCACTCTCTCCTCCTCACTCTGCCTCCAAAAAGCAAACAACTTGCCCTTTCTACCCTTAGTATGCCAGCTGGAGTTTCCAGTGTCTCAGGAGCAGGGGACACGATACTCTGTCTTTTAATCATTGCTTGCTTCCCTAGGACATAGTTCAGTGCCAGCAGAGAGGGGTCTCAATAAGCTAATTCATCGAACATTTGGTGAGCACCTACTCTTGTTTGCTGTACACTGGGGATGGATATATAGAGAAGATGCTGCCCTGCTCTTGGTGAGCACATAGTCTGGAGTGGGGGTGGGGGTGGGATGGAATAAGTGTGGAGGCGGGAGATAGTCTTGAAATTGTGGATCATAATAGAATACGTTGACAGAGGAAAATAAGAGAACACATTCGCTCAGTCATTAACAAATATTTATTGAGTGCTTAGTGTGTACTAGGCACTATTCCTAGAAGTTTATCTCTGATCATTAGCATACTGACAGTTCGGCCTGAAGAGTAAGGAAAAGCTTCCTAGAGGAAATGGAATTTGGCCTGGTGAAGCTGGGGGAGAAGGGTGTGCCAACAATGGCATGGCTAGAGTCAATGGTGCTAAGGAAATGTCTGCCCCCTTTGTCCTCTCATGCTGGCTAAGGACACCACCACTAGAATCTCAGAAGCACCCCCATAGACTGGTGCTCAAAGACAGATGTCCCCTTTGGCCCTCCTCTCACTATGCCCCTGTGTTCCAGGAAGTGGAAGTAACACATGCAGGACCGGGGTGAGGGGCGCCTGGTGCATTTATAGAACTGTGAGTCATTCAGCCAATCCGATCTGGAGTGGGGCAGTTAGGGATGAAGGCCAAGGAGAGGAGAGTGGGGAGAGGGTAGGCTGGAGAGGTAAATAATGGCTAGGCTCTGTCTTTTGGCTACGGAGTATAGACTTGATCTGGTGGGCCAAAGAGAGTCCCAGAAGGTTTCTGAGTGAGGTCATCAGATGTGTGCTTCAGAAAGTTCACTGAGTGTGTGAAGAAGATGAGCTCAGTATAGGTCCTATTGAATTTGAGGGGCCTGGAGGTCATTCAAGCTGGGATGGGGCTGAATCAGCTCGGGGGAGAGGACTGGGTGGGAGACCTGGGGTGGAGATTCTCAGCACACAGATAGGAACTAAAGCTGACAAAAGATGAGCTCACGCAGGGAGGCTGGGTAGCACAGAAAAAGAGGGGGAAGGACTGAGCCCCGGAGCCTTCCAGCATTCAAGGAATAGGAGAGGAAGAGGAGCTGGCAAAGGAAACAGAGACAGTAGCCAGAGAGTTAGTAGCTAAACCCAGAAAATGTTGAGTGGTCAGTGAATATTTGTTAAGTGAACTTGGGACAGGAGTGATCAACATCAGGTATCAAAATGAACCCCTTGCCAATGAAGATTTAAAGGCAAAAAATCAAGCAGAATCTTTATGAATGAAACACTGGTCATAATGTAGATTTCTCAGCCCTGGCCCCAGAGATGTGGATTCTATAGGTCTGGGTGGGGCTGGAAGTCCTTATTTCTAGTGATTCAGAAGCAGGGGTCTGTGGTCATTACTCTGAGAAATGTTGTCATCTTAGAGGCAGAAAGTGAAAGGCAGAGGGTAGGGAGGATGTTCTGGTGGCTTGCACCCAGGACAGAGAGAAGGGCTGGACAACAGCAGCATTCCCCCACTCAAAACACACACACACACACACACACACAGACACACGTACACACACACACACACACACGTTCACACACACACACTCTATCTCTCTCTCACAACCCCCCAGACCTTTTAGAATCCAGGTGCAGGCCCAGAGCGCAGCCAGGAGTAAACTGAGCCTCAGCGTGGAAAATATGGAACCAAGATATCCGGGGATGGAGGCGGGCGGGAAGGGGAATAATGCAAACCATGCAGCTCTGCCCGGGAAAGAGCAAGAAAAGGGGGGCCAGGGACTGGTGAACAGCAAATGAGATATGAGCTTGCAATGCGATATGGTAGCCTACTGAAGTCAGCATCTCTCTCTCCCTCTCTTTCTCTCTCTGCCTGCATGGGGCCACACTGCTGTAGCACAGAGTAAAGGCAGAGGACCCCCTGTCTGCAGGCCCAGCCCTGCCAGGACATTACCTATAGGTGTCCTCATCACATCCTATTCAAAAGAGGGGTACGGAAAAACACCCAATATTGCTGCAGGGGCCAAATCAGGGCTGTGAGATGAGCAGCACTCTAGTGTGCTATGATACAGGCAACCCGGATTCCAGTCCCAGACCTACCACTGATAAGCTGTGTGGTCTTGGATAAGTCACTTAACCTCTCTGGCCTCTACTGCTGCATCAGTAGATCAGAGGAGGCAGAGTTCAGAGGATATGCCCCCCTCCTCCAACTTCTAACATGTAGGTGCTTCATGGACTGGTGGATTTTCACCAGTTTTATCCTGACCCCTTTTGTAGGTACAAAAAGTGGGTGGGCTGGCCTGGCACTTACTACTTACTTTGTGCTTGTTTCTGTGGTGGGAACATTGTATCCAGTCGCTTATTGCAGCTTCACAACAGCCCTGTGAGGAAGGAATTGTGGCTATTTTACAGATGAGGACATTGGGACTTTGGAGAACAGGCCATTGGGTCTGAAGGTTGGAGGAAGAAAAGGCATGGCTTCAGCCCCTGTGTATGTTTTCCCCGGGACTATGTATCCTGGGGCTTCCTGGAACCCATGTTCCCAGTCCCAGAGTGGCGCACTCCCCTAGCAGCTTTTGTTTGACTAATGGGCCCATTGCTCTGAGAGGCAGGCCCTTGAGCTTATAGCACCCACATTTCCCCATGACAGGGGGACACATGCTTATCAAGTGAGGGGCAGGGAGGATGTGGGCACACATGGCTTGATAAGGGGCTGACTAGGTATTTTAAATGTCTTTTTGACATGCCCAAGGTAGCCAGCAGCCGTGGGGTGGGGGGCTCAGTGTGTGGTCTAGGTAGTGGGGTCCTCTCTGCTAGCCTCTCCTTCACCTGATCCATCCCAGAGTCCACCTCTCCTGACAGGGATCCTCTGAGCAAACCTAATGATTGCCAGCTGGGAGTGGAGGACTCAGGGCAGAGGCCACCAGGACCCCACCTAACCCTGGCTCTAATTGGCTCCCCCTCCAGCTGGGTATAGCTGCCTGCTCTGAGTTAGGCCTGTCCTCTCTCAAACCAGGACACTTGCCTGGCCAGCCGGGCCCAGCCAGTCCTTCTATTCCCCTGACAATCTCTTCCCTGAGGGCTTCCTGCAGAGAAGACCAAGGGTGTGGCTCTGGGGTCCCTCCCCGACACCCAGACGTAGGCCTTGGCCCAGGATTCTGGGCAACCAGGAAGACTCCAGGGACTTGACTGCCCCTTTAGGGAGCCCTCTACCCAAAGCCACACCTGACAGCCTGGGTGGGTATAGGGATGGGATGTGGGGCTGCTCCAAGTCAGGTCCCTTTTCTCCCTTTTACTGGACTCCCCACTCTTATGGTCCTTCCTCCCTTGTCTCTGCTTGTACAAATCTCCAAGGTCTGCTGAGACCCAACTTAAGGCCTGATTCCTGCCAGCCACAGTGGCTTACGCCTGTAATCCCAACACTTTGGGAGGCTGAGTTGTGCAGATCACAAGTTCAGGAGGTTGAGGCCTGGCCAATATGGCGAAACCCCGTCTCCACTAAAAATACAAAAATTAGCCGAGTGTGGTGGCGGGCACCTGTAGTCCCAGCTACTCAGGAGGCTGAGGCAGAAGAATCACTTGAACCCGGCAGGTGGAGTTTGCAGTGAGCCGAGATCGTGCCACTGCACTCCAGCCTGGGTGACAGAGGGAGAGTCTGTCTCAAAAAAAATAAAAATAAAAAAATAAGAAAAAAAAAGGCCTGATTCTTGCAATCTCACTGGTTGACCTTGTCTAAGTCATTGGCACCTCTGGAAGGTCTCAGTGTCCTTTCTAGCTGGGACATATCATGACTGTCTGAGTCTATTCCCCTTGAATTACTCCTTGGTGTAGCTTCTCTCGGCAACCGGAAAGTAAGTGGATTCCTTGTCACTTGCAGAAATGAAGTCCCAATTCCTTCCCTTGGTATTCAAGTCCCCACTTCTCTTCCACAAAGTCTTGTAGTGGCCTGGGATTCAGCACTATTTCCAGAACACATCAGGCCTTTTCCCACAGCCACACTTTTGCTCAGGCAGTTCGTCTGCTGGAGATGCCCCTCTGTTTACTCCCACATCCCCAGGTCTTCCACCCTCTGAGGTCCAGCCCAAGTAGGAAAGTGAAGGACTCCTTCCTTTGTTTCCAAGGCATTGTTAGTTACTGGATGAACCTCTGGTGCCTGCAGTTGAATATTAGAATTAGGGTCTCCTTGAGAGCAAGAAAAAGTGTTTATTGAATTGGAAACATAAGAAATATTTCTGATCTGCTTCCCTCATACAACACCTCCCTTCCATCCATAGAGCATAGTGAAATGTTCATTTACAGATCATTACATATTTAACAGAAAAGTCCAGGTTGTAGAAAGTGCTAAAGATCTGAGTTAGAGGATCCAGGCAATGCCACTAACCCATTGTATGCATGACCTTGGGCAAGTCACTTCCCCTCTCTGAACCTCAATTTATTGTCTGGTAGTACAGCTCAGTGGTTAAACTCACAGACTCTAGAGCTAGAATACCTAGGACCAAGCCATACCTTTGCTGTGTACCAGTTCTGTGATCCTGGGCAAGTTACTTAACTTCTTTAACCTTCAGTTTTTCCATCTGTAAAAATGGGGAAAATAATGGTACCTGTCAGTAAGTTAATAAATGCAGAACACTCAGAATTTAGTAAGTCCTCAATAAGTGCTAGCTGCCTTTATTATTAGTGATCGTCAACTGCCAAATGGCACTCAGGTTGCCTGACACGTGGGGGAAAAGCAGTATTAAGGTAATGAAAGGGCACAGAAAGCCCTCTAGATGTTGTTTGTAAACTGGATCACACAGTACAAATGTGAGTCATCATGTGATAAGCACACTAACTGGGTTTCCCTTGCAATGGAGTGGTTTAGTGGGCAGGTGTTTGTGTGTGCAGTTGGCCAGTCTGCATGTTCCCAGGAAGCTTGCAGTCTCTTCATAAGGATGAACTCAGAGGATTCCCAGGATGGGAAAATACATGGAACTTTAGCAGTTCACAACGTCTAACATACTTCCTCAATCATTTGCTTATTTGATCTCCACAACAGCCCATGCAGGAGGCAGGGGAGGGACTGGGATCCTCATTTTTCTGGTCTTAAAAGTGAGGCTCAAAGGAAAGGGAGGTGATTTGTCTAAGGCCACACAACTAAAAATGGTCAAGGACTTGAGCTCAGATCTTCTGAGTCCTGGCCCAGAGTTGGAAGAACTAACCAAGAGGACAGAGTCACTCTTACTTCTCTCCCTGTTCCCTTCACCTATGCTGAACTCTGTTCCTTCAGTAGGTACACCCCATGGTAAGCCCTGTGCAGGGCACCAAAGATGCAGAGATGAAACCACACAAGCTCTGTTCTTGAGGTGGTCGGAGAGATGCAGAGGTGAGAGCCCAGAAATGCTGTTCCAGGAGCTAAGAGCTGCTAAGGACCACAATGGAGGCACATACAAAGTGGTAAAAGCACAAAGGAAGGAAGGCTAGTGGCGTGTGGGGGACAAGAGGAGGCAGGGGATGGGTTGAGGGAGAGAGGATGGGGCAGTGGAGAAATGGCATTCAAAAGAGTGGGTGGAGCCTTTTCCGAGCTGGTAGCAAGGTGTTTGGCCTGGAGAGTGGGTGGCCCAGCTGCAGATGGTGGAATAGCCCCAATGCTGTCTGCCATTGATGAGCTGGCATTATGCCACCAGCCTCTTGCTTGGGCTCGTTCATCCCTGCATTGGCCACAGCAGGAAGTAGGACAAAGAGCTCTTGGTGGAACTGTATCCTCCCTGTGTTTTTGCATTGAAGAGGTAAGGAGGAGAGGACAGAAACCAGGAAAAGGTTAACTAGCGAGAGAGGGGACTTCAAGCCTGGGTGAGAATGAGTCATCTTAGCTCCCAGAAAGCTGGAAGCCGTGGTGGAATCTTCCCAGCTCATCGGTGATCTGTGGGCATGCAGATTTGACAAGGGAGAGGCTTGACCTGGTCAAGTTGCTGGCATGTGTTGGTCACAGAGCTGGGATGTCAGAGATCCTGCAGAGCAGATAGGCATCTTGGGGTGGGAGGCCTGAGTCATCAAGTCCCAGTAGTTGAGAGCAAATCCGCTCCCAACCTGGCGTTCTTAACAGTATGGAGGCCCGTTCTTTCCACTTGACATTCATTATCTCAGTGCATCCTCACGGTAACCCTGTGACTTAACCCCGTGTTGCACATGAGGCTCAGCGGGAAGGGACCTGGCCGAGGTCACGTAGAAGTAAGTGGTGGCTGTGTGCTTCTCACTCCCTGCCTGTGCAGAGGCGGTCTCCCATTGTGAGCCAGCCAGAAGCAGATCATTCTGCTGCTTTCGGTAACGGAGAGGAAGAAACTGACAGGTACTCAAGGGACCCCAAATTTATGCTGGTGCTAAATTGGGAGAGAAACACCTCATGTGGGCCCTTGCCTGGGGGGCACTGAGCAGCCCAGTGGACAATGTCCTGGGCAATGGCTTGACAACCCAACAGACACCGTTTACACATGGTTGTTTTCTTCTCAATTTTAGTCAGATAATGTTTATTTCTCTTCCTGATTATGAGAGGCACACAGGCATGCCTGTTTCTTGAAAGGGCCTTTGATAAGAGCCGAGGGCAGTACATGAAAGGGCTGCTCCACAAGGGCCATTCTGCCCGCGCATATACGCATGTGGCCAGGGTGGTTTTTTTGGTTGGTGTTTTTTTGTTTGGTTGTTTGTTTTTTGTTTTTGTTTTTTTTTAGGAGATGAGGGGAACAACCAGAGCGGTGGGTGCCCACCATGGTGCACGGATGCTTCCCCCATCCCAGTGTGCCTCAGAGGGGCTCTTGTTCCCTCTCTCTTGGGGCAGGCCCTAGGCACTCTCACTTTTAGAGGCTTCACCCCACAGCATGTCATATATATGAAAATGCTCCCACATCCCATATTAAATGTAATTTTTTGCTATAAATATTTCAAAGGATTTTTATAATTCCACTTTCAAAATTATTTGCCTATGAGTAACTCGTTTCATTCCCAATTGGCTCTGATTTCTTTGTAATCCCTGCGCATACTTGGGAATTCTTGCAAAGTGAGGAAATCTAACCAACAAATTGTTTTCAAATGTAATGAAATTTTTAGGAATACTAAATTTAACAATTAATGAGGTTGGTATTATATTACATTTTGTAGACATATAATAGAACATTTATTAATTCCAATTCTGCTGTTTTCTTTTCATATTTTAGAGCCAATAAATTTTCTTGGGGCTCACATGTTTTCACAGGCCCCTGAAAAGCCTGGAGGCCCCAGGTACTGAGCCGTTAGTGCCACGTGGAAAGAACAGCCTGGGTCAGGACTTCAGGTGGTCTCCACCCGGCCACTGGAGAGAATGAGACAAAAAGCCCCAGGTATCTTTCAGAAGGGGCAAGAGGGCGATGTGAGCTCCTCTGTGCTAAGTACCTCCTCACACATCGTCTCCTACAATCCTCTCGCCACTCTGAGAGTCAGCTGTTGTGATTATTTCTATTTTACAGATGAGGAAACTCAAGAAGCTATGAAAGGGGAAGGCATTTGCTCAGTCACACAGCTAGTGAGGGGCAAACCAAGGATTTAACCTTCATCCCTTTAGCTTCGAGGCTCTTTCAGCTGCCCAATGCCTGTGAAGATGAATAAATATTAACTATTACTATTACCGTTATCAGAATTTTTCTCTCCCTGAAGGAATCTGCGATTAAAAGAATAAAAAGCATCCTCATTCTACCGCTTGCTAGCTGTGTAACCGTGGGTAATGTACTTAAGCTGTCTGTGCCTCAGTTTGTTCACCTATAAAATGGGGATACAGGACCTACCTCAAAGGGTTGTTGTGAAGAGTCATGAGTTAATACACGCAAAGCATTTGGCAAAGTGCCTGACACACAGTAATGTTCAGTAAGTGTTAACCATTATTATTATCATTGTTATTATTATAGTTCTCTGAGCACCAGGATCCAGGCTACCCACTGTGTGAGGCTCTAAGTTGGAGTCACTGGGATACTGGGGAACAAGAACAAAGAAGGCAGTGCATGGGGAACCTAAGCTTTTGGCTGGAACTGGGGCTTGCAAGATTTCTCCTTGAAAAGGATAATCTGATCTCTCAGGCTTGGAGGGGCCATAGATACCAACTGCCACCTGCCAGGCCTCTGGGACCCTGCAAGTAAGAGGGGCTCCTTCACACCCAAAGCTGCCTCAGCTATTTTTAGTGATGATAGCAGCTGGCCCCGAGGCCTCCCAGAAAGCCTGGAGGAGAAAGGTGAGAAGAAGGGAAGGGAAGGGAAGGGCCAGAGGAATAGGAGGGATTCTGTTTGTGGCCGCCTGGCCCTCTTCCCTAGGTCTGCTTCAGTCCCTGGGGCCCACAGCACACCAGCCAGGCCAGCGTGTGAAGTTTCTCCCTCAGTGCAACCTCTGCCCAGGGCCAGGGGAGCCAGAGACACTCACATCTCTCCCAGCCCAGCTCCTCATCTTGCAGGCACCCCACAAATCTCCTTCCTTTGCCTCCTTCCAGCTGCTCAGAACTGACAGTCCTGGATGAATACTCAGGGGCAGATTGGAAGGACCCCAAGAGCTCCCTTCAGGCTGCAGTGGCCCAGAGCAGGGGAGGAATGTGGCCCCAGTCAGGCAGCCTGTCAGTGGCTTACCTGGGACTCCAGCTCAGAGATACTGTCTCCCAATCCAGTGCCTACGTCACCATGTCACTCCCTAGGCCCACTCTGTGGCCTTTGGAAGTCCTACCCTGTCGGGGACACACACATGTTTGTGGTGGTGGCCCTGAGTCTGGTGAGAAGTCCAGCGTGAAGGAAAGTGGCTGCAGGGGCAGGTGAAGGGGGCTACTTCACATTGGCTTCCCCAGGGCGCAATGTGGTTCAGTTAAGTGCATTTTCCACAGCCCTAGCATGCTCCCATGTGCACATGCGCACACGTGCACATGCTTTGCTGGTATTATCTGGGCTGGGGATCACCATGCCGCATGTGTAACCAGTTTGCCTATCCTCTCCCAATCTAGAGACGGTTGAAGCGATTCTAATTACAGCCTGCATTCCTGCTCTGTCTGAAGGCTTTCCCTTTTCCAAACGGTCTAGTTATTTTTTTCGTTTTTTTTTTTAAACTCAGCACTTGGCTCCCTTGCTCCCCGCTTCCTGACTACCCCAACACACACCTCATTCTCACGCCCTTCATCTCCTCCCCCTTTTCTGGGTTGGATTGTTCAACTTCAGCTTGATTTTCTGATGTCTGTGGCTTGGCAAGACTTAAGAAAACCCAGTCTCAGTTGCCTCTGCATGCATGTGCGTGTGCGTGGGTGCGTGCTTGCATGAGTGTATATGATGGTATGGGGTAATAAGGCTATGCATGGTGTGTTGGGCCTGTATGCATGGTGTGTGTACATTGGTACATGTGAAAGTGTACATGCCTGCTTATGCACATTTGCATATACATATGATTTTGTCCACATGTTTATGCTTCGTGGGGGGTTGGGTTAGGGTCTCTGTGTGCATACAAGTGTGTATCTGAGGGTATGCAGTTATGAGGGGCTGCTTAGACATGTGTTTCCATGCTTTGCTTGTTTGAAATTGTCTTCTCTCTCAACAGAGACACTGCCCCCTGCAGGTTATATGGGAGGCTTACAGAGCTTCCCCTAGTTACAGGTCTTAGCTCACCCTCAGCCTCAGCACCACCAGCCAATAGCAGGCAGGCAGTCGTTCAGCCTCCCCATGTCTGCTGGCTTGACCTGATGAGCCCATTTTCTTGAAGGAATCCTGCTATATCCCATTAGGACTCATATTCCTCTTTACCTCGCTCACCACAGAAGCCAGGCCTCCTGGTCTTCCATCACTCCCCAAACTCCAGTCTCTCCATTGCTCTGTACAGTCCCTACTTTGGGTCTCATCTTTCTTACATTCCTTCCAAGCTCCTCAAACCATTCCACTCTGCCTTCTGGGACCAATGGTCTACTGGTAGCAACTGTTGTCCCTTCCCCATATGCTCAATCTCTTATGACCGTTTCCTTTATTTGTATACCCCAAGGTCACAACTCTCCTGTTATATTTTGGGGGGCTATATTTTTCTCCCACACCCCACGTACCTCTGGGCAGGGAGATGGGGTAGATGTCCTCCTTGTTTCCCATGGCTGCTTCTAGACCACTTGTTTTCCTTCCTCCTTCTAAAATGGTGGCTCTTCCAAAGACTGCCTCATCTCTTACCCCTCCTGAAGGCTGCCATCTTTTGACTGCATTTGTTGCTGCCCTCCATTCACTGAAGATGTCAGTAGGTGGCTCACTGTCTCCTCTCTACTCCTGCATCCTACAACTTCTTCATTAACATAGACCTACCACCCTGGCTTTTCTCTTCCTGGAGTACCTCACACCTCCAAGGATCTGGCCCTTCATCCCATCTCAGTCATTTATTCTCTTGGCCATACCCTTGACCTTGCCATCACAATTAATGACATAAGTTTAAGAATCTTGATTTCAATCATCTCATTTTTTGATCCCACATCCTATTATTCTTATTCCCTCTAGTACCCTTACCTACCAAGGCTTCGTCCTCACTTAGGCCTCCAATCCACTGCCCTGCTACTTTTTCTTCACCCATGCATTCCACCAGCTTCTGCCCCATCACTCTGCTTTCCTTCACAGTGGGACCTCTCACACCAGATTTCTACACTCAATGTGTCTGCTTCTTCACAGCCCATTCTCACCTCTAGCTACCCTAGTGGACTTCCATGCCCACTGATATTTCTCTTGTCAAAGATCACCAATGACCCAACATTGCCAACCCCAACGATCTGCCTTGCCTTTCTGGACCTCTCAGAAACATTGGCTATAGTTGACCACTCCCTCCTGGAGCCATGCTCTCCTTGTTTCAGACTTTCCTCCCATTTCTCCGATTGTTCCTTCTCTGGTTCTTTGCAGGCTCTTCCTCTAAATGTTGGATCTTAGTCTTAGATGCTCTCATCTTCTCTACTATATTTTCTCTATAAATGATCTCATCAAGCCCCGTGGCTTTAAATGCCATCTATATGCCAACGACTCCCCCAGATTTGTATCTTCAATCTTGATCTTTGCCCTAAACTCCATGCTTGTATATCTAACCGCCTGGTTTGGTGGTGGTGATGATGGGGAATCGAGTATTCTTTTGTAGCCAGAGTATATTTGAGATGCCTAACTAGACAATTCAAGTGGATATATGGAGGAATCATCGATTGGAGGTAATCAGGAAGAGCCTGACATCTCTACTGAAGTCTGCTGTAGCTAATTACCCATTTGATATCTACTTCTCTCTGGCTACCAACTTAGGCCAGGCCACCATCATCTCTCACCTGGACTGGTGCAATACATTTCCCTGCTTCTACCCTTGCCCCTCAATGATCCATACCCCTTGTAGCAGCCAGAGTGATCTTAAAACACAAATTCAGTCACACTCTTTAACATGTTTAAAACCCTTTAATGGCTTCTCATCACACATAGAGTAAAACTCAGAGTCTTTACCCTGACTTATAAGGCTTTATGTGATATGGTCCCTTTCTATCTCTCCAACTTCAGCTTTTACCCCTTGTTCTCATCACATTCATTTCTACCTCAGTGCCTTTACGTTTTCTGCTGTTTCTTCATCAAACCCTTCCCCCAGATTCCCACGTAGCTGGCTTTTTCTTATCAACTGGGTCTCGACCCAAGCATTATCTGCTCACTGAGGCCTTCCCCGATCACTCAATCTAAAATAGCCCCCTCTAATATCATTATTACATAAGCCTGGTTTATTTTCTTCGTAGCTCCTGTCACAATCTGGGATTAACTTGTTAATTTATGGTTATTTGTTTATTGTTCACCCCTTCCCCTGGCTAAATGCTAAAGTCCATGAACACAAGGACTTTGGGCTGTTCACTGCTGTATCTCCAGTGCCTTGAAACAGTGCCTGGCACAGAGTTGGTGCCCCATAAACGCTCACTGAAATAATAAATATGCACATATATGTCTTCATTCAATTGAGTTTTCAGAAGAGCCTTTTCTGTGGGTAGAGGACCTGCTTAGTTTCTACAGGCACATGTGTGAATGGTGTGTGGGACCTGTACATGTGCAAGGAGGAGGAGGGGCTGGGGCGCAGGGCTTTAGCAGCACCAGGAAGCCAGTGCTGGGCGGGCCAGACAGGGGGCTGAAGGGAGCCTGCTTCCCCTCCAATGATTGCATTAATGCCAGGGATTTGGAATGAGGCAGGTTGGGTAATGGGTGGTAATTCAGTCCAGGTTTCACACAAATTCACTGCTGAGAACCAGAGTGGGGAAGGATGGGAAAGACAGATGGGGAGAGAGACAGGCAATCCCCAGAGCCAGTGCAAAGGTGAGCTCCAGGCAGCAGGGATAAGGCAAACTGACTTAGGACTGTATCCCTGACCTCTGCCATATAGGTTCTCTGTGCTCATGGCGCTTTTTCTGGGCCCGAGGTCTTTGGGACAGGGGGAACCTCTTCTTGCAGAAATCAAGATTTCTTTCCTCCCTTGGGGATAGGCCAGGCTGAGGTGTAGGAGTGGCATGGGAAAAATACCGTGCTACTTTCTCATTGTGTGGTCTTGGGCAAGTTACTTCTGTCTGTGCCTCAGTCTCTCATCTATAAAAAGGCCAAGATTGTTGCTTGCCCAAAGGGTTGTTGTATTTAAAGGAGAGAAGGTGTTGTGAAACTGGCTACCAGTTGTTGACACACAATCGGCGCTCAGCAGGTTGGATAACTTGAGACACACAAGGCATTCCCTCCCTCTTCCAAGTGCTCTGTCCTTGGTGCACGCTTTTCTTCTTCACTCTGGCTTTAGCTTTAGAATAATAAAATTTTAGGGAAATAGAGCTGAGATGGAGCCTCAGGCCAGAGTAGGTCACAAGCTGCACACGGGTCAGCACAAAGTTTCACCATTTGAAGCCTGAGCAGGATCTGAAGCTCTATGACCAGCTGCTGCAAAGCAAGTACGGATGAACTGGACCTCTTTCTGTGACAAGAGGACATTGGTGTGCAGGCATGGGCATGTGAAGGGGACAAGGAAAGAACACAGATGAGAGGGTCCAACTACCCAGGCTCAAGTTGTGGTGCCACCATTTCTTGGCCTTGGGCCTATGGGTCATTTCTCCATTTCGAGCCTCAGTTTCCTTAGCAGGTACTGTGAAGAGATTAATATGAAAATGAGGTAGAAAGTATGAAAATGCCTGGCCTTAGTAGGTGCTCAGTGCCTTCCATTTCTATAGCTTCAGAGGGCCTCGTGAAATGGAGAATGAACTTTGTGGCAGAACGTGGAAGGATTTTGGAGTCCAGAAAGAAGGGCACAAAGACCTGGGATTCACCTCTCAGGAGAAGTAGAGGACAGGGTTGAATTCAGGAAACAAGAGGATGTCAGGACTGGGCGGGGAGGAGCCTCCAAAGGAATCAAGACCAGACTTAGCTACAATCAAGGTCATGGATTGTAGCTAAGGTAGGACTAGAGCCCAGAATACCTACCTTCCCAGCTATGCCTGGAGGGTTATCTAGCTACTGTCATGTACCTGTACCAGCAGCACAGCCATGGACCATGGGCCATGAGGGCCATGAGGGCCATGAGGGAGGGCCATGAGGGAGGGCCATGAGGACACAAAGGCAAAGGCCATGAGGGATGGAGGTGTTATCTAGGGAGAAATGCCTTGGTGGCATTTTATTTTATTGTATTGTATATTTTATTTTATTTTCAAGATAGGGTCTTGCCCTGTCACTCAGGCTGGAGTGCAGTGGTGCAATCATGGCTCACTGTAGCATTAACTTCTTGGGCTCAAGTGATCTCTTGCCTCAGCTTTCTGGGTAGCTGAGACTACAGGCATGCACCACCATGCCCAGCTATTTTTTTAAGCTTTAGTAAAGATGTGATCTCGCTGTGTTGCCCAGGCTGGTCTAGAATTCCTGGCTTCAAGCTATCCCCCTTCTAGGCCTCTCAAAGTTTTGAGATTACAGGTCTGAGCCACAGTGCCCAGTCTCCCTGTGACTTTAGAGTCTTAAAGGAGGTGGCTTCCTTCTCTAGCAGGCTGGAAGAAGGGAAAGCACCCTTTGAGGCTAGGCTGGAGCTCAGAACACTCCTAGAAAGTGAGCTTTTAGCCCCCTTTCTTAGTCCAGACTGCTGCTGCTTCCTAGGCCCCAAATACCTCCTCAGGTGCCCCCTACTTTGCCCCAGAGGCCTGAGTAGGGGAAGATCAGTGTGACAGCTGCTAGGCCATAGGCTGGCGGACGCCAGTGTGGGGGTGGGAGTTGGGGGGTGGTCGGCCTAGAAGAGGGCCAGCGGGCAGGAGCATGGAAAGGAAGTTCACAGTCTGCAGCAAATGGATTTCAAGGCCCTGTTAAGTGGAAAAGCCTCCAGGAACGTGGCAGAGAAAGGCCCCTGTCTTTGGAGAGGGGCTATGGGGCCAGGGTGGGGTTGTCTTGGCAGGGGGAAGCTGAGCTGCATGCCTTGTGTGTGATGGGAGGAGTGGGGGGAGGGTGGATGTGGGCAGCTGAGTGAGTCTGGGGCCTTGGGATGGCTGTCTGGGTGGGGGTGGGCTCCAGTCACAGCTCCAGCTCCGGAACCCAGGGACCCCAGGACTCAGTCTTGGTTCCCAGAGGCTGCGTGAACTGAGGGTTGACAAAAGCTAGCACTGACTTGTGTCTCTCAGTCCCCAGGCTCATCTCTCTAGCCATCCCCTACAGTGGCACCCAGGGCTGGATCACAGGGGATATAGAGGTTAGCTCAGACACGATTCCAGCCCTTCTAGAGTGTATGGTCTGGTAGAATAATTTATTTTCATGGGTACAGAGCTTTGCAGTTTATAAGACACTTGCCTATTCATTCCCATATCGCAAGTCTGTGAGGTAATCAGGGCAGGATGGAGAAACTGAGGCTCAGAGAAAGGAAGTGATTACCTAAGTCTCATAGTGGCAGAGATGGGAAGTCCCAGCCTTCCTCTGCTCTTGCCCTCCTGAGCAACCTATAAGCCCGCAGCCCTCCTTGAGCCCTGTATTTTCCATTCCTATAGGTGGCTCCTCTCAGAAGGAGATGCTATGTGGGAGGGCTCAGGCCAAGAAACCCCCTTAGCTCAGGCAGGCAAAGTGTTTTCTTGGCCAAAGAGCATGTCTGGCTGCCCCATTCTTGGGCTGGAGTGTATGCAACCATCATGCAATCCTTCTCTAGTGGCCTCAGTTTCTCTGATATCCTACTTAGCCCTAGAAGGAGTCATAGTAGAGAGGGGCTGTGGAGTCAGAAAGGCAGTGACCACGGCTATGCAGGCAGCTTAGCAGAGGAGGAGGAGAAGCCTCAGGCCCCTTTCCCAGCCAGGCCCCCTGCCCTTTGCCTGGCCTGGCCCCAGGCACAGGGCCTAGCCAGCTGTCCCAGGGCAGGCCAGCTAGCTGCATTAGCAAATGTGTTTGCGGTTATGGGCCGCTCCTGAAAGCAGAGGAGCGTTGCACAAGGTGGGTGGGGGGCGGCTAGGGACTGAAGACAGACCAGACTCCGGTTCTCAGCCCTAGCCAGGGAATCAGAACCAGGCTGGACTTCTGGCCCCGGATCCCCCCTCCACAACAACCTCCCTCACTGCCTCCTCCCAGCCTCCCTGCCTGGGAGAAGCCTGAGGGAGGCCAGGCCTCAGCAATGCAACGAGTTCAGGGAGGGTTGACCTTGTGCTACTCAGAAGGGGCTGCCTTTGGCTGTCAGTGGTGGAGGTCTTGAGTGGGCTATGGTGGGTGGGGGTGGGAGGGGAGAATAGTTTTGCATCCAGACTCTCACTCAAAATAACTCTCTCTTCCTTTCCTCCTGGGTGGACAAAGCAGATAAAGAAGACAGACCTCAGCCCAGATCATGCAATCTGTGCAGCAGAACCCATCCCAATTGGAACAGGGAGAGGAAAATCTTCCTGTTCCACCTTTTTTTCCCCGAAAATGGTGGGGGACTGGCAGAAAGGATGCTAAGTGCTCTAAAGTCTGCTAGGAGCTTGCTAGGGCCTGACCTTTTGGACTTCAGCCAGAGCCAAGCCAGTCTGTTATAGAAGAGATAGAGGTGGGGCTCAGGGTGAATTAAAGGTAGGTGAGAAAATGTGGGGCAAGGGAAAAGGCAGGCAGATTAAGGTGGGGCTGGGGCAGACACCCTGCAATGTGGTCATTTTGAGATGAGTTTTAGTGAAGATATTGATGAAGATAACAATAATAATAAGATACCAGTTAAAATAGCTGTCTATTATCTCACACTGACTGGGTGCCCAGTGTTTAGATTGCAGAATTGAGGCTCAGAGAGAAGTGATTGTCGAAGGCCAGACATCCAAGAAAGAGCAAAGCAGAAATAGGAGCCCAGGTTCCTCTAAACTGCCCCCTCCCCCAGGTGGGGGCCTGCATGCAGCTGACAGGGAAAGAGGGGTGGGGGTCCCACTGTCATGGGTCTGCTGGCACTAGCTCTGGCACTTACTAGAGTTGTGTCCATCTATGATGTCATTTTCTCCCTTGTCAGCTTGGCCAACTCTTAGTTCTTATGTATCCTTTAAGAGCCATCTTAAAAGTTCTGGCTTACCAAGCCTTGCCCCACTCCTGCAGACAGGACTTGCTCCCTTGTGTCCCCACTGCCCTATTCCTATCCTTGCCATGTCACTCCTGTAGATCATCAGCTCCTAGAGTGCTAGGACTGGCCCTGAGAAGCCTCTCGATCACTGTCAGCCACCTCTTTCGTCATACAACTAGAAAGGTTTTTTCTTTTCATTGTCTGAAACATGGGGCATCTTAGTGTAGTGGTTATTAACACAGGTGTTGGCATCAGACAGACCAGGGTTTGGAAGCTGCTCTACCATTCTCTGCATGGTAAGCTCAGCGTAGTGGGAACTGTGTCTACTGCGTTTGTTGCTGCTGAATCCATAAGCACCCCACATGGCATAGGCACTCAAGAGGACAAGTTATGGATATGATCCCCTCAGTCAGGCTCACAGGGCTGTTGGGAAATTCAGAGTAGGTGCTCCACAAAGCTGAGTTCCCTCAACCTTGCCCTATCCTCCCAAGGCTTAGGCAGCCAAACAGAGGAGTTCCTTTCTCCAGAGGACATCTAGGAGATGATTCACAGGAGAGGAAGCGAGGGTAACTTTCAGCATCTTAACCATCCCTTTGAGCTTTGGGCCACAAGGGCCCCCAGCACGTCATACCCAGAGCCCCTGTCTTGCTGTTGCAGGCTGCTATTTCAGGTCAAGCCTTCTTCCTTTCTGTGATGGGGGAAAGCCCTTCATTCCCAATGGAAGTTGACAGCAGCTTGGGGAACGAGGCTCCTGCTTGTGGCCACGGTGGGCTGTGGGGCCCTATGCCAAGCATGCCAGGGAGCTCCAGGGCTGGGGGGCAGGGTGTGAATGAGAAGAGAAGCAGAGAGGGCCGAGGGGAGAACTGATGAGTCTTCCTTGTCACTCCAAATCATCAGGGAGGAAGGCCAGAGGGGCTTTCTGGGGCTGCCCTAGCTGCAGAACCTGCTGGGCCCTCGGGAACCCTCGTGGTTGTCCTGTCAGGCAATGGTTCAGCGCAGTTAAGGCTCCCAGCCCAGGCTCCAAGACTGGTGGGCCCCTCAGAGTTAGTGCAGCCCTGTCCTCCCCCAAAGTGAACAGAGTGACTAAAATGTGCCCAGCCCTTTGCAAAGCACTTGTCTCACCCGGGTCCCTGCCAGTTGCTCCATTTTATAGATGAAGAGGATGAGGCTCAGAGAAGTGAAGGGACTTCCCTGGGGGTACTGAGCAAGTAAGTGTCAGCCTTAGGGTTTTGGTCCAAGTGTGTTGGATCTTGGCTTCACTTAGCTGTCTCTAAGGGGCCAAAGGCAAAGGGGCCAGGCCCACCTGGCACTGGGAGTTGACCCTCTCACCTGGGGACAGGAATGCAGTGACACTGGCAGGCCATGTGGGGAGCCTCTCGCTGCAGCCAGAGGGACACAAAGGAGATGATATGTGGGAGAAAGTGCAGGAGCAGTAGATGTATTGGAGTGGGTTCAGAGGCAGGCAATGAAAATGATTAAGGGAAGAGAGGGATTAATTTATAAAATGAGATTAGAAGAGCAGTGCTGCCCTGCTTGGCTTAGGGACAGCTGGAGGGTTGGCTGGTGGGCTTTGAGGAGGGGGTGACAGTAAAGTGTGGGGGAGCCCACTGACTCTGAGGGTCTCACCAGTCTTGGAGCCTGGGCTGGGAGCCCTAACTGCGCTGAACCATTGCCTGACAGGACAACCACGAGGGTTCCCGAGGGCCCAGCAGCTTCTGCAGCTAGGGCAGCCCCAGAAACCCCCTCTGGCCTTCCTCCCTGATGCTTTGGAGTGACAAGGAAGACTCATCTGGGCAGCCCGCAGAAACTCATAAAGATACTTCCCAGCGGCTTCGAGAGGAGGGAAGCTGTTCTTCCGCTGTAGATGAGGTAGATGAGGAACAGAAGCTCAGACTGGGGAATGACCTGCCCACAGTCACACAAGGAATGGTGAAAATAAGATTCAAACCCAGGGCTCTGTCTCACCACAGTCTATGGTCATTCCACTGCTCCAGACCCTCCAGGGCAAGACTCAGCATCCTCCTGCCTCCAGGGTTGGGCAGCTCTCCTTTGCTGTATGCTGAAAGGCATGTGGACAGATTCCAGTGTGCATTTCTTTCAAGTCCCAACTTCTACATTCCTGGGAAGTTCTTTCTCATGTCTAAGTACAATCCTTCCTGCTGCCCTTCCACCCCAATTTTCTTCAGAGGTGAGGAGAGAGAAGAAGGAGGAGGAGAAGAAAGAGGAGGGGGGTCATTCCTTCAGTTACTGCACAGTTATTTGTAATGTATCGAGGACTCTACTCTTTGTTTTCACTCATTTAAAAAGGTCAAAATGGTTAGGTTTTTCCTTGTTTGTGTGTTTTAGAGACAGGGTCTCACTCCATTGCCCAGGCTGGAGTGCAGTGGTGCGATCATAGCTCGCTGCAGCCTCCAACTCCTGGCTCAAGTGATCCTCCTGCCTTAGCCTCCAGAGAAGCTGGGACTACAGACACATGCCACCAGGCCTGGCTAAAATTTTAATTTTTTGGTAGAGACAGGGTCTCACTTTCTTTTCCAGACTGGTCTTAAACTCCAGGGCTCAAGTGATCCTCCCCAATTGGCCTCCCAAAATGCTAGGATTACAGGTATCAGCTACTGTACCTGACCAAAATGGATTCCAATGTTATTTAAATCCCATGACAATTTTATAATGCAGATCTTATTATCCCTGTTTCTCAGACAAGAAACTGAGGTTTAGTGAGGGGAAATGATTAGACCAACACCCGGCAAGTAAATGATAAAGCTGGGATTTTAACTCAGATGGGCCTCCCAAGCCACCATCCCATATGCCCGTATGCCTGATGATCCATGAAGAAACAAGGGCCTTCAGTAGTTTAGTCAGCAGTTCACGGAGGGGACCCCCAGCAAGTGCTCAGAGGGGACGGGCTAAAGAAACAGGACTCTGGTTAGGTGGCCTGATGATGATGGGAAGTGGTAACAACGGTCCAGGAATATCTATGGGAGTGAAAATAAAGGAAGGTGAGTGAGAGACGGGCCCAAGTGGCATTGGGGACTGGGGCCTGGGTGCTTGTGCAATGCGCCAGGAACCTGGCCAACCCTGGCAGGGCCCACTTTGCCAACCTACCCTCAGAACTCCAGGTATGTCTCTTCCGGGTCACCCCTCTGCCTCCTACCCTTAGCCAACTCTGGGTGGCAGGCCTATCACTTCAAGACTGTGAGATTGTCCTCCAGAGCTGGGAGCTGGCACAACATGGGGGCAATGGCACCCCAAGGCCTAACTTAGAGATGATGTCTGGGTGAGCCCTGCAAGCCCTCCCCACCCCTGCCTGGTGAGTGGAGGTGGGTGAGGCTGGGAAGAAGAGGAGAAGGTGGGGGAGAGGGAGGGGGAGTGGTTTGCTTTTTTTTCTCAGGCAGAAATGAGCTCATGTTTTGTCTAATCTAAATTCTGTCAAGCAAGCGAAAAAAAAGAGAGACAGAGACAGAGAGAGAAAGAGAATGAGAGAGAGAGAGTGCACGAGAGAGCAAGCTATAGAGTTAATAAATAAAAATCTGCCAAGCACATGTCTTTCCAACTCAGAGACAAACCAAAAGAAGAAAGAAAAAAAAATTACCAGGAGAGCTGAAAGAACAGACCAGACAGGGAATGTGTTCTCAGCTCACACAACTTCCTCTTCAACCAGAGAAAATTCTACCTCCAGTCAAACTCCCTGCTCACCCAGTCGGTCAGCTCCCTGCTCTGTGCCTGCGGAAGGGTGGGAGGGCTGGCTTCCGGACCCTCTGGCCTTCTTAGTGATTGAGGTAGGGGAGGGGTCAGGATGCAGAACAGAGAGGCCTGGCCATGCTGGTCCCTGGCCCTGGCAGGGAAAGATGCCATACTGCTTAGTGGCCAGTGGGTAGGAGGACACCTTCCTAGCCTACAAGCAAAGTCCACCAGGCCTCCCTGGAACAAGGTCCCCCCAGGAAGTAGGCTGCGATATAAGAGAAATGGGAAGGTGACACCTAATGATGAACTCACTTTTGTGGGGCCATCTCTGCCCTCTAAGGAAGCAAAGGCCTGGGGAAGGTGAGTTCTCATGGGCAGCCCTTCTTCCTCCCCAACCCCTCCCTGCCTATACCATCTCCTGTCCCACCTCCCCATAGTTGGAAAAGGCTGGCTGTGCAGTGTTGAATGTGGAGCTAGTCCTAGGGGCAGACAGGGAAGTGAGGGGAGCTGAATTGGCCATGCTGAGCAAGACGTTTCACTACCCAAGCAATAATAGGGCTTTCATGGAGATGGCCAACCTTGGGTTCTGAAGCGATTTTCCACCCACAACCCTCCTTCCTCCCGCCCGGAGTTGCCTTGCCTGAGAATCCTCCTTTGTTGGGCTGAGCCCTGGGGGGAGAGGGGCGGGCTTTGTGAAGGGGGCCCCCAGGCCAGGATGACTGGGCTCCCTGTTGTCTGGGTGGAGCACATCTGGGCAGTAGAAGGGAACTAGGGCCAAGGCCAGGGCCAAGAGAGCCAGCCCTTCCTTCCCAGAAAGCCCCAGGGCACAGCCCTGCCTCTGCTTCTGGGTGCTGAGTTGCGTTTCGGGGCTGGTGTTTCCCACATTTCTCAGTGGGAGGGTCCTTGAGAGGACACAGGGACAAAATGGTGACTCTGCCCAGCACTCTTGGACAGAGAAGCCTATGCCGGAGCCACCTCTCACTACAGGCAGACACAGGGGCAAGGGTGGGGAGGATCCCAGGCCCTGACTTGGAGGGTCAGGGTCTGAGGAGCAGGATCTGGCAGGATAGGGGTGAGGCTGAGGCTGGGGCTGGGGCTGGGGCTTGGCCTTGGCCTGGCCGGGCAGGGTAATGAGATCCAGCTGGGAGGGAGCAAGAGGGGAGGGGGAGGAAGAGGAGGAGGAGAAGGAGGAAGAGGAGGAGGTTCCTTTATCTCTCTGCTCCATGTTCTCGGGGCCCGTTTTTTAATTGTGTTGGATAAACAATATGGGATTGTGTACGCAAAGAAGCTCTAATTATCCCCCGAGGTTGTGTTTCCTTAGAGGAAATGAACTGGGCATGGCATTCGCGGTGGATCGGCAGAAATGTACCAGCCCAATAGCTTCCAGATTGCTGCTCCAGCGTGCCATGCTGGGAGCCCCTCCAGTGCTGCTGACTCCATACCCCCATCTGGGTCTGGAGGTTAGCCTGTGCCCTGCCTGACCTAGACCTGGGATGGCAGGAGAAGGGCTGCTTGTTCTTTAGCCTGACTTCTTCCCTGTGCACCAAGCCACTCCCAATCCCCATCAGCCTCACCTCTGTCCCTCTATTGTGAATGGTCAAGGGTCTGGGACATGGGCCTCTGAAACAAGGGCTGGAGATAGAGGTGACCCCTGCTGCCTCTATCCCTTGCCACAGTCCTCACTGAATTGTGTCACTGAGTATTCCCTGTGGGGAGTCTGGGTTCCTTCCTTATCTCCCCATGAACATTATCCCCCAAACCACCACCACAGGGGGTAGTTTCCCATGGACACTGCCTTTGGGGGCTGGCGGGTGCAGGGGGAATAACCCTGGGAGCCAGGCTTCTTTTTGGGGTATTGGCCTCCCTGGGGAGCAGCTCCCCAGAGCTGCTTCAGCATGCTGGGACTTATGCACCCTGATCTTAGGCTTAAGCCATCCTTGCATCTACCGCCAACCTTTTGACTCGCCTCTGAGGTAGATGGCAAGGCTGAGGACCAGGGAAGCAAAAAGCGTGGACCCAAGGTCACATGCAGGTGGCAGGGCTGGGATAAGAATGAGGACCTGGGGTAACCAACCATTTGAGTAGGGCTTGTGAGCCGTGTAAGGGGGTAAGAAATGGTTGAGTGGATAGAAGTGTTGACCCACAGATGAGTAAAATCTAATCAGTAACCCTCCACCCCCTACAGTATATTCTTTTTTATTCTCATTGAGGAATCCAACGCAATCGCAGAGACCAAATGAGGACACAGTCAAGAGTGGAGGAATTAAATTTTGCTGCTACTTGCTGTGTTCCCAGCCAGGAGCCAGCCCCTGCCTTCAAGGAACTGAACGGCTGGGAGTATGGGGAATCCTACAAAGGTGAACCGTGGGGTGCCGTCAGGACTTACACATGGGGATTCTTTGTCCTCCACGAAAGGCACAGGGAAAGGCAGATCAAGCAGACCTCAGGAGGCTTCCCTGGGGGAGCTGCAGGGACAACTGGGCCGGGCTGGCGCCCAGACAGCAGCCCCTGCTCAGACTCAGATGGGCAAGGCAGTGGTGAGGGCGGAGGTGGGGAGGCGGCTGTCGGCCCTGGACCTGGACTGCTCCCACTCCAATGGAAGGTTCGCCCCCATGTCTCCCTTTTATCTTTTCATTACATACAAATTAGGAGTGCGATTAACTTTATTAAAAGCAAACAAAGCTGGTCAGAGAATGGGGCCTCCAGACAGAGCTGTGGGGGTTTGGGGAGGAGGAACCTGGGAGAGCAGGGGAGGGTTGTGGTTGCAGCAGTTAAAAGGGCAGGAGGTGAAGGGCTGGGGGAGGGGGCTTCCCTGCAGGATTCTCCATCCCCAGGGATCCCTCCACTTTTATGGCCGTCTACAGCCTTCTGAAGTTATGCCAGCTCAGCCCAGCCTCCAGACAGAATTCCAGACTTTAAGAGCTGGAAGGAACCATAGAGACCATGGAGTTTACCGCTGTCCCCCACCCCCAGCTATAGATGGGGAAACTGAGGCCCAGAGACGGGAAGGAATTAGCGGACCCTCGCTGCCAGTAAGTAGTTAGGGGTGGTGTGATGAGAATTGAAGCTTTCTGTTTGCTCAGGGAGGGAAGTCTTCACCCTGCCTCACCTCCCCAGGGTGTCTAGAAGGTCTGACCTAAATCCCTCTTGCTGCAGATAATTTGTTTTGTCACCCTTCAGTGGAGCTACCGACACAGACTAATAGTTTGTGGACCCCAAAGTGGCCGTGTCCTGCTCCTTCAGCCTCCTCTTCTTCTGTGGCTTTCATCATTCTGAGACCTCTGGCCCCAACTGCTTTGGGGAGCTTTGATCAACATCACGGCCACTGCATTGATAACATCCCCAGGCATTCGGGTGCCACTTCAAGTTCTTGGAAAGGATTTTCACAGTATGTCACTGTTTCCACCTGGAAACCATGATCACTAAGTGAGACAGAATCCATTTGCTTCATTGTTTCATTAATTAATAAATCCAGAAAACATTTATTGAATGTTTACTTGCGCCCAGCAATGTGCTAAGTCCTGGGGATTCAGTGATAACAAGATGGACGTGGTCTTTGACTTCCTGGAGCTCATAGGAAGAAACTGAGGTTCAGAGGGAACACAGCATGTCATTGATACTACTAAAAATAGTAGCAAGATACAGATGAGAGAGGATGCATACACACCCTACACGTGCTTCTGCCCTGAGCCATTTTCCACAAACCTGGAAGCCATCCCAGGGCAGAGATGGCAGTGACCCTGTCCCCTTCTCTTCTACTCTGTTGCCTTGGCAGTATCCCAGTGTCTCAAACCCATCTCCAGTGGCCCCTGGTGCCTTCCAGGACTTCCAGAAATGACATTGGTATCATTGATTACTCACCAGTCATCTTCAGACAGCTAAAATAAAGGTTTCCTTTTTTTTTTGGCTAAAATCCCCTCTTGGCTTTATTTATCAAGGTCTCTCACAATGCAAAATTGGTTCCAGGAGGAGTTTCAACTTCTCAAGGAAGCAGTTGTTAAGCACTTTAGAAACACCTACTAGAAACCACCTATTGACTCTTTACAGAAATGAATCAAATATGCTTAGCAACCCCCTTCCCTCAACTGAAGAGGTAAGAAATAAGTGAAGGCTGAACCATTCCTTACCCGCCCCAAAATGAACCTTGCTATTAGGCTAAACCATGTGAAATAACCATTTCTATAGGTCAGAAATGATCAAATATTGACAGTTTCATACAGTTCAACCTGATAATTTCCAACTGTTTTGAGTGAATCAGTAAAGTAGATCTTGCAAGGACTGTCTCGGGCAATAGCCTTCCTGTTGCATCATTACAGGGGGCACTCTCAGCCCTGCTACTGGGCAACCTCGATTGTTGGTGAATCATTATAATAGGCCCATGGAGGCTTCTTACTGGGCACTTTTTTTTGTTGGCGATATAAGAGTTCCTTATGAAGTTGAATAATGATGAGTGCCAAAATGTATGTGGCACTTCCCATGCGCCAGACCCTATTCTGAGTGCTTCGCAAGTATTAACCCACGCAATCTTCATAACTACCCTATGGGGTAAGTGCTATGATCACCCAATTTTGTAAGGTGGGAAAATAAGAGACAGGAATTAGCAACATGCCCAAGGCCTCACCACCTATGCGTTGTTAAACTAAGATTCGAACCCTGGCTGGCTGGAATGCTATGCTGTGTCTACACTTCTGACTTGCTCCTGTGTCTGAGTCTGGTGCTGTGTTCCTTCCTGGGCCAAGGGTTAAGGTCAGTTGATATCTGCTCCCACTTGCCCCTGGATCCAATATGACGAGTGGTTGGACTAGATGACTTCAATGGGTCCTGTGGCCTCTGATAGTCTGTAGCTCTAGGATTCCTGGCAAACAGGAGGAGTTGACTGGGAGTCCATTAGTAATGAGCCTTATTGGTGGAAGCATGGCCCAGAGGTGGAAAGTCCCTGGCACCTCCTCCAGCACCCACGGTATCATGTCACTGATGCCCCTGAAGTCTTGCCATGGGCATCCAGAATTCTACTTCTGGCCCTGTTGTAGCTGTTTAACTATAGCTGTTTGACTCCATCCCTCTGGCCTCAGTCTCCTCATCTGTTAAAAAAAAGGGGACAGTAGGGCTAGACAAGCTCACCTTTAGGGCTGCCTCTAGCTTTGTGGCTGTCTACCAGAGGGATGGAGGTTTGGTGCCTCTTCGTGTGGTGCTTGAGAAGCTCTTGCCTCTAGAGGGGGAGAACAAAGGGCCATGTAGAACCAGTTGGCCAGGATGAGGCTGGGAAAAGAGCAGAGGAGGGTGGAGGGCATCTGGCAGCAGGCAGATTTGAGGGGCAATAGAAGGAGGAAAGGCAGATAGGGAGGAGGCAGGAAGAAAGAAGAGAAGGGGTGGGAGGGAAGGCACAGGAGGCAGGGAAGGGAAAGAATAAACACATAATCAGGGTTACTGAGTTTCCTGTGCAGCTGGAGTCATCTTTTGCTCTTCATAAACTCAGCTGTGACTTCACCACCACTCCAGATGGGTGGCTGCTCCTCCCAGTACAGCCTGCCTGAGACCTGAATGGGGCAGGAGGTGGGTGCCCATGCCTAGGTATCTGAGGCCCTTTACACTGAATGCCCACCTACAGGACAAGGCTGAGCTCAGCTGGCTTGGGAGCCATTCCTTCCCCCTGAGGCAACCTGGTGGGGAGAAGAGAACAGGGCATTGGAGCGAGACAGGCTCCGGTGCATTTACAACTCAATCACTTAAGGGCTGAGGGGCCCTGCGCTTGTTCCCCCCACACACCCATCCCTGTCTCTGAGCCTGCTTTCTCATCTGCTAATGGGGCTATTAACTCCTCAGACACATGCAGTCTTACCTACGCAGTGAAGGAGAAGACGGTTGCGGAGGTCTCCCAGCCCATGTCTGACTGGGCAGTGTTCAACAGCTGGGGTTCCTTACTTTCTCCTGAACCCCCCACCTCTCTCCCCTGTCCAAGCTGATCTAAAGCCGGTAGCCACCCTAGCCTTACTCACCCCATCTCTGGCTTTTAGAGGGAGGAGGAGAGGGTGGAATCAGACAGACTCAAGATGCCAATGGCTGTGGGGGAATTGTTGCAAGGGAGCCCTCCCCTTGTCCCCAAGGCTTCGGGACCTCCTCTTCCCAAACCGCCCCTTCCAAAGGTCTTGGGGCAGAAGTAGGCAAAGGGGAAGGGCAAATACCACCATGTCTCCCAATATCATTCCTATGAGGGCACCTGGAGCCAGACTCTTAAAGGTGGGGTCCAGTCTTTAGCGGTTCCCTGATCTTATATGGAAATTGGACAGCTTGGTGCATTATTCTAGGGAGATGGTCCAAGTGTTTATTAGGTTCTCAGAGGCTTCCAGAAAGTCAACATGAGCTACTAATTATTAAGTGCTCATTGTATGCCAGGGACCATCCTAAGTGCTTTATATCTCTACCCTTCAAACAGCTCCAAGAAGGAGGTAGGGGAACTAGATTCAGAAACAGCCACTTAGCTGGTAATTGGTCAAGTCAGGATTTGAACCTAGGCTGTCTTGACACAGAAGCCAATGTGTAACTACTATACTCTACTACCTGCGAAGAGCCACTGCGGGGGCTCTTCATTCATTTGTTCATTCATTTATTCATTTAACTTCCAACTTGTCCTGCTTTGTGTCAAGAACCATGCCAGTTGCAGAAAGACCATGCATCCTTCTTGTATTTCTCCAAACTGCCCCAGAGAGGTTTGAGGAGAAGTCATTTAGAATAAGGGTGTCAGGCAAGACTAGCAAGGTGGTCAGAGCCTGAAGGATCTCATTTGGTCCAGGCCTGAGATTACCAACAGGTCAGGACCAGCCCTGCACCAGTGAGGGCCTTTCCACTCAAGGGGACAAACCCCAATCTCAACATGAGGTTAGAATACCCCTTGCCTTCCTGAGGAATTGAGGTGATGCCCCCATGGCATTCTTTCAAGACTGAGAGCTCTTGAAGTTAATAGATGTTTTATTAAGCAGTATAGTATAGTGCTTAAAAGTGTAAACTGCCTGGAATCAAATCCTGGCTCTGGTACTGACCAGCTATGTGACCTTGGGAAAATGGATTAACTTCTCTGAGCCTTAGTTTTACCATCTGCAAAATGGGGCTGATGATGGTGCCCACCTGAGTGGCTGTCATGAGGATTAAATGAGCTAATGCCTGCACAATGCTTGGAAGAGTGCACTCAACAGATGCCTGCTGTGCTCATTTCTCCTTGCCTCCGATCCTGGCCTCACATGGGGCCTCCCTCAAGAGGAAATCAACACTTCAGGATCTTAACTGAGGAAGGGTCAGAAGAGTCACCCAGGATGGGCCAGCGGCCTAGCTTCTTCTACATGGCCCCAGAGTCATGATTCTAAACATAAGCCACTCCTTTGCCCACAGCCTTGCCATGGCTCCTGTTGTCTGCAGTATAAATTCCAGCTCCTTAGCACAGCCTATGCATACCCACTCCCAGCAGCTGGGCCATACCCGGATCTCTTCTTCTCTTTTACCACTTCCACTTTTGATGCTAAGGCTTTGGCCATATCAAACTTTGTTGTCAAAGCAAGGCCTCCTCTCTCCCACCCATTTGCTCATGGTATTTCATTTATCTGGAATACCTTTCCCCAGCTTCCCTGCCTGCCAAATTCTCACTGACCCATCACAGGACATCCTTACCAGAATAAAAGCTGCAGGAGGGCATTGCTGCACCCCAATACCTGGAACCATCTTGGCGCACAGTAACTACCCAATAAATAGTCCCTTAATGTTGACTGCATGGATGAGTCAAGATCAAATGTCACTTCCTTTGTGAGGTAGCCCAGGAAAAGCACATTGGTGCTAGCAGCATGCTTTTCCATCCCTGTTAGTATGTACATCCTTTTGTCTGGTCATGGTTTCCTTACTTGTCTTATCTTCCCACTAGCCAGGGTGCCTTGTGAGGTCAAGAACCTCAGCTGAAGCATCTTGGAATCACCTACTGCACAGGTACTCACTCCCCTGGCTACACTCCTGTTAAACTCAACACGTGTGGAGCTTCTACACAATGTCTGTGTCCCAGACCCAGTTCAGGTTAATTAGAGTCTAGGGGATAAAGCCCATGCATGGGCATTTTCAGAGCTCCCCACATGATGAGCCTAATATACAGGGTGGAGAACTGCTGGAGCAAGCATTCTGTTTCTGCCTCTTGGTCGAATGGCTCTGACTTTTCCTGGCCTGTGAGCTGGCCTCTGAGGGGACAAGCACTGGCTCAAAGGGACCCCGGGAAGGGCCTCTGAGGAAGATGGCTCTCCAGCCAGCCCCAGCATAAAAAAGAACACACAGTTGGCCATGCATGGTAGTTCACGCCTGTAATCCTAGCACTTCGGGAGGCTGAAGCAGGAGGATTGCTTGAGGCCTAGAGTTTGAGACCAGCCTGGGCAGAGAGACATCTGTCTTTACAAAAGTTAAAAATAAAAAATTAGCCAGGCATGGTGGCATGTGCCTGTAGTCTCAGTTAGTCAGGAAGCTGAGGCAGGAGGACCACTTGAGCCCAGGAGTTCAAGGCTGCAGTGAGCTATGTTTATGCCACTGCACACCAGCCTGGATGACAGAGCAAGACTCTGCCTCTAAAAAAAAAAAAAAAAAAAAACCAACCCCAAAAAAACCAAACCAAACAAACACAGAGAAAGCCGTGTTTTCTTCCTAGGGCAGGGAGAATGAATGAAACCACCACACCACTGCCTGGCATCGCCTGCGTCCTTCGACTCAAGTGTATCTAAGCCAATCTGGCCCTTGATAAGTCCAATTTGAGCCAGTCAGGCTGCCTTAACAGCAGGTACAGAAGGCCTGCGACCAGAGGGGAAGAATGGCCTGGTCAGAGGGGCACAGTGTCAGTTGGTGAGCCCTTGGGTCTGCCTGGCCTGCTCAGTGGGCATCACCTGGGCATCAGCACCTGCAGGCTGGTGCAGTGAAAGAGCCCTTGAGCCAAGAATGATAACAAACATGCATTACTCTATGCCAGGCCCCACAGCAAGCACTTACATGTGTTGTTCTACTTCATCCTCTCAACAAGCCTGTGAGGTAGATATTATCATCCCCATTTAACAGATGAGGAAACTGAGGCTCCTATGAGTTAAGTCCCTTGCTTAAGGGACACAGTCATTAAATATTCTAGACTGCCAAAACCCAGATTTGAATCCAAGCTTGACTACTTAGCAACCATGCTAGACTAGAGCTGTGACTGAAAGGTCAAGCTCATAGCCCCTTTGCTGTTACTGTCTGTGTGACATTGGGTCAGTCCTGCCTCCTTCTTGGACCTCAGTTTCTCATTCATTGAGCAAGGGTGAGAGGTGGGGGGATGTTAGTTGCTGGTCTAGATGGTTTCTGGGTTTTTTTTCAGCTGCAGGCTCTATGGATCTCTGACAAGGGAAAAAAAAAATCAACTATTCTCAGTCTCCACACTCAAAGGCAATAACTTTGCTTGGAAATGTCCAAGGCAGGACTCAGAGCAACACTTGTCTGTCACCTCAGGCCCTGGGAGACAGCAAAACTACAAACAGCCAATCATTATATTTACTCTTTAGTGTCAAGTGCTATCCTAAGCACTTTGCAAACAATCTGTTTAATCTTTGTAACAACCCTATGATATAGTTACCACCATCATCATCCTCATTTGACAGATGAGACAATGAGGTTAGAATGGTTAGGTAACTTGCTCAAGGCCACACAACTAGTAAGTGGCACAACCGCAATTCAAATGCTGGCCACCTGGCAAAGGAGCCTGTGTCTTAACCACTATACATTGGACTCAGCACTTTCCAGAAGGATGGCTGGATGGGCAAGAGGAGGGAGAGACCTCATTCTGCACCCTGGGGCCCTAAAGGTGAGTCAGGCTTGGCCCTGGACACCAGTCTTTCAGCCTTCTTTTCCCAGTGTCTTCAGGAACAGAGAGAAGGCTAGTGTCCTCTCCTCAGGGCCCAGGCATTTACATGGGGGCAGAGTAGGGAGAAGAGGCTCCCAGGTAGGGCAGAAGCTGAGCCTGGGTCAGAAGTCAAGACGGTCTGTGTTAATTTTCCAGCTTTGCCACTTACTAGATGCATGACCTTGGGTTGGACATTCAACTTCCCTTTACCCCAGTTTCCTTAGAAATAAAATGGGCTTAATAATCATGCCTACCTCTAAGGTTGTTGGGAAGAATAATTCTGTTAATGTATGTGAAGTGCAGAAAATAGGGTCTGGCATACTGCGAGGCTCAAGGCCACATGGGCCGGGCCCACAGGAGAGCCTGAGTGTGGGTAGGCCCTGGCACCCTTGTTCCCAGTCACCTAAGTGGTGCTTGACTGAGGCAGTTTGTGCCTTGATGGTTGCTCAGCAGGCTCATTCAGAGAATCTGCCACTAGGGTGGAGGACACAGCAAAGAAGCAGGGCCAAGCCTTCCCCCAGCAGTGAGTGTAGAATAATGGACAAGAGAGAAAAGTCACCCAGTTCAGCTTGGCCCAAGTTGAGGGCCACCAGCCAGCAAACTCTGGCTCTTGAAAGTGACTTTAGGTGGATAGGAGCTGTGCCTGCCCTTCTCACGTCCATCCCCTCATTGCCTGCAGGAGAGGAGGTAGGCCAGGTTCTTAAGGGCTTCCCTCACCCAGACCTGACCCCCAGGCTAGGTCACGAACCTCTGTCATATGCCCTTCTAGTAGCCTGCACCTCCCCTTCAGAGTACTCATCCTAACCGTAAGTAAATCTTTATTTGATTATTAGTCATTGAACGTTTGTCCCCCAGGCCCCACTGACTAAATCCTCCAGGAGGGAGGCAATGGTGTCTGTCTCCTCTGCCACTGTGCCCCAGAACACAGCACTGTATATAGTAGATGTCCAAGGAAAAAATGTTGAAGGAAAGGACGAATGAATGCCTTCCAGCCATTGGGATGGGGGTGCTTAGTATCTATCTCTAAGGTTTGAAGGAAACACTCCTACGTTGGGTCCTACTGCTGAGCCGGAGAGAACAGCCAGCCTATGCGCTCTCAGTGCCTTTTAGGCCCCATCTCAGTGAGCTCACACTTCCTCCCTTCCTCTCCTCCTCACCCCTTCTTCCTGTCCTCCTCCATCTGTCAGAACAACTGGCCAGTGGACATCAGCAAGATAAAAAGTGTGCCTGCAGGGTTGAGACGGTACCTGATGCCTGGAGAGGCAGGCTATGTGAGGGCTGCCTGTGCCTCCACCAATCCCAGCCCGCCAGCCTTTGTGTGTCCTGGGGCCTATCCCGGAAGGGCCAGAGAAGTGCACCCCAGTGTCTTACCAGGAGTCTTTGGCAGATGATGCTATCAGGGAGGTTTTGGAGGCCTGTGGGGAAGAAACTTCATTATTAGACAGTAATGAGCCACATTATCTGAAAATTGGAGGGATATAGAAACACGTGCCTGATATCTGGTGAAGCAGAAAGAAAACAAAACACTCCCATGGTAATGCTCTATTTCATAACCTGATCAGTGATAGCACAGATGCTCACCTTATTCCCAGCCTTTAAACGGTGTTAGCGTTACATACACTCTTTTGTATGTATAATATATTTTATCATTTAAAAATATTAAGGCAGTCTATCATTAAACACCCGGATTCCAGAAGTCAAGACGATCTGTGTTAATTTTCCAGCTTTGCCACTTACTAGATGCACGATCTTGGGTTGGACATTCAACCTCCCTTCACCCCAGTCTCCTTAGAAATAAAGTGAGCTTAATAATCATGACTACCTCTAAGATTGTTGGGAAGAATAATTCGTTAATACATGTGAAGTGCAGAAAATAGGGTCTGGCATACAGTAGGCATACAATAAGTGTTAACTATTGTTAGCATATATATTCTCAAGTATGTTAAAATGTATCTGTGTGTATAGGTATTAATATAGCTACACAGGGCTCTGGAGCTAGGCATAGACAAATGGCAGCAGGTAATAAACCAAAATGTGAACAGGAATTATATCTGGATAGTTGGGTGTGGGAAATGTTATTGTTGTCTTCCTTATACTTTTTTGTACCTCCCAAACTTTCTGTAATGAGCCTGATTAACTTTTGCAAACAGAAAAAAACCTCTCAAAAATTTCATCAGTACATAGCGACCTCATCAATATTAAATCATCAAAATGGAAATGTAAACACATTTAAAAGGGACAATAAGAGCTGCCTAGTCCCAGGACATATCTGCCTACGGAAGGCCCAGAGAGGTGTGGGGCCTGGTGGAGAAATCCCTTTGCTCTGCCACTTCAGTCTCTCCTTAGTTTGAGGACATCCCACCGTCCCTCTGTTGCCTGGAGTGACCATCCCCCACCAGACCACTGTGTCCTACAGTGGCCTGGCAAAGAGGCTGGTGGAGGAAGGGCTGAGCTCTTGAGGGCCTCTGAAAAGCCAAGACCATTTCATTCCTCTCTCCTCTCCTGTCAGGTTGTAGGAGATGGCATTAGTACCAGCTCAGTGAAGCCCCAGCTGCTTCTGAGGGGCTGCTTTCCAGCTCGTGGGTGGAGGAGGGCGGCAGCCCCAATTGCACCCAGTGTAGGAGAGAGGGTGAGGGCTGGTACGCATCTATGGGGAGTTGGGGGAGGGAACCAGACTCAAGGGACTGCCCAGGCTGGCTTCTGGGAGGTGGCTGCAGAGACTGGTGGGAGGGGAAAGCAGAGATGGGATTCAGCCCAACTCAACTGGAGCTGGGGAAGCGAGGGAGGCTGGGATCTGGGCTGGATCAGTGCCAGGGCCCTGGGACAGAAATAGGCCAGGCCAGTGGGTTTCCAGATCAGTCCTGCTCTGCCTGCCTGGCTAGGCCACTCATAAGCAAGGAGCCATGTGGACGCTGGAGAGGGCAGCTCTGTCAGCATCCGGTGGGCAGAAAGATGGGGCAGTCAGAGCCAGGGCACCACTGCCATCACCCTCTGCCCCCTCATTGGCCATGTCTTTATAGGACTTATCACAGCTGATGTTATATTAGATGTTTGTTGTTTACTGACTGTCTCTCCTCTCTAGAAAGGACACTCTTCAAAGGCAGGGACTTTGTCTCTTCTCTTCACTGCAGCACCCCAAGGCCCCAGAACAGTGTCTGGCACATAGTAGGTGCTTGATTAGTCTTTTTTCATAGTAGGTGCTTGATTGGTCTTTTTTGAGTGGACAAGTGAATGACCAACACCCCCTCCCTGATGCGGGACTCGCAAGGTAGACAGGGAAGGCAGGCAGTAGTAATTACCTTCATTTTGGTAGATGAGAAAGTGGAGGCTCAGAGAGGTTAAAGGACTTGCTTAATGTCACACAGCTAGGAAATGGCAGATCTTAGATTCAAACCCAGGAGTCACAAACTTGATTTTATTTTTTAATATTATACTGCCTCTTTGAAAGAAAGAAAGTGAGTTGGCTGCCAGGCAGGTGCCACATGGGCATCCTGTGGGTGCATGTGCTACAAATATAAAGGCCATACCATGCTGAGTGAGTCCTGGGATGGGACTGGGGGACTTCTCTCCACTGCTGGTGACACTTATTTGGGAAAACTGAAGGCTTTGGTCACGTGGGGCTGCTGAAGGCCTTGCCTCTACTGAGTGAAATCTGACCCAGCCATTCCTACTGACCGGGCCTCGATGTTCCAAGGTATGAAATGTGTAGAGAGAATGGGAATAGTGTTTCAACTTAGGCTTGGTGACCACACTGCATGGGGCCTCCTTTGGTGACTGGGTTACAGCTCAAACTGGGGAACAAATGCCAGCCAAAGGACCAAATATGGGCTGGCAGTGGGCAGAAAACATGTAGAAGGCCCCAACTTCTAGAGAGGCTGGCATAGGTCACTTCTCTGCATCCATTGGGGCCTGTCTCCCTTCCATGCCATCCCTGAGTGACCTAACCATCCAGGAGGGCGACCATGCCAGCCTCTACAGGGCAGAGGGGCTAGGATGAGGCAGCCCATTTCCCATGTCATGAAGAATGTTCTGGTCTGTCTGCCCTCCCAGGAAGTGAGTAAATGGGCTTTGGACCTCTCCTCACATCCTACAACCCCCTAAACAGAGACATTTTGGCTGGGATAGAGAATTCTTTCCTCTGGGTCTGAAGCAGCTGTTCCACTTAACCAGGCCAAATATTGTCCTCAGGCCCTCTGAGAGCAGAGCCTGTCACCTTCCTTCCCAATGGAAAGCTCATGGCTCTTGGAGTGCTCTACTGCTAGGATGTAAGACAGACAGACAGACACACACACACACACACACTTTGGCCTGGAACCTGAAAGCTCACCTCCCTAAAGCATGGAGCTTTAGAGTCCTATCTAGAGTCTAGGGCAGGGCTGCTCGCTGGTGGCTGAGTCTGCCCCGACTTGTGGGGCCCAGAGGAGAAGATATGGCTAGAGGCTCCCAGATTGCTGGGTAAAATGTGGGAAGTATCTTAGAGGGAGGTACCCTCACCCTGGCCATTGCCTGATCCAGGCCTGCAAAGGAGAGCAGAGAAAGGCTGGCTCAGCAGACCTTGTGAAGCCTAGCCTGACCAGTAGAAAAAGCTTGGATGGTAGGAAGAGGCTTCCTTGGTGGGCCCGAGGACCCTTCCCTGGGGTTGGGCAGGTGGCAGCTATGGAGGCTTTGAACTCTTGCCTGGAAGCCTGGTTTCCCTAGGCCTGGTTGGCTGAGAAGGGAGGGATTGGAACTTGGGGCTGATGGACAGGTGGTGGCCGGAAGGAGGCAGCATGTCAGGATGGTGCAGCCTCAGTGAGAATAAGGACAGGGCAGAGGGTGTGGGAGGCAGGTGTGCAGATAGGTCTGGGGGGAAGTGGGGAAGGGTGGCCACTTGCACTCAGAGCTGACTGAAGGGGCCTGATGGGCCTCACAATGGCCCTGGGTCCTTTTCCTTGTGGCTTCCGGCTAGTGGGCTAGGCATGCTGGGCCATTAATAAAACCCTGGGGAAACTGAGGACCCAAGGAGAAAGGCGAGGGCCAAACTAGGACTCTGGAGCCCTCCCTGGCTGTGGACTTGCTCTAGCAACATGCTGGGATAATCCCAAGCAGCAGTGTTTGGTGACAGCTTCCCAACTGTTGTTGTGCCACATGTGTTACAGGTCTCTGGGGGTGCTAACCCCCTCAGCCCTCAGGGAGACAAAGTGAGGCCCGAGGGGGCCCTAGCCTCCAGGGCCCCTCCCCCAACTTTGCCATATAAATGGTGTTGCTTTTCCTCTGTGGGCCCTGAACAAAAAAGGCTGGGAGAGGGAGACAAAGGCAGGGAGGAGCAAGCAGGGACCAGGAGTCAGCCACAGCTGGGACGCCTCAGGCCAGATCCCTGGCCCCAGCTCCCATCCTGCTCCTGCCCCCTCTCTGCCCCTCCTCTGTACCCTTCTGTCTTTTGCTGGTTTTCTCCATGTCTGCCCTGTCTCCCTTGCCCTTTGTCTCTGGTTTTGTCTCTGTTTCTCCATCTCTTTGCCTCTAGGCTTTTCCTTGTCCTATCTCCCGGTCTCAGTATCTCTCTGTTTCTGAGTCTGTTTCTCTTGTCCAGTCTCTATCTCCCTCTTTCTGGTTCTCACTGGCTCCACCTTTCTCTATCTCCCTTTATCTCTCTCTCTCTCTCTCTCCTCTCTCTCTCTCTCTCTCTGCCTCTTACAGCTGCTCTGCCTTTAACGCTGTGTGTGTGAGACCTGCTCTGCTCTGCTCCCTGTGCCTGGCTGGCAGCTCCTGGAAGCTGGAAGCAGGGTGGCGACTCCCACTGTCCCCTCACAGAATTAACTGGAAGCCCAAACTGCAGGGCTCCATGGCCCAGTGGGTTCACTCAGGCCTGCTCGGGATCCAGGGGCTGGAGCAGTGCCTGCCACCCCTGTTAGGGGAAGAGGCAGAGACACAGGCAGACAGAGGCACAACCCCCATGGCAAATCACCCCACAATATTCCCCAAGACCTCCCCAGGCTACCTCCTTCAGTGAAGCTTATTCACATAAGCTGCTCAGATTGCAGCCTATACCTGGCCTCATGGTCAGGCCTGTGTGGGATAGGAAATTGCTAGTCAAAGTGATAAGGCCCAACTGTCAGGAAGGTCTATGCTGCAGCCATGCTGGGACCCTTGGCAGTGGTGCAAATCTGGTATCTGAATTCCAAATCCTAGCTCTACACCTAGTGACTATGTGAGCTTGAGCTAGCAGAGGCACCTCTCTCAGCACTGGTTTCAGGTACCCTAAGGCCTAAACCAAAGGATGGTTTTGAAGATAAAAGAGGATGATGTTTGGAAGGTACAAGTACTGTCCTGGGTACCTAGGAGGAGTTGGCTGCGTGGGACACTCCTCCTTCCCTTCACCTTCCTGCCCACTCGGGCTGTTGATATTAGGGTTAGCCTGAAGGTTGCTGGGTGTCTGTGCACAAGTTAGTGAGGCTCTCTGGGCCTTGGCTTCATCCCTGATTCTTCCAGAGGGTCAGTCGGAGTGAGGTGGTGGCTGCAGTGGCGGCGGGGACAGGGCAAGGGCCTCACTGAGGTTGAGTTGAGTGGTGTGTGGCGAGGGAGATGGGTAGTGGTGGGCAGTCCTGCCTCTAAGAACATGTGCTCTACCTCCCAAGAGGCTCTGAATCATAGACAAACAGCTCTGCAGCTCTGCCTGCCTCATCATCCAGCCCCAGCCAAACTTGGAATTCTCAAAGTTTGTTTTTTCCTATTTTTCATTGCTGTGAATTTCAGAAACGCCCACTGCCAGAGCCAGCCTAAGAGGAGCAATTTCTATCTCACAGAATCTGAGGTCAGGGCTGTTGGGCCCTTGGAGGGTACCTAGGTCAGTCCTCCCTCCCCCTCCCTGCCCCCACAGCCTGACAAATGGGACTTAGAGGCCTAGAAGAGAGGGAGTGACTGGCTACAGGGCCCCCTGCAAGTCGGTGACAGAGCTGGGTTTAGAATCAGGTCTCTTGACTCCCAGCCATGCATTCATTCCAAGTGCGCCCCTGCTCGTTGGCTCATTCACGCTCTGTGTTCTCTCACCCCCTCTGTTTGTCCCCTCTGTTATCTATTTATCTGCCTCTGTCCTTCTCTCTCCCTCCTTCACTATGTAATGCATTCTTCCTTCCTCAACAAGAGTTTGAGCAGTTAAGACTTTCAACTAATTGGAACTTCTTTTAGTGCCCCTCTGCCCCAGGCTGCCAAAGATGAGTGGCCTGTTGGCTGGGCCTGCATGTGGGGGTTCCATCTTCTCTGGAGTAGCCTCCTACTCTCCCCTCAGCCAGGAGATACTGACATCAGATCAGGCCACCAGGCAGGGGGCCAAGCCCCACATGGCTCGAGTTCTTCCTGAGACAGGGCATTAGCAGTTGCTCCTCTTCTCTGCCCACCTGCCTTGCCAAGCAAAGCCTAGCGCAGAACTAGAATTGACACTCACTTCAGTGAAGGGGTAGGATTTGCAGACACCCCCTACCCAGGGAAATCCTGCCAGGTTAGAGACAGAAATGCATACCATCAGGGCCTGGCTCCTGCACACGCTTCCCACTCTCTGCCCTGGACCTCCCAACCAAGCCCAGCCCTGCTCCCAAAAGTCCTGCCGTAGCTCTAAGTAGCAGGGTCGGTGGGCAGAACAAAAGTCCATCTGTCCCCTACTAAAAAGCCAGGTGGGAGCTCCTGCCTAGAGTCACACAGGTGGCATGTACAACACACGGCCAGACATTCTGATGTCAACTTGACACAGATGCCTTGTACCAGAGAAGATGGAGGAGCGTCTGCCATCAGGCACTTTTCCAGTGGGACTGCCCCACCCTGGCATCTGGAGGGAGAGCCCTGGGCAAAGCTTAAGCCTTGGAATAGATAGATCTCAGTTTAAATCCACATTGGGACGTTCTTGCTGGGTGACATTGGCCAAGTTACTTAACCTCTCTAAGCCTCAATTTCCCCACCCATCAATGCCCTGCCCTCTTACTGTTCCAGGCTCTAGGAGGGCAGTACCTACTAAGTACACGCACTTGGAGAGTGCAGGAAGAGATGTCAGGGAAAGAACTCCCACCAGAGGCTGGTGTGTAATGAGGCGGTGAGCGAGGGAGTGAGCAGAAAAGGATTCGGGATTAGCTGACTGGAAACTCAGTGAGTCAGCAACAGGACATGGTGGCCCGAAGAGCTCCTGCATCAACTGATGGCTGGGGGCTGGGTGCAGGGGAGGCATCTCTTCTACTCACTGGGTGTCCCTCTGGAGGTGTGGTGGGTGGGTCATGGCCAAATAGATGTCTGTTTAGAGGAGAGCAAGCTACAGAGGAGACTGACTCCTTGGCCTTCTAAAGTTCCCAGCACTGTCACCAGCCTATACAGTGTCATAGTGCAAGGTGGCAAAAAGCACCTCCTTTGGATGCATGCAGCCTTGTACCAGGGCACATGGCTTAGTGAGTGCAGTGTGAGCTTGATTTCAGCTCCCACTGCCCACTTGGCTGGGTGTCCACATGGCTGTCCTAATGTCCCTACCATTGACTTACCCAAGCTTTTATTCATTTAATAAATGCGAATTGAACTCCTACTATGTGCCATATATAGGCAGTTTCTAAGTCTTGAGGAGAGGCCCCAGAAGCTAGGGATGCTTGCTCTGAAGGAGCAAAGATTACAGCACATCTACAAAGTTCTCTGACTAAAGGCTTTCTAGACTTTTGCTCAGAACTAAGCTTCAAATGAATGGATATTTACTGAATGTCCACAAAAGGGCTGCTCCAAGGTTTCCACTGACTGATTGTGGGCCCTAGCATGAGTCACTGTCTCTCTCTGAGCCTCAGTTTCTCCATCTGCAAAAGAAGGAACCAGGCTAGATGGACTATTAGGAACCTGCTAGCTTCTCAAATCCTGTAGGGTGGCCGGGGGAAGGGAGAGCAGACACTGGTGGTATGGCTCAGAGTGAGGGCCTGGTCTAGAGAATCTTGGTGGCCCTTTTCAGCCCAAGACTCAGCTGGCTTCCCACATTCCTTTCCATCCCTCCCAGCAGTCTTGCTACAGCCACACTAATGTCATCTGCCCTGCAGCCACCATGGCCTCTCTAAGCCCCATGTTTTTGCTCAGGCTGTGCACTCAGCCTGGAGTGCTGTTTCCTATTTCTGCCTAGTGAAATCCCACTCAACGTGAATGTTGCAGAGATGACTTCAGTATAAGATGGATGGAAGGAGGGGTTTGGACTAGATGTTCTCCACCTTCCTCCCAGCCCAGAGTGTCTTGTATTTGCCAGGGAACTCTAGGAAGTGGCTACTGCTGTCCAAGGGATTATGGGGGCCGAGATACCCAGGCCTCAGGCATACAGCTCTGGGTTCTGGGGCTCCTTGTGCTGCCACCATCCAGGGCTTTTCTTCCTGATAGTCTGCTTTTGGGGACATTTCAGAACATGGGCTCTGCTATGTCCTCCAAAATTCGTATGTTGAACCTTAATTTGCAATGCAACAGTATTAAAAGATGGGGCTGCTAGGAGGTAGTTAGGGCATGAGGGTGGAGCCCTCATGAATGGGATTAGTGCCCTTTTAAGAGAGGTTTGAGGGAGGCTTTTTGCCCTTCTACCATGTAAGGACACAACTAGAACTAGAAGGTGCCATCTTGGGAACAAAGAGTGAGCCCTCACCAGACACCAAGTCTGCTGGCACCTTGATCCTGGACTTTTCAGAACTGTGAGTAATAAATTTCTATTATTGATAAATGACTCAGTCTAATGTATTTTGTTATCACAGCCTGAACTAAGACAGGCTCTGAAACCAGATTAAGCCCTCGTTCACAACCCAAATCTGCCCCCTTTCTAACTATGCAATTTCAGATCCCTCAGGTCCCATTTGAGAGCTTCAGTTTCACCCTCATCAAGAGTCTGTGTCAGTTGCCTGACAAAGCTTGGGAGGCCTGACTCGTTTTGTCTGCCAGCATTCTGCTGAGTCAGGCTCTTGCCCCTCTAGTCTCTCGCTTCTGTCCTACAAGTGTGTCCTGATTTACAAAGCAAAAGGCATCATTCTTTGCTTTGGAAGCTTTTCCCATGATTTCCCCTGAGAATTTCTCTGACCATCCCCCTTCCCCAATCGCACCTCCTTTGCTCTCTCTGGACCCTTTGCACTGTCATCCATACTCTCTGGGCCCGTCAGCTCCACATGGGTAGCACCAGTAGAGCCCTCACACACACAGCAAGCCCCACCTCAGCCAAACCTGGGGCTCCTAGCCTTGATAAATCTGTGGCAGGATGTTGAGGGGAGGCATCCCTATCTCCCCATGGCTCCTGTGTCCTCAGGAAGTGAGCTGGACCCTCGCTAGGGCTCTCTTTCTTGCCCTGCATTTTCTCTGTTTTCCCGCTTTTAATGCAGTTGGCTGTCATTCGTGCTTCCCAGGCAGGGTACTCCCCTTTGGCGACAGATAACACAGGGCTTAATAACATAGATGTTTTAATCTGGCAGGCCTAGATCTGTTCCCGGATCTGTCACTTTCTACCTTGGAGACTTTGGGCATCCGGTTTGGCTTTTCTGACTCTCACTTTACCCACCTGCAAAATGGGGTCCATGTTCATAGCACCCCTCAAAGGATCTGTGAAGATTCAGTGGATTGTGCACAACGCCTGCTTGTCATATAGCAAGCGCTTGACTGATGGCAACTGCCTGTTTAGAAAAGCATTTTCTGAAATGTCAGGTGGATTGTGGACACTCAGTACATATTCGTTGAATTGAGGCTTGATTCTGAGCAAAAGTTAAGATGCAGCTGCCTTCGGTCAGAGATCTTTGCAGAGACCTTTGTAGGGCCCCACAGTTTGCCTTATTTGTCTGTTCCATGACATGGCCACCTGCTCCCCACCTCCCATCACCTGCTTCCCCACCGAAGGTTCAGCAGGAGTTGCTGAAAGGGCCTTGTGGCCAGGGTGAAAAGAGCAGGTTCTACCGAGGGCTAGGTTCCTGGGGTGCTTGTGGCATCAGAGGTATTGAATGCAGGCTGGGAGGGCCCTAGGGAGCGAGTGGGGTCTGAGAGCATAGGCCTAGCCTGGTTGAAGGCAAAAAGCAAGGCTCTAACACAAGGCTGACTTGGGCTCAGGTCCTAGTGCTGCTATTTATTGGCTGGGTGACCGGAAGCCATTCTCCTGTCTGTGAAGTGGGGACGATAGTGCCTGCCATGTTCACCACACAGGCTGGGGGTAAGAATGCAGTGAGATAGCAAAAATGTGTGGAAACGTTGGAGGGTGGGACCCACGTGCTCTGAGTCTGGCCAAATTGGATCTCTGAACAAGTTTTACAGAAGGCAACAGGGTAAAGAAGACAGCATAGACCTGGGCTCAAATCCTGGCTCTGTACCTTGGTGGTGGTGTATCCCTGGGCAAGTCACTAAACTTCTCTGTGTCTCTGTCTCCACATTCGTAGAACAGGAATAGTACTATAGTACCTACCACATTGCTGCGAGAGGGCAATGTAATGGTGCATAAAGCACAGTCAGCCTGTAGGAGATGACCAGGCCCACTTAGAAAGTCCCAGAGGCAAATCTGGGAGGTGCCAAGGCAGGCATAAATGGTGAGTAGTCAACTGTTGCTAACCATCAAACACTGCCAGAGTCCCTTTCCCTTGCCAGGTCCTGAGCTTGGTGCTGAGGACGCCTGGAGGAATCACAGGGCCCATCACCAAACAGCCCATCTCCTGGCTGGGTTGGATCAGCCTCTGGTAAGTCTTGTGCCCTGGCAGCTATCTCAGGCCTGTCTCCCCTTCCAGGGGGTGCTTAGTCTAGCCTTTTGCATTCTAGAGCCCACCATGTGGCCCACTATGCTGATACAGCTCCAGGAGAAAATTCTCCTCTGCCATCCCCAGAACATGGTTCCTCCCTCCCTGGCTCAAACCCCGAATCTTGCTTGGAACAAATGCAATGAGAGTGTCCAGCACTGAGAAGGCCTTTGAGACCCATTGCCCCCCTGTTCTGGATGCCCAGGGCGTAGGGCCCCTGCCCTCACGGAGATCGTGCTTTAGTGGGGGAGACAGAAGAACTCAAATAGAGGTACGTGCTGTGAAGGAGCTATTTTCACAGAAGAAGCTAAGGCTATTTTCAATCGGGTGGTGAGGAATTCTTCCCATTGGACAGTTGGAGAGACAGAGGAACAGACTGATCCAAGGTCATGCAGCAAGGTTCTGGCAGAAATTAGGACAAGCTGGGCACAGCAGCTTACACTGTAATCTCAGTACTTTGAGATCCGGCGGCCGAGGGGGGCGGATCATTTGAATTGGAGACCAGCCTGGGCAATGTAGCAAAACTCCATCTCTACAAAAAAACACAAAAATGTTCCAGGTGTGGTGGCATGCACCTGTAGTCCCAACTACTTGGGAGGCTGAAGTGGGAGGATAGCTTGAGCCCAGTAGGTTGAGGCTGCAGTGAGCCACGATCTCACCACTGCCTTCTAGCCTGGGTGACAGAGTGAAACTCTGTCTGAAAAGAACCCCCCCAAAAAACAAACAAACAAAACGAGGGGCAGATCCCAGAGGTCTACAGCCCTGTGCACTGAGCTGTCTCCAGGGGCTCCTCAAATTGTCTCATTCACCTTGTCCTGTTTGTACAACACCTCCACATGGCCCCATGGCATCTCAGCTCTTTCCTCTCTTGGGCAGCAGAGGCTTCTGGGATGACCTAAAGGTTTAGGTCATCCCAGAGGTCGACCAGGGTTCCCTTGGGTCCCTGTGCTGTTGCAGGGAGGAGGCTTGGGGCCCTAGGCAGTGGGAGTGTGTTGGGGGCCAGGAACTTGCATGGACAAATGGTGTCTGTGAAAACATTGGCTGCTGACAGCTCCAGCCAACAAGGCCCGCACAGTCCAGATGTGGCCTCACCCACTTCCCTCCTGCAACAGCAGATTTACAAAGAACCACACAGCCCATCTCAGAGAAACAAGATTGCAGGGTTGGAAGGGGCAGGAAGGACCACCCAGTCCAATCCACGGGAAGTTAGCGGCTCTGTCCTCTGCCTTCAAGGTTGTTTGAACAGCAGGGGTCACTCCTGGGCTGAGAGTGTCCTGGGAAAGGTGAGGCCATGGCTTTCCTAGTGAAATATTCCAGGTTTCCTGTCCAGAAACGAGAACTGAATCCAGGGGTGGAACCCATGGCCTGACTCTACCAGATCTCCCAGGAGGGAGTGGGCTCCTTGCTCCTGCAGGTGTGTGGGCAGGGACTGCACTCCTAGAGCAGACCAGAGGCATTCTATATAGGGCATTCTGGCATATGATAGGGGTGGAACCTGAGGCCTTCTTTCTGATTCCTGGCAAATCCACAACCCTAGGCCCCAAAGCGCGCTGGCGCTCATTGCTTTGAGATGCAGGGCACTCCAGTCCACTCCCACCTCCAGCGGTAGCACGGTCTGGAACCTGCTTCCTCCAACCTCCCCTTAACTGAGTGGGCCCAGCCCAGGGTCTTGATGGGAACATTCTCTCCCCCATCCCCCCACCGACACTTCTCCTAATGCATCCTCTCTGGCCGGCTGAGAACCGCAGACGGCGCTGTGACATGAGGGGAGATAAGGGGGCTCTCACATTTCCCCGGCTGGGCTCCTGGGCCGCCAGCATTCACGCTGGCTGATTTCAACATGAAAGGGCCCCTTGAGAAGGAGAGCCCCCTCCCTTTCCCCCTTCCCTCTGCTAAGCCCCACTCGGCAGCTAACCACTGTCTGAGCCGCCCTCTCTCTGGAGCAGCCGCTCGCCTGCCTGCCAAGCCTTCCCCCAACTGCTTCAGCCTCACCTCGGCCACCTCCATCCTCTAGGATGGGAATCCCCAGCTCTCCTGCTACACACACACACACACACACACACACACACACACACACACACCATGGCTGCTTCCCCACCCCCTCCCCCCACCAGCACCATACTAGAGAGGAGAAACAGCGGGTGAGATTGCAGTCTCAGCCCGTGACACAAGGTTGGGGGGGGTGGGGGGTGGGGGTGGTCTGGAGATACAGGGGAGTTGACCAACCACAGGCCACTATGTTGAACAAATCTTCATGGGAGACTGCCCAGAGGAGAGGAGGTCTCCCAGCCCCAAATGCAGAGAGAGGCACCAGGATGTTTGAGGACCCAAGGGCTAAACACCCAGGCTCTTTTCCTTAACTGCCTGAGACAAGCACCCTTCAAAAATCCACTGAAACATCTCATGTTTCTGCCACCAGAGGCCTTCCAGGTATCTGCCCTAAATCTTTTATATTGCAACTTTTAAAACCTTTTATTTTGAACTAATTTTAGACTTACAGAAATATTGCAAAAAATGGAACAGATTGCTTTCGTACACCCCTCACCTAGCTTCCTAATATTAATATCTTACATAACTATGGTACAGTGATCAAAACCAATAAATTAACATTGGCTCAACACTATTATCGGAACTACAGATCTTATTGGAATTTCCCATTTTCCCCCTCACATCTTATTTTCTGTTCCAGGATCCTATCCTGAATCCCACATTGCATTTGGTTGTTATTTCTCCTTAGTCTTTTCCAATCTACGACAGTTTCTCAGTCTGTCGTCATCTTTCATGATCTTCATGCTTTTGAAGAGTGCCAGTCAGGTGTTTTATAGAGTCCCCAGATTCAAATTTGCTTGGTGTTTTCTCCTGACCTGAGGGAGGCTACGATTTTTGGCAAGAATACCACAGAAATGGTATTGGGTCCATCTCAGCACCCCATAGCAAGAGGCTCATAATGTCCATGTGTCTTATGACTAGTGGTGTTTACCTTGATTACTTGGTTAAGTTGATGTCTGCAGGGTTTATCCACTCTAAAGTTACTATAGTTCCTTTTTTAGCTGATAAATATCTTGGGACTATGCAAGTCCTGTTTCTCCTCAACGTTCACCCACAATTGTGGCATTCATCAGTGGATCCACCAGTTCCGCCTTCTCTCCTGTTTTTTATTCAGTTTCTTTTTTTTACTTTTATTTTAGTTTTATGGGTACATGTGCAGATTTGCTATATAGGTAAATTGTGTGTTATAGGGGTTTGGTGTACAGATTATTTTATCACCCATGTAGTAAGCATAGGTAGTTTCTCAACCCTCACCCTCCTCCAACCCTCCACCCTTAAGCTGATATTTATTTTATTCTGTGGGTTAAAATCCAGTATTATCTCCCCCCTTAAGGAGGTAAAGTATAATTCTCCATTCTGTAAATATGGGCTGTGCATAGTGACTTCCTTCCAAAGAGTACAGAAGAGGGAACAAAGTAACATGGAGAAACCTGACAAACACTGCCTCAGCCAGGTGATCAAGGCTAACATTATCAGCTAACAGCCTGTACCATTGATAAGATGTGTCAAGAAGGGCATTTCACCTCTGTGATATTCCTCCCGGACCCATTCCCCATTTTAACCATGAGAAAAAAAAATTATGATTTTTCAAATTCAAATTGAGGAGCATTCTACAAAGTACCAAACCAATACTCCTTAAAACTGTCGAAGTCATCAAAAGCAAGAAAAGTCTGAGAAACTTTGCAAGAAAGTGGAGCCTAGGCCGGGCGTGGTGGCTCAAGCCTGTAATCCAGCACTTTGGGAGGCCGAGACGGGCGGATCACGAGGTCAGGAGATCGAGACCATCCTGGCTAACACGGTGAAACCCCGTCTCTACTAAAAAATATAAAAAATTAGCCGGCGAGGTGGCGGGCACCTGTAGTCCCAGCTACTCGGAGGCTGAGGCAGGAGAATGGCGTGAACCCGGGAGGCGGAGCTTGCAGTGAGCTGAGATCCGCCACAGCACTCTAGCCTGGGCGACAGAGCGAGACTCCGTCTCAAAAAAAAAAAAAAAAAAAAAAAGAAAGTGGAGCCTAAGGAGAGGTGATGAGTAAATGTAATATGATATATCCTGGATGGGATTTTGGAACAGGTAATGGTCATTAAGTAAAAACTAAGGAAATATGAATCAATTATGGACTTCAATTAATAACAATGTATCAATATTGGCTCATTAGTTGTAACAAGTGTACCATACTAATGTGAGATGTTAATAGGAGAAGCTGAATGTGGAATATATGGGAATTCTAATATTTTATTTGTCCCTTTTCTGTAAATCAAAAACCACTCTAAAATAAAAATAAGTTATTAAAAATCCAATACCATATTTATTTTCTGCCCAAATTGTTCCTACTTTGGCTATTAGGACCTCCTGCAGGTTGGCTCCTGTGCTCCTTAGACAAGCTCCCATTATTTTTCATTTTACTTTATTTTATTTTATTTTATGAGCACTTCCTTATTTTCTGGCACCACAAGATGGTCCAGGCTGATCTTGGATTTTCCCTGTCCTAGCCCTGACCCAGCCATTTCTTCAAGGAGCCCTGGTTCCTTTTATTGGAGGATGGTATCAGAAGAAACCAAGCTGTGGGCACTCGATGCAGTCATTGCTACTAGGATGTCATTGCTTCTAGGCTCTCTGCGCTGACATAGCTGGGAATATATGTGTATATACCAACTCATCTTGCTGCAATTTAAAAAATGTTATTTACTTTTGTTCTGCCCTCGAGAGATATACTTCACTTACCGTAACTGCCTCATGATATTCCTTAGCAAGGATGAAAAAAACTTAAATTTTTTTTTTTACATGAATGTTCACAGCAGCTTTTTTTTTTTTATTTTTTATTATACTTTAAGTTCTAGGGTACATGTGCACAATGTGCAGGTTTGTTACACAGGTATACATGTGCCATGTTGGTGTGCTGCACCCATTAACTCATTATTACATTAGGTCTATCTCCTAATGCTATCCCTCCCTCTGTCCCCCACCCCATGACAGGCCCCGGGGTGTGATGTTCCTTGCCCTGTGTCCAAGTATTCTCATTGTTCAGTTCCCACCTGTGAGTGAGAACATGCAGTGTTTGGTTTTCTGTCCTTGTGATAGTTTGCTCAGAATGATGGTTTCCAGCTGCATCCATGTCCCTACAAAGAACATGAACTCATCTTTTTTATGGCTGCATAGTATTCCATGGTGTATATGTGCCACATTTTCTTAATCCAGTCTATCATTGATGGACATTTGGGTTGGTTCCAAGTCTTTTGCTATTGTAATAGTGCCGCAATAAACATACATGTGCATGTGTCTTTATAGTAGCATGATTTATAATCTTTTGGGTATATACCCAGTAATAGGATCGTTGGGTCAAATGGTATTTCTAGTTCTAGATCCTTGAGGAATCACCACACTGTCTTCCACAATGGTTGAACTAGTTTACATTCCCACCAACAGTGTAAAAGCATTCCTAGTTCTCCACATCCTCTCCAGCATCTGTTGTTTCCTGACTTTCTAATGATTGCCATTATAACTGGTGTGAGATGGTGTCTCACTATGGTTTTGATTTGCATTTCTCTGATGACCAGTGATGATGAGCATTTTTTCATGTATCTGTTGGCTGCATGTCTTCTTTTGAGAAGTGTCTGTTCATATCCTTTGCCTACTTTTTGATGGGGTTGTTTGTTTTTTTCTTGTAAATGTGTTTAAGTTCTTTGTAGATTCTGGACATTAGCCCTTTGTCAGATGGGTGGATTGCAAAGATTTTCTCCCATTCTGTAGGTTGCCTGTTCACTCTGATGGTAGTTTCTCTTGCTGTGCAGAGTTTAATTAGATCCCTTTTGTCAATTTTGGCTTTTGTTGCCATTGCTTTTCATGTTTTAGTCATGAAGTCCTTGCCCATGCCTATGTCCTGAATAGTATTGCCTAGGTTTTCTTCTAGGTTTTTACGGTTTTAGATCTTACATTTAAGTCTTTAATCCATCTTGAATTAATTTTTGTATAAGGTGTAAGGAAGGGATCCAGTTTCAGCTTTCTACATATGGCTAGCCAGTTTTCCCAGCACCATTTATTAAATAGGGAATCCTTTCCCTGTTGCTTGTTTTTGTCAGGTTTGTCAAAGATCAGATGGTTGTAGATGTGTGGTGTTATTTCTGAGGTCTCTGTTCTGTTCCATTGGTCTGTATCTCTGTTTTGACACCAGTACCATGCTGTTTTGGTTACTGTAGGCTTGTAGTATAGTTTGAAGTCAAGTAGTGTGATGCCTCCAGCTTTGTTCTTTTTGCTTAGGATTGTCTTGGCTATGCGGGCTCTTTTTTGGTTCCATATGAACTTTAAAGTAGTTTTTTCCAATTCTGTGAAGAAAGTCATTGGTAGCCTGATGGGAATGGCATTGAATCTATAAATTATCTGTGGCAGTATGGCCCTTTTCACGATATGGATTCTTCCTATCCATGAGCATGGAATGTTTTTCCATTTGTTTGTGTCCTCTTTTATTTCGTTGAGCAGTGGTTTGTAGTTCTCCTTGAAGAGGTCCTTCACATCCCTTGTAAGTTGGATTCCTAGGTATTTTATTCTCTTTGTAGCAATTGTGAATGGGAGTTCACTCATGACTTGGCTCTCTGTCTGTTATTGGTGTATAGGAATGCTTGTGATATTTGCACATTGATTTTGTATCCTGAGACTTTGCAGAAGTTGCTTATTAGCTTAAGGAGATTTTAGACTGAGACGATGGGGTTTTCTAAATATACAATCATGTCATCTGCAAACACATGACCTATGGGGCTCCCTTTTGGGCCTAACTAAGAGTCTTGTCTGAGACCAAAAATGTTTAAAAAGTTCACGTTTCAAGCTCCCATTCCCTCCCACACCCCATTCCTGTGTATACACACACAAACAGACATACATACACGCACATCCTCCCAAGTCTGCGTAGGGTGTGTGAGTATGTATAAGGGTGGATGTGAGAGTATCTGTGTAAGAAACAGAGAAAAAAGAGTAGAGGAAGAAAGAGAAGAGAAGAGAGAGAAAGTGAGAGAAAGGAAAAAAGAGAGAAAGAAGAGACTGTCAGGAGTGAGAATTTCCCAGGTTTCCAAGGGGCTGATTAATCCCTTTAAATGAAGGTGTGTTAGCAACTGGCATCTGTCAATGTGCCTTTACATCTGTCACTGAGCAGGACAGAGCTGAGGGGCTGTAGCTCTGAAGAAAGAAAAATATTTGCTGGTAATAAATGTGAATGCCAAGCAAACTGCTCCAGGAAAGTTAAAGCCACCATGTTCTTATCCACTCCCCTGTCCCCTGTCCCAAGCCTCCATAGTATAGCACTTGGAGTTTTCCAGCCAGGTCCCCAACTGTCCAAAGGAGAAATCTGGGAGCCATCTTCTCCATTTTTCTCACCCTCACCTCTGCATCCATGCAATTAAAACAAAGTGAGTCTACCACTTCAATATCTCCCGAGTCTCTCTGCTTGTCTCCAGCTCCACTGCTGGCAAAGTCAGTTGCCCATTATCTCTCACTGCTACTAGTGCAACAGCCTCTACATTGGGCCCCCTGCTTTCGATTCTGTCTCTTCTAACCCAGAAGACACCAGGGATTGGAAAAGTCATTCTATAAAGCAAATCTGATCTTGTCATACCCCTGCTTGAAACTATGTGGCCCAGTGACTAAAGTTCACACTATATTCAAGGGAGTGTTCACAGTTCAGAAGCAGGTCAGTACATAGTAAGTCCCTGTATGCTAACCACTGGGACCAAAAGAGGAGCCAACACAATTTCAGCCCTTGCAGGGCGCCTGCTACAGCTTTCAGGCCAGCTATCATGCTTTCATTCAACAGGCAGCACTAGCCACTCACTCCGTGTGGTACCACAGGACATGATAGAGACGTCAACCACTATTTGAACAATTAGACTATAGGTTTTGTTAGTATCCCACTCTTCTCTGTAGCTCATGGTGTAACACAGGGTCTGGTATATAGCAGAGGTCTTGATTCATATCAATAGATTGAATGAATGGAGGATAGATGGATAGATGGGTGGATATATGCATGAATGGATGGATGGATGGATGGAGAATGGATGGATAGATGGATGAGTGGGTGGATGGATGGATGAATTGGTGGATTGATGGACTGAGGAGTAGGTAGATGGACAGATGAATAGGTTGAATGAATGAAACAAGATACAGCAGTATAGATTGAGATTACTAAATTAGAGAATACTAGAGGAGGAAACAGACTTAAACTTGTCCAAAGTCACACTTTTGACAGGAACCCCAAGAATCAGGGGTGACTTTCATCTCCATTTTATAAACAGATGAGCAAACAGTGGTTCATAGATGTGAAGTGACTTGCTTGAGGTCCCATAGTAATCAGTGAGACAGAGATTGAAAGCCTAAGCCTGCGTGGCTCCAAAGCTTGTGTTCTTTCCATAATCTCACATCAAAAATAGCATGGGGCTCCCCATTATGTCAGCTTAGGCGGTGGAGGTTGAATATGAATTTTGTCTGATGGACCTAAACTTAAGTCTAACTTTTTAACATTTGCAATCCTTCATTCATTTAAAAAATATTTCCAGAGTACCCATTGTGTGTGTGTGTGTGTGTGTGTGTGTGTGTGTGTGATTATAAAAGGTCAGACAGATCTGGAATCTTTGCTCTATCACTGGAAACATTATGACCTCTCCATTCTTCACTTTCCTCATCTGTAAAATGGAGATAATAGCCACACCTAGTTCACAGGCTTGCTGTAGGTACTAAATGAGCATATGCCTATAAAACACTTATCATGCACTGCCACACACATACTTACCCTGAGTGCCTGTCCTGGAACCAGGTACTGAGATGCAGGGCTGAGCCAAGTCTGTGTGGCCCCTGCCTTTGCCTTCAGGAAGCTGAGTGAAGGGGACAAAAGTTGCAGAAAGCAACATATCACCCATGGAATATGATGTGAAGGAAAAAAAACAAAACCCAGGAGCTATAGGAGAAAAATCCGGAATGATGGACCTAACTTTGATGGGGTGGTGTTATAGGGTATGATCTTTCTGAGAAGACGACATTTCAGCTGCAACTGAAGAAAGAGAAACAGCCAACTTTGCAGAGTAGAGAAAGAACATTCCAGGCAGGGAAAACAGCAAATGCAAAGGTCCTGAAGTGGGAATGAGCTTGGTGAATTCCTGGGGCAGCAGAATAGGCTGAAGTCGAGTGGGGGATGGGGATGAGGTGGGAAAAGTCACGGGAAAGGCAGATGGAGCCAGCTCATGTGGACCCTGGACTTTTATCTAAGTATCATGAGAAGCCACAGGAGGATTAAATCAGGAAAGTGACAGGACCTGATTTACATTTCAAAAGGACCCCTCTGCTGCTAGGGGGAGAGCAGATTGTAGGGGGCTGGTCTAGAGCAAGGAGTCCCTGTGTGGAGGCCATTGCTGGGGTCCAGGGTGGTGACCACAGAAGTGGAGACTGTGGAGACATTCGTAGCACATGAGGTATTTCTTGCCTCCTTTCTTTCTTCATCGCTCCACATTCCATCTGTCTCAAATCCTCTGTCCTATCATCTGGTCCCCTCTCACCACCTCCACTGTCTCTACCCTGAGGATTACCCTTCCACCCTGCCTGCCACAGCCTATTCTCTGCGTTTCAAGGTTGCAAGCCGGAGGGGTCTGGTGAAACCCAAGTAACATCCCTCCTATGGCTCCTCATCTCTCTAAGAGTAAAGCCAAAGTCATCACGGTGGCCACAAGGTCCTCCAAGATCTTGTCTCTCATTACCTTCTGCCCTCACGTCCTGTTCCTTCTCTCTGCTCAGTCAGCTCCAGCGCTGGCCTCCTCGTAGCTCTTCAAGAAATTCCTGCACACAACCAACTCGGGTGTTTTGTGTGGACTGTTTTGTCCACTTAGAATGGTCTAGATATCTTCATGGTTCACCTCCTTCGCTCCTTCAGAGCTTTCTCAAATGTCACTTTCTCAGTGTGACCTACCTGGTCACCTACAACCTCCCCTCACACATCCTGACCCTCTTTCCTCCTGCTTTTTTCTTACCCCACAGCACGTATCACCATCAACCACATGAAATGTTTATTTCTCTTGTTTACTTTTTGCCTCCTCACTAGATTACAGGCTCTACGATTAGAGGGATCTTAGCTATTTTGTTCATGGATGCATCTTAAGCACCTAGAACAGTGCTTGTCACATAGTAGAAGCTCAATAGATGTTTGTCAAATGAATATCTTGTTGAGGGAAATAAAGCAAATGTGTTGTGGGGGAAAAATAAGGTGATAGACGGGAGAAAGTTTTTCTGCATGTGTTGTAAAGCTAGACACAAACAAAGGGTGGCTATTGCTAGTTGTATTATCATGCATGTGTGCATGTGTGTGTGTGTGTGTAAGAAGCTGTTCATTTGCTCAGGGTATGGGGGGATCATTCATCATTTTCCCTAACATCCTTTCCAGCAAATATCAACTTGTCAACCTCCTTCAGTGGTGGCTGGTGTGGAGAGCTTCCTTTAAACTTGCCAGCCCACCAACCCTGTGATATTTATTATAGCCTGCCCCAGCACCCCCGACTCTGTTTGTGTTTATGTCTGGCTAGTGTCTGGCCACCTTGACTCTACAAGCATCTTCAGTGGGCATCTGCACCCATACTGAGGTGGGTGGATGTTAATAAAGGTTCCGCTTTCGAATCCAGCTTTCAAATTCTACCTTTGAATACCAATTCTAAACTGAGTAACTTTGGACAAATGACTGAACCTCTCTGGGCTCCAGCTTAGTCACCTGTATAGCAGAGATGATAAGAATTCCTCTCTCATGGGCTTGCTCGGAAGGTGGCACAAGTGGAATGGACCAGTCTCATGAACTAGAAAGCAGCAAGCACGGAAAGCAGATTGAGAGCCCTGTCTTAGAATAGGGCCTCATTCAGGATGTTGAGTCTTTCAATTGAGAGCAAGTCAGTTTCTCTGAGGTTCTTCTGAGGGAGACAGGCACCAGGCTGCCCCCAGCTCTGTTACTATTCACTGAGTGCTCCCTCGTGCTGGACACTGTGCTAGGCATGCCACATGCATTGGCTCAGCTAATCTTCCCAGGAGTGCTGTGAGCTAAGTAACAATACAATCCACTTTACAAATGAGAAAACTGAGGCTTAGAGAGGTGAAATGATTTGTAGAGCTACTCATGGTGAAGCAGGGATGTTGCCCTGAGTCTGTCCTGATTTCAAAGTCTGCATTATTTCTCGTCCACACGGGGTTGGTCAGACAAGGAGGGGGTGGATCTCAGGGAAAGAGGAGGTGGAGGGGTGTGGACAAGCAGACTCTTACCACAGGAGCAGTGTCCCAGTAGGAATTCAGAAAATTCCAGAAAGCACAAAGCAATTTTCTAACCCTGGAGAAATGGCCTATGGTTTGGGCTGGCATGCTCAGTGTGGAGGCTGTGGGAGGGGAGCTGTCAGAGTCCTCCTTCCCCTCAACCCAAGACACCCTGAATGGGACACGGAATTTCAGCAACAGTCAGGTAGAGGAGCTCTTAGAGAACGCCTTGACCCCAGGTGCCCACTGGAATTCCCTGGGGGATTGGACAAATCATCCCAAGCCTGGGGCCCACCTCCAGAAATTCTAATTTCATGGGTTTAGGGTAGGGCCTGGGCATCAGAATTTTTCCCAGCTCTCCAGTTAATTCTACTGCTCAGACTCAACTAGTCCTCCTTTGCCTCACATTCCATACACACCATTTTAAAGCTGGAGAAACACAGGTTCACAGAGAGGAAAGGACTCATCTGAGGACATGCAGCCTAGAACTCAGGTTCCTAACTCTTTGTAGGGCTCAGCCATGTGGGAACACTTTCCCCAGGGTACCAATCAGGAAGATAAGAGAGGGTCCTCAGAGCTACAAGGTGGTAGGAAAACAATAGTTCTGACTGGGCAGGGGCTAAAAGCATTCCAGTACTGAGCCAGGCACCCTACACCCTGACACACAGTCTTTGGGCCCTCCACCTCTCCTGCAGCTTGTGGGTGTGGGAAGAGCCCCGGACAAAAAACATCAGGAACCCTGTGTTCGAGTGCCACCTCTGCCACTAACTCCTTTTGGACCATGGGTAAATTCCTCTTCTTCTCTGGGCCTCAGTGTTACTCATGTACAAAGTGGGATTAGACTCAGGTGTCCCTTAAACTAAGATCTCTTCTGGCTCTACATATTCTGATTCTAGAAAAGATAGCATTTAAGAGATCTGGATTATAATCCTAACTCTGCATTGAACATGTCTAAACCACAGCTACCTACTCTGTAATATGGAAATCATTGCTGTGTGACCTTGGCTGCATTCTTTGTTCTTTCTAGGTCTAGTTCTTCCTCCCATAAACTAAAATATGTGAGGATGGAGAGTTGAGGAGCTGAAGTTAACTCTACTCAGAAGCCTAGGAGTCTCTGATTCTCATTCTAACTGACTACTCCAGCTCCACTGAGCCCCAGACCAGGGTCAGATGGATGGGAGGCTTTGAGGCAAGCAAACCCTACCAAGGTGAAAGGAGATCTGCAGCTAGACTCTGTCTCTCCATTGCAAGCCACCATATGTAGGGGTATCTGGGGCTCCAGCCAGCTCCCTCCCTGCCTCAGAGTTGCCTCAGAATTGCCTTCACAGCCCTCAGTGCTGTGGGGAGAAAGGAAGTTGTCAAGCCAGTGAGCCAGCCTGGGAGCAGGAGCAGAGAGGCTGCAGGGCCTATCCAGCTCAAAGCTGGGGAGGGCTGGGCTAGCTTGAAGGGTGTGGAGGACCACGGCCTAGGGGGACAGAAACCATGAAGGGTGTCTGTCTGTCCCCACTGGGTCTCACTAGCATTATAATAACAGCCATCTTTTCTCTAAGATCTTCTGTAAGACAGGTGATTTGTTCATGTGATAGTCCAACAGCCCTGGTAGCCAGAATATGTATGTATGTATTTATTTATTCTTTTATTTATATAGAGATGAGGTCTCCCTATGTTGTTCAGGCCAGTCTCGAGCTTCTGGCCTCAAATGGGGAACTCCCAAAGTACTGGGATTACAGGCATGAGCCACTGCATCCGGCCTCCAGGGAGTCTTATGAATCCCATGTTACATATATTGTAGACGATGCTGCTGAGGCTCTGAGACAAAAAGGACTTGCTCAAAGTCACATAGCCAGTGTGACAGAGTCTGGATTGGGACCTGGGTAGGTGACTCTTGAGCCTCTGTTCTTTCCACTCCACCCCAGGGCTTCTGGCAATAACAATTGCACTTACACAATGCATCCCATGTGGCACACACTGTTCTAGGTGATATATATATATCACACACTTATTTAATCTGTGCAACAATATTATGAGGTAATTAATACAATGAGGGGCCCATGAGGAAACTGAAGTCCAGAGCATTCAAGTAACTTGTTTCTAGACACTCAAGTTAATACATGGAATCAGCCCTTCTGATTCATGTATTAACTTGAGTGTTAATTAACTCTGGTTCATGTTCATCCCCACCGCAGTATACAATAGGTGTTATAAAGGACTGGCCTTATAGAAGGAAGGCCAATCTACGTGCACACATCCCCTGTGTGCCCACACCCCCACAGCTCAGTCTGGGCCCTTGCTTCACCCGAGATGCCCATTCAGGTTGTGTGACCTTGGACAAATCCATCAATGTATCCTCAGTTCTCTGAGCCTTGGTTTCCCCCTAGACAGTGGGGTGATTGGACCAGGTGATCTTTAAGGAGCCCCCACAGCTCTGCCGTATCATTAGCCCCAGTTTAGTTACCCCCATCCTTCTGGCTGGGGGCCAGGGCCTTAGGGCACTTCTTCTCCCACCTCCACCCCCAGTGTCTTTCCTAGGAGTGAACTGATACAGGTTCAAGACTGGGCTTTGCAGGGGCAGAAGAAATTCAGTCCTGCCATATCTAGCCCAGGAAAGCTGTATCCCATGACAGAGGAGTGGGTACTTCAACTTATCAAAGTCCAGCCTCCCACTGATCTCCTAATCCTCAGTCCATGTCCTGGTCTGCTCCCCAGTCTCAGGGCCCACATTCCTGAGCCCTTTACTTCCAGCTGCCCAGGAGCCTATTTCCCAACTTTATCTTCAGCCTTGACTCATTGTCACACCTGGAGTCTGAGGCCAGCAGCTGTCCTGACCATCATGACTCTTCCCTGCTGCTAACAATTGTGGCAGTGACTAAAACACAAGAATGTGCTCACATGAGGAACATTCTGACTACAGCACAAAGAACACACTCTTCAGCTGAAGAATGTCAAAATATCACCTGGAGACCAGCTTGTCCAAATCTTAGGTGTGCAGCTCTGAACACGTTCCTCAACCTCTCTAAGCTTCAGCTTCCTCATCTCCACAACGAAAAACATTATTACCATCTCATTGAGCTGCTATAGTAGATGGCCATCTTGGAGCACAGAGCCTGGTAAATAGTAGGAGGTTAATAAATAAGACTTAGCTTTGATTCTTACATGCATGATCTTAATCAAGTCAATGAATCTCAATATCTGAGCTCAGAGACAGGTATAAAAATACTTCCTCAATGAGATTTTTATAAAGAAACAATACAATAATGAATGTAAAATACCTAGCATGGTATCTGGCACATGGTTAAAAATAAAAATGTGTTACCTTCCTTCACTTAGCTCCATGCACAGAAGTGAAACTATTTACACCAAATATATCTAAGTGCATTAAACTATATGTGTTTATTAACACCAGTATTACAAAAATCTCACTGGGGAAAAGAAAAAGAAAGAATACATCTCAACTCTTTTTATAAGGCTAGCCAAATAAGTAGACAAACCTTGATACCAAAACTGGACAACGGTATTATGAAAAAAGGAACATTTTGGACAAATCTGTCTTGTAAACATGAATGCAAAATCTAAAAACAAAATATTAGGAAATGGAATCAGAATATACATTGAAAGAATAATTCGTCATGACCAAGTGAGGTATGTTCCAGGACTTCAAGAGTGGGAAATCAATGAAACCAAAGAGCTGGTTCTTTGAAAAGATCAATAAAATTGACAAATTTCTAGCAAGACTGACAAAGGAAAAAAGGGAGAAGACACAAATCACCAATATCAGGAATAAAACAGAGGATATTGATACAGATCCTGTGAATATCAAAATCACAGTAAGGAAATACTATGAACAACTCTACACACACAGATTTTACAACTTAGATAAAATGCATCAATTCTTTGATAATTACAAACTACCATAACTCACTCAATATTAAATAGAAAATTTGGATAGTCATATAACTATCAAATAAATTGAATTGTAATTTAAAAAACCTCCCTCAAAATAAATTTCTAGGCCCAAATTGTTTCACTGGACAGTTCTACCAAAAGTTTAAAAATAATTCATTCTATATAATCTCTTCCAGAACATTGAAGAGGAGGGAGACTTCTCAACTCATTTTATGAAGTCAGTTTTACTCTGTCACCAAAACTGGAAGAGACTATATACAAAAATAAATAAATAAACAAACAAACAAACAAAAAAACTGTAGACTAATATCCCTCAGAAAAATAGAAAAATTACCCAAAAAAACCCAACAAATAGAGTTCAGAAATACATAAAAAGAATCATACACCATGACCAAGTGCAGTTTATTCCAGGAATGCAAGGCTGGCTCAATACTCAGAAATCAATCAATGTAATTCATCATATTAACAGACTAAGAAAGAAAAATCACATTAATTTATCAATTGATGCAGAAAAAGCATTTAACAAAATTCAATATTCTTTCATAAGACAAACACTTGAAAAAGGAGGGAGTGTGAACTTCTTCAACTTGATAAGACCATCTGCAACATCCTACAACTGAGGTCATACTCAATAATGAAAGACTGTATACTTTTCACCTTATATTGGGAACAAGAAAAGGATATCTGCCCTCATCATTCTTCTTTAAAATATGCTGGAAGTTCTAGTCAATGTAATAAGGAAAGCAAAGCAAAGAATAAAGAAAGGAAAAAGGGCATACAGATTGGAAAATAAATAAATTGGCTCTGATTTGCAGAAGGCATGAAAATCTCAAGGAATCTACAAAAAACAACCCTCCCAGAACTGACAAGCAAGTTCAGCAAGGTAATAGGATACAAGACAAAGATACAGAAATAAATTGTATTCTATATACTAGCAATGAACATGTGCATATCAAAATTAAAAATGCAATACCATTATAATCTCACCAAAAAATTAGATGTCAATCTAGCAAAATGCAAAGGATTTGTCTGTTGAAAATCACAATACGCTGATGAAAGAAATCAAAGAGCTAAAAAAAAAAAAAAAAAAATGGAGAAACATACCCAGGAGTTCATGGATTGGAAGATTCAACATAGAAAAGATGTCAGTTCTCTGAAACTTCTACGCAAGCTTAGTGCTGTTCTTATCAAAATTCCAACAAGCTTTTTTTGTAGACATAGACAGATTATTCTAAAATTTATATGACAAGGCAAAGGAACTAGAATAGCTAAGACAATTTTGCAAAAGAAGAACACAGTGGGAGGAATCACGCTACCTGATTTTAAGACTTATTACATAGCTACTGTCATTAAGACTGTGTGGCACTGGCAGAGAGAGAGAGAGAGAGAGAGACAGGCATAGATCAATTGACAGAATAGAGAACTCAGAAGCATATCTACACAAATATGCGCAACTTTTTTTTTTTTTTTTTTGAGACAGAGTCTTGCCCTGTCTCCCAGGCTGGAGTGCAGTGGTGTGCTCTCAGCTCATTGCAACCTCCGTCTCCCAGGCTCCAGTGATCCTCCTGCCTCAGCCTCCCAAGTAGCTGGGACTAAAGGCTTGTGCCGTCATGCCTGGCTAATTGTTTTTTGTATTTTTGGTAGAGACGAAGTTCCACCATATTGCCCAGGCTGTTCTCAAACTCCTGAGCTCAAGCGATCCATCCACCTCAGCCTCCCAAAGTGCTGGGATTACAGGTGTGACCACCATGCCCGGCCCCCAACTGATTTTTGACCAAGATACAGAAGCATCTCAGTGGAGGAAAGACAGGCTTTTCAACAAATTAGGCTGGAACAATTGGAAATTCATAAACAAAAGGATAAACCTTGACCTAACTTCACACTTTACACAAAAATTAACTGAAAATGAGTCATAGATTTAAATACAAAATATAAAACTTCAAATTATTTAGAAGAAAACATAGGAGAAAATCTTCAGGGCCTAGGCATTGGTGAACAATTCTTAGACTTGATATCGAAAGCATGATTCATACAAGAAAAGATGGATAAATTAGACTTCATCAATTAAATACTTATGTTCTACAATAACATTGATGAAAAGTTAAACTACAGACTGGGAGAAAATATTTGCAAAACGTATTTGACATAGGACTTGTATCTAGAATATATGAAGAACTCTTAAGACTCAGCAGTAAAACAAAACAAGACAAAACAAACAATCCAGTTAGAAAATGGGCTAAAGACATGAAGAGACATTTCACCACAGAGGATCCACAGATGGCAAATAAGCACATGAAAAGTTAGTCAACATCATCGGTGCAAATTAATGCAAATTAAAACCACAATAAGATATCACTACATAGTTGTCAAATGGCTTTTTAAAAAGTGGCAATAACAAATGCTAGTGAGAATGCAGAGACTGGGTCACTCATACATTGCCGCTGGAAATGTAAAATGGTACAGTAATTCTACACAACAGTTTGGTAGTTTCTTATAAAAATTAAATGAGCAACTACCATATGACCTAGCAGCTGTACTCAGACATTTATACCATAGAATTTAGAACTAATGTTTACACAAAAATTTGTACATGAATGTTTACAGCAGCTTTCTTTGTAATAGCCCCAAAACTGGAAACAGCCCAGATGTCTTTCAACGAGGGACTGGCTAACTGGTACATCCATACCACAGAATACTACTCAACAATAAAAAGGAACAAACATACATGCAACAGCTTGGATGAATCTTTAGAGAATTATGCTAAGGAAAAAAACCGATACCACATGGTTATGTAGTGTGTGGCTCCATTATATAACATTCTTGAAATGACAAACTATGGAAATGAAAAGATTAGTGGTTGCCAGGGTTTAAAGAGGAGTGGGAGCAGGAAAGAAGTGGGCTATAAAAGCTATAGCTATAAAAGGCAATAGGAGGGATTCTTGTGATGGAACTGTTCTGTAACTTTATTTATTTATTTGTTTATTTGTTTATTTATTTATTTATTGAGACAGGATCTCGCTGTTTTGCCTAGGCTAGAGTGCAGTGGCATGATCACAGCTCACTGCAGCCTTGACCTCTTGAGCTCAAGCCATCCTCCTGCCTCAGGCTCCCAAGTAGCTGGGACTACAGGTACGCAGCACCACACCCAGCTATCTTTTTTTTTTTGAGACTGAGTCGCGCTTTTTTGCCCAGGCTGGAGTGCATAATCTCAGCTCACTGCAACCTCTGCCTCCAGGTTCAAGCGATTCTCCTGCCCCAGTCTCCCAAGTAGCTGGGATTACAGGCACTTGCCCCCACACCCAGCTAATTTTTGTATTTTTAGTAGAGACGAGGTGTCACCATGTTTGCCAGGCTGGTCTCGAACTCCTGACCTCAGGTGATCCACCTGCCTTGGCCTCCCAAAGTGCTAGGATTACAGGCATGAGCTTAGCCTGTTCTGCAACTTAACTGAATCAATGTCAACGACCTGGTTGTAATACTGTACTGTATTTTTGCAAGATATTAACATTGGGAGAAACTTGGCAAAGGATACAATATATCTCTGAATTATTTCTTACAACTGTGTGTGAATCTACAATTATCACAAAAAGCATGATTGAAAATATTAGCTGGCCAGGCACAGTGGCTCACACCTATAACCCTAGCACTTTGGTAGGCCAAAGTGGGAGGATCATGTTACCCCAGGAGTTTGGGCTTGCAGTGAACTATGACTGCACCACTACACTCCAGCCTGGGTTACAGAGCCAGACCCTGTCTCAAAATAAAATAAAGTAAAATAAAATATTAACAAATGGAGTCCAGCAAAACACTAAAAGAATAATTCATTATGACCAGATGAGTTTTAATCCAGGAATTCAAGGGTGGTTTAACAATCAAAAACCAATCATTGTAATTCACCTAACAGTTAAAAAGGAGAAAAATCATGATAAATGCATAAAAAGCATTTTACAAAATTTAACACACATTCATGATAAAAGTCTCAACACATTAGGAATAGAAGGGAACTTCCTCAACCTGGCAAAGGGCATCTATGAAAAACCTTCAGCAAACAACATACTTCATTGTGATTTTTTTTTTTTTTTTTTGAGATGGAGTCTCACTCTGTCAACCAGGCTGGAATGCAGTGATGCAGTGGTAAGATCTTGACTCACTGCAACCTCCTCCTCTCGAGTTCAAGTGATTCTCCTGCCTCAGCCTCCTGAGTAGCTGGGACTACAGGCACGCGCCACCATGCCCGGCTGATTGTTTTTTTGCTTTGTTTTTGTAGTTTTAGTAAAGATTGGGTTTCACCATGTTGGCCAGGCTGGTCTTGAACTCCTGACCTCAGGTGATCCATCCGCCTCAGCCCTCCAAAGTGCTGAGATTACAGGTGTGAGTTACCATGCTGGGCCTTCATTGTGAAATATTGAAGCTTCCACATAGTGAGACTGAGTACAAGACAAGATGCCCACTATCACCATTTCCATTCAACATTGTCCTGGAGGTTCTAATCGGTGCAATAAGGTAAGCAAAAGAAATAAAAGATTGGAAAGGAGGAAGTAAAATTGCCATTATTTGCATTTCACATGATTGTGTACATAGAAAATCCAAAGACTCTATTGACAAAATAATAAAACTCATAAGTGAATTTAACCAGATCACTGGATAGAAGGTCAATATGCAAAGATTCATTGTATTCCCATATAGCAGCAAAAAATAGAAAAATGAGGTTTTAAGAACCTTATCATATGTAATTGCACAAATATGAAATAGGAATAAATCTAATGAATAATGTGGAAAATCTTGACACCAACAACTATAAAACATTGTGGAGAGAAATTAAAGGAGACATAAATAAATTAAGGGATAAACCGTATCTGTGATTTAGAAAAATTAATATTTGTAAGAAGTCAGTTCTACCCAAATTAATCCATAGAGTCAATGTGATTTCATGCAAAAATCCCAGCAAGTGCTTTTTATAAATTGAAAATGATCAAATTGGTTCTAAAATTCAGATGGGAATGCAAAGGGCCAGGAATTTCCCAGGTAATCTTAAAGGAGAAGAACATAGCTGGAGAACTCTTACTACCAGATATCAAGACATAGAAAGCTATAGTAGTTAAGACATTGTGGTAATGGCATGAGGATATAGAAACTGCCAAATGGAAAGAAGAGAAAATTCAAACACAAAGCCACACATATGATTACTTAATTTATGACAAAAATGACACTGCAGTACATTGCAGGTTCTTTTTAAAAAGAAAAATGAATAAATAAATAAATAAATGCTTCTGGATCAGTTGGATAGCCCTGGGGAAACAAACATCTGTATCTTGACCCTGCCTCACACCATACACAGAAGTCAGTTCCAGATAGATTGCAAATATAAATGTGAAAGGCAACACAATAAAGCTTGTAGAAGAAAGTATAGGAGAACAACTTTGTACCCTTGGAGTATACAATATTTCTTTAAAAATGCTATCCAAGGAAAGGAAATTTGATAATTTGGACTATATTAAAATAAAAACATTCTGGTCATCAAAAGGTTTTAGTAGGAGAATGAAAAGACAACCCACGGAATGTGAGAAAATATTTGCAATAGATATATCTGGCAAAGGAGTCATAATTCGGAATGTATCATGCAACCCAATAGAAAAATGTGCAAAGGACTTTGACAGGCACTTCACAAAAATAGAGTATCAAGATAGACAGTAAACATATGAAGAGGTGCTCCACTTAGTCAAAAAGAAAATGTAAATTAAAACCATAATGTGATGTCATCATTAACCCACTAGAATGATAAAATGAAAAAAAAATACAAATGCCCAAATTTTGGTGAAGATGAGAGTCACCAAAACTCTCATACACTGCTGGCAGGAGTGTAATTGGTACAACCCTTTGGCAAACTATGAGGCAGTATCTGTGAAAGCTGAATGTATGCTTATCCATGAACCAGCAATTCCATTCGGAAAGACATGCACATAAATGTTTATAACAGCTATATATGTAACAACGAAACCGTTGAAATTACTCCTAGGTCCCAGAATTATGGTGACCTTGGCAGCTGTGTGGAGGCAGAACTAGGGGTGGTGAGACAGAAGACATGGGCGCAAGAGGTGGTTGTGGAAGGAGCTGGGTGAGAAATGGTGGTCGAAAGGACTGGGGCCATGGCAGTCGATGAGGGCAGTGGAGAGGCCGGGGTGGGGGCGTGCGGGAGAGGAAAGAAGTAGAGGACACATGGCTAGAAATAGATTGGATGTGTGAGGTGAGGGGAAGCCAGAGCCAGGGCCTGAGCTCCTGGGAGGATGGCTGCACCATTTGTTCAGGAAAAGAAGCAAGGAGGATGAGGAGGCATGGGTGGAAATGGAGAAGGAGTTTGGTTTGGTGTGTGATAGGTCTGAGGTGCTGGTGAGACCAGGGGAGAAGGCCATGCAAGGATGGGTGACACTCTCTAGCCCCTACTCATCCACCCTCAAGTCACCAGAGAGTATCGGGTAGACGCCACAGAGAGAAGAGCGGTAAGCTGGAAGATAGAGGGCCGCTGGCCTTTGGCCTGATCCCAGGCTACATGGAAAGCAGATGGAACACCAAACATCAAGACCAGTGTGCCACTCTTTAAGCCCTGTCCCCTGCCACTGCTGGGTGGGCGCCTCTATCTTTCCAGACCCCAGGTCCCTGTCTGTTCCTTGGGTTCTCTAGACTGGGTTTTTGTTACCAGCAAGGGTGATCTCCTCCATCTCTGCCCTTTCCCATGAGCCCTCACTGCCCAAGGAGACACTCCACTGACCTCCCTCTCTCCTCCCATCTAGGCTGCACTGTGTGGTCCTGCTCTCTAGAGAATCTGATCCATCCCCTCCCTCTTACCCCCTGCAAGGAGTAAATACTCACAAGATCTTCTAGCTTAGATTTCAGCAGTCACATAAATTAGAGCCTTCAGTGTGCAGATGAGGAAACTGAGGCTCAGAGAGGGGAAAGAGCTACTTGTTGAAGGTTACTCAGAGAGAGCTAGGGTAGAAGCTGAGCCAGAACTCAGGCCTCTTAAAGCCCAGGCTTGGATTTCTTTTTCTCCAAAAGAAAAAGAAATGGGAGAAATAGAAAGAAAAAAGAGAGAAAGATGGCAAAACAGAAAAAAGCTACTGCACAGGGAGTCAGTAAGAGACAGGAACAAACTCTGACAGCGAGAGAGAGAGAAAGAGAGACAGAGATGTGAGAGACAGAGGGGAGAGGGAGCAAGAGAGAGTTGGGGTAAGGAATAGAAAAAGAAAGAAAGAAAGAGAGATAGAAGAAAAAGAAAGAAAGAAAGAGAGAGAGAGAGAGAGAGAGAGAGAGAGGAGGGGAAGAAAGAAAGAGAAGAAAAAGAGAAAAAGAAGAGAGAGAAAAGGAAAGAAGGAAGTTAGCAAGGCAGTAGATCAGGCTGGCTTCCTGCTCCTGCAGGGGCTGGTGGGAGCTGAGCCCATAGCCCTGTAGAAGACAGAGATGGGTGGCCCCAGAAATTCTTACCTGCCAAACCCCATCAGCCCTCAGAGGCCCAAACCAGAACTGAGCAGTTGATCTAAACAGAAAACAAACAGAGCAAAATGAAAACACTCTGGCTGCCCCCAGGCTGCGGCTCTGTGCATTCATTGGCCCCCAGGAGGCCACTGGGAAAGCAAGGCACAGCTTTTGTAACTCTCCTCTCTCGGTGCCCCCCCCATCCCACAACCACCCCCACCAAGAGCCATAGACTCAGCTCTGTTCAAGATGCCATGGCGGGGAGGGGGCAGGGCTCTTGGGGCCTAGTGGGTGGGGCTGGTGAAGGCAGTGTGTTCCCTGCCCTTGGCCTGGCAGAGAAACAGCAAGGCCGGTGGGGGGCTGACAGAGAGGGGAAGCGGTGGGGGGATAGAGCTCTGCCCCCTCCCCCACGCAGGGCTGGAGATTCCTAACCAGTCCTAAGCTTGTCTAGGGTGTGGTGAGGGTGAGCAAGCAAAAAGGGGTCACATTAAACACCTACCATGAGTACAGTGCATCACTCTTGGTCTCCATTGGGCTCTGGAGCTAGAAATGATGACGAAAGAGTTTCAGTTTACATCTTACTTATCGTTAATAACAATGACACAAGTGATAACTAGTAAGGGTCTTGTACTTTGCAGATACCAACTACCCACAGGCAAACTCACTGAATCCTTGAAACCCTACTGTGCAGTACTGTGATTAACTCTATTTCACAGAAGGGGAGACTGAGGCTCAGGGAGGTGAATCAGCTTGGCACACAGCTGGGAAGGGATTGAGCCTGGAGAGCTGAGAGCAAGTCAGTGGACTCTGGGTTGAGATGTAATGACCAGAGCCAGTGTTCAACGTGGGAAAGTTCCTCTCTAAACCAGGGACATTGCCCAGCCCTAGAAACTTCTCATGTTGTCCCAGGGAGTAGCAGAGGCAAGCAGTGTGTACAGGGGAAGCCAGGAGAGGGGACTCAAAAGAAGTGACCCTGGGGAGGTGGCAGGGTGTTCTGGGGTGGGACCACTCTAAGATCCAGGGAGGTGCTCAGTGGTTGGAACTCCCTCAAGGACTGAAGTTACGGAGGTTCAGACAAAAACATGTCATCAACAAATATTTATTATTGAGCACTTATGGTGATAGAGGTCAAAACACAGGCTCTGGAACCACACTGCCTATGTTCAAATCCGAGTTTCACTACTCACAGTGTGACCACGGTATAGTTCTTTAACTTCTATGTGCCTCAGTTTCCTCATCTATATGTTGGGGATAATGATCGTAACTACCTCAAATAGTTTGTGAAGATTAAATTTTTTTATTCTAAGTAATGCAACTGCAAGAGTGCCTGGCACATGGTAGGCCTCAAATATTAGCTCTCAATGTCCTTGTCATTATTGTGGTTATTTGCCTGGCCTGCCCTGAGCACTAGGATAGTATCGGCAAGCCAAAGCAGCTGTGGTTCCTGTCCTCGTGGAGCTTTGAGTCTGGCAGGGAAGGTAGTCATTCATCACAAAGTAACACAACAAAAGAAAAACCGCAGCAGTGAAAAGTGCCATGGAGGAGACGTCCATGGTGCCATCAGAGTATGAAATGAAAAAATGTGTCCCAGTCAGGAACATATGTAGACGTTTCCTTGAGGAAGATACACTTGAGCTGTGTTCTAAAGTCGAAGTAGGAGTCAAATAACCGAAAAAGAGAAGGAAGATCATCTCTGGAAGAGGGCACAGCATGTGCAAAGGCCCAGAGGTAGGAGGGAACTTGGGAGCTTAGTACAAGATGTGGTTGGAGAGGTACGCAGGGGCTAGACCGAGGCAGAACCTGTAATTCGTGGTCAGGAGTCTTGCCTTTTTCTTAAGAACAAAGGGAAACCAGGGGAGGATTTTAAGGATGGAGTAACATGATCAGAAAAAGACAGGGCCAAATCCTAGGTTGAGACAGGTCTCTGGTTGTGAGGTGGAGAGAAAGGCCACATAGAGTAGGATGGGCAGAGGCTGGGTTGCAGTCTTGGCCCTGCTGTTGGCTCCCTTGATGCATGGCCTTGAGCAAGTCCCTTTTCATCTCTGGGCTTCAGTTTTCATCGTATACCAAATGGTCTCTGAAACCTACTTTAGTGGCCATCTTGTCCTTCTTTGCCTACTCGGTCTCTCTCTCCCATTAAGAGGGGAAGAGGGCAGGGAAGAGATTCTGAATGCAGCACAGCCCCCTCTCCTGTCTTCTTCCTCCCTATACCTCCACAATGTGTCCCCGACCCCATGTTCAGGCTCTGTGGGAAGGCTCTCTCCTCCTCCTCCTCATCCGCCCATGCTTGGAACATCCCTGTCAGCCTCAGGACATTACGGGATGGGTCCACCCAAGACTGGGACTGAGGGAGGCTCAGGGACCCCCATAGTGGTTGTTGGTTATGCTGGAAAGCCCAGAACCACAGGCAGCTGGGAGAGGCTGCCCCCGCCAGGATGATGGAGTGGGTGTGACATAAATTTCTCAGGACAGGCAGCAAAAAACATTTACAGCCCCTCCTTGCTGAGTCTGGTTCCAATCAGGCCCCTGGCCAGCCCTCTCCCTACACCCGCCACACCGGGCTGGCTCCTCGAAAAGCCAGAGTCATTTAGGGCTTTTGTCTTTTCTACTCCTCTCCCTACTGTTTAAGAAACATTCACAAAGACATACACACATATAGGGCCCCTGCTCTTGTGGGGGCCTCTGTGTACCCCCATGAGTGTACACATACACACTTATTCATACACACACGTGGCCCCCTGTCGTTCTGTATACCCACACACATATACAGACTAACAGATACACACACACACGCACACACGCACGCACACACCACATTCAGACTGGAGACTGGCCTTGGGTGGGTTGAGTAAGGCCATAGCCTCAATTGCCAGCCATAAGCCACAGACAGCAACATCCCCTCAGGTTGGGCACCAAAGGACCCAGGAAATGCCTTCCTGCAGGAACAGTCCCCAGGTTGCTCCTCTCCTGCTCCTCCTCCCAGCAACTCCTGGCTGCCATGGCAATGGCCTGCCAGGTCTGCCTTGGGAAAGCCCAGGAATGCCTTTCCTGAGGTGGAGTTAGGCTCTGGCCAGGCTGGGAGCGGGCCCTGAGGGAAGCAGAGGCTAACTGAGGGTGCTTAGAAGGTAGACTGGACAGGCACAGGAGCCCCATCTCCCTCAGCCCAGGGCCCCAGAGGCCTTGGGCAAGCCCTACTCCAGTTCTGTGTCGCCTTCTTCCCCAGGCTTTTCTGGTACTCCACCCTTTTCCTACCCTCAGCTCAGGCCACCAAATGCCTCACCCTGCCACCCAAGAAGTATCTGTTTCTCTTGATCTGAGCTGAACAAACTTCCTTTCATGGGCCTCTCTTGCCTACCTGAATGCTCAAGCCATTTGGTTCCTCCCAGAGAAGCCAGAAGGGGCTCTCTTGTTTACTCAGAATGCATGGGTCCAGTCATTTCACACCAGATGCCTGAAGTAAGGCCCGGCTTCTTTCCACAGCAATGGTCTCACACACGTGGGAAGGCTGGCGTCAGCAGAGAGGGAGAAGTTACTCCACGCACGATTTGGTGAGGATTTGGGGGGCTAAGGGAATCCATTAACCTTTTTGCTTTTTTCCCCTAGAACAAGCTGAATGGTGGTCCTGAAAGAACCTTAAAAAAGAAACTGCTGTATGTGGGAGAGTATCATCCTCACCCCTTGCCTGGAGGCAGGATGATGCCACGTTATGAATGTGTGTTTAGGGAAGCCAGACCTGGGTTCAAATTCCTCATCATCCTTTACCAGCTGTGTGAACTTGGACAATCAAGTTGAACGTATTGATGGGTTTCTTCTCAAGATCTAACATGCCCAGAACATGGGCCATACTAAAGACTCAAGAAATGCTCAGTCTAGTTGCTTCACACTAACTCTGCCCCACTGAAATGGACAGGCCTAGGGAGAGGAGCAGAAGGAGGAAGGGAACTGATGTTCATTACATTCATTACTTCATTTAACACTCCTTGCTCCTGGTTGAGGTATTTACTATTAGGATCTCTGAGTTGAAACCTGCTCTCTCTAGCTCCTGAGCTCACATCAGGACATCATCCCATGCTGGAGGGACGGTGGGGGTGGGGGTAGGTCCTTTAACCCTGGTTTTGAGAGTGCTGCAGGCTAGTGCAAGAGGTGTTGTCAAGCCCCCACCCCCAGCTGCCCCCTTCCTTGGGGGAAGTTGAGCAGACCAGCTGGCTGCCAGGGCCTGCCACAAGCTGGCTCCAGAGTGACTTGGTGGACAACTTTATGAGGCAGAAAATCCAGCATCCACCTCTGGGAGCAGCAGCAGCAAAGTAGCTGACTTGGCTTTGAGTGGAGGAAATCCCATCCCTCTTGCCCAGATAACCCAGAACCCAGAGCACACCTGGCCCCAGGCATTTTTCAGCTTCCTTAGGCAGGGAAGCCTCTGAGAAGCCTCCAGGGAGACAGATTTTAGCTGAACATAAGGAAAGTCAGAGATCTGCAAGGGTGGAACCAGTTACTTGGCGGGGAGTGAGTTCTCTATCACCACAGGTGTGTCAGCAGAGGCTGCCTAACACCCAGAAAGCTGGCTAGAGAAGGGGTTAAAGCCTTCACCTAGGACAGGGGTTTCTGGCCTGGAAGTGGCCCACGAAAGGGACCATGAAATTAAAGGCCTTCCTGAAATCATGTGCAACACTCTGTTTGCTGTGCACTTTTATAGGAAATGGGTTCATTGCTTTCACAAAGTTGTTCAAGAGCATGCACTCCCCAGTGTACTTACATAGATAAGGAAATGGAGCCTTGGAGAGGGAAAAGTACTGACTCGGAATCTCTCAGCTTCCTAACCAGCTCATGATTCCACCCTGTTTTCTACTATACAAACTGCATTCCCATCCTGTGTAGGTGTCTCTTGATTCTCATGACAGCCTAGTGAAATGGATCACTGTTCTTGTCATTTTCCAGAGAAGGATTCTGAGGCCCAGAGAAGGGAAGGGCCTTGCTGGGTCACACAGACAGTTAGAGGACAAGCCAGGACAAGATCCCAGGCATCTTATCAATTATTTTTCCCCAACCCCATTTTGTTCTTGGCCTCCAGAGGGTCAACAAGCAGAGTTGCCTACAGTGGGATCTGCTGCTCCTCCTCCAGCCTGCAAGAGAGCTCATAGCACCCTCTTGCCCTCTTCTTGCTCCCCATATTCTGGGGACCAGGCTCCACCTCCCACCCCACAGTTCTTGCTAAATATTCCTGGAATCTGGATTTGGAACAGTGGCCAGGGCATGGCATGAAGAGGGCATGAGAAGGGACAGAGCTGCAGTTACTTCTCCCCTCCAGAGAGCTTCCATTTTTACTTGAACCTACTTGCAGTTAGATGTGACCCCAGGGAAGCTGGGTGGCTGATGCTTGCACCCACACAGAAGTGCTTGTGACCTGTGTAAGCAATGATAAAGCCAGGAAAAGATGGGACGGTGGCCTCTGCAGAGTAAAAGAGGGCCCAGGGCCAAGGTAAGGAGGTCAGTCCCTTTCTAGGCAATGCCACCTCTCTGTTACAGTTGAAAAAACAAATCTCTGTAGAATCCCAGGGACAGGGGCTGAAGATAAATGTCCCCCTCCACATCCCCCTTGGTGATGTCCCTGAGATGGGGCTGGCAGGCAAAGCCAGCCGCTGCCAGCCTCTGCTATTCCAGGGATGGACAGTAGAGGTGAACATCCAGCTAGTGACATGGGCTTTCCCTGAAAGGGACAAAGGCCAGTAGGTGGGGAGGTGGGGCATTAGCCATGAGGCATATCAAGCAGGAGAGGGGCAGGCCCTGAGTGGTGGGCTGTGGCCAGACAGGATAGGCCAAGAGAAGATCACAAAGACCCCAAGACCTGGAGTGCCACAGAAAAACCAGCTGCTCAGTGGAGCTGTCTCCAGGGGGCCAAGGAGGCCCCGTAAGTCACAGTACCCTTCGATTTTTCTTAACAAAGCTTATCCCTGTGCATTTCTGTTCTGATTATAAAAGCCAAACATACTTATAGTGGAGAATCTGGAGAATGACAATTACAAAGAAGAAAATTACCAACTGTGTGATGTTGAGCAAGTCACTTCACCTCTCTCCACTTCTGTCTCCTCATCTGCAAAATGGGGATAATATGGTATTTCTCCCATAGGATAGCTATAAGGAGTAAGTGTATATAAATATATGTAAAGTACTGAGAAAAGCGCTATACAGGTGCTAGCTTTTATTATTATAATCCATTATAATCCCACCACCTATAGTCAGACACTGTTAACGATTGGTTAATTTCCTTCTAGTCTTTTTATTTGAATGTTTACTGTTGGTAAAAACAAAAAATCAGGATCACGCTGTATCTGTGACTTGGTATTCTTCATATTTTAACTTAATGTTATAGCATGAGCAAATTTTTCCTCGATAACATCCTTATAAATTGTAGATAATGGTATGTATTTAATTTTCTTATGTTGGACATTTAGCTTATTACTGTTTTTATGAATTGCTTTTACATATATTTTAATCCAAATTTGCAGATATTTCTTTAGTGTCGGTTCCTGTAAGGGTAATTACTGAGTCAAAATGTATACCTGGTTTTAAGGGTCTTCATATTTCCAAATTGCCTGCCAAAAAGGCTATACCAACTTACACTTCCACCAACAGTATATGAGATTGCCCATCTTACCGCAACCTTGACCACTATTTTAAATTTCTGCTAAATTGATGGACAAAATATATATCCTTTATATTCCAACTGGTTGGAGTCAGGAATGGGACAGAATACCATGACACAGACTGTTAAGTGGGTTCAGCCTTGTAGGTTAGAGTGGTCCAGATACACTTCTTACCTGGAAAAGGAGTAAGATGAAGATATGGTTGTGTGGTTACTCTAAGAAACCAAGAAAAAAAGCCCTAGTGCTAGGGGAATGAGGCCCAAGAAGATGTGATTGCCAATCCTTAGAGTTGGCCCAAAGGACTCGCCCCAAATATGTGTGGAGTTCCCCTGCATGGCGAGACAGGAATAATTATAATGTAAATTGGGCTTCGGAAATGCAAATGTAAATTCAGAGCTGGGTGCATTGACATGGCTTCTGAACACTGGAGGCCTGGGTATGTGACTCAGCGGTCGTTGGCTAAAAAGCAATCCTAGGAGCTATCAGAGAAACAGAAGATGGGACAGCCATATTGTACAGAGAGCAGCTGCGGGAGCTGTAGAAATTGGGGCGGCCACTGGGAAAAATCTTGGAGCCGGAAGGCTGGGAGGAGATACTGCTCAGGATACTATGCAGGCCTCCCAGGACTGTGCAGGTACAAGCCAAGGGCTGGAGCTGAGGGCTAGACTTGAGGTGTAAACTCCCAACCCAGGCAAGTCAAAGGTGCAGGAATCAGTGAGCGTAGTGGCATGAAGATGCAGATTCATGTTATCACCAGACCACAACTCTGCTTATTGAGCAGCGACTGTTTGCCAGGCTCCTAAGATAGGAGATCAATGGATAGTACCTAGTCTACATGTGGGAACTGGGGCACAGAATGGCCAAATAACATGTCCAAAGTTACAGATAGTCACTGGGAGAGCCAGAAGCTGAGTCCAGGGCTCTTTTTACTCAGGCCCCTTTAGGCAATGAGTTTGGCAATTGATTTCCTTGAGTAGAGTTGGTGGCAAGTTCTCCTCACTCTTGGCTTGAATAGAGGAACTTTCTTTGCTGGCCAGAGCCCCTGAAAGGATGTTATTTAAAGGATAGTAAAAAGTTGTTTGTACAGAAGCCCAGATGCAATAAAGCTAGAAAGAATGGGTTTAGATAGCAGCAGGAAGGACTCCAGGAAGAACCTCAAAGTACTTCATTGTATCTTTAGATACAACAGATAACCAAGAAGGCCAGGGTGCCTGTCTCTGCTATTTTCAGCAGTTGCCCTTTCCCACACCTTTTCCTTTCCCAACATCTCATTGCCCCATAGTCCCTCATTGTGTGTGTTCACTAGAGGTGGTCTTGCTCACTACTAGTACACTCTGAGATCCTAGGACACTTGTGGCAACAGAACAGCTAGGATCTAGCTCAAGCCAGGAGTGGCCTGAAATTTTGTCACCCACACCCCTCACCAATCTCTGCCTGCTGGGCTCTCCATTTGACCCAGTGGCCTTCTCCACCAGCCACAGTGTTGATCAGGGAAGCATCACAGGGAGCTAAGGGTGAAGACAGCAGAGTGGTGCAATGGAACGAGAATGGACTTGTGTTACACAGACTGCATCCCCACTGTGCTACTACAGCTAGTTTGACCCTGAGCAGATGCATTTGCCTTCCTGGCCCTCACTTTATGACTGTAAAATGGAGGATGATAGTAACTATCCCATCGGGTTGCTGTGAGGATGCAAATGAGATTGTATATTTGGTTCATAAATGTGGCCAGAGCGCCTATGTTCTGCCAAGCCCAGTGCTAGGTAACTGTGGGGAGGGGGGCCACAGAAATGAACAGGAGGGCCAGTCCCTGGTCTCAAAGAGCTTTCAGTTATACTCACTTCCTCTTTCCCCTTCTGTGAGCAGATACTGAAAGCAACCTCTTCCCAGGCCAAGAATCTGGGTTTCCAGAAGCTCTTCCTCTCTCTTAGAGCAAGAAGGATGGGAAAGGGTCCTCCATCCTGCACTTGACCCTTTGCTGGACTCTTCTTTGTTTACATATCAACAGATGATTGACAGGCCCCCAACCCAATGCGTGAGTACTGGTCCTCCTTATTCATACCCACTGTTTCAGATTAACCCAACATCTCTTGTCCTCACACCTAGAAAGCTCTCCATGGACACAGATAACCCCTCTTTATAGATGAGGAGACAGAGGCTCAGTCTTGTAAGGGAGGTGGCCCAAGGTCCCAAGACAGGTATATGATGGAGGAAGGATTAAAATCCAGATCCCAGTGGACTGCAAAGGCCTTGCTCCTTCCTCTACACCACATGGTTGGGAGAGAGCTGAGACATTGGCATTGCTCCTGAGGCTCTAGGCAACAACGGGGACAGTCAAGGCCAGGCCAGGCCAGGTGCTCACCCCAGGTGCTTCCTCACAAGCTTTTCCTCAGACGTCTTGTCTCTTCCCTTCGCGGAGTAAGGCTCAGAGGAAATGCCTCACCACTCTCCAGGCGTGTGCTGGAGGCTGAGGACTGGTGCCTCATAGGGGCAGAAGGAGAGCTGGTGATCTCAGCACAGAGGAAAGCCCCTCCTAGAGCCAGTCTGGCCTTCTCGGCAACCTCTCAGCCATTCTCTGGAGCTCTTGCCAAACCTCCCCTGCTTGAGTTTTTCCAGAGGTCCAGGGAAATTCCAGGAGTCAGGGATGTCAATGTTTCTGACATACACAGTCACAGCATCCCACAAATGTACCTGGCTGATCACACTCAGCTACAGTCTCTCTTTTGAATATGGGTGTGTAAGCAGGCCTGTGCACGTACACACACATACACACATGCTATAAATGATGAGTCAATTCCACAAGCCTCCTGCAGAAGCCCATATCTTCTCATCCTGTTTACATTTCAATGAGTCCCACCTCACGTTGCTCTGAGTGTGTGTACGGGTCACAGCAATGCTGAGAGCAGCATGGGCCAAGTGCAAGACTGGAGCTTCCACCCCTCCTCCTCTGGTTTCATGCTCCTTTTTTTCCCTTTTCTTGTTCCTCCTCCCAGACAGAGTTGCCTCCCTCTTCCAAAAGGCCACCCATGCTTAGCCACCCCTCACCTCAACATACACATATCATCATCCCAGGTCTCACTGTCACAAAGAATAAAGCTGAGAGCTGAGTCTCCTGGGGTGTGGGTGGCATCAGGCCAGAGAGGTCACATGCAGCTGCCCCAGCTGGCAGGAGGGTTCTAGAGAAATGGGTGGGAGGAAGCATTTTAGGAGCAGTAGGCCAGGTCAGAGAGCCCTGTTGGGTACTATGGGCCCAGGCAAGAGGTCTACTTCAAGAAGATTCCATTAAGGAAGTAAGACAAGAGGCAATGCAACATAACAACTGAAAGCAGACTGGAGCCAGACTGCTATGTGACATGTGATAGTTACTTAATCTGTCTGTGCCTTATTTTCCACGGAAAAGCACTAAATAGAAGTAGGGTTATCGTTTTTGTTTTTTAATGAGATGGTGTCTTGCTCTGTTGCCCAGGCTAGAGTGAAGTGGTGTGAACACAGCTCACTGCAGCCTCCACCTTCTTAGTTCAAACTATCTTCCCACATAGCTGGGACCACAGGCATATGCCATCACAGATGGCTAATTTTTAAATTTTTTTGTAGAGACAGGGCCTTGCTATGTTGCTCAGGCTGGTCTTGAACTCCTGGGCTTAAATGATTTACCTGCCTTGGCCTACCAAAGCTCTGGGATTACAGGTATGAGCCACTGAACCCGACTGGCTATCACTTTAAGGATCAAACTTATCAACATTTCTCCATGACCCCCAGTCACGTACACACACACACACAAACACTGGTATTCTCCTTCCTCTGCAGGTGTCACATCAGCCTACAGATCTCCAAGCCAGTGCAGGCAGAGGCCGTATGACACAAGCAACCTCAGTCACCACTCATCCTCCATCTACTGGCCAGTCCCCCTCCAATTAATAAATTTCTGATTCTGACCCCCAGCCCAGGCCAAGGCTCACATTGGCTCATGAGAACTGCATGTGCATCTCTTTACAAAGTTGTATCCAGTGATGTCATACTCATAGCTTGAATTCAGCCACTGTGGGAGTATTTATACCATGGCAATTGGCAACACTACAAATCAGAGATCTTTTCCCCTCCCAGTGAGCAAGTTGTTAAATATTTACCAGCACAACATTACTTGTACCAACCTTTCATTTCTCCACATTCCACCCTGGGGCCCTTCTCTACATGACACTTGGTCTTCTTCCAGACACTAAATCCAACTGTAGCTGACTCCCTGCAGCAGGATTGCCCCATCTGAGTAATATCTTGTGACTACTTCTTCTTGGAACCTCAAGACCCACTGTTGACTGTGCCCCTGCCCTTTGGCACCAAACTTTGTCCACCAGGGAGCCCCCTTCACTGCTAGTCAGACCTATTTCCCAGCCTCCATCCTAAGCAAGTATAGGAGTCTCATGCCAGGACCCTGCCCCTTCCTCTCCTCTGCCTGCATAGTGTTACCCTAAAGTGCCAGCAGGCTGGTATCCGAGTCCCGAGCAAGCCATGATGAGGCAGCTGCTGTACCTCTGAAAAGCAGAGTCTAAGATTTTGCAAGTTGGATGGTTTGCTGCATGAGGGAGCAAGAGACCTGGAGGAGAAGCATGACCAGGGTGGTGGTTGTCTTCTCTCGTGGGCTGGGTGGGCCAGTTTATTTATTCATTAGAATAAAAGCTGCATGAAGGCGGGATTTGATATCTATTTGGTTTTTTTGCTGTGTTCCCAGTGCTTAGATCAGTGCTGGGCCCTTACTAAGTGTCCAATAAATATAAATTGAATGAATAAATGAATTAATTTGCTTATTCAACAAATATTTCCCCTAAGCTTTTATTTGTACCAGGCCATTTTAGATCCTGGTGATACAAAAAAAAAAAAAAAAAAACAACATATGGCCCCTGCCTTCAAGAAGCTTCTGGTCCCGTGGGCCACAGATGTGGCCATTAGCGAAACTCAGGAGTCACTCCAGGATGGCTTGTGAGCACTGGTGCAGATGGGAGCAGGGACAGGGACTCCCAGCTTCCAGATCAAGATGGGGTGCTGTGTGGGCCAGAGAAATCACAGTGTTTGTCTGCACGTGCTCAGTGGATTGTACTAGCTGCTGGCTGTTGGCTGAGGTGGCCGCCCAAGGTCTCTTGGCCAGAACACAGCTCCAGCTCCTTCACGCTGGCCCCGCCCACCCAAAGGAACAGAGCTGTTGGCCAAGAGCGAGGAGTCAGGCAGGGAATCCCAGCCCCTCCCTGCCCCTGACTGGGCCCAGAAGGGCCTGGCATGCTTCTAATATCAAGCAGCAAATTCAATCAGGCAGATGAGAATTCCTATTATTTTAATATATTTAGAAGAGAGTTCAAGGTGGATTTTGTTCCATGCTGTATATTTTTACAACATGAGGTCAGGCCACTTTGATAAATGCTGCAATGCAGGCAGCAGGGGCCTTGGGAAAGGGTGAGTGAGAGAAAGAGTTGAAAGAGGGAGAGAGAGAGAAAGAGAGACAGAGACAGACAGAGGCAGAGACACAGAGGCAAAGTCATAGAGACAGAGAGGCAGAGGCAGAGAGAGAGAGGCAGAGAGAAAGACTGTATGTGCATCTCTGGATCCATTTTTGTACATATGTCTATGACTCCATATGTGTTTCTATGTCTGTTTGTTGTTCAAGTCGACAAATCCATTGGGGATAAATAGGATGATTTTTCCACCTGCAGGAAGCAAGGCAGCCAAAGGCTGATTGGGGCTGCTCCACTCTGCTGCTCTCAGAAGGCCTTGGGCTGGGACTTGCGTTGCTCCCGAGGCCAGGCTCCAGGCTCTGCTTAGAAAATGAGATGCAGGCAGGCGGCCAGAAAGGCAGAGGCAGTCAATCCTTAGCAGGAGAGAGGCCCTGGGCCCCCGGGTGCCCCCTGCCCTTCTGGCTCTGCCATGTGACTCCATTCTCACCTTCCCCGGAGGATCCCCATTCTGCTCTTAGAAGCCGGCACACATGGCTCCCAGCATCCAAGGCCAATACCACTGGAGCACAGGGACTCGTGGTGCCTTCTTTGAGACCAGAACGCATAAGCATGGTAGGAAAGGTTGACTAACCAGGTTGAAAGAAAAATCTTCTAGTCCAGAGCCTGGGGGATGGATAAGACGACCTTTGGAGGTTCTTTGTCATGACAGAAATATTTGACTGAAAGTTTTCTCTTAGTGTCAAGCTTGGGAAGAGGATGGGATGGGGTTCTCAGTTTCTGGAGAACTTTCCTTGGCTCAGAATCTTGAGAAAGGGTCCAAGATGTTGAAACTGGTGCCAAAAGCTCCCTGGCCCAACCCAGACCTGGCAGGTGACCTAGGCAGCTGCTGAATCCATCCACCTGCTTTGGACAAGTGGCACCCTTACCAGCATGGTGTGTGTCTGCCCACTTAGGGCCTGTACCAGTATCCAGGTGGTGGATGGGATCACGTCCACTTTCATCAGCTCCTGCAGTGGGTACACCTAAGACTTTTGGGAGGGAGTAAGCTTTGTAAACCTTTCCTCGAGGAAGGAGGAGACAGAGGGACTCCCATCTGCTGTCTCAGCCTCACTACCAGGACTCACGAGGCAGCCAGCTCACAAGAGGAACAGGTCTGCCTCGATCATCTCTTCAGCCTAGCTTGGTGGCATCCTTTTTTTTCCTTTTTGGAGAAGGTCCAGAAAATGACAACATAGAGGACTAGAGGACAGGGAAAGTGAGAATGAGAGGAGGAGAAAGACAAAGGCACATTGTTATCTCTTCAAAAAAAATTGTAGATGGTTCTTGAAAGCAAGATGATTGGCTGGGCTTGTGGCTGCCTCTAACTATGAGCATAACCTTGAGATAGAGTTGGTGGCCTGGAAACAAAGTGTCAGAGTTGGAGGAGGCTTTGTCTCTGCTCCTGCTGTTCACTAGAAGATGGCAAGTTGTTCTGTGGCTTGTCCCCTCCCTGTGCCCCCTCATCCGCCCTCATCCTCCAAATGAGGCCTAACCACTACCACCCTCAGGGATGGCATATGTGCCAAGGCCAGGGGATATGGTCAGCTCTTGGCCTCTCGGAAAACTTTCACTGTCAGCATTCAAGGGCTGGGGATCAGGCGATACTTGGCCTTTTCAATTTCTGTCTCTTACACCATCAAGGAGCTTCTTTTGAGTGCCTATTGCATGCCTCTAAGGAACTTTGGCAGAGAGGGTAGAAAATGCATAAGCACCAGGAAATCTAAGGGAAATCTCTCCAGGTAGAGAAAGGGCCTAGGCAGTGGGCTTACTACTAAGGAGTTAAGAAAATGGGCCAGGATGGCCCCAGGCAGGGACCATTTGGTTTGGTTCAGCAGAGGAGGCTGCTCCTTACCCTGGGCTACTGAGGAGGCAAGTAGGAAGTCCTCCTCCCTCTCGTTGCCAGTGTGGCATCAATGGCAGAAGTGGCATCCAGGATGCCAGGTCAGTGAGGGGCCTGTGTAGTTTAGCCCAGGCAGGGCCCCTGGACTCTTGCCTAGAAGTACCCTAGAGGCATTCCAGCCTCTGACATCAGCGGTTTGGGAGGTTTCTTTCTTTCCAGAGACTGTCCAGCTCTATCCATGAGCCTGTGTAGGTAAAAAGTGAGCACATACAATGCATGTGACAATTTCCTGTCCATGCACCAAAGAGGCTTGGGCAGCTAACTAGCCCTTGCCTGCAGCCTCCAGAGTCTGACTGAGATGAAGAGAGTGTACAGATGCCACCATTTGCCTGTCCAGTCCAACACCAAGCTTACCTCCTCTCAGAAGCCTTTACTCTGAAGATGGCCCCTAGTGTGGCCACCCACCCTACTGGCCACTGAGGAATGCAGAGTCTGTCTGTCTGAATCTCTAGGCAGAGACTTTAGACCAGACCAAGCTCCCTGGGGGCTCCTGGCCTCCCGTGGCCCCTCACAGCTACTGCCTGAAACAAAGTGTGTCCCTTTCCAGCCTCCTAGTAATCTTACCCTCCATGTCCCCCTCCCACCCCTCCTCCTTTCTTCTCTTCTGCAACTAATAACCATTCCCAACAGCATTCAGCCAACAGCCAAGCATCCTGCTGTCTTCTAGCTTGGTGCCCCAGCTTCTCTAGGTGGCTCCTGCCACCTTTTCTCTACCTCTTCGGAATTACCTCTTGGCCTTCTGTCTACACTTCCTCCATGTTTCCCATGTTCAATTCATCCAAAGATTGCTAAAGTCTAATTGCTTTGGCAGTTACCACTGCTGCAGTCAGCTCTCAATCCTCTCTGTCCCCCGCAAATTAGGGAGGGAAAGACTTCTCTCCATGTGGTGACAAATGAATCCCAAGATATCTTTATCTCTCTCATTATGGCTTCCCTCAAGAGAGTAGAGCTTTGTGCCAGAAATCCCTGTAGTCCCATCTATAGTCCCAGTTCTGTAACTGCCTTGCTGTGCAGCTTTGAGCAGCCGCTACACTTCTCTGAGCTCCCTGCTCCCCCAATCACATGTTGAGATTGGACCCTGGCATCTGCCAAGGTTCTTCCAGCTCTGAGATGAGCTCCCTCTGTGTGTGCATGTGGGGTGTGCTGGCCATCACTGTGCCCCACACCTGACTGTCACCCACACTGGTAGTTCCCTTGACTCTGGCTGGCCTGGCCCCTGGGAAAGGCCATGTCAGATGCTTGAGGCTCAAAGGAGGTACTCCCAGCTGCTTCAGTTCCCGATTCCCAGCCCCTCCTCCTGTGCATCCCTTCCTTGCCTGGCTCCCCAGCCAGCCCCCACTCCCTCTTATGAGCCTTCCCTCCATCTGGCTCCATCTTCCCTCCCTGGCCCCTCACCCCGCCACCACCCCCACTTAAATGCTGGGCCCTGTTCAGGGATGGACAGGCTCTTTCTCCTCTCTCCTTTCTGGTGTTTCACCAGCCGGGAATTCCTTGGAAATGTAGCCTGGAAATCCTCCCATCTTTGGGGAGCACTGGCCCCTACCCTGGCGGCCCAGCTGCTGAGCCCCGTCCTGCGGCAGGTGTGTGTGTCGGTGTCTGGCCCTGGAGATTTATAACCTGTAGCAGGAGGGAGGCGCTGCCTTTGGAAGCATTTCTTCTGTCCTGAAACAAAGGCCTGTGGCTAGGGCACCCAGGGGAGCAAACAAGCAGGGAGGAAGCAACTGGCCTCACTCGCACTTCTCCCACCACTGCCGGCCACCCCATCACTCCCTGTCACACTCTCAGGCTTGCTCCTTCTCCATGTGGCAGCTGGTCACTCTTTTTTACCTTGCTTCTTCTCTCTGGATCCCACCCTTTCTGCCATCAAAATGTCTCTCATATCTGTTCCCTCATCCCCATCCCCACAATCTCCCCTCAATCTTCTTCCCAAGCAGCCTGTTCACATATTGCCACATCTACCTTCCTAAAAACGCAAATCTAACTGCATCACTCTTCTGCTCAAGAACCCTTTAAGGGCTCCCTGCAGCTGTAGAATCAAGTTCTAACTAATTAACCGGGTAGTCCAGGCTCTAGCTTTTCTGTTCAGCATCACCTCCCATCGTTTGCTCTTGAACTCTGCACTCGAGGTATTTGGGGCTTCCTTTATTTTCCAAAATAAGGTCTTTGCTGGATGCCCCACAGGCACCTCAAACCCTCCATGGCTTAAACAAAACGCCCCAACCCACCCATTCTGCTTCTCCTTCAGGAATAGCATAACAACCCACTCAGTGGGCTCCCCAGTTTCCCTCATACCTGGCATTCATTTGGGGACCAAGTCCTGTCAATCCATTACCTCTGCCACCTCATGACATCTTCAAAGCAGCCCCACTGCCATCACCCCAGAACAGAACGGGATCATCTCTTGCCTGACAATTGTAGTAGCCTCTCCCACAGCCTGAATGAGTTTCAAACCGAGCTTGCATCAGGTTCTGCCCTTCCTTAAAGCTGATGGCCTATAGGACACACCGCCTTCGCAGTCTTGCCTCCCAAGGCTGCCATTTCAGTCCTTGCCACACTGAGCTCCTAGAGTTTTCTGAACCTGACTTACAATATCCTAGTCCCTGATCATTACTTTTACTCTTGTCCTTCACCTAGAATGTCCTCTCATCTCTCGGCAAGTCCAAGTTCCCTGAGAGGTCCATCGGCAACACTTCCTCCTCTGAGAAGTCTTCCCTGAACCTCTCTGTTGGAAATAACTGGTTTCTCCTGTAAACATTCTGTGAGCTTTCTGTCCAGGTTTATAAAGCATAGTGATTAAGAGCACAGGCTCTGGAGTCAGACTTCTTGGGTACAGAATCTCAGCTCTAGAATCCCAGTTACTAGGGCAATTCACACAACCTTTCTGAGCCTGCATTTCCTCACCTGTAAAATGGAGATAGTTGTAGTTACTGTGAGGATGAAATGACTAATCTGTGTACTATCCTTGAGACAGTGCCTGCCATGGGGAAAGTGCTATATTGGTGTCATGGGTAAATAGTACTAATAATAGATTAGTAATATGACTTCCTTTACTGATCTGACAGATCCTTACAGGCAGTAACCAAGTTAGATCCCTGTGTCACCCACACTGGACATTTGCTGACTGAATGGAGGCTACCCGCTCCCTGACACTTCACGTCCCTGCAGAGCCAGAAGGAAGGAGGGAGGCTGAGAAACAGGAAATGCCCTCCCCTCCCTGATGTCCCTGTGGCCTAGGGTGCGGGGCCGGTTTGCTGCAGTCCCAAACCTCCCACCTCTCCTCTGAGGCCACTGTGCAGCTGAACATCCCTGCACATGGGGGTGATGGAGACAAATTGGAGAGAATTCAGAGGAATGAGGTCCCTGAGCCCTTGGGAAAGGGCAGGCCCAGCTGAGGAGGAAGATGAAAGCAGTTCCATGTGTGTGGCTTGGCTGAAGGACAGCACTGGGTGTGGCGAAGGACATGACAACTGGAGACAGGGATTCTAGCAGTGCAAAGAAGCCAAAGAGGGGGAGGACTGAGAGCTCCATCGTTGTGGGGCCACTCTGCTCAGGCAAATGGGCTCTTGAGATGTAAGCCTGGAGCTTCTTGCAGACCCAGGCAGGCCTGCAGGCCCCTTCCTCCTACTGGCATGGATGGAAGACTCTCCACACTGCTTCCTAGGGCTGGCAGTTCTATGCAATCCTGACCCTGGGAAGGAAGGGAACCAGTCCAGCCTCTCCCCATCTACCTATAGCTCTCTGAGGCTGCATCTAGGTGGCTCAGTCGAGAGTCTGAGGTCCACCAGTTTGCAGAGCCCCCCCGGAGCATGCTGTGCATTACCTGCAAGTCCATGACAAGGTTTGTGGGTTTTGAATCCTCCCTCTCCCTCCTTCCTCTGCCCCCCTCCCCCAGCTTCAAGCCATTGTTTTCAGACCACAGACCTCTGCCCTCTCCTCCTGGGTACTAAGGGGCAATTCAGGGGCATGGAGAGGCCGAGAGGAAATATTGGAAATGGCCTTTCCATCCTCCCCTCAGATCCGGGCTTCATCGTCCTTGGGCCAAGATAAATAAAGCAAGCAAGGGAGAGGCCTCTGCATGTTCAGTGTTGATGGCTAAGCTGCCCCTGTAGTGGGGGTGGCGGGCTGAGCATCAGTCTACCCAAGGTTGCTTTGGGTGCCTTATAACCCTCCTCCCAAAGGATTGTGTTGGAGGGAGTGGCCGGGCCAGGTGCCCAGGAATCAGTAGCATGAGGAGCAAGGCAGAAGCCCCCTGCAGTGCCCCCTTCATGGAACAGAGCTTTCTTGGGGTGCTGAGTCTATGAGGGCCTTGGAGGGAGGGCTAGGGAACCTAGGAGGAGGGGGGAATCTGTAGCTGGGGGCAGTGGCAGAAAGCTTTCCCCAACAAGCCCCCTGGCCCCCAGTGCTTCCTGTCTTTGACCTACCTAGGTCTCCCCAGGTCCACTTCCTGAGCTCAGAGAGTTGGAGGGCCCTCAGAGTGGGGAACCGGGAGGACCAAAGCCCAGAATCCCCCAAACTCAGAGTTCCCTGAGGGCCACTACCAGGCACCTTTCACTGTGACTCCTGAGGGGGCCAGGCTGTATCCTTGAGGTCATGGCTTAGCAGAGAGTATAAATTTTGAGAGAAACAGACCCAAGTTCAATTCTAGCTTCTGGGTTGTATTTTTGACAAGTACTGGACAAGCCCCTTCCCTTCCCTAAGCCTTACTTTGCCATCCTAAAATGGAAAGCCAAATCTCCACCTCACAAGACTGTTGGCAGGAGTCAATGAGGTAACCACGTGCAAGGGCCAGGCACCTGGTAAGCGTGAGCTGCTTTGCCCTTCTCTGCGCTGGATGTGGGCCCCAGGCTGCCATTTGAGGCATGATCCTGCAGTGCTCTGGAGGGAGGAGCTCTTGGCCAGCTGTTACTCCTGAATAGTCTCCAAAGAATCCCCACTGATTCCTCTTACCCCAAGGTCATAGAGTGACTATGGAGGTGTCAAGCCTCTTGCCACCTGGGCCAGGCAGAAGTGGCTCTTTGACCCTCCAGGCACAGTTTTCCTGAACGAGGTTCTTCCTGGACAAACCCGTAAGTCTCTGGGCCATCCTTTTATCTCCAGTCATCTCTGCCATCTCAGCCTTGCACATGGCCCTCCCCACAACACTGGGCAGGCCTCTCTGCCAGTTCTCTGACTGAGTGTCAGCCTTGCCCGTGAAACTCTTTCTCTGAGTTCCAGATTTTTCAGGGCCATTCTTTGCCTTTTTGGACAGTCTCACCACCTCCACCCCGTTCAAGGCCAAGAGGTCACTCTTGGGCCTGCTTTGTCACTTGCTTCATTTAGAAAGTCAATGGAGCAAGGGCTGGTCTGCAAATGTCCACCCCACAGTGGCAAGGCCCAAAAGAAAAGAGCCTGAAGGTGAAGGTCAGGAGATCTCAGGGCTATTTCAACTCCTCAGCTCATTCCTTATGTAGTCTGTGGAAGCCATTTCCTCTTTGAACTTCTGTTTTTCCATCTATAAAATGGAGGTCCAGTTCTTGCATCCCAGGGCTACTGGGAAATACACAAACATTAATGGCAGTAGGATCCTTGAAAGAATGTTTTGGCTCAAGGACCTGGAATTGAACCTTCTGGCTTGGCTCAATTCTGGGCCCCACAGAGGACACACAGAACATGCGGGGACCCCAATCCAATTGCTGTCCCTCAACTGTTTCCATTGGTTACATGCCAAATCACCAACTCTTTACAATTCATTCATTCCCCTCAATTCTTTGTGAGAAAAATTGCCTCATGGTGCTGAATCTTCACTGTTTAGAAATCCTTTGCATCTAGCCCAAATTCTTCTTGCTGCAGTTTCAGGCCTATACATCTCAGATACCTCCTAATCTGGCTTCTCTTTCCTCCTCCTCGACTCCTGACCTGTCTCCAGAGGAAAGAGTAAGGTGGAGGGCAAAGGGCAGCTTTGTGCTTGGCCAGATGGAGCAGACTATGGAGCAACATCACTCTTCCATAAGCCCTTCAGCTGTCCTATACCCTTTGCCTCACCCTCATGTCACTCTGCCCTGCACTGCTCCAGCTAGAATACTTGTAGTATCTCATTGGCATTGGAACTAGGGCGCCAGCCCTGACTTTAATCTTCCCTGGCAGCTCCATGGCATCGATAAGCCCCATGTTTATGGCAGAGGAAAAATGAAACCCACATGACCCCGCCAGGGTCCAGGCCCCAACAGCAGAGCCAGGGATGTCCTCCAAGAGCAACAAGATGCCCCAGTTGCCCTTCAGGGCACAGTGGAGGTGGGGTGGCATGGAGCCATGTGCCACTGCATACTGCCTGTAGATGTAGCACCCCCGCCCACTACGCCTGGCCCAGCCTGGCCTGACTGCTCTCCTCTCTCAGTCTCCGCAGGGAGGGCTTCCCCAGCATTTGCAATGGGGGCAGCTCCCTCCTGAGTTTGAGGTTAAAGGGGACTCCTTCTCCAGGAATCTGCAGCCAAATTGCTGAGCTGTTCACAGTGACCTGGAGATGATGTTTGGAAATCTGATTTGTGATAACATAATGTTCCTTTTAAGTAACGTTGGCTGGAGAGGGAAGGAGGAAAAACAACCAAGAAAAACAACCTTATTGAGGTTTAAAAGGGGACGCTGTCGTGGCTGCCTCCTTAATCTCCCAAATCATTTTCCTCTCTTCCCCCTTCTCCTCCTGCCCCAGACTTGCTTTTGTTTATAACAATCTCTTGAAAAGAAGATTGAAAGTGAAATCTGTTTCCTTGCTTAAATATATATATTTAAAGGGGGTAAGAAAGTACTCTTTCCCCACCCCCGACAGCCCCTCCCCTGAGCTTTGTGGGTAATTGGAGGGCTGCCTGCTCTGGGCTAGTCGGTCAGCATGGGGTCTCCAGTGCCCACTCATCGCCTCATCACAGAAGGATCATTAAGGCAAGAAAACAGGCTGGGGTGAGATGAGAAACTGGAGGAGGGACAGCAAGGGCACCACGTATTCCTTGACTCCAGGCACTTTTTATATAGTGGCTACTGGCCAGCAGTTCTCTATCTCCAGAGGAGAATAAATACAGTATGAGGGGGCAAAGTTAGACATAAGGCAGGACTTCCACCTTCATTGTTTAACACAATGTATTGGCCTAGTAGTGAAAAGAGTTGAGAAATTTTAGCTGTATCCCCTGATGAATGAATGACCTCACTCCCCAACACCTATCTGGGCTGGGGTTTACTTTGCGGCAGGAGGAGATTCTTATGGGAAGGGAGGGATGGACTCAGTGGGGGAAGGATGATAGATACCTAGGGAGGGACCAACACACCCAGTGGTGGCTACCATGACTGTTGCCCCACCAGCACAACATGCCCCTCACCCACTACACACATGTGCTCACACCATGATTCTATGCTCTGCCAGGGCACGTGCCTGACAACCCAGGTGGCACCTCATGCACCACCCACTGTCTGCCTTTCTCCCTGGTGTTCTGCGGCTCCTGGCCCATCCCAAAGCCAGCCAACAGACCTAACAGGGCAGGATGGGACAGGTTGAAGGGAGAAGGAGGTGCCGAAAGCCCGCCATGCAGCCAGCATGGCTGCCTGCCAGCTGGAGATGGATTCCTCCAACCTCAGCTTCTCAGGAACACCCGCTTCCCTGGGCCTTGGTGCCGGGACCCCTGCCTGCTGGGGGCTGTGCTTCAAGAGAAGGAACAGAGAGGGCTTTTTGGTGTTCTTTTCAGGGGGCTTTGCTCCCCCTTGCCCCATCCAGGGCATGTTATTACTATCAGAAATATCAGGCATTTCAACTCAAATTAAAGTCAGGTTAAATGTCTCCACTGCAGAAATTCCACATGGTTCCAGATGGAGAGGAGAAATTCACTCTCAGCCTCCTGCCTTCTCTCCCTCCCTCCCCAAGAGTGGAATAAAAGCATTAACTTGTAGTCTATTTTCAGACTATTCAATCCAATCTTCTCAGCTTATAGATGGGGAAACTGAGGCCTAGAATGAGGGATGGCCTTGTCCAAGTTCACTCAGCAAGTTAGTGGCAGAGCTAGGACCAGGACCCAGGTGTCTTGATCTCTAGCCCACAGAGTTATTTTCATAGCACACATCTGCAGCCCTGTCAGACCCAGAACTTCTCTCGACCTTGTAAACTTTGAAATTGCCACCAAAGATGGCCTAGCACTTCTGATGTTGGGACAAAAGTAGGAAGCAGGGCCTCTTAACTCCTGGCCTGCAAAAGTCATGTAACATTGCTTGCTACAGAGGCTATATCATCACGGGCAAGTCCCTACCCTACTCTGGGCCTCACTTTCCTCATCTATGAAATGAGAAATGCAGAGGCCCATTGTTTTCATTCACTCAGCATCCATTCCTTCTTTTCTGTAACTGCCGCCAACATTTTTGTGGGAGACTACCCTTCCACCACTGTGAGTATGTGTGAATCAGGTCCAAGGGCTGACTGATGATCTAACTCTGGCCAGCTAGAGCATTCCATCATGCTGGTGGGAGTGATTACTATATGCAAAGTCATGTGACCCCAGCTGGGCCAATACAAACCCCCCCTGGAACTTCTAATAAAAGTGTAGGGAAAGTGACATTGGGGTTTGATCAGCTAGAAGATACAAGCCTAGAGTTTCAGGAGCTCTAGGAGAACAGCATGCCCAACAGTGATGCCTACGAAGAAAAATGGGCATCCAAGAGACCGACAGACCTCACTTGAGCCTGGGATCTAGCATTGCCTGACCAGACCACCCTTGTACTTCTAACGTTTATGTGAACTAATAAGATCCCCTTTTGGCTTAGACTACTTTGGGTTGGATTCCTGCCATTTGCAATAGAAAGAGGCCTCACTAACATAATAGAGATTGGAGATATCACTGAATGGTAGAGTTGGAAGGTAATCACCTGAGGCAGAGACTTAGAGAAAATGTAGTGAATGAATAAACAAGTGTCTGAGATAATCATGACCTTTGTGGGCTAATACAAAACCTCAGACATTTGCCAGTTGTGTCCTTCCAGCCACCTTGTCTATAGTAGACAAAGAGTATAGGCTTTGGAGTGATAGACCTTGCTTTGAACACCAGTTTCTCCATTTCCCATCTATATAGTCTGGGGCAAGCTCCCTCTCTATGCCTCAAGTTAAGCCCAAGCAGATATCAAAACGCTAACAGGTCTAACCCCAGGGGATGGGATAAAGAAAAATGACAAGTCTTGGAATGTTAGGACAGTAGATATTTACAAGACCATTTTCTAAGGGCAAAGGGATTGGCAAGCATCCTTAGAGACAGTTGAGACAGAAGTCGTAGGCACACCTCACAGTGTTGTATAGGTTGTGCACAACTCTGGGGAGTTTCATCTACGTGGTCTCTCATGAGAAGTGAGCATCTTAGAACTGTATCATTCATAACTTCTGCAAATGTGTATGGTAGCCCTAAGGCTGTGGCACATTGAAATTGACACCTCTGTCTTATTCACCAAAGGCACATTGTTTTACTCTTTATACCTTTAAAGAATTGGAATTGCAAGAATAATATTAATATGAAGCTATTGTTGGAAATATGGTGCAATTAATGTTCAAGTGTGGCCAAGGGACCTGAGAATACCAAAATATTGCCCCAGACCAAAGCCAGCTCTCCCCACAAGGCTCCCAGGAGAGAAATATGCACACAGAACAATGGCAAAGGAAAGCAAAGTAACACTTCATTGTTAGCTGGGCTTTGGGCCTCAAAACCTCAATGCAAGCTCTTATACACTGGGCAGGGTTGTGGGGCCTAGCCTTGAGTCCTGAGGGATCTCTTCCTACCACATGGCCAAAACTGAATTTCAGATATTAGCTCACTCCTGTTGACTTCATGGGATAAAGCGACAAAAGGGAGAATAATGGCTGGTTAAAAGCTATTTCTAAACCAGCATTATAGCTCTAGCCATGTGGGTGAAAGAGAAAAGGAAGAGCAATCCACAGTCTTACCCCGATATTTGGTGCGTAGTGATTTGACCCATTAATTCAAGGTGGCCCAATCAGTGTCCTGATGGTTGATGGATCTTCCTGATAGGGGCTGGAGAGCAAAGAAAGGGATGACAGAAGGGACGTTTTCTTAGACCTAGGCCATAGACATTGGTGAGTCCTGGCTTAAGAAATGGGTATGAAGAGAGTAAAATGATGGACTGAGTACACATAATAGACTCTATCTCATAGCCCAAATCTCTAGAAGTGATAGATATTAAGATTTTTAAAACATTCATAACCAAGAGACAACAAAGACAATGAAAGAAGGCATTTTCGGACATTCAAGCACTCAAAAATGTTATGTTACAAATTTTATCTGAAATAACCTAGAGTAAATATATTACTCTAAGAAGCAAAATGAGTTCAAATACAAGAAAGAGGAATTAAGAAACAACACACAAAGAAATAAGTAAACCTGTAAGAGAGTGTATCAACGCAGGAAATGATTGGAGTGGCAGCGTTGGGCAGAAGGTGGAGCATAGGATCGCAAAGAAGGAGCAGAGGTAAGAAAATGCGTACTGAGTTGATTGCCTTGTTTGGAGGGAGAAAAGACATACAGATTAATGCTAAATGTTGATAGAGAATGCATATGCTTTAGTATATGTATTAAGAGTGTATGGGTAAAGTTAAAATCTTACAAATGAAATGTACACTTCCTAAACCATTGCTGAAAATAAAATGGAACAAAGAAAAAATTCTGTCCATTCAACAAAAGAGAGCAAAAGCGATGGAGAGAAAGCAATAAGAAAGCAGACTAGATAAAAATATATATCAAATGAGATGGCAGGAACTATTCTAAGCGTATAAGCAATCACACTAAACGTGAATGTTTAATTGCCTTATTAAAAGACAGAGACACTCAGATTACGTCAACAGTCAATATAGCTATAGGTCATTTACAAGACACACATGTAAAACAAAATAATGCAGAAAGATTGAAAATAAAATAAATGAAAAAATATGCTCAAATACCAACAAAAAGAAAACAGGTATAGCTGTGTCAGGCAAAACAAAACTCTAAGCAAAAAGCATTTAAAAATATAAAGAATATTTCATTGATAATAGACACAGGCCACGACAAAGATATAACTGTAATGAACTTTTACAACATAGGTTAAAGCAGAGATCAGCAAGTCCACAATTATATTATGAATAATTTAATTTCCTAAGAATTTACACAAGTGCTAACTTACTAATCTACTAACTAAACATGGATGTACAGGATTGTACAGGATTGAAATGATACAACTTAGCTTTCAAGAGCTAAGAAGAAACACAAATAATCACAAATGAAAGTAAAAGGAAGGAATTAATAAAGATAAAAGCATAAATCAATGAAAGAAAAGACAAAAAATAGAATTGAGCAATAAATGAAAAACTGGTTCTTTGAAATAACCAATGAAAGAGACAGACATTATTTCTGATAAAGAAAAAGAGAGAGAAGACATAAATAATAATAGAAGTGAACCTCAGACCTAGATGAGATTTTTTAAGTTTACAAATAAGTTTGAAAACCTAGACAAAAATATTTTCTAGGAAATGATAAATTACCAAAATTGTCTAAGAAGTACTATAAAACTGGTTAGACCAACAACCATGAAAGGAATTGGAAGAGTAGTCAAAGATCTACCTTAAAAATTGTGGTAGACAGCCTCTAAAACGACCTGCAATAGTCCCTACCTCCTCATATTCACACCTTTGCATAAGCTTCTCCGTTTGAGTGTGGACTGGCTTTGTGACTTGCTTCTAGTGCATAGAATGCAGCAAAAGTGATCAGGCATCCTTTCCAAAATTAGGTTACAAAAAAAACTGACTTCTGTCTTCTGGCACTCTGGTTCTCCCATGCTGGCCTTCATGAAGCAAGCTGCTATGTTGTGGGCTGCCCTATGGAGGAGTGAACTTGGCAAAGAACTGAGAAAGTCCTCTGCCCAGCAGCCAGAGAGGAACTGAGTTTCTCAATCCAAAAACCCATGGCCATGTGAATGAGTTTGGAAGTGGATCCAGCCCCGGTTGAATCTTGTGATGACTGCAACCCCAGCCAACAACGTGATTGCAGTCCATAAGAGACCCTGAATCAGAGATGTCCAGCTAAGCTGGTTTATTGACTACAGAAACTGTGAGATAATAAATGTCTCTTGTTTTAACCCACCAGGTTTTGGGATAATTTGTTACATAGCAATATATAATTAATACAAATATATGCAACAGGCTCAGATAATTTTCTTTACTAGATAAACTGTTTCTGAATGTAGAAAAGGTAGCCAGCTATCGAATTCACTTTAGGAAGTTAGACAAGCCTGATACAGAGGGTAGACAACAAGTTTATGTGAAGAATATTACTAGCTAATCACATCAATGAAAAAGCCATGAACATTTAGTGAACAAAATCTGATGGCATGCTAAATCAATCATAACCATATAGAAATTACCTCCAAGAAAGCAACATTTACAAAAGTATTTAGTACTTATTATATACTAGGCCCTGTTCTAGGTTCCTCACATATGTATGATATATGTTGTGTGTGTGTGTATATATATATGTGTGTGTATTATATGTAATAGAAAATATGTATTAACTTATTAATTTTGCCTAACAACCTCATGTGGTAGCTCCTATTGTTTAGAAAACTGAGGAGAGTAAGGGTTACACAAGTCCATAGATAGTAAGCTGAGGAAAAGCTGGGATTTGAATCTACCTCATTATGCTGATTCAACATTAGAAAAAAATCTATCGAGTAATTCACTATATTGTCATTACAGGATAACTGTGTCATAATTTTTATAGATGATTTTAAAAACATGCTAAAATTAAATACCCATTTCTCATTAAAACAAAACAAAACTTTTAGAAAACTGGAAGAAATCAAAAGCTTACAGCAAACATTACATTTAGTGGTTATGATGAGCCTTACTTACCAAAGACAAGAACAAGACAAGAATCATTGTTCTTGTCGCCAACATCACCATTCTTTTCAATATTGTACTGAAGATGCTGGCCAATGTAATATGGTGAGAAATACAAATTAACAGATACAAATATTGAAAAATAAGATATAAATAATCAATATTTGCAGATGATATTGTTTATCTAGAAAATCCAAGAGAAGCAGTTTAAAAATTATTAAGACTAGTAAACATTCAACTTTACTGAACAGATAAAACATCAGGATTAAAAGTCAATAGACAATCCCCCAATATTAAACAGCACACTTCTTTTATTTATTTATTTTTATTTTATTTTATTTTATTTTATTTTATTTTATACTTTAAGTTCTAGGGTACATGTGCATAACGTGCAGGTTTGTTACAAATGTATACTTATGCCATGTTGGTGTGCTATACCCATCAACTCGACAGCACCCATCAATTCATCATTTATATCTTGCATAACTCCCCAATGCAATCCCTCCCTCCTCCCTCTCCCCATGATAGGCCCCAGTGTGTGATGTTCCCCTTCCCGAGTTCAAGTGATCTCATTGTTCAGTTCCCACCTATGAGTGAGAACATGCGGTGTTTGGTTTTCTGTTCTTGTGATAGTTTGCTAAGAATGATGGTTTCCAGCTGCATCCATGTCCCTACAAAGGACACAAACTCATCCTTTTTTATGGCTGCATAGTATTCCATGGTGTATATGTGCCACATTTTCTTAATCCAGTCTGTCACAGATGGACATTTGGGTTGATTCAAGTCTTTGCTATTGTGAATAGTGCCGCAATAAACATACGTGTGCATGTGTCTTTATAGCACCATGATTTATAATCCTTTGGGTATATACCCAGTAGTGGGATGGCTGGGTCATATGGTACATTTAGTTCTAGATCCTTGAGGAATTGCCATACTGTTTTCCATAATGGTTGAACTAGTTTACAATCCCACCAACAGTGTAAAAGTGTTCCTATTTCTCCACATCCTCTCCAACACCTGTTGTTTCCTGACTTCTTAATGATTGCCATTCTAACTGGTGTGAGATGGTATCTCATTGTGGTTTTGATTTGCATTTCTCTGATGGCGAGTGATGATGAGCATTTTTTCATGTGTCTGTTGGTTGTATGAATGTCTCCTTTTGAGAAATGTCTGTTCATATCCTTCCCCACTTTTTGATGGGGTTGTTTGTTTTTTTCTTGTATATTTGTTTGAGTTCTTTGTAGATTCTGGATATTAGCCCTTTGTCAGATGAGTAGGTTGCAAAAATTTTCTCCCATTCTGTAGGTTGCCTGTTCACTCTGATGGTAGTTTCTTTTGCTGTGCAGAAGCTCTTTAGTTTAATTAGATCCCATTTGTCAATTTTGGCTTTTGCTGCCGTTGCTTTTGGTGTTTTAGACATGAAGTCCTTGCCCATGCCTATGTCCTGAATGGTACTACCTAGATTTTCTTCTAGGGTTTTTATGGTATTAGGTCTAACATTTAAGTCTCTAATCCATCTTGAATTAATCTTCGTATAAGGGGTAAGGAAAGGATCCAGTTTCAGCTTTCTACTTATGGCTAGCCAATTTTCCCAGCACCATTTATTAAATAGGGAATCCTTTCCCCATTTCTTGTTTCTCTCAGGTTTGTCAAAGATCAGATGGCTGTAGATGTGTGGTATTATTTCTGAGGGCTCTATTCTGTTCCATTGGTCTATATCTCTGTTTTGGTACCAGTACCATGCTAAAACAGCACACTTCTAAGTAACACATATGGGTCTAAGAAGTCTGAAGGGAAATTAAAAATATTTTGAACTAAATGAAAATGAAAATACAATTGAAAGTTCGTGGGATACAGAAAAATCATTAGTTAGAGGGAGATTTATAGCATGTTTAATGCATATTCTCTTAACAACAGGGATATGTCCTGAGAAACGTGTCGCCAGGCAATTTTGTTGTTGTATGAACATCATAGTGTGTACTTAACACTGATCTTGATGGTGTAGCCTAGGCTGTGTGGTATAGCCTATGTTCCTAGGCCACAAACATTTACAGCATGTTACTGTACTGAATACTGTAGGTGATTGTAACACAATGGTAGGTATGTTTGTATCCAGACATACATAAGCTTAGGAAAAGCACAGCAAAAATACAGTATTGTAATCTTATGGGATCATCACCGTATATGCAGTCCATCATTGACCAAAACTTCGTTATGAAGCAGATGACTGTATTAAAAAAGAAGAAAGATCTAAAATCTATAATCTAAGCTTCTGCCTTAGGAAACTAGAAAAAACAAGAGTAGCTTAAGCCTAAAGAAAGCAATAGGAAAGAAATAATAAAAATTTGTACAGAGATCAATGAAATTTAAAAAGAAAAAGAATAGAAAAAATCAACAAAACCAAAACCCAGTTATTTAAGAAGGTCAAAAAATTGATAAGTCTCTGGCCAGACCAACAAGAAAAAAAGAGAGAAGACACAAATTACAAATATCAGAAATGAAAGAAGGAGAAGCCATTAGTACTGACTTTTTAGACATTAACGTATAATAATGAAATACTATGAACAACTCTATGCCTGCAAATTTGATAACTTAGGTGAAATGAACCAATTCCTTGGAAAACACAAACCCCCAAAACTCACATAAAGATAAATAGATGATCTGAACAGGACTATATCTATTAAAGAAATTGAACCTGTAGTTAACAACCTTCCAAAAAGAGAATGCACTGAGCCCTGATGAGTTCACTGGTGAATGCTGCCAAAAACTTAATGAAGAAACAATAGTCATTCTCTACAATCTCTTCAAGAAAATAAAAACAGAGTGTATACTTCCTAACTCATTCTGTGAGGGCAGCATTACACTAATGCCAAAACTAAATGAGATAAAGACATTACAAGAAAGGAAAACTACAGACCAATATCTCTTATGAACACAGATGCAAACACCTTCAACAAAATATTAGCAAGCTGAATTCAATAATGTATAAAAGGAACTATATGCCATGAGCAAATGGGTTTTATTCCAGGTATGGAAGGTTGATTCCAATTTCGAAAGTCAATCTAATCCACCACATCAACGAATTAAAGAAGAAAAATCATATGATTATATCAATAATGCAGAAAAAGCATTTGACAAACTCAAACACACATTCATAATTAGAAGAGAACTGTTAGTAGGCCGGGCGCGGTGGCTCATGCCTGTAATCCCAGCACTTTGGGAGGCCGAGGCGGGTGGATCAAGAGATCAGGAGATCAAGACCATCCTGGCTAACATGGTGAAACTCCGTCTCTACTAAAAATACAAAAAATTAGCTGGGCGAGGTGGTGGGCACCTGTAGTCCCAGCTACTCAGGAGGCTGAGACAGGAGAATGGCGTGAACCCGGGAGACAGAGCTTGCAGTGAGCCAAGATTGCGCCACTGCACTCCAGCCTGGGTAACAGAGTGAGACTCTGTGAAAAAAAAAAAAAAAAAAAAAAAGAAGAAGAGAAGAGGAAGAAGAAAACTGTTAGTAAGCCAGGAATAGAGGGGAACTTCTACAACTTGATGAGGAACATCTACAAGAGCTAACATCATATTTAATGGTGAGAAACTAGATGCTTTCCTACTAAGATTGGGAAGAAGGCAAGGATGTTCTTTCTCACTACTCTTATTCAACATTGTACTGCAAGTCTTAGTTAGTGCAATAACACATGAAAAAGAAATAGGAAGTATAGAGATTGGGAAGGAATAAGTAAAACTTTCTTTGTTCACAGATGACATGATTGTCTATGTGAAAATTTCCAAAGAATTGACCCCCCAAAAAGTCCCCCTGAAATTAGTAAGTATAGAAAGGTTGTAGAATACAAGGTTAATATACACATTTGAATTGCTTTCTTATATACTAACAATAAACAATTGGGATTTGAAATAAAATATATCATTTACATGCAACGAAAATAGAAACACTTAGGTATAAATCTAATAAAATATGTATAGGATCTGTATGTGGAAAAACTACAAAATTAATGATAGAAATCAAAGATCTAAATGACTTGGAAAGTACGCTGTGCTCATTAAATAGAAGACTCAATGGTGTTAAGATGTCAATTCTTCCAAATTTGATCTGTAGATTTAACACAATCTTAATGAACATCCCAGCAAGGTATTTTGTATAGACAAGTTGGTCCTACAGTTTATATGAAAAAGCAAAAGACTTACAATGATCAACACAATACCAAAGAAGAACAAAGTTGAAGGATCCACATGATCCAATTCCATGACATGACTGATTATAAAACTACAGTAATCAAGACAGTGTAGTATTGGTATAAGAATAGACACACAGACCAATAGAGCAGAATTAGGAGCCCAGAAATACACCCATGCAAATATAGTCAATTGATCTTTGATAAAGGAGTGAAGGAAATTCAATAGAAAGAGGATAGTTTTTTAATAAATGGTGCTAGAACAATTGTATGACCACAAGCAAAAAATAAATAAATAAATAAATAAATAAATAAAAATAAAAATAAAAATTACAAACCAAACCAAAACAAAAATAGCCCTAAAACCTAAACACAGACCTTAAACCTCTCACAAAAATTAACTTAATATAAGTCATAGACATAATTGTAAAACATGAAACTAAAAAACTTCTAGAAGAAAACATATGAGAAAATCAAGGTGACCTTCAGTTTGTAGTGAGTTTTTAGATATAACACCAAATGCACAATTCATGAAAGAAAAAATGGGTAAGTTATACTTAATTAAAATTGAAAACATCTACTCTGTGAAAGACACTGTTAGGAGAATCTAAAAATAAGCCTCATATTGGGAGAAATATTTGAAAAATACATATGTGATAAGGACTTATATCCAAAGTATAAAAAAAATAAAATGCAAAAATAAGAAAACAACACAATTTAAAAACAGGTGAAAGAGTTAAAAAGACACCACATTAAAGAAGATGTGCAAATGACAAACAAACATGAAAAGATGTCAGCATCACTTTTCATTAGGGATTACAAATTAAACAACACTACACACCTATTAGAAAGACTCAGATACAAAAGCTGGCAATACTAATGGCTGGTGAGGATGTGGAACAATGGAAACTCTCATTCACTGCTAGTGGGAATGCAAAATGGTACAGCTACTTCAGGAGACAATTGACAGTTTCTTACAAAGCTAAACACTGTCTTAACATGCAATCCAACAATTGCATTCCTAGGTATTTACTCAACTGTTTGAAAACTTATGCTCACACAAAAACTCATACACAGATATTTATAGCAGCTTTATTAATAATTGCCCAAAACAGGAAGCAACAAAGATTCACCTATTCTTCAACAGGTGAATGAGTAAAACAAACCGTGGTACATCCATACAGTGGAATATTATTCAGTGCTAAAAAGAAATGAGGTATCAAGCCACAGAAAGACATGAACGAATCTTAAATGCATATTGCTACTTGAAGGAAGCTAATCTGAAAATGTTACATACTGTATAAATTCAATCGTATGACATTCTGGAAAAGGCAAAGCTATAGTGATGATCATATAGTAAAAAGATCAGTGGTTGCCAAGGGCTTGCAGGCAGAGGAGTAAGAGATAACTAGGTAAAGCACAGGGGACTTTTAGGTGGTGAAACTATTCTGTATGATACTGTAGTGGTGGATACATGACACTATATTTTCAAAATCCATAGAACTTTACAGCACAAAGTGGGAACTTAATGTATCAAATTTTGAAAATTATTTAGGAGATTAGGGATCCCAGGATGAAATTCAGAATGTGACAAAATAATCTAACTGTATTATAAATATATGAAACAGTGTCATTGAAGGGTGGTGAGTAGAAAAGGTATTGACCTAAGTAACTTTGGAAATCAGTAGTCTGTAAGACTAAAGATAAAGTAAACTGTACTCAAGTACTGTACTCTAGTTGAAGCTGTTTCCCACAGTGGTATGAGTTAATAATTCTTGTACCACTATACATCTATACTAGAAGTGAACAATTAAAGTGAATGGATGGCAGATGGTGGGAACCTGGTTTCTCACCGTTGGAGTGAGAGTTTATAGATAAGCAAGGGGAGGAGACTAGAATTATCCATGTGGTAACAGATTAGAGTTGGAGGCATTAGTACAAACCATGTTTAGTTTAATATAGATATAGACGGTTATTCATAGAAATATTTGTCAACATATGCATATATATGGATTAGTATATACACATATTTCCTTGCTCTGTCAACTGAGAGGTCCTGGAAGCAATGACACCCCAGTAGCAATGAACACACCTCACACCCAGATCTTGTTTTCTAATATCATCCTTCAATAAAAGGAACCAGGGCTTTTTGAAGAAATGGCTGATTTTAGGACCGAGGCAGGAGCTATACAAGATAGGCCTGGAACATTCTGTAGTATGAGAAGGTAAAGAAGTACTCAAAAAACAAAAACAATGAACAAAAATAAACCTCACGTTGTTGGGGTATATTAAAGGAGCACAGGAACTAACTAAAAGAGCTCTCATTGGCCAAAGCTAGAACTCTAAGCAACAAAACAAATAAACTAGTATTGTATTATAACCCACAGTATAGAAATAAATATCCATGAGTCCGTGCTGATGTAAATAAATGACTGAATAAATTAATGCATGGAGGAGAGAGACAAATCTCCCATGTGCAAGAATTTCAATTATTTATGTAGATATTCTGCCTTCAAGAAGTTAGAGCATAACTTTCCACTCATTGAGTGTGGACTGCCCAGAGTAATTCTTTCCAAAGAGCACACTATGAAAAGCGGGAAAAATAACTTTACACTGGAAACGTCTGATAAACTCTACCTCAGCTAGGTGATTACAGTAACATCAACAGTGACAAGTCATGTTGATTGTATGTTCTCTTCATATGACATGATGAAGATGGTACTTTATCTCTGTGGGCTTCCTCCCCAAAACCCATAACCCCAGTCTAATCACAACAAAAAAAATTAGACAAATTCCAACTGAGGGACATTCTACAAATACCTGAGCAGTACTCATCAAGACAGTCCAGGTCATCAAAAACAAGGAAAGTCTGAAAAACTGTCACAGTCATGAGGCCTAAGGAGACATGACAACTAAATTTAATGTGAGATCCTGGAACAGAAAAAAAGCCATTAGGTAAAAACTGAGGAAATATGAATAAACTATAGATTTTAGTTATTAATAAGTCATATATCAATATTGGTTTATTATAGCAAATGTATCATAGTAATGTAAGTTGTTAATAATATGAAAATAAGGCATGGAGTATGTGGGAACTCTCTGTACTATCTTTGGAATTTTCCTATAAATCTAAATCTATTCCAAAATAAAAAGTTTACTTAAAAATTAATCAATAGAAACCAGCAATAAGCAATTAGAAAACAAAATATATAGATGGGATCCTTTCACAAAAGCAACAAAACTATAAAATACCTAAAGAAAAACCAAACATATAAAGAACATATAAAGAAAAACCAGACATATAAAAAGAAGACTATAAATTTTATTGAAGAATATTGAAAGAGATCTAAATAAACAGAGAAATATGCATGTTCTCGGATGGGAAAACTCAATATTGTAAAGGTATCAGTTTTTTTTTTTCCTGAGCTAATCCATAAATTTAATTCAATCACAGTCAAATTCCCAGCAGGAGTTTTCACAGAACTTGACAAATTGATTAGAAAATTCACGTGTGAGAGAAAATGTGCAAGAATAGCTAAGACAATTTTGAAAGGGAAGAACAATGAAAAGGGAGACTTGCTTTACCATACATCAAAATATTTTATACATTTCTAGGAGTAAAAACTGTGTGGTAAAGCTCTATTCAAAACAGATAACAATGAGTATGGCATAAACTCAGACCAATCAGAATGGACAAGGGCCCTAAATAGCCAATTTGGCTTGAGGCAGGATTACTGGCCTAATAATCAGACCTAGCACAGGGTTAGAGATATAGCACAATGAAACTGAGTAGAGACCAGAAACATATCCATGTGTGTGTGGTAATCTGCTGTTTAATGAAGGCGGCTTTTCAAATTGGTAGGGAAAGAATGGTCTATTCAATAAATGGTATTGAGGCAATTGGCTATCATTTGGGAAAAAATTTAAATCCTTTCTTCACACCATTTAAAAATGAAATTATAAAAAATTAATAGCATGAAGTGTAAAATACAAAATATGGTACTATTATAAGAAAATACTGAAAAGCATGGTAATAATATTGATGTGGGGAAAACCTCCTTTTAAGGAAACTACAGAAAGCAAAAACTCTAAATGAAAAGATTGATACATTCGATGGCATCAAATTTCTGAAACGTCTGTATGACAATAGGCACCACAAACAAAGTTAAAATACAAGTGACAGATTGGGAGAAATGATTGGCAACTTTTGCCCACGGTGGCCTTCCTTCTGTTTTTCCACCACCCCTCCTGTTTTGTTTTTTTGTTGTTGTTTGTTTTTTTACATTAGCACATGTACAGTTGCTATTCCTAGCATCTGAAATACTACATCTGTCCCCAAATCCTCTCCAGGGCTGAACGACTCCAATTCATCTCTTCAGACAGGCCTTCCCAAACTGACCAATCCAGGCAGCCACTCCCCATCTTTCAGAATTCATCCTGTTATCCTTTTCCCTTTTCCTCAGAGTCCTGACTTGTTACCAGCAAGTAGTGTGTCTGTGCATTCCTTCACCACTTCTTTGGCCCCACCAGGATGTGTGCTCTGGGAGACCAAGGACTTGGTCTGTCTTGTCTCCTGCTGTATCCCCAGCACCTTGAGCAGTGCCTGGCATACAATAGGTACTCAATAAACATTTGTTGAATGAATTAATCTATGAATCAATTTATAGTGGACTCCTAGAAATGAGGTGAACCACCCAAAAGAAAAATAGACAAAGGGTATCAACATGGAATTTACAGAAGAGGAACTACAATATTGTCAATAAACATGTTAAAGGTATTCAACCTCACAATTAATTAGGAAAATAAAATATTAAAAGATATTTTTAATCAATGTACATAGTTTGCAAGGTTTATGATAAAAACCAGGTTTCTGCCTTCGCACTTTCTACACCCAATTTTAACACGTTAGAGCCAAACATTTTCATCCTTTTTAGCTGAAAAATCTCTTCCTCTATATTTCTAAGTTATGTACTGATATGTCTTGATTCTCCAATTTCAGATATTATCTGACTTCCCATTCTAGAAGACAAGGATGTAGCTCTCTTATCATCCAACTGAATGCATACAAGCAATTTCCTTCTTCCCATGGTCCTGATGTAGGTCTATCAATATTCAGTGCTTACATTAATGTCACGATGAGCCCTGAGATGTCCTATGGTTGCATATCCTTTCCTGGATGCTTTCTGTGTTCCCCAGAATTAATAATTGTCTTCTTTTTGTGTGTGTTTGCTTTGTTTTCTGTGTACTTATACGTAATTTATCCTCAAACTGTTTGCTAGAGAGTAAATCTCATCTCAGTATGTTCAAACATCTTTTTCTTGGAACCATCTCTCCTGGAATCCTCCATGATCATGTTCCAGCTGGCCTGCTTGGGTCCTAGGATTGCTGCTTGGCTGTCTATTGTCTGGGGACATCCCTTTTGCCATTATCCTGGGAACAGCTCCACCTTTCTCTTATGTTAGATTCTCTGTTTCCTGGTTTTCTGTCTACCTCTTTTCTTGGCTTACTCTTCCTTTTGTTGGATTGGATCCTCCAGTAGCTTCTAGAGAAGGGGTGCATGCAAAGCATGTATTTTGACAACTGTGTAGTCTGAACATATCTTTCCTTTATCCCCCACACTTGATTCATAGCTTGAGTATAAAATTCTAAGTTGGAAATCATTTCCCCTAAAAAAATTAAAAACATTGATCTATGTATCTTCTAGCCTCCAGTGTGTGGTCAAAAAGTTTGATGATGTTTTCATTCTGAGGCTTTGTATGCACCTGTTTTTTTTTTTCTTTCTGCAATATTTTAGGATCTTTTTGCCAAGTGCACTAAGCTTTGAGAGTTGTGTGATCCCACATCTTGCTCTCCCCTCTGCTATGAGTTTGATGATACCTCAGATAGAAGCTGCTCCTTCAGCTTGTGACCTGACACGAAGACAACATACAGCAGAACTGTAGTCGACGTGCAGATAATTTATGACATGGGCAAAAGATTGCCCTTTGTTGCTGCAAGTTAATGAGATATTGTGGTTTGTTGTGCTTGGTTTTCTTTTGCTCTTCACTTTGCTTCTCTTTCCTCTGGATTAATTTTTTCTGGTTGCTTTGGTCTTTATCTTCCACATTAAAGGACTTCCTCAAATATCTGGTAATCCTGGGCTGTCTGCTCATTTCTTAGAGTGAGGAGCTAAAAAGCTTACTGGAATTCGGGTTTTTTAACTGGTCACAGTAGAGTGCATTTTATGGACTTTTTAGGGGACATCCGAATATCAGATTCTCCAGAGAGGAAGATTTCAATGTCCTGCAGGGGAAGGGAGATAATACAGTGTTATGGCTGCTTATGTTCTTGAGCTGAGTGGGGAAAGAGGACACGGAGAGCCTCGCTGTCTAGTATGTAGATTATCACTTTATTCTCCTGCTCCAGTGATGTCTGGAACATATTTGGTGTCTTCGCATCTAGCCTCTCTGGCAAGTAAACCTCTGGTGTTCTGCTAATATGAAAAAAGAAAGATTTGACAGTCTAATATTTTTCATACAGACTTTCAACTAGTCCACTTGCTTTCGGCCCAAATATGCCCCCACTTCGGAGGTATCTGGTAAGCCTTAATCCTGGGCATTTGTGAGGTTTGTGGAGTAAATTGGTCTGCTTCTGGACTTTCTTCACTGCCAGTGTGAGTTTCCCCTTCCTCCAGTCCTCTCATCTATTTTCCAGCTGCCACCATTTTGTTGCAGTCGTTTCCAGTCCTATTTTCTTAGCCATCTAATCTAATCCCTTTTCTAAATTTCTTTACCATCATTTTAGTGGTACTCGGGGAGGGAACAATACTAAATATACTTGTTCAATCTGCTATGTATAACTAGAAGTCCTGAATGACCAATGAACAGGAAAATGCAAAACAAAACAGTAGAGTGAGATAGTTTCTTACCCCTCTTATTGGTAATATACTTGATAAGTCTTTGTAAGACCTGCTCCAGATCACATTAATAATGGCTCATGGCATACTCATGGATAACATAGGAAGGAAATGGTGTAGCTGTGATCTGACTGAGTCAACCAATGTACCCTCTTCTTGAGTTAAAGGGAAAGTGAGGCTTCTGCAGCAGACTACAGAGATGAAGGGGATAGACCCTGCAGGGAATTAGGTTATTGCTAAGAAAGGAGGTTATAGATAGTTTCAAGATTAAGGAGAGTTTCCACTGAATGAAGCAAGAGTTCCAAAGGAACTAGAGGGCTGGTAGGGAGGCTTGGGGAAGAATCAGCAGAAGGGATGACAAAGAGATTGGGAAAGCATGTTGTTGAATGGGAATGAGCCTTCTGGGGGAGGTAAGAGGATTGTGCCAGGAGGGCAGAGTGAAAAAAATATTGCTTCTGGTTTTTCAGAACTGAGATGGGCTCAAGCTTTGGACTCTCTCTGTTCCTAATTCCTGTCCCTCAATCAGTACCACTGACTCTTTCTGTTTCTCTACAGTTGCTTCCCTTCTCCTAAGATGGAAGTGATCCTGCCCAAGTGGGATCTCTATTTTCCTGTGACCAAACAATGAGATGACTAACATTCACACCCATATTGAGTCAGCCAGGCTGAGAGAGGAAGGGCCAACCTGTGCCTGCAGGTATGTTCTGAGGCTAAGGATTGCTCTCTAGGGCTTTGGCTGAATAGGCAAATCAGATGTGTCCACCCATCTCCACCCCTCTCCTCCTCCCACCATCAGGCTTAATTCCTTGCTCCCTCCTTTAGACTTCCACTGCACTGTTCGCCATCCATCCATCCATCACTCCATTCAATGCCAAGTAATCACCAGACACTGTTGTAGGCACTGGAGGTACAGCGGTAAACCAAACAGGCAAAAGTCCCTGCCTTCACGGAGGTGACCGTCTAAGCCTAGGCTTCAAGAGCAGGCAGGGACCTGGCAGCAGGTTGGGGTGGAGCAGGGCTAAGAAAAGTATTTCTATATCAGGACATGCTGAACGTCTTATTCTTACTACAGAAGAGTGGTTGCCACAACTCGTTGTGGAGTTGAGGGGGAATAGAAATAAAGCAGACTAGAGCAGAAAGAATAGAATAGAAAGCGACTATGGTAGCAATTAGCCCTCTCCACCTTCACTGCCACTCTGGTGTGAGGCACCTACCACCTCTCACCTGGATTACTGTCTTAGCCTCCTAATTGGTCTCCTGCTTCCCTCTTTGGCCCTTCCCACTTCCATCTTTTTCAGGACAGCAGCCAAAGCGATCCTGTTAAAACTGCTTAGGTTTAGCCCTTGTCACTTCTCTTGCTCAAAACCCTGTCCTGGCCCCACATGGCAGTCAGGGTAAATGCCAAAGCCTTAACATGGCTTACCAAGTCCCATCTACTTTCATACTTGTTTCATCTTGAAATTAATCTACTCCTCCTCTCCCCTTCACTATTCCCGCTTCAGCCTGCTTGGCCTCTTTTTTCTACTTTAATACACCAAACACCCCTCCTGCCTCAAGGTCATTGCACTTGGTTATTCCTTCTGCTTGGAGTGCTCTTCCTCCAAATTCTCCACATGGCTTTCTCCACCTGCTCTAGGTGTTTACTTCCATTTCACTTGTTCAGGGGGGCCTTCTTGACCACTCTATTTTGCATTGCTCCTCCACGCCAGCGTCACATTCACCCTTCTCACTTGCTGTTTTCTTTTTCTTCATAGTGCTTCTCACCATCCCATAGACTCCCTATAGTATCTATCTTGCTTACTGTCTATCTGCCTTCACTAAAATGGGAGCTCCATGAGAGCAAGGATTTTTGTCTATTTCACTCACTGCTGTGTTCTCATCACTTAGTCTAGGTACATAGTAGGTGCTCAATAAATATTTGTCAAATGAATGAATGAATGAATGAATGAGGAAGGTCATGTTGGCCAGTGGTATTGAAACTTTGTTTTAGCAGCAAAAGCCAGGTTTGTCTGACTCCAGCAGGCCCTTTTGCTCCCCCGCTTCTTGGCAAGGAGAAGGGCTGGGAGGGAGAAGAAATTCTGGGCCTGCTCCCAAGTGAGGAGATCACTCCTGTCCAGGGAGATCCTCAGCGGCCTCATGCAGATGACCACTTTCCAGCTGGAGGTTCTGAGACTGTGAGGTTTATGTTGTCAAAATGGAAATCGTTTTATTGCTTGTTTTCTTTTAATTAGAAAAGTAGTGAAGGCCCATAGTAAATAATTATGGGGTGCTCCAGATATATGAATGGGTTCCCCTTTCTAGCCCTGATGCTCCAAGACCTCCTCTCCCCAGCACTGCCTACCTGCATTTCTTTCCTTAACAGTTAAATCAGGGATCTCTTCCCTTGTCAGGACTGAAAAGGCCACATTATTGTTTTTAATGGTGACTGTATGAATATGCCATAATTCATGTAAGCAAGCCCTGTTTTTCACTATAATAGACACTCTGGCAATGAACATCCTGGTACATACATCTTTGCTCTCTTGACCCATTATTCCTTAGATGAATTCCCAGAAGTGCAATTGCTGGGTCACTCGGGCTCCCTGCTGGAAGACGCCTGATACTATTGTCCAAATGTGGGAGGACCTAAATTCTACGGGGATTGGAGCGACCCTCTGCCCTGTATTTCCCCAACCCAGCTCTCTTGCCTCTCTCCACTCCTTCATCTAAGGGAGCCCATGGAGGACAGTGGTAAAATATTCATAAAATACTTATCAGGGATGGATTATTGTATATGGTATACCAGGCACTGCTCTAGACACTTTCCACATATCAACTCATTTAATCCTCACAACAGTCTTAAGAGTACATACCAACATTAGCCTCACTTTACAGATGAAGAAACTGAGACTATGGGAGGTGAAGTAACTTGCCCAAGATCACACAGCTGTCAGGGAACAGGTGGTAGAATCAAAGCCAGATAGCCGTACACCAGAGCCTAGACTCTTTTTTTGAGGCAGAGTCTTGCTCTATTGCCCAGGTTGGAGTGCAGTGGTGCGATCTCAGTTCAGTGCAACCTCCACGTCCTGGGTTCAAGTGATTCTTCTGCCTCAGCTTCCCGAGTAGCTGGATTACAGGTGTGTGCCACCACGCCTGGCTAATTTTTGTATTTTTAGTAGAGACGGGGTTTTGCCATGTTGGCCAAGCTGGTCTCGAACTCCTGACCTCAGGGGATCTGCCCGCCTTGGCCTCCCAAACAGCTGATATTACAGGCGTGAGCCACCGCGCTCGGCCTTAGAGCTCAGACTCTTAACCCCTCACTTTGCTATATTGCTTCCAAAGCCAGGGCCTTGGAGTAGGACAGACCTGGGGTCAGTTATCACTCTTCCTTTTTCTAGCTGTATGATGTTATGCTTCACCCTGCCTCTCTGGGCCTCAGTTTCCTCAGTGCAAAGCCAGTCTGAACACTCCTAACTCACCTGGTTTTCAGGAGGATTCAATGTGACAGTGTCTAGCAAGCGGCATGGTACAGAGTTGGTGCCTCATGAATGTGAGCTCCCTGTCCCTCCCCACACCATGACCCTCTGACACCCCCTTTCCTGGACCTCATGACTGAAAATCCCGTGGGAAAGAAAATGAAAGCTTGACTCTTCGCCTGAGGTTTCCGAGCCTTGTGTTCTTGGCTCTTTCTCACGCCATCTCCCCACAGGCCAGAGCCCAGGAGGTGTGGATTTCAGAAACTCTGCCCCCACGCACAGTCAGATAACCCATGGTGGCAGACAGCCGGGGCAAGCCAACTCACACCCGCCTCCCAGCCTTCTGCTAGAGGTGGGGCAGGGAGGACGAGTGGCTCCCCTTGTCCTGCTCCCACCTTCCCTGCTCCCTAGTCCATGGGCCCAGCTCGCCTCAGATTCCGGGCCTCTGAAATCATTGCTTCAGCCCACCGGACTGGGCCCCCGGCCAGCTTTCCAGCCCCAGGCTTGCCGGCAGAGTCTTCGCCTTGCTCCCTGAAGACTAATCACTGTCCTGTCAGCTGGCCCCTCTCCCTGTATATTGTACAGAAATAGCCTTGGGCCCAGCTTCCCCTCCTCTCCCCTCCCAGGCCTGCCCTGCCCCAGCTTCTCCACTGCTGGACTCTGATCTCTCCCATCGCATGCTTCGTGTTTCCTCCTCCTCCCTCTTCTCTCTTCTCCTGCTTCTTTGTGGCTGAGATTTGACCTCCACCTCCTGGAGCCAGGCACAAACTAGATCAGGTGACAGGGCAGGGGAGCAGCCTCTGAGTACTTCCCCCCACCCCGAAAGGGCCTGGGGAGGGAGATGGAGGGAATGCCAGTGGTTGGCAAACATTTTTCTGGAGGGCCAAGTGCATGCAGAGCTCTGCCCTAAGCACTGAGCTGTTGCACTTGCGCTTGGCTGTAGGAACCTCTCACTTCTTTTTTCTTGTGGTGTGGTTCCTTAGCCATTCTCAATAGACAGGATAGGATAGGGGCCAAGTCCCTACATAACAAGCTTTCTGGAGAGTTGTGGTGACAGTCAGCACTGAGGGCCATCCAGGGAGCTGTGGGAGTCCACAGTCCTCCAGGAAGTCATGGTAACTGGCAAGGGGGTCCAAGGACAGGTGATACTAGGCAATGGGGACAAGTGAGGAGGTAGCAGCAGGAGGGGCTCTGGCTGTTGGTAGCAGTATCCCAGTAGGGGGAGTTCCCCAGAGGGGACCAGCATGCAAGGCAGGCACAGTCCTCAGGACTTCAGGAAAATGGACAGGTACCAAGGCACTAGAAAGGTCACCCAGAGACCAGAGCAGAGATGCACAAGGTTGGAACTGGGCACTGTTTTCTTTTTTTTTTTTTTTTTTTTTGAGACGGAGTCTCGCTCTGTCCCCAGGCTGGAGTGCAGTGGCCAGATCTCGCTCACTGCAAGCTCCGCCTCCCGGGTTTACGCCATTCTCCTGTCTCAGCCTCCGAGTAGCTGGGACTACAGGCGCCCGCCACCTCGCCCGGCTAGTTTTTTGTATTTTTTTTTTTTTTGGTATTTTTAGTAGAGACGGGGTTTCACTGTGTTAGCCAGGATGGTCTCGATCTCCTGACCTCGTGATCCGCCCTTCTCGGCCTCCCAAGTGCTGGGATTACAGGCTTGAGCCACCGCGCCCGCCTGGGCACTGTTTTCAATCAGAGCCCAAAACCAGGACAGGAGATCGGGGTCAGACCACAAGCAGGGAGCAGGGAGGAGGGAGAGGATTTGGATATTGGGACTAACAGGGTGGGCCTGGGGGTGCCCAAGGTCAGAATGGGTGGCAGATTTGGGGCTGAGCCTGCAGGTGGGGTCATGGAAGTAATCTTGAACAGTTAGTGTTTCTCATGTATCAGGTACAGTTCTAAGAGCTTCCCACAGTTTAATTCATTTTCTCCCTTATAAAGGCTTATGTATGTATGTATGACACAATATTACTGTATTTGTTTCAAAAATGAGGAAACTGAGGCATAGGGATGTTAAGGAGCTTGCCTGAGAGTCCAGATTTGAACCAGGTACTTCTGCTCTACAGCCTCTGTCTAATGCCCTGCTCCAGGGCTTGATGGGTGACTACCCGTGAAGACCTAGCTGAGGTAGTTCCCCTGAGTTCCTCCTCTGCTGAACAGAAGAACAGAGCAAAGTTCCAGGAAGCCCAGCTGTGCCACTCCCTACCTGCATGTGCAGCCATGGGCAAGCCATTTCCCCTCTCTGAGCCTCATTCCTTCATGTATAAAATGCGCCAATAGGACGACTCCAGCAAGGTTGCATATGAAAGCTGCTCTTCATGCTCCCTAAGAAATAGCCCCCAGCTCAGCTCCACATTGTTTGCCTTGACTGGCCTGACTGTGGGAACTGCTTTGTGATGCCGCTCCCTCACCCCCACTGCTCTGAGTTCCTAGTAAGTGCTGTCCTACTGTGGCCATCATCACAGGTTGGCATGGCTGGGGAAGGTGGAGCTAAGAGGGGTGGAGCCGGGGTTAAGGAATGGGGTTTGGGCCTTTGGGGAGGCCTCCCTACTCCCCAGACCTGCCCTGAGTGTAGATGAGGAAACTCATTGCTTCCCCCAATCCCTCCAGTAATTTCTCAATTCATCATTCCTTGTTAATAAGAAGGAGCCAGACCACAGTGGTTGGACCAGGTCAGACCCTCACTGCAGCTTTGGGGGGCTTTGCCCAAGTCTGTAGCATGATCCTCTATCCCTAGGACACCCCCCCTCGCTCACAATCCCCTGCTCTGCCCTGGATCTTCAAGCCAAATCATTTCCCCTCCTGTATCCCTCAACCCCAGTCCTTACATCTCTAGCTCGGGCAGCTGGAGGGCCCCTTGCCTCAGCCCCCATACCCTCAGTGTAACAGCAAAGAGGGAGGAGAAAAATAAGGAGGAGAAGGCAGGGTGGGGTGGAATAGGATGGGGAAAGGGAGGGAACGAAAGTCCTATTAAAAGGGGTTCCATCCTCTTCCCTCATCCTCACCAGAAGCACACAGGGGTCTTGGTTTTGTGACTCTGGGCTCACAGTTATATCGCCCTTAACCAAAATCAACATGTGCTCCTAGATAGGTTCAAATCCTAGTTCTGCTTCTTCCTAGCTATATGCATTGGGTAGAGAACTCAGCTTTTCTGAGCCTGAGTTTCCTCGTCCCTAAAATGAGCATACTAATAGCAAATACCTCATTGGCTTGGTGTGGACTTTAGATGAGATAACATGTTAAAGTGTCCAGCACCGTGTCTGCATACAGAAAGGCTCAATAAATAACAGCTATTACTCTTGTTGTTGTTGCTGTTGTGTTTGCGGTTGCTATCAGGCCTTATGAATCTGTAATTACCAATACTTTTCCTATTGTATTGTATGTGAAGTGAGATAATCACAGCGGGTGGTGAGCTGTGCTCCATGGGCGCTGTGCCCTGTGCTAGTAGATTAAATGACATGTGACCCATGAGCCCTCTGTATCCTTCTTGTCTGAGGAGCATAGAGCCAGGGTCCTGCATCAGGCATTGGCCAAGGGACTTTGGTTCCTTCCTCTCCCAGGTCTAAGAGGCCTATGTCCCTTGCCAAGGACAGCCTTGGCTCCTATTCCAGCCGCTCTCTCTCAAGCTCATAAGGCCTGGCTTGGCACCTTGCACCCCCACCCCCCACAGAAAGTGGAAGTCAGGATGTCTTGGGCCCTGGAAATGGCCAGGGCAAAGGAAAGATTGGCCTGATCCAGGAAATGAATTTGATAGGAAGTTAGTCACACCCCTAGTGCCAGCCCTGGTTCCAGGCCCCTGGCCCTGACTCACAGGGTCTAAATGAGTATTGCTGTAGGTCACCTCTCCCACTTCTTTTACCCAGGAAGTCCTGTAAGGACAGGAGAGACTGGCCTGGCTCGGCCTAGCCCATACTGCTTAGGGGGTGTTTCATCCACGTTCGTTGACTGATTCAGCAAATAAGGCAGTGACTGGGACTTCTCCATGAGGAATTCTTCCAGGGGACTAGCTTTGCTAGTCTTGTTTTCTCCGCCTCAAGATAAGAGGAACCTATGACTTTGAGGCAGAGATCAGTGTTCAGGCTGCTCTCCTGCAGCCTAAGTATGCTACCTCTTTTGCCTTTATGCAACATTCTTTGGGATTCCTTGACCACAGTCTGGCCTGATCCCAGCCCCTACAGAGTGACTTCTCTCCGCCCTGTTAGCATTTCAGGAGTAAAACCTCTTCCCTGGGTTTGTGCGCCTCCTAGAATCATCTGCACACCAGTGCATCCTATTGGATCTGTAAGCTCCGCTGAACTGTGAGTGCCTGACAGGTCAGGCCCTGGCTCAGCCAGCTCTGTAGCCCCTCAACTTAGTCCAGGGCCTGGCATCTCATAAAGGATTCTTATTTTCTCGCCCCTGCCCTCACTTCTCTTATCCTTTAGCTCTATTTTAAAACATATACAGCAGCTACCCACCCTGAGCCACCATTATTCTTCCCTGGGTCACTGCAGAGCATCCTGACTAGTCTCCTGGCTTTCCCCCGTGCCTCCCTACAATTTATTCTCAACTCAACAGCCAAAGGACCATGCTGACGTGATTCAGTCACATTATATCCCTCTTTTGCCTCCAAATCCTGCCTGGCTCCCATCTGACTCAGAACAAAGCTAAGTCCTTAGTAACCTACGCGGCCCTATCGGCACACTCCCTCCCCTTTAGCTCTGTCTTCATCTCCAGCCACTCTTCCCATTGCTCTGTCCAGCCAGACCAGCCTCCGCAAACACACTTGTACGTGCTCACCTCACACCCTTTGTGCGTGCAGAGCCCTCTGCTTGAAGTGCTCTCCCTTTCCATAGCTGCATGAGTCACTCCCTCTACTCCTGGAGTCTTTGCTTAATTGTTACCTTCTCAGTGAGACCCTCCTGACCATCCCATTAAAAATTTCTTCTCACCCCACCCTACCTTTCTCGACTTCCTTGCTTTATTTGTCACAATGTGTCAGTCTATTCTACTTAACTACTTTATTACTATCTCCCCGACTTGGATGTCAGTGCCATGAGGGCAAAGATTTGTGTCTATTTGTTAGCAACAGCATCCCCAGTGCCCCAGCACCCTGCCTGGCAAGAGTAACCCCAAAAGGAAACAATCCAGGTGACTCTGGAGCCTGGCTAGAAGCAGGGGAGCCAAGGCAAGCTTTGGGCTCAGACCTTGGCACCCAGCCGCTAACTGTCCTTGCTTCCTTTGTCTGAATAGAGCCTTTTTGTGGGTTCTTTCTGGAGGGTTCCACTGCAGGATTGCACTTTATGGGCTCGGTATCCAAACAGGATCCCAATTCACAGCTCTCTCAACTGTCTGGTCCCACACCCTATAGCCAGGGGAGGGGTTTTCAGCTCATGGATGTGTCTGTACCTGACATTGCACATGACCTTCCATAGCCCCTCCAGACAACAACAAAAAGTCTCCAGCTACCCTTTGGAGTTGGTGCCATCACCCCCACCTTGATTACAGTTTAAAGGGCTGGGCAGGAATGCCTGGCTCCAGAGCCTCTGCTCATGCAACTGGCAAGCACTGTCTGGCCAAGCCAGGGACCCAAATTACAGCTCAGTGCTGGAATGAGGCTCCTGCCCACTCGCCCCAGGGAGAAAAAGCAGTGCCAGACTGGACTTTGGGCTCTATGAGGATGACTCACGAACCCTGAGTGAAGCACGGAGGGATGAGAGAAGATATGAGAAGGCCAAAGAGAGCAGGGAGGAAAAGAGGGAAGATGAGGATGAAAAGGAGGGACATGTTAAGAGGAAGCAGAGCTATCTTTTCAGAGGTTGCCAAGGCTGACAGTCCTAGTGAGTTTCAAACTCGATTCCTTGGAGTGCTCTAGGGCCTCTGGGGCACAAGTGGGAGTTCAGTTGACGGGACTGTTGAGTCTCATTGCCTTTCAACCAGAACAAGACCTTGTTATCTGATTCAATACTGGGCTTTCACATAAGGTTTTGCTTGCTGAAAGGTTTTTGCTGCTAAAATAAGAAGGGAGGGAGGGAAGAACAAAGAGAGAGGAAGAAGGAAAAGGAAGGAAGGAAGGAAGAAGGAGAAAGAAGGAAGAAGGGAGAGGGAAGGAGGGAGGAAGGAAAGAAGAGGGAAGAAGAAAGGAGGGAAGGAGGAAAAAGGAAGGAAGGAAAGAAGGAAGGAAGGAAGGAAGCAAGGAAGGAAGGAGCAGGTGAAGGGCAGGAAGTGGAGGGGAGCGGAGGGGAGGGAGAAAAGAAGGGATTGGGGTGTGTGAGCTGTACTACTGCTCATCCTCTGCCCCAAAACAGAGAGATCAATTAGGAATTGGAGAAGGAGGCCCCAGGCCCCCTCCTGTCAGTGGCTTGACCTTTCCAAAGGGACTGTGAGCAGCCAGAGGAACAGGAGGAAAGCAAGAAATTGCATTGCTCCTCCCAGGCAGGGCTGCTGGAGGAGGGAGTTTCACCAGATTTTCTGAGGACTAGAGTGTCTATGGAGAGGCTTCTAGGGTTCCGCAGATAATGAAGTATTTTCTAGCAAATTCTGGAGAGGTAAGCAGTCTGAGTTGATCCCTCGTCCTTGACTCTCTTTGCCTTCCTGGGATCCTATTGAGCAACTTTGTTTTCACAAGGAGAGAGAAAACCAGAACTTGAAAGCTCCAGCCCTGGCCTACACTCTGGTGAATAGCTTCACACCTTCCACTACCCCTTCCTGAACTTGAGGCCTAAACATTTGTGCCTAGGGAAGTAGCTTAGGAGGAAGACAGCAGCCCTCACAGAGGCTCTGGGACCAGGGAAGCTGGGCATTGGGCTTGGCACTGCGTCAAGGCCTGCAGAGGGTGGGGTGGTGCATGGGTCTGGTTGGAGATAGGGGGTGAGTAGGGCTAAGGGCAGGAGCACACTGAATGGAGTGGGGGCTGGCTGGGGTTGGTGGTGGGGTGGGTGGGTGTTGAGGAATCCAGGCTGGCCCTAGAAGGGAGGTTCCCTAGCCTAGCGGCTCTTGCTCTTACTCAGCTGGCCGGCGGGCCTGGCCCCTCCAGCGTTGCCATAGTGCTCTGTGGGTCTTCCCAGCCGCCTGCCAGGCGGAATGTGGCCTGGACGGTTTCCCAAGGAATGTAATCAAGATGTAAATGGGGGGCCAGGAGGAGCTGGTCGATAGGGTTGTCACCTCCTCAGGCCTGTATGGAGTCAGCTTGGACTGGCCTAACCGGGAAAATCTCCTGGTTGGGCTCTGCTCCGGGCCAGAGTGGCTGTCGAGTGCCAGCTTCCCCTGTTGGTGGGCCCTGAGAGACAGGAGATGCCTACTGGGGCAAGCCCTGGGGCCCCTCACTGGCCCTCTGGCCCACCTCTTTTTCCTGCACCCAGCCGGGCAGATATCTCCCTGGGTGTGGGAATTGGGCTGGGGACAACTGGCAGAGATTTGCAAAGGTTTCAGGACAGTTTTGGCTTATTAGTAGAGTTCAAAGGAAAGCTCCCAAGAGGCCCGGCTCTCACAAGTCCAGAGGCACAGGGAAGGGTTCCCCCAATCAGGACTGTCCCCTTAGTTCCATCCTCCTAAGTCCTCTGGAACCAAGGCATTGGGCCATAGTTGCTGACTGAGGAGGGCAGCTGAGGCCCCCTCAGGTGGCCCACGCTCCTTGTGTGAGTGACACTGCAGTTATTCCTGAGCTGCTTGCTCCCTTATAAGACACTGTTCTTTGATGAAGTTTAAAGAGCCACCCTAAGCCTGAGATGTCAGCTGCCAAGGTGCCCACCTCCCCCTTGCCCCCAGGCCCTAGGACTGGATGGTTCCAGGGTCAAAGTGCCAGTGATGCAGCACAAATTTTCTGGGACCATCTCAAATCCCAATATGTGGTCCCATTAGCTCCACAAAAACATCAAAATGTGCCTCAAATACCAACATTTTCATTTCCAAATGTCAAAGGTCTTTCTGGCATCTCTGAATCCATACCGTGGAGTCAGCATCTGAATTGATTCTATGTTCCACTCTCTGTCGCATTACTGAACAGGCTTTGAGGCCCTGGCCAAGGCAAGCCTTTTACCCTCTTGGTTCCCATTTTCCTCATCTTTCAAACAAGGAACTAGGTTGGAACTTGATTACCCTTGAGGCCACTTCTGCCTGTACACTCCCTGTGAGACATGACATGGCCTTCCAGCATGGAACCTTGCCCTAGCCTGTGCTGGTGTCTCCAACCCGTTGGCCCTTCCTTTCCAAGAGACAGAGGATTGGAGCCATCCACTGTGCAATCAGACAAATCGTGGCTGAAGTCCCTGATCTGCTGCTTCCTGGATGGGTGACTGTGGGAAAGTCATTTTTATTCTCAGAGCATCACTCCTCAAGTCTAAAATGAAGCTTGGAGACCTCCCCTTTAGTGGTTTTGAGGACAAAATGAGGCCAGGATGTGGTGTGTCTACATTAGCCTGGTCCAGAGTAGGGGCCCAGGAAATGTGTGTGGGAAGAAGAAAGGGCATCATGGTGCTCACAGGAGCTGGAATTGTTCCCCATTACTGAGTGCCCTGGATCCTCTAGAGACCTGAGTTTCGGGGATGTTGGCTGGCACACCCCACTATCCCAAAGAGTGGGGGAAGCACTGGGCCAGGGCTGGAAAAGAGTTCCTTTTAGCAGTACCTATGTGGAGACAAGGACCCTTTCCCTGGGCAGCAGTGGGTCCACTGTCTGCTACTGGCCAGAACACTAGTGGCCACCCCCAAGTGGCCCATAGCCAGTGCCCACAGCCCTGCCTCATCAGGCCTGGGACCAAAAAGGAAATGACTGGCTCCAGACCTCAGATTCCTGGCCCTCTCATTTCATGCTGTACTCAGATTGGCCCCTGCTTTAACAGGAGTGTGGTTCAAAGTATTTCTTCAGCCTTCCATTTCATTACCAGGGTGGGCACCACCAGAGAAGGGGTCAGAGGGAGCCAAGGGCACCACTTATCTGCTGGCTGTTGACCCTTCCACCACTTCCTTCCTCTCTCTCTCTCTTTCTACCTCCCTCTCCTTTCTTATTCTTTCTTCCTCTCCCATCTGTCTTTCTTCTGTGTTCTCTACGTGATCTGTGCCCTGAAGTCTCTGTGTTGACTTTTGCCTGTTTGGATTTTCTTCAGCCTCTGGCTTTCCATGTCCCTACCTTTCCTTCCCTTGGAGTAAGCATGTGGGAAGTGGTAGAAAGCACTGCTCTGGGGCACCAGTACCAGACTCTGGGCAGGCAGTTTGGGAGAGCATGAGTTTTAGTGGCCCACAGACTCCAAAGAATGACATGAGAATGACACACACCAGCATTCTCCCTGGTACAGAGTAGGGCCTTGAGAAACGTTATATTCATTCCTACCTTCCGTCTAAGCCTCTGTTTTCTGGTATTTTGGCCCCTAATCAAGGCCCAGGCTGGTGAGACTCACCTTTAGTCAAAAATCTAAGTTCTGAGCCAAGTTGGGGAGCACAGGAGCCCTTGCTGTCTCTCTATCAAACTCTGGCCTCCTTTGGCCATCACCTGGGCGCAGGACTCCAGCTTCCACCATACTCATCCTTGTTTCCTTCCTCAGAAGCTCTTGCCATCCTCTGAGGCTGCAAGTCATATATTAGAAAATCCCCCATTCAACAAGGTTTAAGGAGCATTAGGTATGTGGCAGGCCCTGTGGATGAAAATAAACATGGTGCCACCCTCATGGAGCTTCCAGGAGAGTGGTGGGAGATAGACATTGAATGAAAATTTATGACTGAGCATTTTGCTAGAGCAAGCCCAGAGTGCCCTCACCTAAGAGTCCAGACCTAGGCTGGGGTTTAGGAGTGACTCCTAGAGAAGGTGCTGTTCAATCTGAGGCTGAAAAAGTCGGCAGAGGCCAGACAGGGAAGAGTTTCAGAATCAGTTCTGTGTCTTAAGAGTAACAGGTATGTGCCAAGCCCTGTTTCAGCATCTTACAGGCATCAGCTTATTTATTGTTCTCAAGTACCCTAAGAGCAAGGTCTGTTATTCAGCCCCATTTCTCAGATGAGGATGCTTGAGGCTCAGAGAAGTGAAATGGCTTGCTTATGGTCACAATGCAAGGACATATTGGGCAGCAGCAGAGGCAGGATGGAGCCCAGGCAGTCTGGCTATGGAGCCTGACCTCTGTCCTGACTGTCTCCTGAAACATGAAGGAACTAGAAGAATGGAGACCACCAAGGGTTAAGCAGGGGAGAGTCTTATCAGCCATGTATGTATAAAAGCACATCCTGGCAGGATGGACAATGGTCTGTAGGGGAACAGAAGTGGAAACAGGTCACCCACAGAGGAGGCCACTGCACTGGTCCACATGAGACCTGATGGTGGCTGGGGCTAGAGAGGCAGCAGCAAAATGGAGGATGGGGGATGGATTTAGGAGTTATTTTGGAAGTGGAGTTGATGGGACTAATGATAAAGTTTACACAAAACTTTCCAGGTTAGCCCACACTTCCACAGGCAATATCTAATCTGATCTACTCAAGGCCCCTGTCAAGTGGCTAAAGCAAGAATCAGTGGTATCCCTGTTTTACAAGTAAGAAAACTGAGGCCCAGAGAGGCACAGCAAGTTGTTTGAGATCACAATTGTAAATGTGTTTGTTCTGGTGAATGCGTGTGTTCCTGAGAGCATGTGTAGGCACCTGCACCCATGCAATCATGCACAGATACATATGCATGCACCATGCAGGTGCATAGGTGTATGGGTGCACACGTGTGTGCAGGTATGTGCAGACATGTGTGGATGAACATGTGAATTCCTTGTGCAAATATATGCTTGCATCTTGGGGTCTGCTACCTTGGGTGGACTCTTGGGCTGCAAATTGGGTAGCTGAGTGTGCAGGAAGGTACAATGCCAGACATGCCCACTGATGAAGACATAGAATCATGGAGGATGTCTAGAAGGTAGCAACCACCATTGTTGGGGGAGCTGGAGGATCCATGGCCTCCTGGGCCTGAGTTTGGTGGGCTCTTGAGTTGGTGGGCTCAAAATAATAATAATAACCATTCAACATAATAATAACAACCATTCAAGTTATTGAGCACTGACTGTGCGTCAAGCCCTGTGCTCAGCCTGTCATTTGCATTGTATCAATACATGCCTGCAACCCTACAAGGCAGCAATAACCATCTCCATTTACAGATGAGGAGAAGGAGGCTCAGAGAGGTTGAATCACATGCCCACGGTCATACAGCCAGTAAGCTGTGGAGTCAGACTTGGACAGTCGTTCTTAAATCACTGTGCTACTCCACTATACACACAGACACAGAGACACAGACACATCATTGTTTGCATCAGCAGACAGGCGTGGACCCACAGGGGAACCAGCACACCAGGAGAACTGGGAAACCTCAATGTGGAGACCCACTCTGGAGCCGGACACCACTCTCATCCCTGAGCTGGGGTCACAGGGCTGGAGCCCAGAAGGTTGGACAGCCCCACACCTCCTCCCCAACCTGGGCCTGGGCCCTGATCCTGCTGCTCCTGAGACTGGTTGTCTTGGGACTCGCTCAGGTTTCCAGCCTCTGGCCTCCAGGCTCTGGGCTTCAGGCAGCCAGTGAAAATTTATGGCTTGAGAAAGTTCTTGCAAATCCAATCCCCACATCCCCTCTCTGAACTTGCATGTTATCAAGATATGGAGTTCCCCCTTTCTCCTGTCCTTCTCCTCCCACTGCTACAACCTTCCTCCCCCAGCCAGCCCTTGTCTCTGACCACAGCTATCCCCCTGGCTTCCCCTCCCCCTGCCTGCTGACCTTGCCTACCTTGGTTGAACCCACCGCACAGCCTTGAATTGCAGATAAAATTCCTTTTCTTTTCTTCCCCCTCATCGTGGCCAGGAAAGCTGAGGAACAAGTGTGTGTGAGCAAGACTGTGTTCGTGTGCATGCACATGTTTGTGTCCAGCAGGGGTGAGGACAGGTCCAGGCGGAGAAGGGGCTGTGCATCTGTAGGTCTGCTGGGAAGAGGCATTGCAAATATATAGAGTGTGTGTGGTTTTATGTTGTGGGGCTATACAACATGGGCCTGGGTCAGGGCCTGAGTCACTGAACATGAGCAAAATTTGTAGCATGTATGTGTGTGTGCACAAGCATGTGATGTTTGTGGGGCTATACAAACATGCGCCTGGGTCAGGGCCTGAGTATGTCTGTGCACATACATATCTCTTGTGGCAGAAAAAGCTGCTAGCTCTTGTCAGAGAGGCAGTACATTAGAGTGGTCAAGAGCATGGACTTTGGGCCAGACTGCCATTTACCAGCCATGTGACCTTAAACAAATTTCTTTCTGGGCCTCAGTTTCCTTATCTGTAAAATGGGGGGGGAGGTGATAATAGTGCCTACTTCAATGACCTGTGAGGAATGTGAGAATAAAAATGCTTATAGTGGTGCATGGCACATAGTAGGTGATCAGTAGAGGTTGGTTATTACTGGGAGGATGAAGGTGAGAAAATTCACCTTAACTGAGCTCTTGCCACATGACTGGCATGGGACTTAATGCTTTACACATAGTATGTCATTTAATCTGAGCACTTGGAATGGTGCCTGGCCCATTGTAAATATTCCACAGATATTTGTTGAGTGAATGAATGAGGTCTCATAAAACCCTATTAAATGAGCATTTTGACAGATGAGGAAACTAAGAAAGGCTAAGTCCCATGTGGGCTCTGCCTAATGACTGTGAATTTGGGTACCAGGAATGTTGTTTACAACTGTTTCAGGTATACTGTGCAGGTGCAGAGGGGTCAAGAGGTGTTAGCATTTTCCCTGTGAGAGATTTCCCTACGTAGAGATATGGATATGGGTAGAGGTGGAGATACACCTGGGTGTGAACATGAGCACACCTGCCTTTGCACACACACATCCACATATGCACACGCACACATACACATACACACACAACACACACACACACACACACACCCCTAAGAGGTCCAGACTCCCCTAGAAGTAAAGGAAGCCAAGGAAGGGTGAGAAAAGGCTTGAATTTGGAAGGAGACCTAAGTCTGGTTGAAGGGAGCTCCTCCTAGGGGAGGGAGGCTAGTGCAGGTGGCTGGGGTGCTCATCTGAAAGTCAGAATCAGAGTTCTCCTGGAGCCTGGGCAAAGAAAGCCAAACCTGCAATATAATCTCCAACTCCTGGGATTTCACAATTAGAAGGTGCCTTGGAGTTCACCAAGACCATGCCCCCATCAGGTTACTGAGGAGGAAACTGAGGCCCAGAGAAGGTAAGAGGGCCTCAGTTACCTGGTCAACTAGTAGACCAGGGACAGAGCTGAGACAGTAACCCCAGATTGGAGTCAGCTAGGCCCAGAAATGTCAGAAAAATCTGTCTTTCCAGTCCTGGCTTGAAGGGCCATGCAAGGGAAAGAAGACAAGGGATAGGCTCTGTATGCACTGGCTAGAGACAAGCCTTGTTCCCAGGCCTGGCATGGGGACTAAGGGAGGACCCCATTTCGGCTTTCCCTTACAGTCTGGGCCAGCTCTGGGAAGGGAGAATAGCAAAGTCAGAGTCAAGGGGCCTCAGCTGTTGCCCAGAATATACCTAGGCTCACCAGGGTCCCCAGGGGGCACTGCCTGGCCCTGGCAGCCTGCACAGGGCTGGGGCTGCCCTGGCCCTTGTTTGTTGACTCTCACTCCTGCCAAGGGGAAGCTGTTCTGGATAGAGACACAGAGAACGATTTGTCACTGGTTGTCCCTGGCTCCCATTCCAATATGCCAGCCAACAGGGTGGCTTCCTGCTCAACACTTGCCCCACCTGCAAGGTCCCTGTGGTAATTCATTCCCCAGAGAGCCTGGAGCCAACCCCCGGCTGCATTGCCCCCTGCTGGAGTGTCACAGTTAGAGACTTCTTCCCCAGCTATCTATCCCCCATCTTCTCACATCCATGGATTGGCCTAGCTAGGGACCACTGGAGACCATTGACACAACCAGTCCTATCCCCTCCTTCACATTGTAGATAGGACCAGGGACTTAGCAGAGGGCACATGGAGTCCCTGGAATCTCTGGGACTGGCAGCCAAGCCTCCCTGTGCCATGCCTTTCCTGTTCCTAGACCTGACTACTGCCTGTGCTGAAGACCTAGTCCCTGATCTTAGTGCCTGGGCTAGCCTAGGCTAGCCTGAGCCTCCGTGGACCTACCCCCATCTCCCACCAGAGAGTGTAGGGAGGAGTTTCAGGATGACATGGACTCCTGCTGTCCTGCTCCAGCTCCCTCCGATAGGGGCCCCTCCACCCCCCTCTGCCCTGCCAGGCATGAGGGCACCTGGGGACTCTGAAGGGATATGGTTCTGGGCTGGGTCAGATGTAATGGGGAAGATGCGGGGAAACAGAGGTGGGAAGGATAATAATAATAGCCCAATGTATCAAGCATCTACTATGCACCAGGCACAGCTCTAAGTGCTTTGCACACATGATCTCATATCAAGGCTCTTACAGGCCAAATAACATGTCCAAGTAAGGTGGAGAGTGGGGTCTCAATCAGGTCAGTTCAACTCCCTGTCTAGGGCTTTTTCTACCATATCGTATGTTCTGATGACTCTGGCTGATGGGAGATTTGAAATGTCAAGTACTCCATGCCCCTGACCTCCAGCTGGCACACACCAAAATCAAATGAAGGTAGAGACTGGGCCCTTCATCTTCTGCAGCTGGGACCACATTGCCACCACTTCCAGAGACCACTGCTGCACTGTCGCTGTCAGAATCTCTCCAGAGTGGGCTGATCCCAAGGCTTAAGGGAACTCACATTCTGAGACAAAGCACTCCTGAAATACAGGGCACGAGGCAAATGCCACCTAAGCCCTCAGTGGGTCATTCTTTGACTGTGAGGGCAGCTCCCTGCCAACCCATAATGATGCCTTTGAAATCATTCTATCTTCTGGCCTCTCAACCTTGACAGGCTACCCCAAAGAGGCTTCATCCAAGAGAGCTTAAAAGAGGGGAGGACAGAACTTAGCTATGAGGAAGTGAAAAGATATTTCAGACCTCTCCTCAGAGATAGGCAGCCATAGCTTCCTTGCAGGACTTGTTAGTGATTCTCTCCATGCCCACACCTGTCCCTCATTTTTCTGGCTGCCTCCCCTCCCCGCCACCCGACTCCAGGAGCAGGGACTTCATTCTCTCCATGTTGTCCTGCTTCCCACCCAGGAACCCGGGGGCCTTGACTGATGCCTGCTGGTGAACTGGGTCTGTGCTAGCCCAGGGTCTCCTGCAGGTAGAGGACCACTCTCATGAACTTTCAGCTGCCCTCCTCAGCCTCCAGCATCTCTGGGCACCTGTGCCAGGACTTTGGACCACACAGGATCTTGCTTTTGCCACAATCCTGACCCTGGCCTTCTGGGGATGGCCCCTTTCCCTGTATTTCAGCTTCTGCTCTGCCAACAGGGCCATTCTGCTCTGCATCCTCCATGGCTTCCCCCTGAGGAGGGGATCAGAAGGCAGAAATGGTGTCCTGCGAGGACCCTAGATTTGGAGCTGTCATGCCTACCAGGCCCAGCTGCCAGGGGCTGCCCAGTCTCCTTTCTATCACCTCTTCCCTGACCCAGCTCATGGCCATTGGTTTATTTAGACTTCCCAGTCCTAGGATATGAGCTCTGCTTATTATCCCCATTTTTAAGAATAGAAAACTAGGCCTAAGGTCAAACAGCAAGGGGGTAGGCAAGTCATAAATTGAATGGAAGCTGTCTGCCTTCCAGGCTGCTGCCTAACCAGGGTCCACTACTGCTTTCCATCTGTAGCATGCAGCTGGCCACTCAAGCAGAGGGCACCCCACAGCATGGCTCCTAGCCCGGCTCTGGCTTTGCTGCATGACTGTGGGTAAGTTCTTCCTGCTCTCTGAGCCTCTTTCTCCCAGACGTACTATGAGGGGGTTGGATGGACTTCTTTGCAGTTCTTGGAGGCAGCCAAAATGTTTTCCTTGTATCTTCATGACCACCGCATGCCCAGTCCCTGTCTTTCAGCTCCCTGATTACACAAACCAGTGGTAGCTTCCAAAGAAAGACCGATGTGAGCCTGGGATAAGCCATGCCCCAACTACTTCTGCTGAGGAGCCATGAGCAGGTCATTGCTCCTCTAGCATGCTGCCCTCATGCCCAGCAGTGCTAAGTCCTGCTTTAGGTGCACCCTCCAGGACCGCTGTAAGCTTCACAGACCATGGTAGCAGATGGAGTTCCCACACACTATAAAGCACCATGCCAGGAGCAGGCATTGTCACTTTCTCTGCACACATCCTCCCCTGGCCATCGGTCATTATGGTTGGTCCCTGGATGCTTTGGCTCTACTCTCTCTGAGACTCTGCCCCCTCCCACCCACCTTCAGAGGTCCCTGGGCCGAGCTTTACTTCAGCTTCATCCTACTGTGGGGTCAGTTCTTCCAAGGGTGAGAAGGGCTCCTGACATTTTTGGCACAAGGTGACCCAAAGGCCTGGGAATAGGGCATGTCAAACCTTGCCGGGCCCAAGCCTAGGGACTGAGCCAATGATGCCAGAAAGTCAGCCACACTGACTATGGTCTACAGACTTTGCATATGCTGATCCCTCTGCTGAAACACTGTTCCTTTCTGCCCTTGTCTTCCCCTGAATAATGCCATCTCACCTTTTAATTCCCAGTTTAGATATCACCTCCTCCAGGAAGCCTTCCTTGATCCCACATCTGGCTTGGGTCCCCTCTCTGAGTTCCCACAGCTCTCTGACTAAACTGTACTAGAATTGTTTCCTTGTCTTCTTCATTAGATTGGGATCCCTTGAGGGTGGGCCTGTGTACCTTATAGCTGTATTTCTGGCATCTAACACGTGGCCCAGAACATAACAGATGATGTGTTAATTTTTGGTGCACGAATAAATGGTGCCCCTTTGGGTAGCCTGAGCTTTCCTCCAAGAGTGGGGAATGCCTGAGCTCAGATCTTTTCTGGGCTCCCTCAAAGCTCTCATTTCTAGGTATTTGTCTGTCTCATTGACAACTGGCAGTGGTACTAGGCTTTCTACCAGAGGTCCCCTCTCTTCAAGATCCATCCCTTGAGCAGACTACCCTGGTGCCTTTGCCTTCATTGCTGCTGCTGCCTTTTTCTACCCAGGGTCTGACCTCTATTTGGGGCTACTCAGTCCATTTCCCAATAGATTTATCTGAGCAGATTTCAGGGCTATTGCGCTCCCCAGAGTTCTGTTTCTTGCCACCCTGACTTACTTCCTTGTCTCAGGACAACTCCCTCCCTAACTATCTCCCCAGGCCCCACCTCAGTCTCTAAGCCCCATTCACAGGCTTCCTTTGGACAGTGGTTCTCCAGGGGTGGTCCAGGCAATAGCAGTGGTCTGTGGGGCCTTCAAGTGGTCCGTGGGCAGGTCCAAAATTCAAGGCATGCAAAAATGTGTGGGGGGTATTGGGGTTTTTAAAAGTATATTTTCTACAGCAGATTTAAATCTGTGTTTTAAAACCCAACAATGGCTAGATTTTCAGCAGAGTCACAATAATGGTTATTTATCCAGTCAAAGGGTCATGGGACCATTTGGGATCTGGGAATATGCCAGGATGGAATACACAGGGCCTTCAAAGAAGTCTCTGAAATTAGGACATGAAGGCTCCTAGAATATTGCCCCCATTTTGCAAGTAGAAAAACTGAGGTTACAGTGTAGGTGAGGAGCTAGTACCAAGAAGCCTAGTCAATCAGGCCCTATGGTAGGGCTGGCCCCCAAAAGCATTTGCCAAGCATCCCCCAAAAAGGGTACCACAGTGGCCTCAGTAATCCAAAGACTGCAGTACTCTCACCCCAGACTGAAGCCCCTAGAGGTAGGGATACTATATGCTGTTGCCCTCTCTTTGGCCTCAGTCCCCAGCTCTCCCAATAGCCCTCGAAACTGTAGCCCTTTGGGGGACTCTCCCACCCCTGGCTCCAGGCCAGGAAAGCAGGCAGCAACCCCCGCTCCGCCGGCCCCCGCCACAACACACACACAAACACAACCTACATTCTTGAACAGCTGCCACTGCTTCATTGGCCTCAGCCCCAAGAAGGAGTGTGGAATGTGCTTCCCTGAGCCATTAGAGAGCTGGGTAGTATGCTGGGGCGGTGGGTGGAGCGGGGTGAGTGGGTGGGGTGGGGGAGGCAGTGTCTGCAGGGAAGAGGGAAGCTGAGAATAAAAAGACAAGCTGCAGAAGAAGAGAAAGAGGGATGATCCCAAAGGCCAAAGCTACTAGGGGTGGAAGCCCTAGGCAGTAGCCTTGGGGGCAGGACTGGGTAGGAACCTCTGGGTTTGGGTTTCCTATCTCGTCTTCTAGCCCACACATACAAGACATAGGGAGCCAGATACCAAGGTTCTGTGGGCATACACCTGAAACTCTTCCTAACGAGAAATGTGGTAGGCTTGGGTAAGAGGAAAGGCTAGAAGCAACTTTAGAAGGTGGAAGGGTAATTGATCTCTGCAGGTACTGAAATAAAATCTTGATCCCAGCCTCTGCTTTACTGAGTGCTAGCACTCAGCCTTTCTCAAGCTCATTATCAAGATACACTGAGAATGTTACAAACTACTTGTCACTCACTAATTATGATGAAAGAGTTGAAGATTGTGAATTATTCCTGTCTTTTTCTCTTTCCTTTCGTAAAAATCAATTAGAGCAGATTCATGGTTCTCCTGTGGCCTTCCTTAAATGGAAAAAAAAAGGTAACAAAGGGGAAACCTCTGGTTCAAGAGGAGAAGTAGACATACTTCTCTTGTTTTCTCCTGCAAAATACAGCTAATAACTTGGAATGATATACATCTCTATCTATCTATCTATCTATCTATCTATCTATCTATCTATCTATCTAATCTATGATCTATGTATCTATGTATCTATGTATCTATCTATCTATCTATCTATCTATCTATCTATCTATCTATCTGACTTTTAAAAGTGGGGAGAAGAAGGCAGACCAGCTAAGGAACACAGGACCCAAGGAACAATATGGTGGTGACTTCCTTGGGTGCTGGAGAAGGCAGCAAACAGAAACACCAATGAGAACAGATGAAAAAACAAACAAACAAAAACAAAGAGAAAAACCAGTTCCAACAAAAACCTGTTCTCTGTAGCAAAAGGACTAGAAAAGAGGTGTGCAGTAAGACAGAAAACCATTAGACAATACCACTGTACTCCAGCCAAATGCCACAGGAAAAAAACTGTGGCTCTGCCATCTACTCATGACAGCAAAAGCTGAGTGGGAAGCCTAGCCTTACACTCTAATTTGGCTGTAACAAGGTACCTCAATCCATCCATAAGCTACTGGGATGGTATCAGAGAAGGTTGAGTGGGAAACCAGGACTTTTATCCCTGTTTAGCTGTAATGAGGGCTTCCCTGCTCCCACTGTCAGTGGAGGTCTTGTGGGGAGCTAGAAATCCTATATCTACCCAGTAGTAAAGAGGCGCCACTCCCACGCTAGGGTATCAGAGGCAGAGTTGGGAATCTGGACGTTTACCCCAACCTTGCAGTAAGACAGTGATGTCTTCCTTTCCTTGCCAGTGCAGTGATAGAGGATTCCTGCTAGAACAGACTTAATGAGATGCGTCTCATAAAATAATGTGCAAAGCATACAGGTTTCAATAAAAAGTCACCTGTTATACCATTAACCAACATTAATGGGTCTCCTTGTGGCCTTCCTTAAAGGGGAGAATGAGGTAACAAAGGGGAAACTTTTGGTTGCAGACAAGGAGTCCAGACGAGAATTTCAACTGAATGAGAAAAAAAAAGTAATAGATGCCCAAACTGAGTTGACACAGGTATTGGATTATCTGACTAATTTTAAAGCAGCCATCATGAAAATCATTCAATAAGGAATTGCAAACATGCTTGAAACAAATGAAAAGACAGAAAATCTTAGCAAAGAATAAAAGATATAAAGAAGAACAAAATGGAATTCTTTTCAGTGGAAAAACACAATGACTGAAAATAAAAACTCAATGAATTGGGCTTAAAAACAAAGGAGAAAACAGAGAATCTGTGAAACTTGAAAAAAGCATAGAAATTATCCAATCTCAACAACATAGGCAAAATGCACTGAAAATAAAATGAAGAGAACCTCAAGGAACTTGTGGCACTATTAAAACAAATCTAACATTCATATCATTAGAATCCATGTCCAGGTGGAGCTGTCAACTTATTCAAAGAAATTATGGTCAGAAATTCTGCAAATTCAGTAAAAAGGATAAACTTACAGATTCGAGAAGCTGACAAATACCAAACAGGATAAACCCAAAGAAATTCTCACCAATACACATTTAATCAAACTTCTGAAACTAAAGACAAAAAATACTGAAAGCAGCAAGAGAGAAACAACACCTTACTTATGGGGGAAACAACTCAAATTACAGAATATTTCTCATTAGAAGTAATAGAAGCCAGGAAATAGCACAGTATTTTCAAGAGCTGAATAAAAAGAACTGTCAACTCAGAGTTCTATGTCCAGCAAAAATATCCTGCAGGAATGAAGGGTAAAACAAGACATTCTCAGATGGAGGAATGCCACCCGAGGAGGAACACCAAGAGAATTTTACACCAACAGGCTTACTTTAAAAGGATGGTAAAGGAAGTTCTTAAAATGGAAAAAGATTATTTTAAAAGGAATACTGGAATATCAAGGAAGAAGAAAGAATGACTGAAAAAGCAAAAATATGAGTAAAAACAATGGTCTTTCCTTCTCTTGAGTTTTCTAAATTATGTTTGACAGTTGAAGCAAAATTTATAACAATGTTTAGCGTAGTACTCAAGGTAGGTAGAGGAAATATGTAAGAACATTACATTAGAAAAGGGGGAGTGTAGAGAGACTTAAAGGGAAGTAAGCTTTTTACACTTCCCTTGAAGTGGTAAAATATTGACACCAGTAGATGGTGATGGGTTATGTACGTATAATGTATTGAGCAGAATGAAAGTGAAAATACAATGTATCAAAATCTATAATGCAGCTAAAGTACTACTGAGAGGGAAATTTATAACACTAAACACTTAGATTAGAAAAGAAGAAAAATATAAAAATAGTAGTCGAAATCCCCACCATCAGAAATTAGAAAAAAGAAGAGCAAAGTGAACCCAAAAGCAAGCAGAAATAAGGAAATAACAAAAAGAGACTTTCAGTAAAAGATCAGAGTCTGGCATGTAAGAAGCATGGAAGTGGCTACTCCATCCTAACATCAAGTGAAAAGCTGAACAAACTGAAAATTTCAACAACTCTTCTTAGAGCTGTAAGAGAAATAAGGCCACAGGGCAAACCACTGCCCCCAAAATTGGACAGACTGATAGGCAAATACAGACAAATCACAGCTTACCAGAGCAGAAACCGGCAGGAACCAGTGCCCAGTTGGAGAAATCAGAACTAATTGTTGAATTGCTGAAGACTTAGCATGGACAAGCCTGAGAGATAAAAATTCCAGGAGGACCCAGCCATGGGTTGGGACGGGGGCACTTTTGTGAGTTTTTATTCCTGGAGCTCTACCAGGTCTCATGCGGAATATTGGAGAAAAATCCCTTCATACTTCAACAGTGGGGGGGAAAAAGAACCATTCTGAAATACACCAGACCTGTTTCTTTCTTTCTTTTTCTTTTTTTTTTTTTTTTTTTTGAGACGGAGTCTTGCTCTGCCACCCAGGCTGGAGTGCAGTGGCCGGATCTCAGCTCACTGCAAGCTCCGCCTCCCGGGTTTACGCCATTCTCCTGCCTCAGCCTCCCGAGTAGCTGGGACTACAGGCGCCCGCCTCGTCGCCCGGCTAGTTTTTTGTATTTTTTAAGTAGAGACAGGGTTTCACCGTATTAGCCAGGATGGTCTCGATCTCTAACCTCGTGATCCGCCCGTCTCGGCCTCCCAAAGTGCTGGGATTACAGGCTTGAGCCACCGTGCCCGGCCTTCTTTCTTTTTTTTTTTCCCTTTCTTTTCTTCCTTCTTTTCCTTTCTTCTTTCTCTTCTTTCTTTCTTTCTTCTTTCTTCTTTCTTTCTTTCTTTCTTTCTTTTTCTTTCTTTCTTTCTCTCTCTCTTTCTTTCTTTCTTTCTTTCTTCTTTCTCCTTTACATAAAGTCTACTAATTAACTGTAGATTTTAACCATATCTACAAAATACCTTCAGAGCCAACACAATGATTAGAGTTTGATTACATAAATGCATACTATAACCTAGCCAAGTTGACACATAAGACTAACTATCACACATTTTAAGATTTTTTAATATTTCTGAATATTTAACCCCTGTAAGGGTTATGATTTGCAAATATTTTCTCCCATTCTGTGGGTTATCTTTTTATTCTCTTGATAGTGTCCTTTGATCCATGCAAGCTTTTAATATTTATGAAGTCAAATTTATCTATCATTTCCTTTGTTGCTTGTGTTTTTGGTGTCATATCTAAGAATCCATTGCCAAATTGAAGGTCATGAAGATTTGTCCTCATGTCTTCTTGTAAAAGTTTTACAGTTTTAGCTCTTAAATTTAGGTCTTTCCTCATTTTGAGTTAATTTTTATATATGTGTAAGGTAAGGGTTCAACTTCATTATTTTGCATGTGATATACATTTGTCCCAGCAACATTTGTTGAAGACATAGTTTTCACTCCATGGTAAAATGGCAATCTGGTTTTGGCACTCTTGTAAGAAATCAATTGATCATAGATGTATAGGATTATTTCTGGATTCTTGATTTTATTCCACTGATCTATATGTCTATCTTTATGCCAATACCACACCATTTTGATTACTGTAGCTTTGTAGTAAGCATTGAAATTGGAAAGTGTGGGTCCTCTAACTTTTTTCTTCTTATTCAAGATTGTATTGGCTATTTGGGATTGCTTGCATTCCATATGAATTTTAGGATCAGCTTTTCCATTTCTAGAACAAAGACCATTAGGATTTTGATACAAACTGCATTAAACCTGAAGATTACTTTAGGGAGTATTACCATATTTTCAATATTAAGTCTTTCAATCTATGAACGTGAGACGTCTTTCCACTTTTTAAGGTTATCTTTTAATTTCTTTCAGCAAAGTTTTGTAGGTTTCAAAGTACAAGTCTAGCACCTGCTTGGTTAAATTTATTAGTAAATATTTTATTCTTTTTGATGCTCTTGCACACAGAATTGTTTTCTTTCCCCTCCCACTTTATCGGGGTATGATTGACCAATAAAAATGTTATATATTAAGTTGTACAGCATGATGATTTGATACATGAATATATTGTGAAATGATTACCACAATCAAGCTAATTAACATCTCTATCACCTCACATAGTTACCCTTTTTGTGGTGAGAACACGTAAGATCTATTCTCTTAGCAAATTTCAAATATGGAATACAGTATTATTAACTGTAGTCACCATGCTATACATTAGATCTTCAGCACTTAATCATCTTATAACTGAAAATTATACCCTTTGACCAAACTCTCCTCATTTTTCCCACCCTCCAGTCCCTGGTCACCACCATTCTACTTTCTGTTCTTATGAGTTTGACTTAAAAAGTTCCACATACATGTGATATTATGCAGTATGTATCTTTCTGTGCATGGCTTATTTTATTTAGCATAATGTCCTCTAGGTTCATTAATCTGGTTGCAATGGCAAAATTTCCTTCTTTTTAAAGACTGAATAATATCTCATTGTATTTGTATGTGTCTGTGTGTGTGTGTGTACCACTTTGTTAAAATTTCATTCATCAGCAGGCATTTATGTTGTTTTTGTGTTTTGTCTATTGGAACAACGCTGCAATAAATATGAGAGTGCATTTATCTCTCTGAGAAAGTGATTTCATTTCCTTTGAATATATATCCAAAAGTGCGATTGTTGGACACATTATAATTCTATTTTAATTTTTTGAGAAACCTCAAAACTGCTTTCCATAATGGCTGTAACAATTTATATACCCATCAACGGTGTATAAAGGTTCTCTTTTCTCCGCGTCCTTGCCAACACTTATTATCTCTTAACATTTGATAATAGCCATGCTAACAAGTGTGAGGTGGTATCTCATTGTCGTTTTGGTTTGTATTTCCTTGAGAATTAATGATGTTGAGCACTTTTCACACACCTGTTGGTTATTCATGTCTCTTCTTTGGAAAAATATCTATTCAGGTTCTTTGCTCATTACTGTGGTCTGAATTTTTTTTTTCTGCCTCAGAATTCGTATGTTGATACCTAATCCCCAATACAATAATATTAAGAGGTAGGGCCTTTGGGAGGTGATTTGGTCATGGAAGGCTCTGTACTCATAGATGGGATTAATGGACTTATTAAAGAGGTCAGAGAGAGCGTGTTTTCCTCTTCCACTATATGAGGACATAGAAAAAGCCATCTATGAGGAATGGGCTCTCACTAGACCCCAAATTGGCTGATGCCTTCGTTTTGGACTCCCCAGCTTCCAAAACTGCGAGCAATAAACGCCTATTGTTTATGAATTACCCAGCCTAAGGTATATGTTATAGCAGCCCAAACTGCCTTAGATACTCATTTTAAAAATCTAGCTATTTGTTTTCTTTGCAACTGAGTTGTATAAGTTTCTTTATACATTGGATATTAACCTTATTGGATATGTGGTTTGTAATTTTTTTCTCCAATTCTGTAGTTTACTTTTTCATTTTGTTGATTGCTTCTAGGAGTTTTACACTTTCAGGTCTTACATTTCAGTCTTTAATCCATTTTTAATTGATTTTTCTGTACAGTGTGAAATAAGGGCCCAATTTCATTCTTGTGCATGTGGCTAGCCAGTTTTCCCAACACAATATATTAAATAGATTATCCTTTCCCCATTGTATATTCTTGGTACTTTTGTTCAAGAATTGAACACAATATGGGTTGACCATATATATGGGTTATTTCTAGGTTCTCTATTCTGTTCCATTGTCTCTATGTCTGTATATTTTTTAATTTGCTAGTACCATACTGTTTTTATTATATAACTTTGTAATATAATTTGAAATAAAAAAGATACCTTCAGCTTTGCTTGTCTTTCACAAGATTGCTTATCACTTGGGGTCTTTTGAGGTTCAATATACATTTTAGAATTGTGTTTTCTATTCTGTGAAAAATGTCATTGGAATTTTGATAGGGATTGCATTGGATCTAGATTGCTTTTGGTAGTATAGACATTTAACAAATTAATTCTTCCAATCCATAAACATGGATAATTTTTATTTATTTCTGTATTCTTCAATTTCTTTTATCAATGTTTTATAGTTTTCAGTGTACAGATCTTTCACTGCTTGGTTAAATTTATTCCTAATTATTTTGTTCTTTTGCTGCTATTGTAAATGGGATTGTTTGCTTAATTTCCTCTTTGAATAGTTTGTTTGGATATAGAAATAGTACTAATTTTTTATATGTTGACTTTATATTCTGCAACTTTACTGAATTTCTTCATTAGTTTTAACAGGTTTTTATTTTGATAGCGTCTTTAGGGTTTTCTATATATAAAATCATATCATCTGCAGAGAAAATTTAACTTCTTCCTTTCCAATATGGATGTCATTTATTTTTCTGCCTATCTTCTGGCTAAGATTCCAATAGTATATTGAATAAAAGTGGCAAGAGTGGGTTGTCTTAGAGAAAAAGTTTTCAGCCTTTCACTGTTGAGTTTGATTTAGCCATGGGCTTTTCTTATAAGCACTTATTGTGTTGAGGTACATTCTTTCTATAACCAATTTGTTGACAGTTTTATCATGGAAAGATGTTGAATTTTGTCAAATGTTTCTGTATCTATTGAGATGATCATATGATTTTATTCTTCATTCTATTAATATGGTGTATCACATTTTTTGATTCCTTATGTTAAGCCATCTTGCATCCCAGAGATAAATCCCATTGATTATGATGTATGATCCTTTCAATATACTGATGAATTCAATTTGCATTTTCTTGAAAATTTTGGCATTTATGCTCTTCAGGGATATTGGCCTGTAATTTTTTTTTTTTGTGCAGTGGCCTTGTCTGGCTTTTGTATCAAAATAATGCTGTTCTCATAAAATGAGCTTGGAAATGTCTCCTCTCTTTCAATTTTTGGTAGAGTTTGAGAAGGATTGGTATTTTTCTTTAAATGTCTGTTAGAATTTATTAGTGAAGCCATCAAGTCTGGGATTTTTTTGTTAGGATATTTTTATTACTAATCCGTCTCCTTACTCATTATTGGTCTGTTCAGGTTTTCTATCTCTTCATTATTCAATCTTGCTCAGTTGGATGTTCCAGAAATTATCCATTTTTTCTATATTATCCAATTTGCTGTGTGTAATTGTTCATAGCATTTTCTTATGATTCTTTGAATCTGTGGTTTCAGCGGTAATGTCTCCTCTTTCACTTCTGATTTTGCTTGTTTGAGTCTTCTCACTTTTTAGTGTTTTTCTAGCTAAAATTTGTCCATTTAGTTTATCTTCAAAAACCAACTCTTACTTTCATTGATTTTTTTATATTGTCTTTCTCATCTCTATTCATTTACCTCTGTTCTGATTTTTGTATTTCCTTCTTCTGCTAAAGTTGGGATGCATTTGTTCTTCTTTTTTAGTTCCTTGAAGTATAAATTTAGGTTGTTGTTTGAGATAGTTTCTATTTCCTTAATGTTGGTATTTGTTGCTGTAAACTTCCCTCTTAGAACCACTTTTACTGCATCTCATAAATTTTTGTATGTTGTGTTTCCATTTTCATATATCTCAAAATATTTTTCATTCCCTCTTTGATTTCTTCTTTGATCCATTGGTTGTTCAGGACTCTATTATTTAATTTCCACATACTTGTGAATTCTAGTTTTCCTCCTGCTATGGATGTCCAGTAGTTAGAAAACATACTTGATATGATTTCAATCTTCCTAAATTTAAGACTTGTTTTGTAGTCTAATATATTATCTACCTGGAAAACATCCTGTATGCACTTCAGAAAACTGTGTATTCTGTTGCTTTTGGATGGAATCTTCTATATGTCTGTTACATCAATTTGGTCTAAAGTGTAATTCAAGTCCAATGTTTCCATGTTGATTTCCTGTATGAATGATTTATTGTTGAAAGTGGGGAATTGAAGTAGCCTACTATGGCTGAGCATGGTGGCTCATGCCTGTAATACCAGCACTTGGGGGGCCAAGATGGATGGATCACTTGAGGTCAGGAGCTCGAGAGCAGCCTGGTCAACATGGTAAAACTTCGTCTCTACTAAAAATACAAAAAATAGCCAGGCGTGGTGGTGGGCACGCATAATCTCAGCTACTTGGGAGGCTGAGGAAGGAGAATCGTTTGAACCCTGGAGGCAGAGGTTGCAGTGAGCCGAAATCATGACACTGTACTCCAGCCTGGGCTACAAAGCAAGACTCCATCTCAAAAAAAAAAGAAAAGAAAAGAAAAGAAATACTCTACTATTATTGTATTGCTGTCTGTTTCTCCCTTCAAATCTGTTAATAGTTGCTTTTAATATGTAGGTACTTGCATGTTGGGTGCATATATATTTACAATTATTATACTCTTGATGAATGGACACTGTTGTCATTATATAATGACCTTATTTTCCTCTTGTTATGGTTTTTTACTTACAGTTTATTTTGTATGATATAGGTATAGCTACCACTGCTCTCTTTTGGTGTTCATTTGCATGGAATGTCTTTTTCCATCTCTTTACTTTCAGCCTGTATGTGTCCTAAAACTAAAGTGGGTTTTTAGCCACTCTGTCTTTTAATTAGAGAATTTAGTCCATTTACATTTAAAGTAATTATTGATATGTAAAGAACCACTACTACCATTTTGTTTAATTATTTTGTGACTATTTTGTAGTGCCTTTGTTCCTTTCTTGCTTGCTACCTTTCTTTGTAATTTGATGATTTTATATAGCAGTTTGTTTTCATTTCTTTCTCTTTTGTGTATCTACTATAGATTTCTGCTTTATGATACCATGGGGCCTACATAAAATATCTTAAATTTATAAGTGTCTATTTTCAGCTAATAGTATTCTCTTTTCTTTCTTCAATAATAATTAAACTTAGCTTACTGCAACTTTTTTACTTTATGAACTTTTTATTTTTTAACTTTTTGACTCTTATAATAACACTTAGCTTAAAACACACATTGTATAACTGTACAAAATATTTTCTTTCTTTATATCCTTAGCCTAGAAACTTAATTTTTAATCAATTAAATTTTTACTTTTTAAACTTTTTTTATTTACAACTAAGACATGAACATACACATTAGCTTAGGCCTACACAGGATCAAGATCATCAATATCACTGTCTTCTACTGCCACATCTTGCACCACCGGAAGGAAGGTCTTCAGGAACAATAAAAGTATAGTACAGTAAAACATAAGTCAGTGACATAATAATTTATGATTATACTTGATTAGGCTAGGCTAATGTGAGTGTTTGTGTCTTAGTTGTAAAAAAAATTAAAAAGTAAAAAAATGATTAATTAAAAAATTAAGTTTCTAGACTAAGGATATAAAGAAAGAAAATATTTTGTACAGTTATACAATGTGTGTTTTAAGCTAAGTGTTATAAGAGTAGCATGTACATGTATGCAGCATGTACATTATGCATGTATATACTTTTATATGACTGGCAGCACAGTAGGCTTGTTTATACCAGCATCACCACAAATATGTGAGTGATGCATTGTGCTATGACATTATGATAGCTACAATGTAACTAGGTGATAGTAATTTTTTAGTTCCATTATTATCTTATGGGACCATGGTCATATATGTCATCTGTCATAAACTACAATGTATTTGTGCAGCACATGGCTATATATGTATATGCATATGTTTATGTATGTGGATGTATAAGTGAAATGAATGACAGTAAGGATACAAAAGTTGAGAGAGAGGAAGTAAGATTATTTTGTCATTACAAGGTACTTGCACGACCCAGGAAGTGTATAGTATTTGAAAGTGGACTTGAATTAGTTGTAAATGTATATTGCAAACTCTAGGACAACCATTAAAAAAGGAAAAAAAAGAATAAAACTAATATGCTAAGAAAGGAAAGAAAATGTAATCACAGAAAATAGATTAAAATCACAGAAAATACTCAGAATCACAGACATAAATAGGAACAAAGAACAAGGGCAACAAATAAAATACAGTAACAAATATGATAGATGTTTATCTAACTATATCAATTAAAAGATGGTGGCCAGAAATGTACAGATTTCAGAAATGAAATCCACCTTCCATTTCAGAAATGGACAGATTCAGCAGGCAGAAAATCACTCAGGACAGTTGAACTCAACAATATAATCAGTTGAGTGTAGTGAACATCTATTGACTACTTCATTCAACACCAGCAGAATACACATTTTCCTCAAGCTCACATGCAACATTCACCAGGATAGATCAGATTCTGAGCCACAAAATACACTGTGACAAATTTTAAAGAATAGAAATTATACAATGTCTGCCCTCAGAAAACAATGAAATTAAGCTATAAATCAACATAAAAATAGCTGAAAAATCCCAAAATATTTGGAGATTAAACAACAAACTTCTAAATAACAAATGAGTCAAAGACAAAAATCTCGAGACATTTAAAAATATTTTGAAACAAATGAAAATCAAACTAAAACTTATCAAAAGTTGTGGGATTTAGCAAAAGCAGTGCTCATAGGAACACTTATAGCATTGAATGCATATCTTAGAAAAGAAGAAAGATCTAAAATCAACCACCTAAGCTTCCACCTTAGGAAACTAGAAAAAGAAGAGCAAATTAAATCTGAAGTAAGCAGAAGTAAAGAAATAATGAAATTACAGCAGAAATCCATGAAATTGATTTCTGAAATGAATGAAAATGATTCAGAAAAAATGAAATCAATAAATAAAATTAACAAAACCAGAAGCTGGTTCTTTGAAAAGGTTAATAAAATTGATAAGCCTCTACCCAGGGTAACTAAGAAAAAAAGACAGGGAACACAAATTACTAACATCATAAATGAAAAAGGGGATACCATTAAAGGCTGCATGGACATTAAAAAATAATAAAGTAATATTAGGAACAACTCTATGTCCACCAATTTTATAAACTAGATGAAATGGACCAATTCCTTGAAAGACACAGTCTACCAAAACGCACACAAGAAGAAATAGATAATCTGAATAAATCTACATCTATTAAAGAAATGAAATTGATAATAACTTTTCAAAACAGAAAACCACGAGGCCAGGTGGGTCCAAAACAGAAAGCTCCAGGCTGTGTTTACTGGTAAATTCTAATAAACATTTAAGGAAGGAATTATTCCAATTCTCTACAGAAGATACAAGCAGAATACTTTCTAACTCATTGTATCAGGCCTATATTATGCTAATACCAACACTGTACAAAAATATTACAAGAAAAAACCCTACAGACTAGTGTTCCTCATGAACATAGATGCAAAACTCTTCAATAAAATATTATCAAATAAAATCCAACAATATAAAAAGATATACACCATGACTAGGTGAGACTTATCCCAAGTATGCAAGACTGGTTGAATATTTGAAAATCAATTAATGTAATCTATTATATCAATAGGCTAAATAAGAAAAATTACAGGATCATATCAATAGCTACAGAAAAGCATTTCATAAAATCCAACACCTATTACTGATAGACACTCTCAGTAAACTAGGAATAGAAGGTGAACTTCCTCAACTTGACATACATCGTCTACAAAAACCCTACAGCTAACGTCATAATTAAAGGCAAATCTTGAAGCTTTGCCACTAAGATAAGGAACAAGGCAAGGATGTTCCCTCTCACCACTGCTTCCCAATAGCATACTGCAATTCCTATTCTAACGTGATAAGACAATAAAAGGAAATAAAAGGTACAGTTTGGGAACAAAGAAATAAAACTGTATTTGTTCACAAATGTCAGGTTAGTCTATGTAGAAGATCTAAAAGAACTGACAACAAGAAAAATAACTCCTGGAAGTAGCAAGCCATTATAGCAAGATCGTAGGATACAAGGTTATAGTACAAAATTCAATCACTTTTCTATATACCAGAAATGAATAAGTGGAATTTGAAATTAAAGACACAGCATCATTTACATTAACACCCCCCCAAAATGTAATACTTAGATATTTATCTAACAAAATATGTACAAGATCTATATATGGAAAACCAACAAAATAGTAATGAAAGAATCAAAGAAGAGCTATGTACCTAGATAGGAAGACCCAGTATTGTCAAGATGTTGGTTCTTCCCAACTTATCTGTAGATTAAAAGCATTCCCATCAAATCTCATCAAGTTATTTTGTGGATATTGATAAACTGATTCTAAAGTGTATACGGAGAGGAAAAAAACCCAGAATAGTCAACACAATATTAAAGGAGAAGAACAAAGTTTAAGGACTTACACCATTTGACTTTAAGACTTACTATAAAACTATAGTGATTAGACTGTGTGATATTGGCAAAAGAACAGACATATAATCAATGGAACAGAGTGGAGAGCCAAGAAATTGACTTCCCCATAAATATAGTGAGCTGATCTATATTGCAGAGGCAATACAATGGAGAATACATAGTTTTACAACAAATTGGGCTGGAACAACTGGACATCTACATACAAAATATGATCTAGAAACAGAATTTACAACCTTAACCAAAAGGCAAGAAATAATGGATGCTGGCAAGGATGTGGAGAAAGGGGAATACTTGTATGTTGTTGATGTCAAGTAAATTTGTACAGCCAACATGGAAAACAGTATGAAGGTTCCTCAAAAAAATTTTTTTTAAAAAGTACCATATGATTCAGTAAGCCTATTGCTGGGTATATATCTGAAAGAAAGGAAATCAGTATGTCAAAGAGACACCTGCACCGTGTTTAATGCAGTGATTAATCATAATAGCCAAGATAGGAATCAACCTAAGTGCTTATCAACGGATGAATGGATAAAGAAAATGTGGTACATATACACAGTGGAGTTCTATTTGGCCATAAAAATGAATGAAATCCTGTCATTTGCAACCACATGGATAGAACTGTAGGACATTTTGTTCAGTGAAATCAGCCAGGCACAGAAAGACAAATATTACATATTCTCACTTATATGTGGGAGGGAAAAAAAAAAACTGCCAGGTGTGGTGGCTCCCACCTGTAATTCCAGCACTTTGGGAGGCCAAGGCATGTGGATCACTTGAGGTCAGGAGTTCAAGACCAGCCAGGCTAACATGGTGAAATCCCGTCTCTACTAAAAATACAAAAAATTAGCCAGGCATGGTGGTGGGCTCCTATAATCCCAGCTACTCAGGGGCTGAGGCAGGAGAATCTCTTGAGCCCAGGAGGTGGAGGTTGCAGTGAGCTGAGATTGCGCCATGGCACTCAAGCCTGGGTGACAGAGCAAGACTCTGTCTCACAAACAAACAAACAAACAAAAAATTGATCTAATGGAAGTAGAGAGTAGAATGACAGTTACCAGAGGCTAGGAAGGGTAGTGGGGAGGCAGGGATAAAGAGGGATTGGTTAATGGGTACAAAAATACGGTTAGATAAAAGGAATAAGATCTAATTTTTGGTGGCAGAATAGAGCAACTAGAGTCAACAATAATTTATTGTATATTTCAAAAAACTAGATGAGTGAATTTGTAATATTCTCAACACAAAGAAATAATAAATGTTTGAGGTGATGGATACCCTAATTATCCTGATTTGATCATTACACATTGCATATTTGTATCAAAATATCACGTGTACTCCATAAATTTATACAACTATTATGTATCCATAAAAATTAAAAATAAAAAACCCAAATATATCACATACCTAAAGGTTAAATTAAAAACTATAATATCTTAGAAAATAACATCGGAGGAAATCTAGATGACCTTGAGTTTGATGATAACTTTAGATACAACACCAAAAGCATGATCCTTGAAAGAAAGAAATGATAAGCTGGATTTCATTAAATTTTAAAATTTCAAGTGATCTCATTGTTCAGTTCCCACCTATGAGTGAGAACATGCGGTGTTTGGTTTTCTGTTCTTGTGATAGTTTGCTAAGAATGATGGTTTCCAGCTGCATCCATGTCCCTACAAAGGACACAAACTCATCCTTTTTTATGGCTGCATAGTATTCCATGGTGTATATGTGCCACATTTTCTTAATCAGTCTGTCACAGATGGACATTTGGGTTGATTCCAAGTCTTTGCTATTGTGAATAGTGCCGCAATAAACATATGTGTGCATGTGTCTTTATAGCAGCATGATTTATAATCCTTTGGGTATATACCCAGTAATGGGATGGCTGGGTCATGTGGTACTTCTAGTCCTAGATCCTTGAGGAATCATCATACTGTTTTCCACAATGGTTGAACTAGTTTACAATCCCACCAACAGTGTAAAAGTGTTCCTATTTCTCCACATCCTCTCCAGCACCTGTTGTTTCCTGACTTTTTAATGATTGCCATTCTAACTGGTGTGAGATGGTATCTCATTGTGGTTTTGATTTGTATTTCTTTGATGGCCAGTGATGATGAGCAATGAGATCACTTGGACTCAGGAAGGGGAACATCACACACCAGGGCCTGTTATGGGGAGGGGGAGGGGGGAGGGATTGCATTGGGAGTTATACCTGATATAAATGACGAGTTGATGGGTGCTGATGAGTTGATGCGTGCAGCACACCAACATGGCACAAGTATACATATGTAACAAACCTGCACGTTATGCACATGTACCCTAGAACTTAAAGTATAATAATAAATAAATAAATAAATAAATAAACAAAAACAAAATTAGCTGGGCGTGGTGGTGGGTGCCTGTAGTCCCAGCTACTCCAGAGGCTGAGGTGGGAGAATGGCGTGAACCTGGGAGGCAGAGCTTGCAGTGAGCTGAGATTGCACCACTGCACTCCAGAGCGAGACTCTGTCTCAAAAAAAAAAAAAAAAAAAAAGAGAAAGAAAAAAAAGAAAGAAAGAAAAAAGAAGAAGGCATATTTTTCTTTGTGAAATTAAAACTGGAAGAAAGCATTAAAAGTCAAAAAATTTAAAATTTCTGCTCTGTGAAAGACACTGTCGAGAATGAAAAGACAAGCCACCAACTGTGAAAAAATATTTGCATTAGGCATCTCTGATAAAGGACTGTTATGCAATATATACAAAGAATTCTTAAACTCGAAAATAAGCAAACAACCCTACTGAAAATATAGGCCAAATGTCTGAACAGATACTTCATCAAAAAAGACATACAGGTGGCAAATAAGCATGATAGAAGATGCTCTACATCATATATCAACAGGGAAATGCAAATTAAAACCACAATGAGATATCACTACACACCTATTAGAATGGCCAAAATCTAGAACACTGACAACACTAATGCTGATGATGTTGAAGAGCAACAGGAACTCTACTTCATTGTTGATGGGAATGCAAAACAGTGCGGCCACTTGGAAGACAGTTTAGTCGTGGTTTCTTACAAAACTAAACGTATACTAACTGAACAATTCAGCAACTGCACTCCTTGGTATTTACCCAGAGAAGTTGAAAATTTATGTTTACAGGAAAACCTGCACATGGATCTTTACAGCAGCTTTATTCATAAAGGCCAAAACTTGGAAGCAACCAATATATTCTTCAGAAGGTGAATAAATAAATAAACAGTGGTACATCCAGACAATGCAATATTATTCAATGCTAAAAAGAATGAGCCATAAAGCCAGGAAGAGACATGGAGAAAACTTTAATGCATATGGCTAAGTGAAAGAAGTCACTCTGGAAAGGGCACATACTATGTGATTTCAACTATATGGCATTCTGGAAAAGGAAAAACTATGGATACAATAAAAAGATCAGTGGTTGGCAGGAGATAGTGGGGAGGGAGAGTTGAATAGGCAAAGCAAAGAAAATATTTAGGGCAGTAAAATTGCTCTGTATGTTAGTATAATGGTGAATACATGCATTATGGATTTGCCCAAACCTACGGGCCACTCTGGTAGGTGATGTTGATAATGGGGTAGGCTATGCATGTGTCGGGACAGAAGATACATAGGAAATCTCTGTACTTTCCTCTGAATTATGCTATGAACCTAAAATTGCCCTCAAAAATTAATATCTATTAAAACATAAGAAGATAACAATGAAATTGAAAATAGACAAATCAATAGAGAAAACCAATGGAACCAAAAGTTGGTTCTCTGAAAAGGTCGATAAAATTGATTAAACTTTCACAAGATTGATGATAAAAAAGAGATAAGACACAAATTACCCCATATCAGGAATGAAATGAAGGATATCACTACAAATCATGAACCTATCAAAGGTATGAAAAGGGAATACTGTGAAGGACTTTAAACTCATACATCTGACAACTTAGATGAAATGGGCAAATTCCTAGAAAAGCACAAACTACCACTACTGACTCAATATGAAAGAGATCACTTGATTAGCCTTATAACTATTAAATGAATTGAATTTGTGATTAGAAACTTACCCCAAAAGAAATCTCCAGGCTGAGCCGGGCGCGGTGGCTCAAGCCTGTAATCCCAGCACTTTGGGAGGCCGAGACGGGCGGATCACGAGGTCAGGAGATCGAGACCATCCTGGCTAACACGGTGAAACCCCGTCTCTACTAAAAAAAAAAAAAAAACAAAAAAAAAAACTAGCCGGGCGACGTGGCGGGCGCCTGTAGTCCCAGCTACTTGGGAGGCTGAGGCAGGAGAATGGCGTAAACCCAGGAGGCGGGGCTTGCAGTGAGCTGAGATCCGGCCACTGCACTCCACTCCAGCCTGGGCGGCAGAGTAAGACTCCGTCCAAAAAAAAAAAAAAAAAAAAAAAATCTCCAGGCTGAAATGATATCACTGGAGAATTCTATCAAGCATTTAAGAAAAATTAACACCAATTCTGTACAATCTCTTCCTGAAAATAGAAGAGGAGAAAGTACTTCCTAACTCATTTTATGAAGCCAGTATTACCCAAATGTCAAAACCAAAGACCATACAAAAAAAGAAAACTACAAATCAATAATCCTTATGAATGTGGAAGCAAAATCTGTGACCAAATATTAACAAATTGAATTTGGCAGTATTGAAAAAGAGTTACGGACCTTAAGAAAGTGGAGTTTATTCCAGCCATGCAAGGCTGGTTCAATATTTGAAAATCAATCGATGTGATTCTCCATATTAGCAGGCAAAACAATAAAAATCACATTGTCGCATCAATGAATCATCAAAAGCATTTGACAGAATTTGGTATCCATTCGAGATTTTTTTTTTTTTTTTTTTGAGATGGAGTCTCGCTCTAGCCCGGGCTGGAGTGCAGTGGCCAGATCTCAGCTCACTGCAAGCTCCGCCTCCCGGGTTTACGCCATTCTCCTGCCTCAGCCTCCCGAGTAGCTGGGACTGCAGGTGCCCGCCACCTCGCCTGGCTAGTTTTGTTTTGCTTTTTTTTTTTTTTTTTTTTTAGTAGAGACGGGGTTTCACCGTGTTAGCCAGGATGGTCTCGATCTCCTGACCTTGTGATCCGCCCGTCTCGGCCTCCCAAAGTGCTGGGATTACAGGCTTGAGCCACCACGCCCGGCCCATTCGAGATTTTTAAAAACTCTCAGATAACTAAAAATAGAGGAATGTTCTCAACTTGATAAAGAGCATCTACCAAAAACCTATGGCTAAAATCATACTTGATGAGAGACAAACTACTTTCTCCCTATGATAGAAAACAAAGCATGCATGTACACACTCTCATCCCTCTTATTCAGCATAGTACTGAAACTTGTAGCCTGCACAATTGATACAATGGTTGACATAGAAAATTGCCAACAAATCTAAAAGCAAACAAAACACAACTTTCTAGAACTAATGAATGACTTTGGAGAGGTCTTAAGATACAAGATCAACTTACAAAAATCAATTGTATTTCTAAGCACTAATCATGAATACATGGACATAAAAACTAAAAATACAGTACCAGTACAAATCACTCAAAAATTAAATACTTAGATATAAATCTAACAAAATGTGTACAAGATTTGTATGCTGATAGTTACAAAATGCTGTTGAAAAAATCAAAGATCTAGATAAATGGAGAGGCACAGTGTTCATAGATTCTAAGACTCAACATAGTAAAGATGTCAGTTCTTACCACATTGAAATTAGATTCAATGCAATTTCTATCAAAATACCAGAAAGGTTTTTTGCAAATATAAAAAATATTGTCTTAAAATTCATATGGAAGGCCAAGGAATTACAATAGCTGTAACAATTTAGAAGAATCACTCCACCTGACCTCAAGATTTATTATACAAGTATAATAACCAAAAACATGTGGTGTTGGTGGAGAAATAGACACATACATCAATGAAACAGAATAGAGAACCCAGAAATAGACCCACAAATATGCCCAACTGATTTTTGATGAAGATGCAAAAGCATTTCAGTGGAGGAAAGATTACCTTTTCAATAAATGGTGTTGAAGCAACGGAACATTCATAGGCAAAAAAAGATAAACCTTGACCTAAACCTCACACCTTACACAAAAAGTAACTCAAAATGAACCATAGACTTAAACGTAAAATGTAAAACTGTACAACTTTTAAAAGAAAACAGGGCCAGGCGCTGTGGCTCACACTTTGGGAGGCCAAGGTAGGAGGATCACTTGAGCCTGGAAGTTTAAGACCAGCCTGGGCAACAAGGTGAAACCCTGTCTCTACAAAAATGTACAAAAATTAGCTGGGTGTGGTGGTGTGCATCTGTAGTCTTAGCTACTTGGGAGGCAGAGGTGGGAGAATCGCTTGAGCCCAGGAGGTCAAGGTTGCAGTGGGTCAAACTAGCGTCACTGCACTCCAGCCTGGGTGACAGAAGGAGACCCTGTCTCAAAATAAATAAATAAATAAAAATAAAATGAAATAAATAACAGAAAACATAGGAAAAAATCTACAATAACTTGGGCTTAAGAGTTCTTAGAAGCAACATCAAAAGCACAATCCATTATAGAAAACATGGATAAATTGAACTTCATCAAAATTAAAATATTTTGCTCAACAAAATCCCTGTAAAGAGGATTAAAGAACAAGTTCCATTGGGAGAGAAAATATTTGCAAGCCATATATATGACAAAGGACTCATATCGAGAATATATGAAGAAGTCTCAAAACTCAATAGTGAAACTAAAAAAAAATCCAATTAGAAAATAGGCAAAAGACATGAAGAAACATTGCACTGAAGAGATACAGATGGCAAATAAGCACATGAAAAGATGTTCAACGTTAGTAGCCGTTAAGGAACCACAAATGAAGAACACAATGAGATATTGCTCCACACCTATTAGAATAGCTAAAATTAAAATTAGTAACAATACAAAATGCTGGTGAGAGTGAAGATAAACTAAATTTCATATATTGGTGGTATGGGAATATATAATGTTATAGCCACTCAAGAAAATGGTATAGTGGTTTCTTATAAAACTAAACATACACCTACCGTAGAACCCATCAATTACACTGCTGGGCATTTATCCTAGAGAAATGAAAAGTTGTTCACACAAAAACCTGTACATAATTGTTCATAGCAGCATTATTTGTAATAGCCCAAAACAGAAAGTAACCAAAATGACCCTAAGCAGATGAGTGATTAAACAAACTGGTACATCCATACCATGGAATACTGCCCATCAATGAAAAAAAAACAAAATCTTGATACATGCATGGATGAATCTCTAGAGAATTATGCTCAGTAATAAAAGCCAATCTCAAAGTTCACATGCTCTATGATTCCATTTATCTAACATTCCCAAAATAACAAAATTGTAGCATTGAGGAGTAGATTAGTGATTGCCAGGGGTTAGGGATGGTGGAGTGAAGGGGGATGAATATGACTATAAGGAGGTAGCATGGGGGAGATATTTGTGGTGTTCTGTGTCTTGATTGTGGTGGTGGTTACACAAACCTACTTGTGATAATATGACATAGAACTGTGTGTACACATTATATCAATGTCAAATTCCTGGATTTGATATTGTACTATAATTAAGTAAGATATAACCACTGGGGACACTGACTAAAGGATAAATGGAACCTCCCTGTACTCTTTTTTCTTATGTAATTTCTATTGAGAAATGATGTCTATACTATGAAATTATCTCTTTAAATTGTACAATTCAGTATTTTTTTAGTATGTTTATAATGTTGTACACAAATATCATCACTATTTAATTATGGAACATCCTCATCACCTCAAAAGGCAATTCAGTACCTGTTAGCAGTCATTCCTCTTTTTCTCCAAACCCTCAGCCCCTGGCAATTGCTAATTTACTTTCTGTCTCTATGAATTTTCCTATTTTGCACATTTTGAGGAATGACCAGGCCATTTCCCAAAAACTCTGCACCATTTTACATTTCCACCAGCAAAGTGTGATGGTTTGAATTTCTCTGTATCCCTGCCAACATTTATTATTATCTGACATTTTTATTATAACCATCTTAGTGGGTGTGAATTGATATCTTGTTGTTTTGAGTTGTATTTCAGTAATGACAAATGATGTTGAGCATCTTTCCATATACTTATCAGCTTTGTCTACATCTTCTTTGGAGAAATGTGTGCATGTGTGTGTGTGTGTTTGTGTGTGTGTGTACAGTATGTGTGTGTGTTCAAATCCTTTGCCCATTTAAAACCTGTGGTCTTTCTATTGTTGACTTTTAAAAGTTTTTATATATTCTGGATGGTAGGCCTTTATAAAGTATATGATATGTAATGTGAATTGTCTTTTCACTTTCCTAATAGTATTATTTGAAGCACAGAACTTTTTATTTGGAAAAAATACAATTACCTGCTTTTTCCTTTTGTTGCTTGTCCTTTAGGTGTCTTGTCTAAGAAACTATCATCTAATCCAAGGTCAAGAAGTTTTACATCTATGTTTTCTGCTAAGAGTTTTATAGTTTTAGCTCTTAAATTTAGTCTTTGATCCATTTTGACTTAATTTTTGTATATGATGTGAGGTAGAGATCCAAATTCTTTTGCATGTGGCTATCCATTTGTGCCAGAACCATTTGTTGAAAAGATTATTCATTCGCCATTGAACGGTCTTGTCACCTTTGTTGAAAATCAATTGAACATATATGTATGGGTCTATTTCTAGACTCTGAATTCTATTTGAGTCATCTGTATGTCTATCTTTATGCCAGTAGCACAAATCTTGATTTACTGTAGCTTTGTAGCAAGTTTTGACATTGGAAAGTTTCAAATAATCAACATTTTTTCCCTCCCAGATTGTTCTGGCTATTCTTGTTTCTTTGTGTTTCCGTTTGAATTTTAGGACCAACTTGTCAATATCTGCAAAAAATAAAAATTGGTAGCTAGGATTTTGATAGGGATTATGTTGAATCTGTGTATCAATTTGGTGATCATTGCCATCTTAACAGTATTGTCTTCTTATCCAGGAACATGGGATGTCTTTCCATTTATTTAGATATTGCTTAATTTTTCATTTGGTGTTTTATAGTATTCAGTCTTGCGATATTTTGTAGATTCCTAAGTATTTTATTCTTTTTTGATACTATTCTAAATATAATTTTTTTTTTTTTTGAGACAGAGTCTCGCTCTTTCACCCAGACTGGAGTACAGTGGAGCTACCTCGGCTCACTGCAAGCTCTGCCTCCTGGAGAACTGCTTTCTTAATTCTATTTTTGGATTGTCACTGCAAGTGTGTACAGATAAAAATTTTTGTATTGATCTTCTTTGCTACAACCTTGCTAAAATTGTTTGCTAGGTCTAGCTGATTTATGTCATTTAAGTCTTCTATTTAGATGCTGACTTTCTGTCTTTTTCTATCCATTATGAAAAGTAAGGTATTGAAATCTTCAACTATTATTATCTGTTTTTCTCCTTCAATTCTGACAGTTTTTGGTTCAAATATTTAGATGCATATGTTTATAATTGCTATATCTTCTTGATGGATCAATAATTTTATCATAAAATATTCCGAGGTTGGGCATGGTGGCTCATGTCTGTAATCCCAGCACTTTGGGAAGCCAAGGCAGGCAGATCACTTGAGCCCAGGAGTTCAAGATCAGCCTTGGCAACATGGCAAAACCCCATCTCTACAGAAAAATACAAAAATTAGCTAGGTGTGGTGGCATACACCCGAAGTCATAGCTACTTGGGAGGCTGAGGCAGGAGAATTGCTTGAACCCAGGAGGCTGAGGTTATAGTGAGCCAAGATTGTGCGACTACACTCCAGCCTGGGCAACAGGAGTAAAACTCTGTCTCAAAAATTAAAAATAAATAAAATAAAATATTCCTATTTATCTATAGAACAAGTTTTCGAGTATATTTTGTCTTATATTTGTATAGCCATTCTAGCTCTCTTTTAGTTACCATATGCGTGGTATTTTTCTCCATCCTTTTACTTTCAACCTATCTGTATCTGTCTGAATCGAAAGTGTATTACTTGTATATAGCACATAAACTGATCATGTTTTAATCCATTTTGCCAATCTCTCCTTTTAAATAGGAGAGGTAATATAATTTTAATATAATTACTGATATGGTAGGATTTATATTTGCTATTTTGTCATTTGTTTTCTATATGTTTTATGTGTTTTTTCTCTATTCCTCCATTACTCCCTGTTTTGGGTTAAATAGACATTTTCTGGTGTACTTATTTTAGGGGCTGTACCAGAAAATTTTAATCTCATCATTTTTTTGCTACTTTTTAAAGTTATTTTCTTATTCATTGCCTTGGGGATTATAATTAACATCTTTGCTTATAATAATCTAGTTCAGATTAATACAAACTTAATTTCAACAGTATACAAAAACTTCTCTCCTACACAGCCTTATTCCCTCCCTTATACTTTATTATCATATAGATTATATCTTTATACATTGCATGCCCATCACACAGATTTTTATTTTTATTAAAATCAGATGGGGGAAAAACATTGCAAACAAAAACACTGCTCTTTATCCATGTGGGTTCAAGTTATTGTCTATTGTCCTTTCATTTACACCTGAATTACTTTCTTTAATATTTTTTATAGGACAAGTCTGATAATGATGGATTTTCTCAGTTTTTGTCTATCTTGGAACATTTTACTTTGTCCTTCATTTTTTGAGGGATAGTTCTGCATATAGAATTTTTTGTTTGAAAGCCATTTTCTTTTAACACTGTGATGTATCATCCCAGTCTTTTCTGATCTCCAGTGCTTTTAATGAGATATCAACTTTTAATCTTATCAAGGATTCCTTTTACACAATGAGCCACTTTTCTCTTGCTGCTTTCAAAATCCTGTCTTTGGCTTTGGCTTTTGACTGTTTGCTTACAATGTGTGTAGACTTGGACCTCTTTGAATTTTTCTACTTAGAGTTTACTGAGTTTCTTAGATGTGTAGATTATTGTTTCTCACCAAATTTGGGAAGTTTTCAGCCATTATTTCTCCAAATATTCTTTCTACCCCTTTCTCTCTCACCTATCTTTCTGGGACTCCCATCATGAGCAGTTGATATGTTTACTGGTTTTACACAGGTCTTTGAGGCTCTATTCATTTTTCTTCATTCGTTTATCATTCTGTTTTTCAAACTAGATAATCTTAATTAAGATTGTCTTCAAGTTTGCTTATTCTACCTGCTCAAATCTGTCATTGATTCCTTCCAGTGAATCTTTCATTTCACTTACTGTACTTTTCAACTCCAGAATTTCTATTTGTTTCTTTTATATAATCTATTTTTATACCCCTTATTTGGTGAGACATTGTTTTACATATTCCTCTAATTATTTAGATTTGGTTTCCCTCAGTTCTTTGAACATATTATAAATGTATAAGATAAAAGTATTTGTCTAGTAAAGTCCAATACCTGGACTTTATAGACCGTACTTTTTTGTTTCTTTTTGTGTTCATAACTTTTGTTGAAAACTGAATTTTTTTTTTCTTTTTTTTTTTGAGACAGAGTCTTGCTCTGTCGCCCAGGCTGGAGTGCAGTGGCCGGATCTCAGCTCACTGCAAGCTCCGCCTCCCGGGTTTACGCCATTCTCTCGCCTCAGCCTCCCGAGTAGCTGGGACTACAGGCGCCCGCCATCTCGCCCGGCTAATTTTTTGTATTTTTTTAGTAGAGACGGGGTTTCACCATGTAGCCAGGATGGTCTCGATCTCCTGACCTCGTGATCCGCCCGTCTCGGCCTCCCAAAGTGCTGGGATTACAGGCTTGAGCCACCGCGCCCGGCCGAAAACTGAATATTTTAAATAACATGATATTGCAGCTATGAAAAGCAGACTCTCCTCTTTCACCGGGGGTTGTTGTTATTGCCACTATTTCCTTGTTTAGTGAGTTTTCTGAATCAATTCTATAAAATCTGTATTCTTTGTTCTGTATGGCCATTGAAATTTCTGCTTGTATAGCTTAGTGTCAGCTAATGATTGGACAGAGATTTTCTTAAATGTCTGTAACTCACAAGTCTCCCAGTCTTTGCCAAAGGGCTCTGTGTGCATGTTGAGGGCACACATTCAAACCTTAGCCAGAAAACTTACAACTCCACCTTAGCATTCCTGCTTGTGCAGAGCCTCAAAGTCAACCAGAGAGGAGAACTCAGAGCCTTATCAGTTTTCAGGAGCATATGTACAGCACTGTGTGGCCCTCTAGATTTCCAGAAATACATCAGGGTTTTTCCAGGCCCTCTGTGGATATCTCATTCACTAGCTTTTCCTTTTAAGCTTTTTGATTGGTCTATTGTTTGCTCTAATAGCACCCACCACCTTAGGCAGCCATGATGTTAAACAATTGCCACTGATTACTTTTAGCAAAAGCAATGAAGACCAAGACAAGCCTTGCAAGTGGTGTCATCATGAGAACCATAAGACAAGCATGTAATGACAATTCTCTGGGAATGACAAGGACTCTAATCCTGTTCTTCCTTCTCCAATGGTTGCCAGTCTGCTGGTGTACACTGTGATTTAAGGCTGTTTATTTTCAAGGCTACTGTGGATCTGGGGAGGGTGGATGGGGATAAGTCAAGTTAAAATGCCATAAAGCTCACAATTCTTATCAAGATTCAGCCTCTTTTCTTGAATAAACAACCCCTGGATTGCTAAAAAACTTTGGTTAATTTTCAGAGTCTTGAAAAAGTTGATCCTGATCATTTTTATTAGCATTTTGGTTATTTTAATGGAGGGAGGGAACTTTCATAGGTGCTTACTCTGCCGTTTTTGCTTACATCTCTCTGTCCTATTTTTGCAATTTCTTATTAATTCATAATTATTTCAAAGTGAAATGCTTTAAAAATCGTTAAGGAAGAACTAGGGTGTAGGTGGACTGCCCTGCCACCACTAGAACAATCTATCAACTGGTCCTGAACAATCAGTCTAAACATAACCCTATGAAATGGGCATCTCTAGGCCATTTAATAGCTGAGGAAACTGAGGATCAGAAAGGTTTAATAAAGGGCCCAAGGTTATAGAGCTAGAAAGAGTCAAGCTGGGAATTCCAATCTGTATGGGCCTGATTCTTAAGCTTCTTCTTCTTTTTTTTTTTTTTTTTTCTTTTACTGCTTTTATTTATTTATCTGGTAAACCTTTATTAAACATCTACTATGTGCTAAGCACTGCTGTAAGTGCTGGAGATACAGCAACAAATAAAGCCCCTTCACTCCTGGAGTTGACATCTTAGTGAAAGGAGACAGACAAATAATCAAATTAAGGAATAAACAAACAATATGCCTGGTAATTATGAGTGCTATAAGGAAAAAGAAGCAGAATAATTGATGGTCAGAAAGTAATGGAAGTGATGGGAGGTACTATTTTATCTGGGGTGATGAGGGAAGGCTTCTCTGAGAAGGTGACATGTAAGCAGGAATCTGAATGAAATGAGGGAGGTATAAACACAGGTGGCTAGAGAAAAAGCATCCAATACAGTAGGAACAGTAAGTGCAAATGCACTCAAGTAGGAGTGTGCTGACACCTCATTAGCCTGGACTGTTTGAAGAATAGCAAGAAAAGTGGCTAGAGCAGAGGGAATGTGAAGGGGAGTGAGATAGTAGGAGACGAAGTCAGAGAGGTAGGAGTGATGATAGAGACAGATCATGTGGACAGTGGTTCTCAGCCTTGGCTACACCTAGACTCACCTGGGGAGCTTTTAAACTCTCCACACCCAGGCTGCATCCCAGACCAATTAAACCAGAACCTCTGGGCTTGAGCCCTTTTAAAACTCCCTAGATGGCTCCAATGTGCAGCCAATTTTGGAAACTCATGATGTAGTGTCTTCTAGATCATTGTGAGGCCTTTGGCATTCACTATGGTTGATGAGAAGCCAACAGATGATTTTGAGCAGAGGCATGAAATGATGTGGTGTATGGTTTAACAGGATCTCACTGGCTTCTGTGTTGAGAGTGGACTATAGAGGGAAAGAGGGAAAGGGTATGTTATGGCTTGAACGTCCCCTCCAAAATTTGTGTCGAATTTTAATTGCCATTGTAATAGTGTTGAGAGGTGGGACCATGAAGAGGTGATTAGATCAGGGCTCTGCCCTCATGAATAGGTTAACACCATTATCATAGGAGTAGGTTCATTACTGCAGGAGTGGGCTCCTGATAAAGGATAAGCTTGGCTCCATTTCTTTCTTGCTCTCGTATATGCTTTACTATCCTTCCATTTTCCACCATGGAATGATGTGACACAAAGACCCTCACTAGATGCTGGTACCACTCTTTTGGACTTTCAAGCCTCCAGAACTGTGAGAAATGATTTTCTTTTCTTTATAAATCATCTAGTCTGTGGTATTGTGTTATATCAGCAAAAAGGAACTAAGCCAGAAAATTAGTATTAAGATGTGGAGCTGGCCAGGCGCAGTGGCTCAAGCCTGTAATCCCATTACTTTGGGAGGCCGAGGTGGGTGGATCACCTGAGGTCAGGAGTTCGAGACCAGCCTGGCCAACATGGCAAAACCCTGTCTCTACTAAAAATACAAAAATTAGCCGGGTGTGGTGGCGAGCACCTGTAATCTCAGATACTCGGGAGGCTGAGGCAGGAGAATCGCTTGAACCTGGGAGGCAGAGGCTGCAGTGAGCCGAGATCCTGCCACTGCACTCCAGCCTCGGCAACAGAGCAGCACTCTGTCTCAAAAAAAAAAAAAAAAAAAAAAGATGTGGTGCTGTTGCTATAACAAATATCTGAAAATAGGAAAGCAGCTTTTGAACTTAGAGGAGCAAGCAAGCTAGAAAACACCTAGATTTTCATAAATGAAGCACTATAGGTGATTCTGGTGAGGGCTCAGAAAAGAGAAGAGCTGTAGGGAAAGTCTAAAACTTAATAGAGATTACTTAAGTGGTCATGATCAGAATGCTTGTGGAAATATGGACATTAGTAAAGGCCAATCTTATGAGATTCCATTGGAAATGGAAGTAAAGACCATCCTTGTTATAAAGTGGCAAAGGTCATGGCTGAATTGTGTCTATGCCTTTGGTTTTATGTAAAGTACAGAACTTAAGAAGGATGAACGAGGGTATCTCGTGGAAGAAATTTCTAAGCAAAATATTGAAGGAGCTGCATGGCTATCTTTAAGTGCACGTACTAAGATGTGAGAGAAAAGAAGTGGCTTAAAGACAGAAGGTATCATTAAAAGAAAGGAAGAACAGAAAGATTTTGAATATTTTGAGCCTGGCATGTAAAGAATAAAAAGCATGTTCAGGAGAGCAAACAAGGGTGTGGCCAAGTGACCATTTACTAAGAAGATGAATAAGGATAGAAGGGATCATCAAAATAATAGAACTATTCCCTAGGCACTTCAGAGATCCTCAAGGGAGATTCCTGCCTCTCTCATCACAGGCTCAGAACTTTAGGAGGGCAGAATTATTTTAGGGGATGGGCCCAGGCCACCCTCCACAGCTCACTGCCCAGAAATGCCTTGAGTCTCTGCTCCCCAAATTCCAATGCAGCACTCCTTAGCCAGCCCAGCCATAATTCAAATGGGCCCAAGTGTGGTTCAACCCACTGCTCTGAAAGTTACAAACTGCAAACCTTGGTGACATTCACATGGTGCTAACTCTGCAGGTATGCAGAATGCAAGAGCTGTGAGAGCATAGCTTCCTCTACCTAGATTTCAAAGGATGTCACAGTCTTGTGACCCAAGCAAAGACTTGTCATGGGGCAGAGCCACCACAGAAGGCCTCCACTAGGGTAATCCTAGTGGAACCATGGGAGTGAGGCCACTGCAGAGAATCCCCACTAGGTCTAGCAGAGCCATGGGAGAGGGACTGCCACCATCTCAGAACTGTAGAGTTATCAAAGTGCAATGCCAGCCTGGCAGAGCTGCAGGCACGAGACTCCAACATGTGAGAGCTTCTGGGTGGACTGAAACCAGCATAGCCATGAGGGCAGAGCTGTCTAAGGCCTTGGAAGCCCTGCCTCAGTGTGTCTAAGATATGGGACTTAGAGGCAAAGGAGATTATTCTCCAGCTTTAAGACTTAATGTTGTTTTTCCTACTGGGTTTTGGACTTACTTGGGGCCTGTTAGTCCTTTATTCTTGCCCATTTATCCCTTTTGGAATGGGAATGTCTATCCTATGCCTGTGCCACCATTATATTTTGGAAGCATGTAACTTGTTAATTTCACAGGCTCACAGCTGGAGAGTAATTTGCCTCAGGACGAATTGTGTCTTGAGTCTTATCTATGTCTGATTTAGCTGAGACTCTGAACTTTGGACTTTTAAGTTGGTCCTGGAATTGGTTAAGACTTTGGGGCTATTGGGATAAAACGAATGTATTTTGAATGTGAGAAGGGCATGAGTTTTGGGGGACCAGGGTTTGAATGTCCCCTCCAAAACGCATTTTTTTTTGTTTTTTGGGTTTTTTTTCCCCCCAGAGTCTCACTCTGTCACCCAGGCTGGAGTGCAGTGGCGTGATCATGGCTCACTGCAGCCTTGACCTCCTGGGCTCACGCGTTCTTCCCACCTTAGCCTCCCAAGTAGCTGGGACTACAGGCATGAGCCACTGCGCCTGGCCACTCATGTTGAAATTTAATTGTCATTGTAACAATGTTGAGAGGTGAACCTTTAAGAGGTGATTAAATGATGAGGGCTCTGCCGTCATGAATAGATTAATGCCATTAGAGTGGGAGTGAGTTCGTTATTGCAGGAGTGGGTTCTTGATAAAAGGATAAGTTCGGTTCCCTTTCTCTCTTCTCTCCCACATGCCCTCTTGCCTTTCTGCCTTTCACCATGGGATGATGCAACACAAAGGCCCTTGACAGATGCTGATGCCATGCTCTTAGATTTCTCAGTCTCCAGAATTATGAGAAATAAATTTCTTTTCTTTAGAAATTACCCAGTCTACGCTATTCTGTTGTAACAATACAAAAAAGTACTAAAGGTGGAAGCAGACAGTTCAGTTAGGGGCTAGTGCAGTCATCCAGGTGAGAAATAATGGGAGCTTAGACTGTGTCATTTTAGAAATGAGAAATATGAAGTTCAAAGAAGAGAACTAGCATAGGGAGATTCACTAATAGTTATTGGTAGCGTGAGAAACACAGCCAGGCCTCTTGCCTTCTTATACAACCTATACTGCTCTAAGTCTGCCCTTGCGGGAATCCTCAGACGGTGATCCAGTCATGGTGATAATTCTCAAACCTCTTTTATGTGAGGCAGGGAATGGGAGGAGAGCTGGTTCACAGTCTGACCAAGGAAGCAGCCTAGGCAAAGCATGGGAGTTGACAAGTTGGCTGGCACCCATGGGGGATTCCCAGAGTTTCTGCTTTCTGATTCCTTAAAGATGACTGGAAGGAAACTGCCAGAAGGCACTGACTTAGGGTAGCCATCCTTTCTCAGTAAATGGCAAATTTCATTTTAAGAAACACAAGAGCATTGACTCTTGTTCTGATTAGCTTAAGTCACTTATGCATGTGCTGAAGGCTGGGCCAGGGAGGACTGGGAAAGGATACAGTCACTTGGGTCTCAGGATACAGGATCAAGTCAAGTCACCTGTGAAATATCTCTCAGGTCAGAAGTAGGCCAGGCCTCAACTCATAACCACCAGGACTGCTTTCTAGTTCGTTAGAACAAACAGGTAGGAGGTGAGAGCTCCCATTGTGTGCCAGAAAGTCTATGTCCTCTCAGGGCAAACTCTTCTACAATCCCCTGACAAGTAAGGATGATTTTACTGCTAAGGAAATTGAGAATTAGGCTTGGTCACCTGTCCAAAGTCACACAGCTGGAAAGTGGCAGGGCCAGGATTGAACCTCTAGTCAGTCTGATGCCCATACCTGTGTCTTCACCTTATTCCTCACTGCCTACCCTCAAGGAGTTTAAAGGCTACTCAAGAACAAATGCACACACTCTGGAAATAAAAGGCAGCCCACGAGAAAGGACAAAGAGTTGCTAGTGGGAGACCAAGGCAGTATACATCAACAAAGCCTTCCTGGAGGAGGTGACATGGGGTAGTCAAAGACCTTGAAGGCTGGGTAGAATTGGGACGTGCAGAGAGAGTGGTGAAATGAAATTCAGGTAGAGGAAACCCCATTAGCAGAAAGAAGTCTGGGGGTGAGCATAGATAAGGCAGGTCCACATATTTCTTTTGTATTTGTTTAACAAACACTGATATGGCACTCGTTTTGTGCCAGGCACTGTTCCAAGGGCCTTATATACAGCAACTAATGTAATCCTCACAACAACTCTGTGGAGCAGGAAATCAATCTTCAATGAGTCCAGTTTGGCTTATAAATCTAAAACATAGATTTATAGCAGAAAAAAATGGAGCTAAAGCCGGAAAAGTAGATTTGAACTTTACGTAGAAGGCCCTGGATGGCAGACCAAGGAGTTTGTGCTTAATTCAGTGAGCAATAGGAATCATTGAGGGCTTCTAAGCAAGTGTGCAATAGGGTCAAAATTACATTTGGAAGATTTCATCCTGAAGCCACTGAGGGGGTGAGCCAGCAGTACAGGAGGCAGCAGGGGAGGACTTGACCCTACTTGACAAAGATAGGTTGGAGAGGGACTGGTGGATCAGTGGCACATTTAGGAGGTGAAATCAATAGGATGTCAGGGATGAGGGAGAGGGAGGAGTCCAAGGTGATGGGATTTTGCTCCAATCCAATGGACCTGGGAGTCGATACCTGGGTCCCAAGCCCAGACCACCAGCAACATACCGTACGTTCTGGGCATGTTCCCGGACCTCTCAATCTCAGTCTTCCATCCACACCATGAGAAGGCTGAATATGTTATTGCTAATGGCTCAGCCAGGGCTGACGTCCTTCACCTGTGGTTGTAGAGTCAAGGGAGAATGCTAAACTGTTATCAAAGATGGAACCTCCTCAAACCAAGAGAAGTTGCCCCTTAAATAATGATTAAGATCACGAGGTCCAGAGTTGGGCCTCCTTGGGTTTGATTCCCACTCAGTTAACTGCCCAGGAGCCCAGGTTTCTCTTCTGTAAGCTGGGGATGATCAGAACAATACCTACTTCAGATAGCTATAATGAAGGCTCAATGAGATAATGCACACATACATGCTCAGCAGCTGCTCAATACATGTGGTGGCTTCAATCTTCATTAGCTCTCCCTCCTCTGGTGGGTGAGAGTAGAGGGTGAGAACCAGGTCAGAGGCACTGAGACACTGGAACCCCCAGGGGCTGATGGCATGACTTCCCAGCCCCAATCCGCAGCTGCCAAGCACAGCACTTCATCATTTATGGAATTCTGTTCCACCTCAACAAGTCTAGGAGGTAGAAATGATTATCACCATTTTACAGATGAGGCTCAGTTGGGGGTTGAGGAGCTCCTCCCATGAGGCCAGCTTTCCTCCTGAATCTTGTGTAACTTGGACAAGCCTTTCAGCACTGGAGCTGTGAGGGTCCTTAGAGACCCTCCAGTAAAGCCCTCAAGTTGTACCTGGGGAAACTGAGACCCTGAGAGGATATATCTTAGCCATCCCCAAATCCACTGGGGACACAGGAGCTGGGCAAGAACAGGTGCCACCAGGAACCTAGGTCTGGCTTTCATTTGCCACTGGGCTGGACGCCATGCAACTTGCCCAGGGCCATGATTCGGGCCCAAATTGGGGTGTTTGGTTCCTTTATGTCTCCTCTTGTAACTCCAGCTTAACACTCCCCAGATGGCCATTCCTGCCGGCTCCCTGCCCATACCACCATTCAGACGGGAAAGCAATCATTTTGCAGCCTCATTAATTAAAGACTAATTGCTGATTGGAAACACATTGACTGGGCCCTGAGCTGGTATCATGTTGTGGGCCCTCTGGCCCTGGTGAAGGCCAGGCCCTAACGAGACTCTGGCCCCCCAGCGGCTTGCTCACTCACTGCGTGGCAGCAGAATTGGTACTGGACTTAGGCTAATGAGGTGTCAGCTGACTATTAGAACCACATTGATGGGGGAGGCTGGTGACTGGATCAGATAGGAGCCGCCACATGCAACAGCCATTAGCTCTGAAGTTGCTGTGCTTCCAGTAATAGCTCCCTGGGGGCCATGTCTGCCCTCACCCTCTTCCTAACCAGTTAGCAAGGGGCTCATCTTCCAACTAGGACCTCCTCCAAGAAGTCCAGTTTCCCCTGACCCAGGGTGCTCCAGGTCCCCAATTCTGCCACCAAATACCTACTCTGTGTTGGGCCCTGGGGATACAGAAGTGAGTCATAATAGCTGCCTTTATTAAGCACTTACTATAAGCCGGGTGCTGTTCCGAGTGTTTTATGTGGACTCTCCTTTTTTCTCACAAAGGCCCTCTGGAAGATTGATGCTTTCATAATCCACATTTAGCAGAAGGAAACTGAGGTCTAGAGTGGCAAAGGGACTTCCCTTTTAGTAGGTGCACACATCTACTAAATGCCAGTACCAGAATTCAAAGCCAGGCAGTCTGAGTCCAGAGTTCATGCTCATAGCCACTGTGATCTACTACCCCTCAGCCCTGACCTGGAGAAACTTCCAGTGTCATAGGATAGACAGCTAAGGAAGGTGCTTTATTTTGGGTTACATGGGGAAAGGGTCATAGTGAAAGAGAGCCCAGGAGGCTCTGGGAGGCCCAAGGAGGGGCACACAGGAGAAGAAGAAAAGTCAGAGAAAGCTTCCTGGAGGAAGTAGCACCTGGACTGGGTTCTTAGGGACATAAGGGGTGAAGGTACTGAAAGGATAGTTCGGGCAGCGGGAGTTGGCAGGAGAGCAAATCCTCCAGGCAAAGGGAGCTGTTTGGAGAGTTCCTATCTACCTAGTGGGGGTGAGCTTGAGAGGACGGTGGATGACACAGTTAACTCTAACTTTTCAGAAGTTCACTCTGGCTGAGGCTGCAGGGTGGATTGGAAGTGAGGAAGAATGCAAGCAGGGAGATTAGTTAGGAGACTCCTGCATAGTCCAGAAAAGTTGAGGGAGGCCTGGATTAGAGGCAAAGCAGTAGGACGGATTGCTATTTAAGAGGTGGAGACAACAGATTTGGCAGAGGCCAGGATTCCCCTTCCGTGTCCCCTGGGCCATCTGCCTGTGATCCAGAAGTCATGGCAGACCCAGCCATTCTTCTTCTCGTAGCCTTCTATAACTCCTCAGCCCTCTTTCTCCCAACATGGAGGCAGGCCTGTAGGGAATTCCAGCTCTTCTACTTCCTAGCTATGTGGCTTTGGGCAAGTCCCCCAACCTCTGAGCTCCAGTTTACTCATTTGTAACAACTGACTGAGTGGTCCTTGGATTCACAGGATTGCTGTGAGAACTAAACAAGCTCCTGTACATGATACCCTCACAGGGGGCCAGACAGGGATTAGGAGTCTCTGGAAATGAGGGGTCAGCAAATGTTTGTTCCCTTCCCCACTTTTCCTAGCTGTCCTTCATCAACCCTAAATCTAGTCATTCTAGCCCATTCAAGGGTCCCAGTACACAACCCAGACATGGCTGCCTCCCTGCTTTGTTGCTCTAGCTGCTAATTCTATCCTTCCTTCAGCTCCAATTCTTCCAGACTCAGAGGCAGCCTCTTCCTGGGAGCTTCCCCTGATTTCACTCTGGTCAGAGAACTGTCCTTTCCACTACCATCCCAAAGCTCTATTTAAGAGCAACAAAACTGTGCCCCAGGCATATGTCCTCCTCTGGATGGGGTGGAGGAAAAAGACTCAGAAGGATGGGCAGAGGGGTAAATGAATACTAGTAATAACTAATATTGGAAAGCTTGTGTGGGTAGACAGCTGCCTTGGCCCCCAGGGCTTCCTTGGGCTCACACTCTGCCCCAGAAGGCAGCAGCCCAACTGCCCCTTCAGCCAAGCGGGGAATGGCAGGAAACAACTAGTGACAGGAAACAAGGATACAAGCAGATCGAGCAACGGCAGCCGGGGTGATGACAGGAGTGGTGGGGGTTGTGGTGAAGTGGTGAGCATGTGCCCCATCTTCTGGAGCATTGGCTACTCAAATGGACTTGATTGTCACCAAATTGGAACACAAGCCTAAGGTTCTCAGGGCTCCTGAATTTTTGAGAGCAGGAAATCCGGATTTTTATATAAAATTGCCCTTTTTTGCAATCCTGGTGACTAATCTTAAACTTCCTGGAAACATTCTGCAAGCTAAACAAAACATATCTCTAGGCTGAGATATGGGCTGCCAATTCACCATCACTCAAATTCTGCAGATGTTCACTGAGCATTCCACTGGGCACTCAGCTCTGAGCCAAGCACTGCTAGGCACTGCTGGGCAAAGGATGCAGAGGCCTCAGAGGACTTGGATTCCTCTCGGGGAGGCAGACATAACTATAGACCCACAGGGGCTATGGCTGGTGTGATTATGAATGTGGGCCTACAGTCAGGCAGATGTGAGTTCATGTCATGGCTTTGACTTGTACTAGCTGTGTGTCCCTGGGCAAGTTGCTTAACCTCTCTGAGACCCAGCTTCTGTCTGTAGAGAGGGAGAAAATGGTTTAAAACCTCTCAGTCTTCCAGGATTTTCATGCCTGCCAATGAGCTAATGGCTGGTGAGTCCTTTGTGAATTATCAGCTGTGCAGGTGTACAGGGATGTTCCAAGGAGCTGGGATTAAAGGCTTGAGGCCACACCTGAAATGAGCTGAGTCTCTGGGGTGCATCCAGATGTGCAGGCACATATGGAAGCGGAATAACAGTGCTCTGGGCAAAAGACGGTGAGGGGCCCTGGCTCAGAGGCTGGTGGCAAGGCGCTGTTCACTGCATGTTTCTGCCACCATCCTATCTGTGTGGGCAGTGCCCACTACCTGCAAGGATTTCCTGATGCTGAGGCAGGTGGAGATTTAGAGAGAGGAAAGTGCCTGCCTAAGGTGGGATAAATCCTAGAAACCCAGAAATTCCATCTTTACTCCACATCCACTGTCCTACTGCTAAGAATAACCCACACTTACCAAACACTTGTTATGTGGCCAGGCGCTGCCCTAAACACCTTTGCCTACATTGGTTTATTTAACCCTGACTCCAAGCCTGTGAGCTACATACTGTTATCATCTCTTATTCCCAGATAAAGACACAGAGGCACAGAGAAGTTAATTGACTTACCCAAGCTACACAGCAAATAAATAGCAGAGCTAGGCCATGAGCCCAAGCTGTCTGGGTCCAGAGTCTACACTGCCTGGATTAAAATCACTGGATAAAATTCTCTGTATTGAAAGACTTAATGTGATTTCTGTTTTCCTGACTCTACCCTGATGGACACAGTCCCCATCTGTGCCACGGGGGAGAATAGACATTTGTCCAATTGCTTCAACATTAATACTTCTTCCCATTCTGATGGTGACAGCCTATGCCCAAACCCAGGCCTCCAGGAACACTCTCATGTGGGGTCTCAGGATCCTGGGCTAGTGTGTCCCTCCCTTCCAATGCTCTCTGCTTCCCCTGGGCAAGGCCCAGAGGCCTGGAGGGAGAGGCAGTGAGCCAGATAGAGAGTGACAAGGAGGCTGAAGTTGAAGCAGAGGGCCAGGGTACCTCTGATGTGGGCTGTAGACCAACATGTGTGCCCAAGGTGGGTAGGGCAGGCTGAGGCCAGTCAGGTCAGCAGAAGGGCCCAGAGGTTAGCCCTGTGCTCCAGAGCCCCCTGCACTCATCCCCGCACACAGACACATGCACACCCCTCATCATACTCACACCCAGCAGACACACACCCACATGGACTCTCACCCAGCTACAGTTACTCACACACAGAGACATAGATAAATTGGCACACACCCATAGATGCACAATTCAGCACCTACACACCTTGTCCCCCAAAGCCCTTGTTCATACAGACACACGTGTGAACACAGGCACACACACATGTGAACACTCCACAGACGTGTGCCCCTTCTGGGGAGGCTTGGGAAGGATTGTTCCAGCCCAGCCCACAGCACTCCTCCCTTGGATCTCTCCTTTCATCTTCGGGGGAAGAAGACACTTATGAACGGAAAAATGCCTCCAGCAAATGCCACCCACTTGGTGGCAACTCAGCTCCCTTTCCTGGTCTCTGCCATTCAGGGCGTGGCCTGTTGGGAAACCTCCAAGTTTCTGCTCGGAAACATGCAGGTTGGGGAGCAGATGAGGTGAAAAATATTGAAGATGAAGTTTAAGCCCAAAGGTAATAGTTGACCTTCAAGTCTGTGGCAGCTTGGAGTATTAGGGTGGAAAGCTAGGGGAAGTGCAGGGCACATTGGAGGAATTGCTGGACTGAGTCAGGTGTGTTAGTGTAAATATGAACTTAAAACACAGGTTTTCTGTGTGACCTTGGGCAAGTTAATTCAGTCTCTGAGCTTTGGTTTTCCTATAACATAGGAGTTAAGGGCATGTATCCTGGAGGCTGAATGCCTCCGTTTGAATTCCAACTCTGCCTTTACCAACTGCATGACCTTGGACAAGTCATTTAACCTCTTTGTGCCTCAATTTCATCACCTGTATAATGGAGTTGATAACATATGCTAGCCCACAGCATGGACATGAGGATTAAATGACTTGATGTAAGCAAAGCTCTTAGAATAAATACATAAATTCTTGGATGATAGTAAGCACCATGTAAGTGGCAGTTATTATTGTCATTGCTGTAAAATGAGGATGCAAATCTCTACTGTACAGGGTTGTGGAAAGAGGATATAAGATAGTGGCTTAGCAAGGGCCACATAAACTCTAGTGATAAATGTGCAATAGTAATAATGTGCTGCTGGATGGAGTCCAAGGTTGGGATGAGGCTAAAGGCTTGGCCTGGACAGCAAGAGCTCCATGTAACATTTCAGGGCTTCCTGTGCCCCTGCAAAGTGCTCAGTGGCCTGTTCTTCAACCCTTGTCATTGGGGTTGAGATACGCCAGGTCTGTTCCTGCCTCGCAGCCTTAAACACCGGCTGCTCCATCTTCCCTGAATGACCTTTCCCCAGATATCTGCATAGCTAATTCTCTCACCTCCTTAAAGTCTTTGCTCAAATATCACCTTCTCAAAGAGGCCTACTCTGGCCATCTGAAGTATTTCTGCATCTTGCCTCTCACTCCAGCATCTCCAGTCCTTGTTACATCTCTCTTTTATTTTTCTCAAGCATGTGCCACCTTCTCACATACCAAATATATTATTGTTTACTTTATTTTTTTTATTTTTTTAGACACGAGGTCTCACCCTGTCACCCAGGCTGGTGTGCAGTGGCATGATCACGGTTCACTGCAGCCTCGACCTCTCGAGCTCAAGCAATCCTCCCATCTCAGCCTCCCTAGTAGCTGGGACTACAGGCACACAGTAGGGTCACAATGGCTTCTGTTGAGTGAACACAGAATGGACACAGCTCTGAGAGCTCCTGGGGCTGCAGTTAGGATGGTGGCTACAGGGGTGAGCCCAGAGGTGGGGAGAACTGGGAGGAGGCTGACCCTGAACAGCGGCAGTGGGAAGGCAGTGCTGAGGAAGAAGGCAGGATCTATGAGAGCAGGAACCTAGTCCTGCTTGCTCGGGGATGGATTCTCAGGTACTTGGCACAGCGCCTAGCAGAGTCCAGGCACAAGGACTATGTGTCGAGTGAACGATTAAATACATGAGCCATTGTGAGTCTGCCAAGTTGATTGGATGCTGTAGAAGAGGAATAATTCAACATAACACCCTCAGCTTAAGCCTGGGTAGCCCAGGAAGCAAGTGGAAATGTTTCCAAGTGCCGGAATCAGAAACCAGGGAAGATTTCATACACATTACACCTTCAGACATCAGCTCAAACACTTCCTTTAGAAGGTCTTTCCTGGCCGGGCGCGGTGGCTCAAGCCTGTAATCCCAGCACTTTGGGAGGCCGAGACGGGCGGATCACGAGGTCAGGAGATCGAGACCATCCTGGCTAACACGGTGAAACCCCGTCTCTACTAAAAAAATACAAAAAAATTAGCCGGGCGAGATGGCGGGCGCCTGTAGTCCCAGCTACTCGGGAGGCTGAGGCGAGAGAATGGCGTAAACCGGGAGGCGGAGCTTGCAGTGAGCTGAGATCCGGCCACTGCACTCCAGCCTGGGCGACAGAGCGAGACTCCGTCTCAAAAAAAAAAAAAAAAAAAAAAAAAAAAAAAAAAAAGAAGTCTTTCCTGCTTCCCCACATCAAACAAGATCCACCCCGTTGGCCTCTCTTGGTCCTCCCTTGGCTCCCTGAACTTGGCCTTAGGCGTGCTGTTCTCACTTGCACTTACTGCATCTCCAGAGCCTAGACTAGTGTTTTGGGGCTTGGGCAATCCCTGCAATTGGTTCTCCATGCTTCACTCTGTCTCTCTCCTCCTGTTCCATCCCTTCCTCCTCCTCCTTTCTCCTCCTTCTCTTCGTCTCTCCTCCTCCGCCTCCTTCTCCTCCCATTGCTTCACCTCTGCCTCCTCCTACTCTGGTCATCATAAGCAGAGTATTCAGGGAACTTCAGTCAATGGTTTGGATTAAACCACAGGAACTGAGGGTGACCCGACCTGCAGGGCGGGGGTGGGGTGGGAAGCGGGACAACTATACAAGAATTTGGCCCCGATTCACCTGAAATTGGAAACTCCCAGCTCTGAGCTGTCAGGACTGGGAACTAAGTCTGGGGTTCATGAACCTTGCACCACGCAGGTCACAGCCTCCCAACAGACCCATACATCTAGTGACACACAGCATGTCCCCACCCCACACCAACATCATGATACCCAAGTCTCCAAGCACAGCCAAGTCACACTTGCAGCCGTGTGACACATGCCCACTACATTGCCCCCAACTCAGTGATATAACACCAGACCCCACCAGACCACATACATACACACAGACACACACACACATACCCATAATGACACATAACATACATACCACTCCCACAGCACCACACTCCATGATTCCAACCCTCTGCCATACAACACACGGAACAACTGCACAGCACTCTTGCATCCCAGTGACCCAGTTTCACTCAGCAGTTTCCAAACACAGTGACACAACACACACATCACCACCAGTCCCCCACTCATCCCCCTGCTACATACACACACACACACACAGAGAGAGAGAGAGAGAGAGAGAGAGAAAAGAGATCCCTTCCTCACCCTTCCTCCCCTCCCATCTCCCCATGTCTTGGCTGCTGGGCCGTGCCAGGCCTGCCTTAGGACCCTGACTCCAGAGCACAGCTGAGCTGGTAGGAAACCATTTCCTAGAAGGCTGTGGATTTGGCCTCAGCTGATGAAACACATGCTAGGAGGTCCACGTTTGAAATCCAGCTCAAGGGGTGGCTGGTACGTGGTCCCCACCAATGAATTGCAGGCAGCAGCTGCCTGCTGTGGGCCGCCCCACGAGGAGGGGCTAACAGGACTGAGCTTTGTGAGTGGGGGCCAGGCAGGGCCCATGCTGACTTGGGGTGAGGGGGCGTCCAGAGTTCAGGCTACTTAGGGGTGGGGGCCTCAAGAATGTTCACCGGCAGGCCTGAGATAGAAGTGAGTCATGAGGTAAGAGGAGAGGCTGCTGTGGTGAAAGACAGGAAGATGGGTGGAGGAAAGAAAGGGGGAAGGAGACTCTCCAGGCTCCCTGGGACTCTTCCCTCAGGAAAATGACAGCAGCAGGGATTGGGAGGGGAGGCAGGGTTGGGGGTGGGGAGGAGCCAGAGCTGGAGGCTGGCATGGGGTGGGGCTTTGAAAAGAGGCTTTCAGAGGATAGTAAGAGACTGGGGCAAAGGACAAAGAAATGTCCTTGGAGGCTGAGTGGCCAGCCTAGGGCATGTGGCAGGCACGGGCCCCCTGGCTGCCCCAAAAGAGGGTAGAGAATTAGATGCTGGTCAGGAAGAAGAGGACTCACAGATGAGAGCTTAAGGTGGAAAGAACTTGGCTATACTGTGAGAAAGAAGAGTGCGCCGTTGGTGAGGACAAGCAGGGAGAAGGATGCATGTGAAAAAGAGGGCTATCCATGAGGGCTTGAGGACTGTGAGGCCTCAGACACTGGGCCCGCGTTCTGTGGACAGAGAATACCATCAACATCTGCAGCTGTCAAAACTTCAACTCAGCAAAAACCCAGCTCAGACTTCAGGTCACCCACAAGGGCATAGCCAACAATTCCCTGTGGCAGGTGGGGAAGAACTGGCCAACTTCAGACACTGGTCAACTCAAGTTCTGACCTCAGGAGAAGCAGAAGGTGGGAGGAAGAAAGGGAGAGAGGCCATTGGCCTTTCGGGGTTGCCATCTGGCTCAAGCGGTCCACAGACAGTTGACTCAAATCCCATAATTGACATATTTACATGTGACTTATGCCAAAAGACATAAATGAACTCCCCCTGTCCTACCTCACCCAAGCTGCACATGGATAGCCTCATGGCTGGGCTCCAATTCTATGTCCCCAGCTACCCCTGAACCTCTGAATACTTTGGCCTAGGTGTCCCCGATGAGAAAACCCCCTGAGGTGGGTGCTAATTTAGTCTCTAGGGATTAAGCCTCTCCTCCCTCCCTCCCAGACGGAGTTAATAACACCCACAAATATCCACTGCTTTGCACTTCCCAAAGCATGATCTCATTGGAATCTCATAACAACCCTGTGAGGCTGGCAAAGCAGGGATGATTATCGCTATTTTCAGATGAGGAAACTGAGGCCTAGAAAAGTTAGCAATTTCCAAGTTCACACTGTTAGCAAGTCCTCCAACTGCAAATCCAGCACCCAAGTTAAGAAGGGATGCATGGCCCTTTAATCTTAAAATGTGGATGTCACCAGTCTCATGGAGTATGTGGAGAGGAGGCTCAGATGGCAGGGCGAGTGAGATGAGAAGGGTCTGTGCCAGGGAGAAGCCTGGTAAGAGGATTAAGCCATGTTTACTCTCCCTAAAAGGGATGGGGGTGAGGGAGGAAGAAAATGAATATTTATTGAATATTTACTAGGTACCAAGTAGTGTATTAGGCACCTTACATACATTATCTCATTTAACCCTTCTAAAACTCTGTGAGGTCAGTTCCCATTTTACAGAGGGAGAAACTGAGGCTCAGAGAATGGCCTTGCTAGGCCTAAAGTCACACAGTGTGTAAGTAATGGAGTTACGACTTGGCCCTGCTTCTGACTCTAAAGACTATGTTATTTGGGCAAGATTCTGTGTCCCCTTTCTTGACATGTGACCATCTGCCTTGGTACCCATCCAGTTGTTGCAGGAAGCTTGTCCCTGATGGGGCTTCAATGAGTGGCCTTCAGAAATCAGGAAACTGAGAAGAGGGAGGGGAAAGGGGACCTGCGGGGGAGGTAAGAGCTCCAAGAGTTTGTGGGAGAAACCAGATTCCTCCTGGGAATTGTGAGCAGTGTCCCCTCCCTTTTTGTTTCCTCTCCCCCTCCCTCTTACCACAGACTGACTGGGGGAGGAAAGCCATGTCCCTGAAGGGCGGCCTCTTGGCAGATGCAAAGCTGGAGGCAGCACCACAAAGGCCCACATCCTGGGTCACCTCCCACTCAGAACCACAAAGAATCTGGACAAGAACTGTAACATTTCTCTAAACCGCCAGATTGCATTGCCTCTTCCCTTCCCTGCCCTTCTTTTCTCATCTCCTTACCCATTAGCCTCAGAGGTGGAACCCCAGGTTTCAGCAGACAAATCCACTTTCTTTTTCTGCTTAGCAAGCAAAAGAATCAGACTCCTGAAGCTGGTCCTAATCTACAGAGCTCATTATGTTCACCCCCTGCCTTTAGGCATGAGTCATGCAGGCCAGTGGGGGTCTCTGGCTTGTTCTAAGCCACCTCAAAGGTAGGACATTCCACAGCCATTCTCAGGTAACTTTTCAGTGTTGCATTCTTTACCATCAGGATGCTCTTTGTAATTTTTAACTTTATTTCCTGATGCCAATTCTTTCCTGTTTTGACTTTAGTGGAAATGGGGGAATGATACTACCTAAATTATGACTTTCCCAACAACAAACGAAACCAGAGAACCCAACTACTCTTCTAGACACCAGCAGCTGCACTATGTCTTTATTGGTTGGCTCAATTGTTTAATTCTTCAGAAAAGTGAAAGATGGAAAGTAAAGTTAAGCTAAGATAGAGAGTATTGCCAGAAAAATATTGAGATAAAAGTAAGGTAGAAGATACAGACCCAGTGAGTAGACCTATTGGTTTCTTGGCTATCATAATTATCATCACCATCACCATATTTAATTGCTCCAGTCTTTATCATAACCATTACTATTACCACTCCCAGGATCATCTCTATCCCCATCACCATTTTTATTGCTATCACATGACCATCTTCACCATCACTTCCACTACCATTATCACCATCACTGCCACCACAATTACTCTCAACATCACTAATACTTTCACCAGTCACCACCATCAGCATCACAAGTACCACATCTATCATTACCACCATCACCACCTCTACCTTATTATCTCCACTACCATCATTATTACTATTGTTACCACTTCAATCACCATCATCACCCTCATCCTCTTCTTTGCCACCATTTCTACCTCTAACATAACCATCATCACCTCCGCCATCATTGTTCCCTTCATCATCATTACTACCTGTGTCATCATTACCAAGTCCATTAACATCATTGCCATTACCACGAGTGTATCACCATCCTCATCTTCATCACCACCTCTATTATAATCACCTCTATTGTCATCCTCACCATTACCTTCATCACCACTGCCACCATCAGTGCTATTATTATTAACACCTTCATCACTACCATTGACACTGTCAACATCTTTGTTGGCAGTAATATGCTCACCACTACCATTTTTACCATTAATGAAATGTATCATTGTGGTCCCCACCTTCAAGGGCCCACAAACAATAGATAGATCCTTGAACAGAAAACAAAGAGAATGAAGGCAGAGACCCATGGTGTGGAAATATGGAGTCCCCAGATGTCTATCTCAACTGCGGCCAAAGAAGGCACCCCCATTCAGGGTGCAGGTTTATCCTGAAGAGTGCAGGGAAATGGGACAGGACTCTAAACTTAGAGTAGCAAGTGATAAGGGCAACCAGCCACCAACTCAGAGTATGCGTGACTCACAGATCAGTCTCCGCTGAACCTCAAAAGTGACCAGGTGCCATAGCCAGGCTAGATGGTGTTCTGACAGACTCGAGTCAAAGGAAAGGGCATAAAGGTAGGCTGAAGATGCCATGGAGGAGAACTAAGTTGCTATAGAGTGTCTGGCTCCTAGATTCAGTCTCTGGTTAAGGGACATGTCTTCCACATATCCAGGTCCCTCTGAATTACCCTGGAGTTGTGGTCATCTTCCATGTTCTCAGCTGCAAGTCCAGTTGCTGGAGCTTGGAACAGCCCTAGAACAGGCCCTCATGACTCACTGATGGCCTGCAATGTCTGGCCTAAAGGAGACTCCACCAGGCACAGGGAGGAGGAGGTGGCTCTCCTGGTGCTACTACCTTCCTCTTCCCTTCTGTCTCCTCCAGAGCCCCCGTTCTCCTCTTCCTCCTTCTCAGACTTCCTTCCTTTTCAAACCTCATCTTCTAGCACCCCCTACAAACTTTTCACCCTTCCCAGGCTGCTCTTCAGCCTGCCTTCCAGCATTGGCTCCCTACTCTCTCTTCTTCACATCCCCAGCTCTCTCCTCCCTTCTCTGGGGCAGGCAAGGGTTTGAAATGCCTTGGGTGAGAGCCACGGAGGATCCTGGGAGAGACCGTTTCTTAAGTTAATAGGCTGCCCTGTCGGGAGCTGTTTCCTGAATCTCCAGCTAAATCGTCCTTTGCCCACTTCATCCCATTAATCCTGCTGCTGAGAGGGGAAGAGGCTCATTAAGTCATCAGATCCTTCCACCCAAGTCTGGGCTTCTCTCAGCTTCCTCTGTGCTTGCGCATGACCTCTGCCCCTGCTTTCTAGGCTTCCCTTTCAGGCAGGCATCCCCAGGGGCTGCCCAACACTTGCAACCTCTCCCATCAGGTCTTCATTTACACACTGCGTCCCACACCGGCATGCACACGCACACACTCACACTCCCCACAGGACACATATGCCCCTGACAGCCAAGGTCTCTGCATTTCGATTATTTTCATCACCATCAACAATCACCATCTATTGTGAGCTCACTATGTGCCACTTCACATGCTAAGAGTTTTACCTACACTAGCACATTTAATGCTCCCTACATCCCTGTGAGTTCACCATTTTTAACATCCTCCACCCTTTTTACAGGTGAGGAAACTGGGATTTAGATGAATTCAGGGACCAAAGTGATACCATGAGAAAGTGTAGAGCCGGGACTCAAACCCAGGCCAGTCTGACTTCTGAGCTTGTGCCCTGATTTCTAAAAGTACTACTGTACTTTCCTGCCTGTACCTACTTCCATGGAGACAGACACAGCAGCACAGCACACACACTCATGCCCACATGTGGCACACACCATACACACACAGAGCACATACTCCTCTGTCATCATTACCCAGACTGCACCCATTTCACATGCTACACACACTCCAAACACAGAACACACCCACAGGAAGAATGCATCTACTCAATCCAGTCATTTGATAACTATTAATTGAATATCTACTGTGTGCCAACCCGATTAGCTCTGCCCAGTGTTAGACACTATGATCACTCAAGAGAGGAAGCAAGTGCCACAACTAGAGTGTCTACCATATGTCAGACTCTATGCCAAAGACAGTCTGTGGTCATGGGAACATGTGTGAGCCCACACATATATGAATGCACACACACCCCACACACATACACACACACACACTATCTCTCTGTCTCTCTCTCTCTCTCTCTCTCTCTCTCTCTCTCTCTCTCTCTCTAGCTAGATTATTCCCAGGCCTGGTACTCCTGGGTCCATGAGACCTAGAGATAGCCGGACAAGTATTTGATGGTACATTATTCAACACGGGTAGCTAAGGGAGGTGGAGAGGCTGGAGGTTATTGATCCCACTGAAATTAGGTCTCAGGAATCCTAAACTGTCCAAGCTGGGAGGAAGAGATATCAGAGATCTCCCATCCCAGCCCACTACCAATGATTTATATTTGTTAACAGAGTGGGTCCAGGCTGAGAAGTGGTGTATCCTGCCAGTCTCCACAGGCTCTGGAGCCCAAGCTACCTCTTTGGGCTCCAGGGACCCAGGGTGAGCATCCATGAACTTTCCCACGCTACCCCATCACTTTTGGCCTGACTTAGTTCTACTTAACTCCCCAGTAAGGGAAATGAACAGGAAATTAAAGATACTGGGCAGTTTGAGAGGATTAAGGATAAGGGAGAGCAGCATAATTATGTCATAGTTGCTATCAGACAGGAGGGCACACCAAAGGAAATGCAAATGGCCTCAAACCAGCCCATTACAAGAACAAGGGCAAGGCCAGCAAGCAGATAACAGAATCCTGAGTGTGGGACAAAAACATTAATCACCCAACAAGGCTGCTACCCCAGCCCGGCCTAGCAAGGCAATGGGCCCAAGGATAGGAAGGCAGAGAAGGGTCCTGAAAGACCTTTGTGGGGCAAAGAAGCTGCTCTGTGCCAACTGGCTTGGTGGAGCCTCTGGCGCAAGGAGGAAGGAGGTGTTGCTGGGCTTGGCAGCGGGCATCTCGTGGCTTGGGAGCTAAGCCAACTCCTTTTGTATTCTAATACAAGAACTTTGAGCCCAAGGACTTCAAGCATGGAGGCTCCTTGATCAGTATCATATATAGGAAAGCTCCCTGGACTGGGAGTCAAGGGGCCTAGGTTTCACTCTCAGTCCTGTATCATCCTAGCTGTGTGGCCTTGAACAAATCATTTCCTTCTCTGAACTCGCATCCTCATGTCTACAGTGAATGGGCTTTTGAAGAATAAAATGAAATAATAACAACCAATATTTATTGAGCAATTTTTCTATGTACTAGCACAAGGATTGGCAGATTTTTTTTTCTTCTGCAAGGGCCCAGAGAATAAATATTTTGTTTTATTTTATTATGTTTTAGAGACAGAACAAGACTGTCACCAAGGCTGGAGCACAGTAATGTGATCATAGCTCATTGCAGCCTAGACCTCCAAGGGCTCAAGCAATCCTCCTGCCTTAGCCTCCCGAGTAGCTAGGACTACAGGTGCACACTACCATTTCCAGCTAATATTTTAATTTTTAATAGCGATGAGGTCTCACCATGTTGCCCAGGCTGGTGTTGAACTCCTGGTCTCAAGTGATCCTCCTTCCTTCACCTCCCAAAGTGCTGGAACTGCAGGCGTGAGCCACTGTGCCTGGTCGAAAAGAAATATTTTAGACTTCACAAGCCAACAGTCTCTGTTGCAACTGCTCAACTCTGCTGTTGTAGCACAAAATTAGCCATGGAAAATAGGTAAACAGCTGGGCATGGTGGCTTATACCTGTAATCTCAGCACTTTGGGAGGCCAAAACGAGTGGATCACTTGAGGTCAGGAGTTCGAGACCAGCCTGGCCAATATGGTGAAACCCCATCTCTAATAAAAATACAAAAATTACCTAAACATGGTGGTGCATGCTTGTAGTCCCAGCTACTCAGGAGGCTGAGGCATGATAATTGCTTGAACTGGGGAGGCAGAGGTCACAGTGAGCCGAGATTGTGCCACTGCACTCCAGCCTGGGCAACAGAGCAAGACTCTGTCTCAAAAAAAAAAAAAAAAAAAAGAAAGAAAGAAAGGAAGAAAGAAAGAAAATAGATAAACATATTAACATGACTGTGCTCCAATAAAACTGTATTTACAAAAGTAGGCAGTAAGCCAGACTTGGCCTTCTGGTTGTACTTTGCTGACTCTTGAACTAGACTCTGAAAGCACTTTATTTTCATCATCTCATTTGATCCTCAAACAATCCTGGGAAGTCGATGCTATTATTATTATCCCTGTTTGATAGGTGAGGAAACTGAGGCACAGAGCAGTCAAGTAACTTGCCCAATGTCGTATAACTAGGAAATGACAGAGCCAGTATTTGAACCTAAGCAGTTTGGCTCCTGAACCCATGATCTTAACCTTTACACTACATGCCTTCCAGACTAAGAACAATGATAATTATTATAACAATACTAATCGTTGCTTGCGTTCCATAGGACTTTACACATTCTCAAAAGAGCTATCAGAAATACCAACAGTTCTCCCTGAGGAGTCATGACCTACTGGTGTGTCACAATCAATTGCACAGTGTGTCAAAAGTCATTTGTTGCTAATAATAGTTGTAAGAAATGATTTACTGCTGTTTTAATAAACGAGAGTTGACCCAATGTTATCCCTCTAATAATGTCCTGCTCACTCACTTGCATTCAGATATGCTTCCTGGAAAGAGAGCAAAAGCGCTGGAGTTTCAGCCGCCTTGCCAGGAATGCTGGGGAGGATGGCATTCAGAGGCCTGCTGTCTGCCAATCACTCAGAGAGAAGCAGGGGAAAGACAAACAATGGCAGATATACCCCAGCCCCCTGGATTGTCATCAAGGCTGGGGGACTTCGGATGATTAACCTATTGGACAGCTGAAGAAAGAGAGGATCATAGAGATGTAGTGAGGTGCCTGAGGTCACATGGCTAGAGCATGAGGCATAAGCGATTTATCAATGGGAAGATCAAGTGTTATGTTAGAGAAAAAGACGAGGAGCCAGACAGAATGCTGTTTAAATCCTGACTACACCACTTACTGCGTGGCCAGAATCTCTCTCATCAGGCCTCAGTTTTCATATCTGTAAGATGGGGATATTAACTGTACCACACCTGACAGGGCCTTTTGTGAGGATTCATTGAGAGAATAAGGAATGTCTGTGACTGCTGAGCCAGGCTGTCTAGCCTGGAAAAGAGAAGACTGGTGAGAAGAAAGGGGAAGAGAACTTACATCGAAGGAGCACCTACCATGTGCCTGGAAAGCTCCCAAAACTGTCTCCAAAATATTCTCCCAACAACTCAGAGGTGGGAATAACTGTTTCCATTACACAGATAAGAAAACTGAGTCTTGGGGTCACCCAGCTAAAAAGTGATGTGGACAGAATTGGAAGCCAGGTTTGTCTGTGACTCCGGAACACTATAAGCATTGGCAACCTTCAATCACGTGAGTGGAGCACCAGATGGGAAAGCAGAGGGGTTCCTACTTCCAACAAAGATGCATTGAGCACTTCCTATGTGCCAGGCATTGTTCCAGGCACTGAGGATACAGCAGGACAAAGTCCCTGTCCCCATGGAGCCAAACTAAGTCCACTTTGCCGTCCCTTCCAGTTTGTGGCGCCAATCCAACTCTGTCATGATCTGGGCCAAGTGTCTGTTCTCTACCTCAGTTTACCCCCATCATAAACCCTTCCCAAGGGAAATAAAAAGGAAAACTGTTTACCCCAAAGTTCGCCTCTCCCCCACTCCCCACCCCAAACCATGGTGTCACGTGTGTCTTCCTGCCCAGCCAAGAACAAAGGCTGGAGGAACTGCTTCTCTGGGACATCATGTGCCTCCTCCCAGGGTGTGGGGTCTGCAGACCTGGCTTGGCCTAGACCTGACCCTGATGAGCTGTCCCTCAGAACAATGGTCAGAGGCGTCTCCCCCAGGACTCTGACCAAGGATGGGAAGTAGGCCTCAAGACAGGCTGGCCTGGGCATTGTTTAGAAGGCACATTTCCTGGTTGAGCTGGCAGCCAGAGCCCCTGGGACACTGGAGTGGGCCCAGGAGGGCCTGCATCTTTCTTCCTCTCCTCCCGAACAAAGCTGCCATTACTGCTTCTATCTTCCCTTGGAGGAGGCCCCAAGCTGCAGAGATGAGCTCTGCCTTATCCACCCCAGGGCAGAACATGGGCTTACACACACCCACACTGCCACACAGGGGTTGCTACCCTGAGCCAGGAGGCTCGACCCACCCAACGGCACACATGCAAGAGGCTAGTGAAAGCCAGCAGCCAGGCAGTGGGGCAGTGGGACACCTTCTCAGATAGTCGGGCATGGGCTGACTGTCAGCAGTAAGTATAGTCCTCCAACAGTCAGTCCAGGGAGCCAGCGGCCCATGGGTGCACATGCAACAGCAAGGTAAGGTGGTACTCAGCTAGGCTGGGGACCGGACAGCTGGCAAGGCAGGTGAGCTACCAAGGGGCCTGCTCTTCATTCATACTAGGCCTGAACACTGAGGAGGGGGTGAATACCAAGGCATCTAGGCAACCAAGAGAAAGGGCTAAACCCTCAGCAATGCAAAGAACTCACCCCCCACCCCCCGCCCCGCCCCACCCTATTCCTTTGATCACACACACACACACACACAGACCAACCTGGCCCTGCCCTCCACATGTCCACATTTCTTCTGTATCCCCCACCACACACACACCACATCTGGGGAAGGGCGCTGGGCCATTGGGCCTCACCTCTGTGTGAACCTCTCCTTTGATCACCACACCAGCCACAGGGAGGGAGAGAAGTTGTAGGGAGGGAGGGGGGAGGAGAAATTCTCCCTTTCTTTGCCCCTCTGTGTACAGCTCACTGAGGCTCAAAAAAGGCAAGCCTCTTGCTGAAAGTCCCCCAGCAAAAGATGAAACCAAGGTTCTGAGCCTGACCTTCCAGGGGCCAAGGCCTCAAGGAATCCCATAGTATCAGCTGGAAAGAATGGGGGAATGTGCCCCAGGATGACAGAGAAGCAGAGAGCCACCTGTTTATTCTTCTCCATCCTAGCCATGTAGATAAATATAACACCCCTCCTATTACAGCCCTTGACTGTTTACAAAGTGCTGCCCATATGTTCCTTCACTTAATCCTCCCATTTAATGCCGGGAGGAAGGCCTTATTCTCATCCTCATTGTACAGATGGGCAAGCTGAGGCTGGCACAGACAAAGTGACTTAGTTGCCCCAGATCACCCAGCAAGGAAGAGGAGACACCAGGATTTGATGTCAGGCCTGAAGCCCCTAGGACACTTGGGTAGCCCCTCCGTTTTCAGTGACAAACTCTGAGACTGGACGTGAGAAGGCCTGGCCTGCTGCAAACAAGACTTGAGCATGCAGCTGAATCAGTACTGATTGACATACTTGTTCCTAGGGTACTAACAAACACTAGCCAGCCAGACCTCTGGGCAATCCTCAGCCCTGACACCTTGTCTGTAATACCCACAGTCCCTGTCTCTCCCCATACCCTCTACTGGAATGCTACCTGCTTGGCATCAGGACCAGGGGCCTGGGTCCACTTCCCAGCATCCTGGCTCCTGGAGTCAAGCTGCCTCTCAGCTCCTGTCCCTGCTCAGCCTATAACATGGCTCAGGGGCTAGGGGCTGGAGTGGTACTGGGGAGGGGAGCCTGAGTCATCTCCAGGCCAGGAAGCACAATGTTTGGCAGGGTTCCTGGGCCCAGCTAAGGAAGGAGCAGGAGCATTGAGTACAGAGCCGGCTTAGGCCAGGGAAGAGGTAGTGAGGAAGGGGGTGTTGGTTGAGTCCATGGAGATGAGAAACTAACAGCAAACCAGGGTCCATAGGCTCTAGGCAGGGGGAAGGACCCAGGCAGCCTCAGGGCACCTGGCTAGGGGAGGGGAACACAGAGAAGCCAGTGGGACCTTTATTGTCTCCAGTCCTCCTTCCCAAGCCAGCTCCCCCCCGCACCCCCAGCCCCAGCCAGGACCCTCTCTCTCTGCAGAGCTGTGTGACAGCTGGGACAGTTCCAGAGAAGGGAACCCCCTCGACCCCATAGGGGGAGGGCACCACCTCCCGCCGCGTCCCTCTACCTCTTCCTGTCACGTCTTTGGCCACCAGTGTTTCAAAATATACTGGCTCTTGGATGGCTGTTTACTTAGCAATCAAAAACATGAAGTTTCAAATTCATTCCCACAGCTTTAGCTCTCACCTCTCGGCAGACCATTCTAGTCTAAACCGCTTTCCTGAGCTCCAGGCCCACAGAGTCGACAGCCTACTTGATCTGTCCTCCACAAGGGTAACCCTCAGATACTTCTAGCTCAGCGGGGCCTAAACTAAAACTCCTCTCCCTCACAAAAAAATTCCAGCCTCTGTCTCTAGGAGGTATGTCACCATTCTTCAGCTGGGCATCACTCTTGGTTTGCTTCCTTCCTTCCTTCCTCCCTCCCTCCCTTCTTCCTTTCCTCCCTTCCTCCCTTCCTCCCTTCCTCCCTTCCTCCCTTCCTCCCTCTATCCCTCCCTCCCTCCCTCCTTTCCTCCTGCCTTCCTGCCTGCCTTCCACATTTACTGAGCATGTGCTAGGCACTGTGCAAGCAAGTGGAGGATGACACTGAGCAAGTCAGTCATGATTCCTGCCCTCCTTCAGCTTACAGTTTTGTCAGAAGAATAAACAGAAAATCGCTGGGCAGGTTACTAAGGGCTGAGATGAGTAGTACACGGGGCTGAGGGAGCCCATAAGAGAAGTATCTGATTCTGGCTTGGGGTGGGGATCATGGAACACCTCCCAGAAAGCAGACTGAGACCCAGCATGTAGGGTCACTGAGTTAGGCTTAGGGTTTGGGGAGGTGGAGGGCTGGAGTATCCCAGGTAGAGAGAAGAGCAGATGCGAAGGCCAGAGGTAAAGGGCCGGTGGGGGGTGGGGTGTCTTGCAGTGATCAGTGGAGCAACTGAAAGAAGTCACAATAGAGAGAGTTGAAGCTAAGAATCGGGAGGTGGGGGCCATGCCCGGTTGGAGATGAGGCAGGAGAAATGGCTAGGCACCAGAGCACCCAGGCCTTGTAGGCCATTGGAAGGGGTTTAGCCTTTATCCAAAGACTGTCAGGAGCCATTCGAATGTTTTAAGCTAATGAAACTCTGATGTGAGTTTCCAAATTGCAGTCTTCTTCACTCTGCCTTTCAAATTGTCTAGTTCCACAATGACTCTTCACCACTTACTGTGCCTTCTTTCACCAACCTCATGGGCTCAGACCATTGCACAGCCTCCAGATGGTTCCTCGTCTTCAGGTCATGGACCCACCCATGCCCCAAGCCAGCCTCCAATCAAGAAGGGAGCTAATGTTGTATATGTACACATACAGATCCAATCTCATTCTATCACTTATCCTGCTTCAAGTACAGCTACAGCTCCCCATGACTTTTGAAATAAAGTCTGGTTTCTCAGCCAGATGAACACACAGATCTTCCCCTCTCTGGCCTCAGCACTATGTCTGGCCTACTCACTCTGGGTGCTCTACCCACAAGGCCCAGTGCAGCATATCTCAGATGCAATGCACTTCTGGGCATTCATCCTCTTGCTGATTTACTCTTCTCTGTCTTCTCTGATTTCTCCCTCATTCTTCAGGGTCTGACTCTAATGTTACCCACGTGCTATTTCCCAACCCCCTTCCTTTCCCTTCACCAAGTCAGGTGCTCTCTGGAGCTTCCCTGTAATTTAATGTACTGCCCACCCCGCCAACCCTGCCAGGGATAACTCTATGCCGTGTGAATCTGCCTCTTAGCTTCATTCTGCTTCTGCCTCTGCTCTGTCCCTCTGGTAACAGCTTGAATCTACCTTGATGCCCACATCTGGCCTAGCCTACCTGCTTCCTTGCAGCTTTACCGTCAGACTCTGGCTGAGCTGTGGCCTCTCCAGTCTTCACTCCCATCAGCCCCTGGGCTTGGGAAGTCTTCTTGCTCAGAGAATCCCATCAAAATCTGACCTTGCTTTCTCAGGCCTCCCCTCCTCCCAGCACTCAGTAGTTGAGCAGTGCTGAATGGAATTTCCTTACCTGTGATCAGGGCTTGCCTAGCCCAGGAGAGAAGCAGAGGCTGGTGGGGGGAGCTCTCCTTGGAGGGGCAGGCCCGTACTCTGGGGAGGAAACCCAGCTCCATCTTGGCAAGGACACAGGGGAGCCAGGCTGGGTCTGCTTCTGAGGAGTTGCTATTTTAGAGGGACCGATAAAGTTTGTCCCATGGTGAAGAAACCAACCTTCCCCTCACATGCCCAACACCTTCCTTTTCCTGGCCCAGGAGCCTGCTCGAGTTCAGGGGCTGATTGGATTTAAGTGATACAGAGAGCTCTGGACATTCATACATGTTCCCCAAACTAGGGCCAGCTCAGGAAGCCGGGGGCTCCCTCTGCTCTTCCTCAACATCCATGCTGCTGAGTCTCTCTCTCTGCATCAGCTTGGGGCCTCTGAGCTGCTTTCAGGAAGCGAGGTGCTTCTGTATAGCCCAGTTTGGAAAGGAGAGGAGGGGGAGAGATAGCTTGATATGGATTTTTGTGGTTGGAGGTGATTGGAATCCCAGCTGTGTTCCCCAGTCCCCTTCCCGCTCCTCCAACAGCACCCCTCCTCCTTCAGAGATGGCAAGGGAAAGGAAGCAGAGAGAGGGGCTCTCCTCACCTTTCAGTGTTCAGAGATACCCCATACGCGTAGCAGCCAGATTTGCTGAAATGACCAGCAGGCCCCAGGGCCTGACAGTGGGGCCAAATATTTCAGGCAAAGACCATCCTGGGTGATTTGGGGCTATCTGCAGTATCTGTCCTTATAAACTTTCCCTAGAGAGGAGGTTCTCAACCCTGGCTTCACATTAGAATCACCTGGGGAGATTATAAAATGCTGATTCCTAGGCCCCAGCCCCAGAGGTTCTGTTGTAACTGGTCTAGGCAAGAGCCCAAGTGTTGGTGAGTTTCAAAAACTCATCCAGTGTTTCTAATGTGCATGCAGGTCTGAGGGCCCTCACTTTATAGCAGAACTTCCCAGCCTTAGCACTATTGACATTTTAGGCCAGATCATTTTTGCTGTGTGAGGCTGTAGGATTTTTAGCGGCATCCCTGGCCTCTACCCACCAGATGCCTCTAGCAGCTACCTCTCCCCTGCCACCCATATGTGACAACCAAAAATGTCTCCAGGCATTGTCAAATGTCCCCTGGGGTGCAAAATCATCTCTGATTGAGAACCACTGCCTTAGTGTTAGGGACAGCCTTGAGGTGACTGAGAGTCCCTCCAGAGCAGCTTTACTGTCCTGCCTTCCTCTCTGGCCTAGTCCTCTGGGCAGTCAGTCAGCGAGCTCTCTGGGCCTGGCACTGCTCTAGGGAAGTCTGGGAGCACACAAGCAATCTGATCTCATTCTTGTCTCTAGGGACACAGAACTGAGAAATCAAAGGTCAGAGCATACTTGGGGATCCAGGAATTCTGGGTCTAATCAGACTTACTCTGTGACCTTGTATATTTCACCCACTATTTGACAACTGTTTTTGACCACCTGTCAACCACCAGCCATTGTGTTGGGTGCTGAGGGTTCAGCAATGAACTGACAGACACTGTCCCTGCCCTTGTGGGGCAGAGGGTCAGCAATCTTTTCTGTAAAGGGCCAGATAGTAATTATTTGGGGCTTTACAGTCTCTGCCACAATTACTCAACTCTGCCATTGTAGCATGATAGCAGTCATCAACAACATGTAAATGAATAGACATGACTATGTTCCAATAAAACTTTATTTACAAAACCAGGCAGTGGGCCAGATTTGGCCTCTATGCTGTAGTTTCCTGGCCCCTAGGGTTTTTTTGTTTTTTTTGTTTTTGTTTGTTTGTTTTGAGACGGAGTCTTGCTCTGTCACCCAGGCTGGAGTGCAGTGGTGCTTACTGCAAGTTCCGCCTCCCGGGTTCACACCATTCCCCTGCCTGGCCCCTAGTTTAGTTGCGGGGGTGGCCGGGTCAGGGTGGGCCGGGGGAGGGAGGCAAACAGGTGCTTAAGTATTTACAATCCATGATGAACTATGCTGTGAAAGGAGCTTGACAGGGCAGCAGAGGAGAGTGGTAGAGGAGGATCAGAGCCCACAGAAGGGGCACCTAACTCAGACTGGAGGAGAGGATAAGTCTGGGAAGGCCTCTAGGAAGAGGTGGCACTGGAGCTGGGTCCTAAAAGACACATAAGGGGCTGGGCATGGTGGCTCATGCCTGTAGTCCCAGCAATTTGGGAGGCCGAGGCGGAAGGATTGCTTGAGGCTGGGAGTTCAAGACTAGCCTAGGCAACATAGCAAGACCCTATCTCTTAAAAAAATAAAATAAAAATTAGCTGGGCATGGTGGTGCACAACTGTAGTTCCAGCTACTAGGGAGGCTAAGGCTTGAGCACAGTGGCTATCCACTCCACTGGGACCGATACAGATGACTTTGGAATAATTGGAGTGTCCTTCCCATAACCTTGAGCTCTGGTAAGGCTGACTTCCCTTGTGGTGACTGGGGCAAATGGCAGCTGAGTGGTAGAAGGACACACACACACACACACACACACACACACGAGCCACGTCAGAGTAGGCATGGCCAGGATACCCCAGCTGCCTGCCAAGGCAGCTGACTCCCCCTCCTCATGCAGACAGCTGGGAATCCCCCTGTCAAGTAACAGAGCTCAGCCACCACCCTACCTCCTCCTCAGCCAGCCAGGAACACCACTGCTGACCAATGGGGCACAGTCATTTCCTAATGCCTCTGACAGATCCCCAGATCATTCTTGCCAATGGATGGGACACAGCCACCTCCTCCAGCCTCTGTCAGACACAGAGGGCCATAAACAACGTTGGTGACTTGCACACAGAGCTGTGAGGGACACATAGGACTCCCAGGACTCATGGGAGGCCGCATATACAAAGATACCAGCCTCTCCGGGGCTTGGGCCCTGATGAGCGCCAGTGCCACCAGGCCCCACACTGTGCCAAATGTAGCAGTCTACGGAGAACCTGGATCCCTCCATGGCCCAGCAGACTCTTCCAATTCAGACTGCATTCAGGGTGCATTCACACATGCACATATGCACACACACACCCACAGGCCTCTGGCCCTCAGCTACCTCAACATACAAGTTCTGACGCCAACCCTTAGCAAGGCCCTGGAATAGGTACTGGGGTAACAGAAAGGAATCAGAAAAGCCTCGCCTTCACTGAGCTCACAGGCTAGTGGAAATCCTATATATAGGTAATAAGCCAAATGTGACCCTAGGTCCAACTGCAAGAACTATTGTGTCTGGAAGGAACAAGGTGATGCTCTGGCCCTCTGCAGCCTTTCCAAGATCCCACCTGGTGGAATTTGTCCAATTATGGGCCCCACACGTGAAAGGATCACAGACCAGTCTCTGTGAGGACAGTTGGAGCTAAAAGTGCTCTTTGGCCTGGAGAAGGCTGAACTCTGAATTCAGACCTCTGAAAGGCTGTCACAGAGCAGAGGAGATGTGTGGCACAGAACAGAGGAGAAGAGTTAGGTAGCAGCCTTGAAGGAAGTCTCAGGAAGACCAATTTCAGATGAAACTTCTAACAGACAGCTATCCTGAGATAAAACAGGATGTCATTGGAGAAAGGGAGCTTCCCATCACTGGAGGTGTGCAAGCAGAGTGCATGTGTGCAGGGAGCGGCACAGGGGATTCAAGCACCAGTTGGGGACCAGGACTCGATGACCTCTAAGGGTACTTCCAACTCTGAGATTCCATGACTCTGGGATTCAAATCCAGACTCTTCATGCTGCAGATGAGGTGCAGAGAGCAGCAGGAACAGGCTAAAGGTCACACAAAGCGTTAGTAGTACCCAGAGGACCAGACCCAGGATTCCTCACTCCCCATCTTGGATCCTCCCACTCCTCAGACTGTCTCAGCCAGAACAAACCTCCTTGGCGTATCCAGAAGCTTGCCTCCCCATCCCGCGTCCTGGGTGGCCTGACACCTGCGGTCATCTTTCCCAGCCCCGGCCTGGGCTCAGCTGATGGATGAGCTCCTTGTTGGACTGCCTCTGGCTCTGGCTCTGGCTCCACAGATGGATGCTCTCAGGACTGCTGGCTGAAAGGAAATCCACATTTGACCTGGAGCCAGATGTGGAGCTAAGGGAAGTGGAGAAAGGGGAGATCCAGGGCCTGGAGTGGGATACAGAGCCGGGGGGCCAGAGCTGGTACCCACAAGCCTCACAAACCCCTCAATGCCTGGCCCGTAGTAGGTGTTCAATAGATTGTTGTTGAAGGTGAGAGGGAGGAAGGGAGGGAGCCTCCTTTGCAGCGGGGACATTGGAAGCTCCAGTGAGTGAAGCTAAGGGCCCCAAAAACCCCAAGAAATTCAGAGACCTTGGACATGGGTCTTTGGGAATCTCTCTCATTCATCTGAGGCTTCCCGAAACCTCATCCTGCATACCCACCACCACCCCAGCCTTGCTTCCCTGAGAAGAACACTGCAATGCAGCCTTTTTCCTCTACTCTCGTTCTGCCAAACATAGAAGACTTCTGTCCTGCCCACCAGAAATGGCAGGGTTAAAGTGATAAATGACTTCTGTGGAAGAGGTTATTCTTGTTGTCCTGAAGAATGCTGCAAAAAAATCTACCCATGTATGTAACCCTTCACATTTCACAAATTATAAAATGGAGGTTTGGGGGTTTAGAGAGCAGAAAAGGTTGGCCCAAGGTGACCCAGTGACAGGACTGGAACACTGACCTCCAGTGTCCCAGTGCACAGATATTTCTACACCATCTCCTCTACATGTTCTGGTGACAAACCACTTGAGTTGTCTCCTGGGCCCTTTGCAGTTACAGATGAAGTGAGGATTATTACTTTCATTTTAAGATAAAAGAAACCAGAGACAAGAGACCCTCAGTGACTCTCTAGCTACCACATTGTCACAACCAACAATACCACATGTGTTAGCTGGGTGAGAGGTGGTACTAGAGATGATGACTTAACTCAGAAAAGTTACCCTAATGCTGAACTTCCAGGCACCATTTCAGGCCCATGAGGGAGATATGTGGAACAGTCATTCCAAAACACCACTCTATGGATATGCTATTTAAGAATCTTCTGAGGAGTTAACGTGTGTGTGTATGTGTGTGTGTGTGTTTACTTGTGCACACATGCACATTTGTGTGTTCTTGAGCTCTATTCTAGAAGATTCTGATTGCATAGCCATTAAGTGGGCCCAGGAGTCATCCTTTTTAACAAGCATCTCCAGAGAACCTGCTGTGTAGCTAGGTGTGGAAGCAACCAGTTTAGGGTAGCCAGAGCCTTACAGTCTAAAGGCAGGCCAGTCCTGGTAGGAAAGCTCTCTGGAGGACACATGTTTGCATGGATTTAAACACCACTCCTGGCGATAATATCAGACAAAGGATGTGTATGGATATTGGGTCACTAACAACCATTCATCACCACTGCCTCTTTTGCATCAGAACCCCGATTTTGCTCACCTGCCTCTGAATAGCCAGCACATGCGAGGCTGGACTATAGGGGCTGAATCTTGATTAGTCTAAGCCAGTGGTTCATACCTCTGACTGCATGTTTAACTCACTTGGAGAGCTTTGTAAAAATACTGGTAATCGGGACCCATCTCTAGAGATTAAATTGGTCTGGGAGTGCAGTCTGGGCATGGGTATTTTTTTAAAGCCCCCCGCCCCCGGCCCACCACCAGAATACTGATCTAAGTCAGTCATGATAACTCCAACCTCCTTGCCATGTGGTTTGATTCAACTTGGCATGCAACACAATTCTGGCCAATGAGAGGCATGGACAGGAAGCTGTTGAAATGTTCGGGGGAAGGCTGCCTTGTTCTTAAAACATGACACAGGGCAAAGTTGATACTTATTTGGATTTTGTTGATTACAGTGTGATACTTGGAGCTGCTGCAGCCACCTTATGACCATGAAGGGACAGGCCTGAGGACAAAAGCCAAGAGTTGAGACTAATGGAACAGAAAGATGAAAGAATTGGAGTCCTTGATGCTGAATAAACTAACAGTTGAAGAACCCTTCTTTAGGCCTTATTCTGTGGGATAATAAATGTGCTTATGGGTTAAGCCATTTTGAATTCATTTTTCTTGTTACTTGCAGCCAAATGCTATTCCCATTAGATGGAAGAGGAAATTGAAGATCAGAGAGGTTAAGTTATAAACCAAGATCATAGAGCTGGTTAGTCATAGAGGTGAGATGATGGATACACCCTTTACCACCACCAGACACAAACATACATACATACACACCAACACTAAAATCCTAGGTGGTATAGTGTAGTGAAAAAAGCTTTGACCTATGAGAGGAAGCTTGAGATAGAGGCCACTTAGCAGTGATTATCAGGTCAAGTGTCCTATGGGTGTCCCCTGCCTGCCAGCAGGGGGTGGCAGCTGGTGCCTGCTCTGGCTCCATCAGCCATTAATTAAAACTTGACAAGAAGATTAGTACACAGGGGACAGTTTTAATTAGAGACTCCTGGAATGTTAGTGCTGGCAAGGCCCTAAGAGACAATGTCTGCCAGCCTCCTTATTGTATAGATGGGGAAACCGAGGTCCAGAGAGGCGAAGGGCCTGGCCTAAGTTTCCTCAGGGAGTCTGTGGCTCAGAAGTCTAGGTGCCCTGTGTGACTCCCTAGCCAAGCCTCTTTCCTCTGCCCTGAGATGCCTCACAGATGGGACAGCTTTAATTAACTTATTATCCCATTCAATTTGTCACTGATTCCCAGGGCCCCGCAAAGGCCTACAACTAAAGCTCCCTTTTGTGCAAACTCTGCCTGGCCCCAGGGGGCTGATGGGATGAGCGCAACCATTGAGGAGCCCAGGGCAGCTGAGTTTGACCACCTACTTCCCAGGGCTCAGCCCAGCCAGGGGGCTCTGAGCCTGGTAATAATCAGCCCAGAGACATTTTACCTTTCCCTTTTTCACTGGAGGGGGTAGGACTATCACTAATCAGTTATTCCAAGCCCTCAGTTTACACAGAGCTGTCCATTATCTCAATTAGACAGGTTGATATTCACATCAACCCTGAGCATTAGGGTTTTACTTCTCTTAAAAATACTCCTATCATTATTCTTTAAACTAAACATGTTCTGTGTAAGAAAAGTCCCATAAAGCCTAAGTGTATGTGGCTGAACGTGAAGTTCTCGTCATCCCCTCTACCACTCCGCAGCAGAAGCCACTAGTAACAGTTTGATGTCTAGCCTTCTAGACGCCCCCCAACACAGGCACACACTTAGGTCTGTTGCATTTCCCCTATTGTCATGATCTGTCCCACCTCAGAGGGAGCTTTGGGGCATAGCGGGGAGCAGGAGAGGAGAGGTCAGTGTGGGACCCCCATCTGCCCAAACCTCCTGGAGACTGACCTTGGTCTCAGGTAGCTATCCAGAAAGTCAGGGGCCCAGCTAGTCCATATGGTGCCCCTCTAGGCAAAACATTTAGAAAAGGGTATCCTTTATTGAGCACAAATGCTGCTCACGTCCAGGGCACACAGCTCAGCCTGAGGAGCAGGAGCAGCCTTCAAGTCCAAAAACCTTCCCCATCTCTGCCCTCCTCTGTTGACCGCCACCATCACTGCCTTCAACCAGGATACCACCATCCCTTCTGGGATTCCTGCTGCCCCAGCCTTCCCACTAGTGTCCCTGCCTCTCATGTGCCCCTCTAAGCATCCCTCCTCGCTGCTGCCAGAAGGATTGCTGTCATAGGCAAAGCAGATTATGTCCCTCCTAAGCTAGGCCCCTCAATTACTTCCTCTTGCCTAGGGGTGAAGGCCATGCTTCTTAAGGATGGCACTTAAGGACCTTCACATGTAGCTCTGCATCAGCAGGCTTGGGTGTGAATTGAGGCTCTGCCACTTACCAGCTGCATGACCTTGGGCAATCCATTTACCTCCCCGTGTCTCAATTTCCTTATCTGGAAAATGGGAACGCTTGCGATAATAACAGTATCTACCTCATTACATTGTAGTGAGGAGTAAATGAGGTAATTCTGGTCAAAAAAGCTTATGACAAGATGTGCTAAGGCCCCAGTGGCACAAGAACATTTGAGTCTAGGGCCCCAAAGGAGTCTCATCCTGAGCAAGCCAGAGCCCCAGCTCCATGCAAGTCAGAAACTGGAGCCGGAGTTGGGAGGGAGGGAGGGAGGGAAGGAGGGCACTCTGACAGAGGCTGAACCTGGCCTTGCTTCCGGGAGCTGAGAGGAAGATCTAACCTTGGCCAGGCAGCTCATGAAGGGAGTCCTGGGGAGGGAAAAGGCTCCCAAGGCCCCCACAGCCCCCGCACTGGGTCCTGGGGAGGGAAGGAAGCCAGAATGCTCCAGGGCTCCATGGGGGTTCCTGAGCCTCAGTTCTCTCATCTGCAAAAAGAGGTTTAAATTATTTCACAGAGTGGCTGTGACAATGAAGGGAATGATGCACAGAGAGCCCCCAGTTCGATGCCTGGAACATCATAGGTGCTCAATAAACCCTTGGAGAAGGGAGAAAAAGGGAGGCTGTAGACATCCAGGCCAGAGCAAAGGGCCAAATGCTGCCAGCCTGCCTGCTTAACCCCTGCTGGGGGTTTGACAAAGTGGGACACTTTCCAGGTACTACAGGGGTTCACTGGCTTTCTGCTGAACCAGGGCAGGACTGGGTGGGGGAAAAGGGGAGTTTGGCTGTCTCCATTGGAATGAGAGCAGCCATGCTCTTCACTCTCTGATCCTCAATCTCCTTATCTGTCAAGTGGGAATAGAACCACCAGGCCCACAGGTCTATTGTGAAGCTAAAACAGGATAATGAACAGAAAAACATATCATACATATTGTGGGCAGTTATTGGTTTATCATCTACAGTATTAGAACTGTGGTTCAGAACACTGACTTTGGAGGAAAACTGATCTATGTAAACTTCTGCTGGGAGCAGTGGCTTCAGCCTGTAATCCCAGCACTTAGGGAGGCAGAGGCAGGAGGATAGCTCAAGACCTGCCTGGGCAATATAGTAAGACCCTGTTCTCCACAAAAAAGGGGAAAAAAGACCAAAAAAAATCACTCCTGAGTCTCTCTTTCCTAAATAGGTAGACTTAGGCAAGTCACTTAATATCCCTTCGTTTTAGTTTCCACATCTGTGAAATGGGGATTATAATTTCCCTACCTACTTTGCAGATTTAGGAAGAAATTCAATGAAAGCATTTCAATAAACTTCCCAGTCCATGTAAACATTTACTATGTAGCATTTTTAAAGATAGTATTATTCCTCAAGGAAAAAGCACCAGTCTTAAACTTCTGAACTCCTTCCCTCAACCCCACCACTTAGCCCAGGGTCTGCATACAACTGATACTCAATAAATCCTTGTTAGCTAAGAAATCCTATCTGAACGTAGTGGCGACCACCTGTAGTCCCAGCTACTCTGAAGGCTGAACCAGTAGGATCGCTTGAGCAAGTCTGAGGCCACGGTGAGTTATGATCACGCCAAGCTATGATATGCCATGACACACCAGCCTGGGCAACAGAGAAAGACAAATAAATAAATAAAAATAAATCCTTAGGTCTCAGCAGCTTTATGGCATTATGGACTATTAAACCTGGAGTGACTGTTGGAGATCATTCATTCCAAGCACTTTATTATACAGATGGAAAAACTGAGGCTCAGAGAGCAGAAGGGACAGGCTCCAGATGAGACTCGCAAGTGCTGCATCTAGACCTAAGACCAAGGCCTCTGGACCAGGCCTCTGGATCCTCTGCCCATCAAGGTAATTTCTGAATGGGAGAGATTTTCTCCAAGGTAGGGGTCACTTGGTATCACCTCCCCAGAATCCCGCCAGCCCAGAGCCTACTCATTCTACTTCCTGGCCTTGCCCCAGGCCACACCTAGATGGTGGCCTATTGTTGCCTCGGCCTTACCCCCCCACTCACAGCTCCTTGGCAGCCTAGGCCGGGTGGTCCGTAATTGCTTCCTGTCCTCACAGGCTCTGTTTGTTTGCTCTGTGGCCGCTTCCTCACACCCCTGCACACCGGAGGCACTGACCAGCAGTGTGGGACTCCAGGGGCCCAACCCCCAGCCTGCTTTCAGATGTTGGGCCAGCCCTCCCCAGACCCACCACCTGGAGCCCAGGAACCCAGCAAGGCCCTAGAGACACCCTCCCAATCAGCACTTCCCCCAGCTTCCGCCTCCCACCCTCACCCCCCAGCAGCTGGTCCTGCCCCCAGCAGAAGGAGAAGCCAAAAATCAACAGGTGGCAGTCCATAGTGAAGCCCTGGTAGGCCCTGGGCTAAAAGAGATGAAGCCCCCCTTCCCCTAGCCCACTCTCACTCCCATTCGCAGCCCAGTGGAACTTGGGCAGCGGGTCCAAATGACACTGCCTCATGTCAGGACTTTGAAACGGCTGGGGTCAGAATGTGTGTGGGGTGGGGAGGGGCGGGAGGGGGGACAGTTACTAAGTTTGTCCCTGAAGGTTTCAGAGACTAGGATAACAAAAAACAACAACAAAACCAGTGCAGTGCAGTGAAACAACAGACCTTGGGTTCAAACTCACTGTGCGACATTAAAACAAGTTATTTACATTTTCTTGGCTTCCCTTTTCTCATCTGTAAAATGGGGCTAATGCACCATAGCCGCCCCCACTCCCCACTCCACTACGGATTATTGTGAGATTGAAACCATCTGGTGCACATTGTCTGGTAGGTAGGGTGGGTAGGGAGGTCAGTAGGTAGGTAGTGCAACCAACTGTCCAGGTTTATCTGGGACTAAGGGTTTTCTCAGGATGCAGGACTTTCAGTGCTACAACTGGGACAGTCCTAAGCAAACTGGGATGACTTGTTCACGCTAGGAGTAGGTGTCAGAGGAATGTTTGTCCTGGAAGCAGGTTCCACTACCTACCATTGGCGACCATCTCACATCTCCACACACCTCCATAGCCCCTGATGTTCCTCAGTCTGAAAGGCTCTTCTCACAAATCTGGTCCAGACTCTTCTTCAGGAAGCCTCCGGTACTTGCATCATTTGGCTCCTCCTTCTTCATCCCCTTCCTCACACTTAGATCCACAGTTTCCCCCACTATACCAGGCCTTCTGCCCCTCGGCCTCTCTGCCACTGGAGCCATCATCTGCCCTCTAAGCTCCCTGCACCTTCGTCTCACCTGATGCCACCATCACACACCCACACATAAACCACCCCTTCTCCACTCTGTGTAGGCACACGGCCTCACTCACACCACCACGCATGTGCCGCACACCGTGCACATCCCAGGCACGCCCACGTTCTGTGTATCTGAACCTCAGGACAAGGATTTTGGTTTAAATAAAGAACTTCCAACCGACAGTGGGATAAAGCCTCCAGATAGGGGGTAGGGGATAAGCTTTTCCTCAGGGGGTAAGGCTTGTAAGTATGGAATGATGGCAAAGGGCAGGGAGCTGTCTGAGAGCAGAGAGATGGTTGCAATGATCTCTAATGGGTCCTTGTCTCCAATGCTTTGCTTCAAAGTATTCTGGGTTGTTTCCCTTTCCAGAGCCCCTGCCCTTGAGATCTAGGCAGGCCAGGCCAGGAGAAACACAGGACTGAATTCCATTTAGTTGGTTCTGGGCTGCAGATACCAGAGGGAAGTGTGTGCTGTTGTGTGTGTGTGTGTGTGTGTGTGTGTGTCCGGCGAGATTGTTGGGGAGTGGGCGAGGCCAGGTGAGCAGCCCCTTGGGGCCTGTTCTTTTTTTCCAGCTGGGGAGACACCTCTGAGCTGACTGAGAGGGTGAGAAGACAGGGACACAGGCATGGAGAGGACACTGCACTCTCCCTGAGGCCCCGCCTGCAGGCTCACGCTGCCCCTCCTCAGCCCCTGAGGAAAGCGCCGTCAGCAGAATTCCTCACGTCCTGCTGCTGGGGCCATGTTTATTCAGCACAGCAAACTCCCCAGAAGTGCCTTGGGGCAGCTTCAGAAACCCAGACTCAGAGCAGGTCAGTGAGCCCGAGTGAGGGAGATCCAAAGGACACAGAAAGCCGAGAGACTGGCGAGGAGACACAGACAGTGTTGCTCAGAGATGGAGACTGACAGAGCCTATGAGAGCACCCCTCTGGGACGCAAGAAGGAGACAGACGGGAGAAGGCCGGCCTGGGAGGCTGAGATGGGAAACTAGACCACGGAAAAGAATGGGGCTGCACCTGAGATGATGACAAAACCAAGACAGAATGCCGCAGAAACAGAACCGCGCCCAGAGAGAAAAGGAGTGGAAGGGAGAGAGAAATAAAGGGGTGGGGGGCAGCAGGAGCGGTGGGGAGACCCAAGCAGGGATGGGGCCAGCAGAGGGCTGGGCGGAGGAGGAGGCCTGAGGCAGCAGGAGGAGTAGAGGGGCGGCTGCGGTGCCCCCTCCGTGCGCACACACAAGGCCCGCCCAGCCTGGGCCCCGGCTAGGCTGGGCCCGGCCTGGGCTGTTTGCAGAAGGAAGCCAGCTCTGTGGTCAGGGCGCCCCAGGCCCGGCGGCAGCCACCCCCTGCACTTAATGAGATTCTTGTTCCGAGCTGCGGGAGATGGGGCCCGGCTGCAGAGGCCCCGCAGCGCCTCTGCTCTCACCCGAAGGGGGCCTGGGCCAGGGCTGGGGCCCCGGTGACTGAAGGGGCTACACAGGAAGGTGAGGGGACAAAGGCTGGCCACAGAGGCTGTCAGGCCTTGGGAACGCAGGGGGCTGGTTCTGGCAAAGGAGCCTTGTGGCCGGTGGCAGAGCTCTGCGGAGGAGGAGGATGGGGAAAGGGTCTGGGGTTGGCCAGCAGGCAGGAGGCCTGGGTTCAAATATTGGCTCAGTCCCCCACCTGGGCTGGGTGACCTTGGGCAAGTGCCCGCCTTTCTCTCTGGGACTCAGTTTCCCCATTCGCCCCATGAAGGGCAAACTCAGGCAGGTGGGGATCATGAAGAAGCCAAGAGCATGTGCCCTGGCTCAGATCGCCCTATCCTTACTCTGGCAACTTTAACTCCAGGACCACCACCCTGGCATGGCCAGGAGGTGGGGAGGGGAGAAGAGGGGAAGAAGGAGGTGGAGCATCCTGGTATGTGCTGAGAATGGGCCTTCCCCAGACCTCTGCATCGCCAACCCTCCCACCCCACAGCCCACGAAGCCCAGCCAAGCATGACAAGGGTTAATTGGATACCCCCAGCTGGAATCATAGAATCATAGGACTGGAACGGACCTTGGAGGTCATCTGTCAGGGGGAGAGGAGAGATTTTAATTACCCAATTCAGCTGGGTTGACAGGACCCCCAGCCCCCAGCCCCAGCCCAGGTTGTTTACTGAGGAGGAGGTTAGGCTAGGAAGGGCTAATGGGCTGGGAGCCTCTGAGGGGTAGGGCCTGGCCACATGAGTCACATTCCTAGCAGTGCCATCCCCATCCGCAGTAGTGCCTAGTTCTGGGATAGGCGCACAGCCCTCAGCTGAATAATTGACTAACAGGTGAAACTAACAGTACCATGAGAGATTGTGAGTGACAGACCCCTGAACCAGGAGGCAAATGACCAGGGCTCCAGGACTAGCTCCATTCAAGGTCACACAGCTAGAAAGAGGCTGCACCGAGCCCTTACCCATCACCCCATGAGACCTCTTTTCATGGAGCTGGGACAGGAACCTCAAAGGCAGCTAGGAAGGAGGGGCCGGTCACCTCAGCTCCCAGTCCTGCAGACTCTGAGCCTCTTCAGGCTTCCTAGTGCAGCCTGTGCTTCCCAATCTTCTGAGCTCTACTCGCAGTTTTATCTTAAACAAGAAAACTCCCCCTCACAATTCTTTAGACACAATAGGAAAAAAACATGAGTTGGTTATGCCAGTAAGGCTTGAGGTCAGACACCAGGAAGAACTTCCTGAAGGTAGGACTCCCACAGAAGCAGCAATCCAAGTGGACTCTGAAATCTCCTGCCCTGGAGAACTGGAGGCTCCATGGGAAATGGGGAAGTCACATCAGATCTGGGCAAGAGCTAGCTGAGTGACATTTCCACCTGTGTCCCTAAGACCAGAGCTCAGCATTGCAGGGGTGGGGTCAATCTACCTAATTTCCTGCCTACTAGCCTGGAGCTAATGGAACCTAGGAAGTTCCCAGCCCAGGGCTGACGCTGCTGTTGAGAGATGGGAGCTCAGGGCCACCATAGCCTCTTACTCCCCACAAGTTAGCCAGGGGTTAGAACCCAGCTGAGGCAGATAGACCCAGGCTCATCATCTATCTTCACTCCAGAGAAACTGAGAAATAAATGCTGGCCCCTTGACTCAGAACCCAAGGTGGGTAGGGGACTAGGCTAGAGGACAGAGCAGGAGCTGGGGAGGAGAGGGGGACATTGGGGTAGACACGTGTCTCCATCCCAAGGCAGAGGGAAGTGAGAAAGACACAGAACTCTCTTGGGAACTCTCAATATCACTTTAAAGAGTGTTCATAGTTACCTTGTTCTCTGCTTTAAAAGTCCTGAGGGTTTAATAACACTTTTAAGTGGCATCTTCTGTGGGGAAGTTCCATTGGCTGCAGGCCCAGCCTGTGTCATTTCTATCCCAGCCCCTTTCCCACAGTTGAGCAGTGCATTTATACTGGCCCTGGAATCAAAGCTTGATCACACCGGAAGTTCCCCCTTGATATGGATCCTCCATCCTTCCTGCTGCAGTACCCCACTCTCTTTCCTTTTACCCTTCTCCCAAATGGAAATGAAGTCCTCTTTGGTCCCTGAAATGAACAAAGCGCGGATTAAAAATGGACCTGCTGCTCAGGAGGTAATCCTGGCACCCTGCCACCCGTCATTCCCCTCCACTACCATCCTCAGCATGTTCCCTCCTGGGAACTGGCTGAGGCTTCGGGGATTAAAGGAAAGGCCCAGGACAAGTCAGCCTGAGTGAGTCTGAGGATCGCAGGAAGAAGGGAAGGAGGAGGGAGGGGTGGAACTGGGTGGCCTTTGGCTAAATCAGATAATAAACCTAAGCCACCTGCCGTTTGAGCCCACAGTATAAATCGTTAATCGGTTTGGGACCTGCATATCTGCTAATGAATTTCCCTATTCCCAGAAGGTTTCTCTGGAGCCGCCCCCAACCACTGCAGGGAGCTAAGCAGGGAGTTCCAGTTCCTCAGGCTGGGGATGGCACACTGCATCCTCCAGGCCTGTTTCTCCTGTTCCCCCAGCCCCTTTCTGCGCCTCCCAATCCACTTTCCTCCATGCAGCTTGAGGGGTCTGAGAGCTTAAAGGGGGAGAGTTTGAGAGCTTAGGGGGAACCAGAAAGGAGGGGCTCAAGGGGTCCCAGACAAGGATGTTCAACCTTTCTCGTCTTTGTTAATTCATCTATAAAAGGTGACAATCTCACCTGCCTCATGGGATTGAAGATTAAATAAAATCATGTAAGAGACGCACCTAGCATAATGCCTGTCTCATATTAGGTGCTCAGTTCATGAACTTTATTCTCCTTTTCTGCCTCTAATATCATCCATAGAGAGGAGACTAGCTACTCTTGGGCTCCAAGAAGGAATTCTTAAAAATGGCAGCTGAATAAAGTCGGTTGAGCAATGAAAAGCTTCTCACCTGGACCTGTGAACCCAGGAGGCTGTAGAATTCCCCACCCCAGGTTTGGCTTTTAATGTCAGCAGTTCCCATCACCATCTGCCTGGACTTCACAAGGGTCTGTGAGCCCCAGACATGGGGGCTGGATGGATCAGCCTCTCCCCTTCTACTGCATCTTAATGGCCTAAAGACAATGGGCATAGTCCTCTGAGCAACTCCTAGACACACAGGGGATGCCTAGGAAAGGCCCTACGTCACTGCTACTGGAGGTAGAGCTCGTCCAGTGCCTAGACACAGATGGCCACAGCTGTTGGGGCCCTGGGCTATGGCTCTGCCAGCTGCTTTGCCCTTCCCCTTCGCTGCCTGCCACCCATTGGTCCACTCAGACTCAGACAACCAACATGGAGCTGAGGCCCTAGCATAACACATGCAGGGGGTGAGTAGAGATCCTTAAGAAACTGTAAGCTACAGTTCCAGAGATCTTGCATTTCTGCAGGGGGTGGGGAGACCACTGGGGACTAACTGAAGGGCAGTGTGCAACCTAGGAAGGACACCAAATGGGCAAACTGATGCCTCTTTGTGGGACCTTGAGCCAGCCACTCCCTCTTCATTAAGCCAGCCAGGTCTCTCTGCAGGTTTGTCTGAGGATGCTCTGAAAGAGAATGGGGGAGTTGGGTTCTCTAGTTAGGCGTCAAGCTATGCAGTTTATGTGGCTAAAAATAGTCTTCAAACTTTTGGCTTAGAATGACTTCTCATGGTTTCTTTCTGCTCTGACACTCTAAGGTTCTATGATCCTCTTTCTAACTTATATCCCAGGTATCTTCTGGATCTACTTACCCATAATCTCCAAAGAGGCTAGTAGAACTGATCTTTGCATCCTACTCAATGACATGGAAGAAACAGGCAGTGTGGACTGATCCTTTCTCCCTTCCTGGCCTCAGTGTCTCCATCTGTACAATGGGAAGAATTGAATTCAGTATTTTCCAAGCTCCCCATCCCACACCTCCAATGGTTAAGTTCTTCCTGCAGGCCAGACAAGAGTCAGTCTCAAGGATTGACCTTGGTAGGTAGGGTTACAGTAGAAAAGATCTCCTGGGAAGTGGGATCAGGGATTGCAACCCCACTGTGTGGAGGCGTTATAGTTGTCCTTTGAAGACTTGCTCTGTTATTGACTAGCTGTGTGACCTTAGGTAAATACCTTGCCTTCTCTGAGCCTCCATCTCACCATCTTGCAATGTGAGGAGAGCTGGCAGGAACCCCATATAAGATGCTGTCTCTGTCTGTATAAAGTTGAACTGGGTGACTGGTTCTGAACTGGGGTGAGGTGAGCCCAGTTCTGATCAATCCCAGCCTCCAGGGCCCTGGTCTTCCCTTCCCTGTGACTCTCCCCACAGGTGCCAAAATCAGATGCTCACATTCTCCAGGGTGTTGATGGATGCATCCCAGGCCCACAGCAGTGCTCTCTGTAGTAGTGCAGCCCAGCCTAGCCCTACTCTGGCCAGAGGCCACACCAAGCCAAGGCCAGATGAGGGTCTATCTGGGCCTCTACCCCAGGGAAAAGGGGTCTGCTGAAGGAAAGGACTGATCACTGAATAGCGAAAGAGGTCAGAGGAGAAGTTCGTGGCTCCTCTGTGGTTAACACCTACAATCTTAGTCCACTGCGGCTGCTGTAACAGAATACCATAGACTGGGTGACTTCAATGACAGACATTTATTTCTCACAGTTCTAGAAGCTGAGAAGTACAAGATCATGGTGCTCACAGATTCGGTGTCTGGTGAGGGTTATCTCATTGTGTCCTCCCATGGCAAAGACCAGAGAGTAAATAAGTAAGCTGTCTTGTATGTGTTATAAGGGCACTAATCCCATCATGAGGGCTCTACCCTTAGGACCTAATCACCTCCCAAAGACCCACCTCCAAATACCATCACATTGAGGATTAGGGTTTCAACATAGGAATTGGTGGTAGGGTGGCAGGGGTGGGGGGGCAGGCACAGACATTCAGTCCACAGCACCCATCTTCCTTCTACCTCTATTCACAGAGACCTCAAGAAAATCAGAGCTGAAAGGCAACATCCGGTACAATCCTCCATAGTACACATGAAGAAATTGAAGCCAGAGAGAGGGGAAGGAACTTACTCAGGCCTCCTGACATTCTCACAATAATAGTAGATGATCTTCACAGTGGACTCCTTGTGGGCCGAGTCCTGACATCCATTAGCTTAGTGAGGCCACACAAAAGAATCATGAAATAGATTCTACTATCCCCATTTTACGGATGGGAAGCCAGGGTTCAGAGGAAAACTGACTGGCTAGGGAAATTGATTGACTCAGAGCCTGGTGGCATGGAAGTGGCAAAATCTGGATTTGAAACTAGGATTGTCTGGATCCTAGTTTAGACTCCTATTACTGCTCCAGCAACTTCTATATTTGTTTCCATCTCTACCATGCCAGGCCGGCAGAACTACTGATGCACCAGGCACCGACAGAAACCTGGCAGGACTTTGAGGCTCTCCCAGTTCAGGTCCCTGCCTTTAGGGTGAAGGAAGGGGCAGTGCAAATAATATTTAATGATATGGAGAAATGCTTACAGTTCACTGATATGTGGGAAACTCAAGATACAAAACAGAATGGATAGAATAAGACATGCAAATGGCCACCAGGTACATACAATGGTGTTCAATGTCACTCATCATCAGGGGAATGCAAATCACAACCACATGAGATATCACCTCGCACCCATTAGAATGACTCTTATCAAAAAACCAAGAGATAACAAGTGTTGGCAAAGATATGGAGAAAATGGAACATTTATGTACATGGTTGGCGGGAATGTAAATTAGTACAGCCACTTTGAAAAACAGTATGGAAGCTACTAAAAAACTTACAAGTAGAACTACCATATAATCCAGAAAATCCAGCAATCCCACTTGTGGGTATATACTGAAAGGAAATGAAAGCAATACCTCAAAGAGAGATCTGCACCCCCACATTCACGGCATTATTCACAATAACCAAGATATGAAATCAACCTAAGTGCCCATCAATGGATGAATGGATAAAGAAAATGTGATATATATATCTCACATTTATACACACACACACACACACATATATATATATATGATACATATATCACCTCCCAAAGGCCCACCTCCAAATACCATTACATTGATCACATTGGGGATTAGGGTTTCAACATAGGAATTGGTGGTAGGGCGGTGGGGGTGGAGGGGCAGGCACAGACATTCAGTCCATAGCACCCACCTTCCTTCTACCTCTATTCACAGAGACCTCAAGAAAATCAGAGCTGAGAGGCAACATCTGGTACAATCCCCCATAGTATATGTAAAAAACTGAAGCCACAGAGAGGGGAAGGAACTTGCTCAGGCCTATAATTTATATATAATGGAGCATTATTCAGCCTTTAAAAAGAAGAAAATCCTGTCATATGACACAACATGGATAAACCAGGACATTATGGTAAGTGAAATAAGCTAGTCACAGGACAAATACTGCACAATTCCATGTATATGAGGTATCTAAAATAGTCAAACTCATAGAAGCAGAAAGTAGAATGAATGGTGGTTACCAGGGACTGGGGGGAGAGGGCAATGGAGAATTACTGTTCAATGGGTATAAAGTTTCAGTCATGCAAGATGGAAACGTTCTAGAGATCTGCTGCACAACACAGTGCTCATAGTTAACAATACTGTACCGTACACTTAAAATTCTGTTCAGAGGATAGATCTCATGTTATGTGTTTTTATCACAATTAAAAAAAATGCAAGATAGCCAGTGTGATCTCATGTATAAAAAGGGGAAGTGTGTGTGCGTGTGTGTGTGTAGAGAGAGGGAAAAAAATGACTAGAAAGAAAGATACCAAAAAGCTAACAGTGATTTTCCCTGGTTAGTGGGATTATAGGTTTTATTTTCTTAGTAATACTCTTCTGTGGGTTTCAAATCTTCTATGGAGGGTGTGCATACTTTTATCATTTCCCCTCTTGTCGGGCCAAAAAGGGGGGGGGGAGAGAGAGAGAGAGAGAGAGAAGGAATAGAAAGAAACCACTAACCAAGAAAATCAGCAGATTTGGAGCCAGATGCAGAGGCTAGATCATGGCCGCACTTTCTCCTGGCTACATGATCCCTCAAGGCAGATGGAGAACAAAGGTGAAGGAACTGCCATCTCTATCCCCAGACAAAGCCATCAGGATGCAAGCAAGCACTGAGTGGGGCCCTCAGACTCAAACAGAACAACTAAGGAGAGGATGTGGCTGGGATCTCTTTGTGCCTCAGTTTATCAATCTGGAAAAATGAGTGTTGTGACCAGGTCAGACCTTTGTGCCATGGAGCTAGGGACGGGTGAGGCTCCTGGGCTGGGCAAAGCCTTCAAGCCCCAGGAAAGGCCTGCCCACTGGACCACGAGCAGCCTCCACCCTGAGGATAAGATCCTGTGGACTCTGGGAGTGAGAGTGAAAGGCAGGCCTGCAAGGTGAGGTAGGGAGGAGGAAGCACAGAACATGGAAAATCCTGCACAGGGCTACTCCCATTTCACCCTCTCTACACTCACACATACCCACCAGGCAGGCGGAGCTTTGTTATCTTTGTTGCCACACTTCAGGTCCATGGCACTCAGGGCAGCAGTTGTATAATCCCAGCGGGGCCCCACTCCAGCAGCACAGCAAGACAATGGGGCTGTGGTATAGCTCTTAAGCCCTCCTCAGCTGGCCCACTCCTGGCAACCAACACTAGCCCTCGCCATCTTCCTTTACCCTGCTGACTGAGGTCTCAATTGCTAAGACAGGCAGCAGATCAGGGCAGCCCAGAGCAGGGGGCAAGCTTGTGCCCCACAGCAGCCAGACCCCAGGCCTGAGAGAAGCCCCAGGTTGTTTGGAGGCGGCACAGCCACGAGGGTACCCAACCCCTACCTAATGAATCTCAAAAAAGCCTATAAGCTGCCCGGCAGGGACCCCAGCAGGCAATCCTGCAGATTCCCCTGCCTGCAGGCAAGTTATGCTCTCCACCCCATGGGGACTGGGGAGCCTCCCACTGTGCAGAGCCAAGCAGGCTTTCTGCAGAACTTCCCTAGATTGCCCCTCCCAGACACCCCTCTGTGTTGCCCTCAGGAACGAAGAATCTAACTTCTCAACCTTCTCTGCAGAAAAATATCCATACAGAGACAAAATTATCAGCCTGTGGGTTTCTGTAGATTTGGGGGTCCCATTTTCTCCTCCCTTTCCTTAGATGAATCCTAGAACATTTGAGCTGAAGGGATTATTAAATCCAATCCCCCACCCACCCACCATCCTCCCCCAGAGACACCCACTGTACAGAAGGCCTACTGAGGCCCAAAAAGGGAAAGGCCCAACTCCAGGTTTGAAGCCAGCCAGGTAACCCTCTGCCCCACTCTACCCTGAGGATCCGTCTCCTTTCTAGCACTGTCTCAGCCTCCCTCTGAAGTAGCAAGGGGCTGGGACAACAAAGTCCCAGGAGCTTCTCCTGGCTGGGGGAGTCAGGAACTTTGGGATATCCCCCCACCACACCTAACTGCCCCACACCATGGGGCTCAGCCCAGGCCTGCCTACCCTAGTCCTGCACTGTTCTCCTACATCTTGGTAGGAGCAGTAGAAGGAAAACTGTCTTAATTGCTTTCTGCCTCTGGTTGATAGCAACATTCACATTCACTTGGGCTCTCATGCGTACTCTCTCTCTCTCCATTGCACAAGTGTCTCGCAGGCTCTCTCCCACTCTCACCATCTCTGTTTTTGTCTGTCTCTGTCACACATAATATCAGTGTGTGATATTCCTCCAGGTCTTTGTCTCACCCTCATCTGTTGCTCAATCTCTCTCTCTCTCTCTCTCTCTCTCTCTCTCTCTCTCTCTCTCACACACACACACACACCACACACACACAATGCCAGCCTCTCCCAACGCTCTCATTCCCTTAGTCTTGGTATCCACTGCCTCTCTGCACCTCTCACACGGTTTCTGTTCTTCCACATCTTTTCCTTTCTTTTTCTTTCTCCTTCTTTCTTCCTCTTAGTTGCTGGGGCTTCCTCTCCTTGGTGTCTGGATCTGTGACCTCTGTGAATTTCCCTCTCTCACTCTCTACCCCTCCTTGACGGCTGAGAAAGATCATCACCCCACCCCTCCCTGGAGTGAGCAGGGGCATCTGGAAGAGGTTCAGGTGACGCTTTCATAGCACCAGACTCGTGTCAGGGGGCCAAGCTGAGCAGAGGCAGGGGTGGGAGGGTGGACAAGGGGACTGGCGGCACCAGGCATGGCTCTGCTTGGGAAATCACCTTCCCCCATGCTAGGCCTTTCCTGAGTCAGGCCCTGGGAATAACCATCTCAATTAAACCTTAGGGCTGCTGGGAGGAAGGTATGGTCCTGGTGCTCTGTTGGCCCTGTGGGCCTGGGAGTTGGTGTCATCTGGTTCCCACTGTACAACTGGCCAGGTGCTCTGATTGATAGTGTCTGATTTGATTCTCACTAGAAACCTCAGGGGGAGGCAGAGCAGGAGACTCTTCTTCCTGCTTGAAAGACAAGGACCCTGAGCTCCACGAATTCAAAGGATTTGGCCCAGGACATATAGCCAGGCAATGACAGGTTCAGAAAAAGGGCAAAAACTGCTGAGAAAAGATCAACTGCTCTGGACCGTCCTCACCCCAACTCTGCTCCCTGAGCCATGGGCACACTGGGCAGAGGAGCTGGCAGGGTGCTCTCTGATGTAAGGACTCAGTTAAGCACTTACTGAGGTCCTGCTTTGAGCAAAAACCTGGAAAATGCTAAGACAGGCACTAATAAACTCTCACATCTGGCAAGAGCCTTACAGTTTGCAAAGTACTTCCTCATACATGGTTGCATTTAACATCTTCCTGATAACCAAGGTAAGTAATGATTATCTCATGCCCCTGTCTGTTAGTGGCAAAGAGGAGATTAGAGTTTAGTCATCCAACCCCTAATCCACAGCTCTTCCTGCTGTGAAGCCAGGCAATGAGGACCCAAGCAGCCCAGGCCCTCTGTGACTAGGAAGGTTGTATTGGCCATGGGGCCTATGCCAGGGCCAGCTCAGTCTGCACTCACAGGGCAGAATCTCTGTTCTTTCCCAAGCAGGCAGAGCCCAGTGGGCAGGGAAGGAGGATGCTCTAAGTCCAGGATGTGGCTGGCTCTCTTTCCAGAACCCAGACACAAGGGATTGGTCATTGTACCCTAACCTTAAATTCTGAACCCAGCCGAAACTGGCCAAGTGCTGACAAAGGAGCTTTTGTGGGAGAGGTGCATGGGGCTTCTGACAGCAATGTCAGGGAGGAGAGGTCCTAATGTGGCCCAAAGATGCTTGACCTTGCTTCCTAAACTCTGGTTTATTAAAGAAGACTCACCTGTTTATTGTTTATCTTTCTCCCCACTATAACGTCAGCTTCAGGGCCAGACACAGTGGCTCATGCTTGTAATCCCAGAACTTTAGGAGGCCAAAGTAGGAGGACTGCTTAAGACTAAGAGTACAATACCAGCCTGGGCAACATAGCAAGATCCTGTCTCTACCAAAAAAATAAATAATAAGCAAATTAAAATTAGGCCAGGCACAGTGTCTCATGCCTGCAATCCCAGCACTTGGGGAGGCTGAGGCCAGTGGATCTCTTGAGCCCAGGAATTGAGACAAGCCTGGGCAACATGGCAAAAGCCCCATCTCTACAAAAAACACAAAATTGGCTGGGTGTGGTGGCATGCACCTGCAGTCCCTGCTACTCAGGAGGCTGAGGTGGAAGTATCAACTAAGCCCAAGAAGTCGAGGCTGCAGTGAGCCATGATTATACCACTGCACTCTAGCCTGGACAGCAAAGTAAGACTCTGTCTCAAAAAAAATTTTAAAAATGAAAAATAAAAAATAAAATAAAATAAACCAGGTGTGGAGGTGCACACCTGTAGTCCCAGCTAATCAGGAGGCTAAGGCAGGAGGATCACTTGAGCCCAGAAGGTCAAAGCTGCAGTGAGCCATGATTGTTCCCACTGCACTCCAGCCTAAGCCACAAAGCAAGACCCTGTCTCTTAAAAAAGAAACACAGAAATAAAAGAAAGTGCAGAAGGTGAGGGATTTTTGAGTTTTGCTCATTGCTCTACCCCCAGTGCCTACAACAGTGCCTGGCAAATAGAAGGTACACAATGAAAAACTGTTGAATTGAACAAATAAAGTATTGTTATATCCAGAGCCCGAAAAGGGAGGAAAAAGAGAGTTGTATAGCCTAAGATTTGCCCACCTCCTTCTCCTGGGAAGATCAGGAGAAGGCCTACCTCCCCCAGAGTTCAGACTCAGTGCCATTCCAGAGCACCTGGCACATACCCATGTAAGACCCCACCTTCTCCCAAGGGCCCTGCCAGGTCCAAGGGATAAGGAACAAGGGCACTTCCCATATGTTCCCACAGAGCACAGCCAACAGCACATCTTGGTCCTAACTCAGACTTGTAGGTTGTGTGGTGGGTGCAGTACTGAAGCCCATTCCCCAGCCAAGGAGACAGAGGCCTGGAGAGACTAAAGGAGCCAGATCAAGGTCACTCGGAGGGTTGGGGTGGAGCTAGGTTTGTAGGCCAGGGCTCCTGCTCTCCTGCTGGGCTCTGTGAGGGATCAGGGAAGGGGAGGAGAGAAGAAGGCAGAAAGTAGGCCTTCAGGGCTGCCCATCCTAGGTGCCCACACCAGGCCTACCAGTGTGTGGCACACCTCGCATCCTTTAGCCACCATATTCCCCTTCTCCCTTCTTCAGGAGCTGACAGTGGGGCCCAAGCAGCTGTGAACGGGGCCTACCATCTCTGCTGGCCCCAGCCTCGGCCCAACTCTTGTCTCAGCCCTGCCCACAGCCCCAGCCACACGTCCCCACTTCTCCACTCCCCTCCTCAGATGGAAACTCTATCTCCACTCACACTTGCTCCCTTTATATCTCTCCCCTCAGTTTTATGGGGCGGCTGCGGCAAGAAAGAATTGGGGGGTTTGCCGCGGCTCAGAGACTGTCCTTTATTAGTTCTCTCTTCCCCGGAAATGAGGGGCTGCAGCTGGCCGGCGATATGGGTGGGGTGAGCTGGCCTCTGGCTGCTGGGAAGGCAGCACATCTGGGGGTGGGGGCCTGGAAGGGAAGCTGAGATGAATTACCTGTGTGTGCTGGGAGAATCAATTGGGCATGCGGGCATGCTGCCTGCCCCGCTGGAATTAGGGAGCAGGGCTGGGGGCGCCAGCTGGGGACGTGGGAGCAGGCAGAGTCCCCATCTAGGGGGCAGCTAGTGGCAGTGAGTTGGAGAGAAAGCCCAGCCTCCCTGAAAAAGAAGAAAGAGCTATTTTCTAACTCAGGGAAAAATCTCACTAAATGGAGCCTGCCTTTCTCCACGGCACAACCTTCTAGCAATACCACCAGACCCACATATTACCACCACCTCCCCACCCATCCCAAAGCCACTTCCAGCTGGGCCCCGGAGTCTCTGTCCTTCTACACAGCTGGCATGGGTGCTTCGTGACACATCCTAGCCCCTGGCCACCCGCCCCCCATTTTCTCTTTCTCTCAACACCACCAATCCCCCCACACACATGCCCCCAAGGTCATCTTGTCAACTCTGCCACTTATTAGCTGTGAGTAGCCTCAGTTTTTCTCATCTGGAAAGTGGAGCGAATCATTTCAAAACAGAATGTTTTGAGTTTTGGAAACCATTAACAGGTAACACCTGGCCCTCAGTGCGTGTTCATGGCTGAAAATTAGGTGGAATGAGAGAAGCCTGGCCTTTAGAGTTGAGTACAATGGAGTTCAAATGTGGGTTATGCATCTTACTAGCTGAATGACCTTCAACAGGTCACTTCATATCTCCCTGAGCCTCGGTCCTCAGATAACTAGTTTACTTGGCTTTCCATTCCTGTAAAATGGGAATACTAATACCTACCTTGCAAAGTGACTAAGAGACTCTACAGAAAACGTGTTTGGAAAACCGAGTCATTTTGCAAGCTGTGAAACGTGCTGCCAGGAGGTAAGACCCTGTGGGGATGATCCCCTGCTCCCTGCCCTCCCATCCGGTCCTTGGAGGCCCTCAACAGGAATGTGCCTCCTCAGCTCCTGAGGTGCCAGGAGAGCTAGGAGGTGGCAAAGGGTCAGAGAGCCAGGTGGGCTGCCGGGGGTCCAAAGGTGGCTGCCTGCCTAGCTGCTGGGGACAGTGGAGTTAGCCCCTCCTTCCCACACCTCCCTGCACCCCCACCTCTGCTGCAGCCATTCGGGTCCCTTGCTCTCCAGGAGGCAGCCTCCTTTCTGACATCATCTGCAGCCGGTTCCCCTGAGGGCCATCCCCAATTTTCATTTCCTCTCACTAATCCTCACACACAGTCCCTTTGCACAGCCCGAACAGCCTCTGTCCCAGAGCTGGCTTCACTTGCCAGATACTTGTTGCAGCTCACAAACCCAGCTTCTCAGCCAGGAGGGCCTTCCAGAGTTCTCATCTCCAGGCCTTTTCCTCCAGGGCGCTGGTGGGGATGGGAGCAGCAGAGAAGGGAGCCAGAGCCCCTCCCACCCGTTCAGCACCTTTGTGCTAATTAGAAAAGGGTATCCTCTGTAGACAGATGTAGCCTGCACCAATGTGCACAAAACTGATAAGTATAATGCAGGCTTGAGTTTCAGCCCCACTCACACCCTTGGCCAGACACCCTCGTGCAGTTCACAACCTGTAGCACTGTATGTGATGTCCCTGGGAGACTTAGCCTGAGCCTTCAAAAGCATGCTCAGAAAGCCTGGACTGGGCTCCTATAGAGACCCTGCTGCAAGAAAAGCTAGGAAAGTTGTACTAAGCCCTGGAACAGCTCAGTAGGTGGAAAGCATCAGTAGAAGGTGATCTGTGCTGTGGCAGTCTGCATCCAAAGCAAAGAGGCAGATGGCGAGGGCCATACCTGTCTAGGATTCTGAGCGGGCTGGAGCAATGGAGTCAGAAATGAAGTTCACAATGAAAACCAAAGGCAGAAGACCTCTGGAGAACAGGAGTCCAGGGCTGAGGTTTGGGTTACATCAATGTGATCAGGACTGAGGATTAATCAAGGAACAGGAAGGTCAGCATTACAGGTCTAAGGAGAGGGCTGACAGTCTTGTCTTAGGTCCGATCATTATCATGTGTGGGGGCCATGGGTGGTAGAGAATAGGTCTGCGTGCAAGCCCAGACCATTTGCCTGGCCCTGCACTTCCTGTTCCTCTGCCTCCTTCCAGCCCCAGGATCTCGAGTTGTAAATAATCCTTAGAATACTGGCACACATTTGTTTAGCACTTTTTTTTTTTTTTTTTTTTTGAGATGGAGTCTCGCTCCATCACCAGGCTGGAGTGCAGTGGTGCGATCTTGGCTCACTGAAAGCTCCGCCTCCCAGGTCCACACCATTCTCCTGCCTCAGCCTCCCAAGTAGCTGGGACTACAGGCGCCTGCCACCACGCCTGGCTAATTTTTTGTAATTTTAGTAGAGACGGGGCTTCACCATATTAGCCAGGATAGTCTTGATCTCCTGACCCTGACCTCATGATCCATGATCCACCCGCCTCGGCCTCCCAAAGTGCTGGGATTACAGGCGTGAGCCACCGCGCCCGGCCTTGTTTAGCACTCTCACATCCCAGCTCCCTTGTGCCTTGAAGGAAGCAAATCTCTAGCTCTCTCCATGTTTACCCTGGCAGAGCCCTATTTATCTTTTAAGCCTAGTTCAAATGTCACCTTCTCGGTGAAGTCTTTCCTGCCCTGGCATCCTCTCTGCTCCCATGGCTTCTTGGACTCCAACTGTCACCACACAGATCACACTGCACTGTATCTCTTGGTTGCTCTGTCACCCCGACCAGACTAAGGGCCCCTGAGAGCAGAGACTATGTCTGGTTTGCCTCTGAGTCCCCAGGGCCTGGCACTGAGCCTGGAACTGGGAGGGGCTTAAGAAACACATATTGGGTGGATGAATGAAGCAAAAGGGACACATGTTCACACACAGGTCACTGGTTCCTGGGGTCTGGGAAGGGCAGTGAACTAGACAGTTGGGTCAGGGAGTAAAGGTCCATGACTAGTCTCATTGCTGGGCCCCAGGCTGTGTCTGGAATGAGGATGAAGGCATGAGCAGTGGGGACAGGGAGGTGGAATGGGTGCAGTGCCCTATGGAGGGTGATTTCTGCTCATCCTGGGTCCTTACTGTTCCCCTCTTAGTCTGGTCTCAGACTCTGGACAAGCTCCAGGAAGGCAAGGCAAAAAGTATACAAGTTACATCTGACCCATCCCTCTGGTGGGCACCATGCCAGCGTCCTATCTTGCTTGGCATACCAGAATAATCCTTGACCCTTTCTTCTCTGGCCATCCTGGGGGGCTCTGTCTTCCTAGAGAAGCCTGAGCTAAGGAGGCCCAAGCCCTGCTCTGAATCACCCGTCCCACTCCCCTCCCACTGAGCTGAGCTGGGGATAGCATGACCGAGCAAGGAGAACTGAAGTCAGGGAGCCTGGCTGCTTGGATTCGTGACTCAGCGTTGCCATCGACCTGTCGGGTAACTGGTTGAGTGTGTGATTCTGGCTGACCCTTGGATCATCACCACTGGGGACTACCGGACTCTCTGAGGGATAGCAGCTCCTGTGAAGGCCAGAGGAGGGCCGGCCTGGGTGCAGAAGCATGGCCTCACCACCCTGGGTGAGTGGCGTCTGGCGCCCGACCGTCCGCCCGCCGACTGCCTGCCTGCCTGCCCGCCCGCCCGCCTGAGCCTGCACCCGCCTGGCCACAGGCTGAGGAAGCATAATCATGCTGGGCTATTTCAGACCCATTATCTCAGCTCAGCTCCTGCTTCCTGAGCAGGCCCTGAATTAGCCTGGCGCTTTGTTCTCAAGTGCATTTGTCAGATCGCTTGGCCTGTACCTCGGGGAGGAGGGAGAGGAGGGAGGGGAGGGCAGGGGCGGAGAGGGGGCGGGTAGGGAGCGGGAGGAGGAACTCGACGCTAATTAAGTCTCATTAAAAAAAAAAAAGAAGACGACAATGAGGAATAAGGAGAAGAAGAAGAAAAACGAAGTGGAGGGGGGAGGGAAAGGCTTGCTGAGGAAGCAGAACAGCCGCCGGAGAGACACCACACAGAAACGCGCAGGCATACACACGCCCACAAAAAGACACGCAAACACACACAGCTCTCCCTCCCGGCAGCCTGCGCCAGCACTTCCCGCGCTCAGCCCTGCCCTGTGCCAGCCTGGCCGGGGCGACTTAGGCTTAGAACCCTGAGCCTTCCTTCCGGTTCCTCGGGCTGCCGGGCTAAGGACGAAGCACAGCCAGGATTCAAATCCTGCCCCGGCTCTTCAGCAGCTCTGCAGCCTCTCGGTTTCCACGTTTGTCAGAGGAGAATCCCTAGGCCCACTGAGCAAGGCTGGTAGGAAGGTGTCTGGGCATAGAGAGGCTCATCTGCTCGGGAGTGTCTCGGCCCAGCAGCAAACCTCCAGCTGGCGGTGCCCTCTCCGGGTCAGGCCTGGCTGCGCTTCTGCCTCCGAGCCCCTCTCAGAGCCAGGGGTGGTGCTGCACCAGGGCTCAGGCCCTGCTGGGCTCCTCCCCTCCCACCACTGTTGGCCTGTGCCCCACGACCGTCAGCCCAGGCAGCTTTAATGGACTATTGCTTGGGCAACAGACAAAGCTACCCAGGGCAGGGAGGCTCTGCATCTCCACAAAGGTCCCAAGTATCCCTAATGAACTAACTCTAGCTCTCTTTCTCTCTCAGAATTCTTGGTTTCTTAGTAACTCACATATCCCAAGGCAGGAGCTCAGCTCAGTGCCAAGCTTGCCTTTCACATCACTTCAGCCAGGCCCTGGGTGGATGAGAAGACCTCGGTTTGGAATGTCCTCTCCATTCCTCACTTGCTGTACCTCGGCCTTCCATCTGCAAGATGAAGGAACCTCCACTCTCCCTGCCTGCCCCAAGCGTGACAGCACTTCATGTCCCCCAGAGAGAGAGGGCCTTCGCCAGCTTCTGACAGGTCTTTCAGAGATCAAAGTTCAATTATGCCTTTCCTACTTGGGTTCAGAGGCATGAGGTCAGAGCCTTTCAAAGGCTCTCTCATCCCAAAGCATTCATAAACTCAGCTTGGTGGCAAGAACACTCATCTAGGAGTCAGGCAGTCCTGGATTCAAATCTCTGCTCTGCAAATCACTGGGCATAAGACCCTGAGCAAGCCAACTCTCCTTTTGCACTTTAGTTTCCTCTTCTATAAAATGGGGTTAATGACTGTAGCTACTTCATAGAGTGCCTGGTGCACAGTAGATGCCCAATACGTTGGGCTGTTATTATTACTCCTCCTACCTCCATTTCCCCATGTCATCCCCACTCTATCTGGCCCAGCCCCAGAGCCATATCCCCTCAGAGCAGCCCAGGTGTCCTCAGGCCTGCAGGGCAGAAGGGGTAGAGGGAGGTCCCTCTCAGAGAGAGCTGGGACAGGACAGCAGGGATCCATGTCGTCCCAGGATTCTTCCTTACACTCTCTGGCGGGGACTGGGGACAGGATCACAGGAGCTCAAAGTGGGTCACAAGGGCTCAGACCAGCCCAAGCACTGAGGTCAGAAACTGGGGCTTCAGCACAGGGAGTAGTCAGGTCTAGGAGCAGAAAGGGCATGAGCCAGGGTTGGTAAGACTGGCTGCCAGTCCCAGATTTGCCAAGGACTCTGCACGCTCTCGGCTGAGTCCCTGCCCCCATATGGGTGTCAGCCGGTATTCCCTCCCCCGGAGATGAGGCTGCAAGGGTTCCTGACTGCCAGAGGGGAGGTCGCTGCTGAGCCCCCACCTCACTCAGTGAGGTCAGCTGGCAGGTCTCCTCCCGCTGCCCTCCCCCGTGCTTCTCCACTCCCCGCTTTGGCAGGACCATTTCTTGCAGCCTCTTCTGCAACGCGCCCTCTGAGCCTTTCCGCCCCACATTCCTGTGCAGGCCTTCAAGCAGTCCCAGACTGAGCTGGGGCTCGATGGGATGCTCTGTGAGCTGAGTTCCCATTGTCCACAAATCGGGACCAGCTGTGAGCAGCCTGACAGCTCAGTGCTCGTGGCCGCCCCCACTCCCGCTGCAGTTACCGAAGACGGGAGAAGAGTGAGCCCACCGCCTGCCCGCCTGCCCGGGGCTCCCCCCTTAACTTGTTCCCTAGCCAGGAACAATCAAGCATTATGAATAAAGATGTGCAGCTGGACAGAGAATTCCTCCACACCCACCTGGCCCACCCAGCAGCTTGCAGCCTTCCTCCCCCGACCAGGCTCTTTCTACCTCAGGGGCACCCCACCCTGGTTGGTACACAGGCATGCAGAGGCCAGTTTCTAGGGGGCACAGGATTGCCCTAGCCTGGCCCTGCCTTCCATAGAGCATCCTAGTCCTCTGGAAAACTGTTGCCTGACCCCATCACGCCATAATTGAGGTGGGCTTGCGTACAAGGCATGCTGTGACCTCAGCCACCAGGGTTGGTAGAGAAGGAGGAAACCAGCCCCTGGGGAGGCTGGAGCCAGGACCTGATTCCAGGGCAGGAAGTTTGGTCAGGCTCAGTGTCGGGCAGGTTCAGTGACAAGAGGCCACAGAGTGTGTGACTATCTGTTGGCAGCAGAGCCATAGGATTCTAAATACTCTGAGCATTGACAACAGTGTTCTAGCCGGGGCCTGGCGTGCAGGGAGTAGCATCCAGACCCAGGAAGGGAGCTGGCAAGTCTTTGGGTGGGGCCTTTGGACAGAGTATCTACACTGTGGGGAAGAGATGTCCTCTGATGGACAGCAAATCAGACATTTTGGACACACGTATGGCTGGGGGTAGCAAGGAAATCACAATGGACACAAGTTTGGCCTGGGAGTCTCTCCCAGCCCTGGGTGCTACGGCCTATAGAATGTGAGAAATTCCAAATACCCTTCCCATCACACCTCCTCTTCCCCTTACCCTGCCCCTATGTCCTGCCTGGATCCCCAGCTCTACTCACAACCCTATCTCAAAATCTGAAGAGGTCCAGACGGCAGTCCAGGTCAGCATGAGCTTCAGACCTAAGGGCTGGGCCTCTAGCCAATCCTGGCTGCCCAGTGGAATCACCTAGGGAGCTTTGAAAAAGTCCTCAAGGACCAGGCTGGACACCAAACCGATTGACTCAGGATCTCTGGGGTGGGATCCAACTATCAATAATTTTTAAAGCTCCCCAAGTGAGTCTAATGTGCATACAAAGTGGAGACCACTGCTCATGGTTGGCATCTTGCCATGAGTGTTTCAGAACATGAGCTCTGAAAGTAGTGAGGTCTGCATTAGAGTCTAAGCTGTGCCACTTAATTATGTTGCACTGGCAGATTACCTGACCTCTCCAAACCCGTCTCCTTATCTGTCAAATCCGACCCCTGTGTATGACTGTCATGAGGATTCAATGAGAAAACAGATATGAAGATTTTAGCATGGCACACAGTAAGTGCTCAACGAATGCTGCAAGTACTATTATGAGCCAGAGAGGCTGACACACAGGTTGAAAGACATCTCTTTTCATCCAGAGGCCTAGAAACTTAAGTTGCAGGTTGGCAATGTCGATGACTTCCCTGAAGAGTCAGGTAATTTCATTGACAGTGGGGCATAAAAGTATTCAGGCTGAGAGAGACATTAGAAATCATCAGGTGCCATCCACATGTGGTTCAAAATGGAAACTGAGGGACAGAAAGGGAGAGAGGCTGGAAACCTGGTCCCCCAAATCCCAGACTCATGCATGTGCTCAGAGCAACACGCTATAAAGCACCTACTATGTGCTGGGCAGGTGGTGAATATGGCAGGGTCCCTGCTCTAGGAGGGCTGAGTCAGGCATGTAGATCTGTTACTCACAAAGGAGAAGTAACGATCATTCCACCTGGACGGAAAGTTGGTATCCACTTGGAGAGCCCCAGAGGAGGCTCCAACAGGCTGAGGTGGGTCAGGGAGAAGGCATTCCAAGAAAAGGAGGAGACATGGGTAAAGACTTGGAGGTTTTGGAGGAGTTGCTTTGCTTTGCTTTGCTTTTTTTTCTTTTTTCTTTTTTTTTTTTTGAGACAGAGTCTTGCTCTGTCACCCAGGCTGGAGTGCAGTGGCGTGATCTCGGCTCACTGCAAGCTCCGCCTCCCAGGTTCATGCCATTCTCACGCCTCAGACTCCTGAGTAGCTGGGACTACAGGCGCCCACCACCACACCCGGCTAATTTTTTCTATTTTTAGTAGAGACGGAGTTTCACTGTGTTAGCCAGGATGGTCTCGATCTCCTGACCTCATGATCCACCCGCCTCGGCCTCCCAAAGTGCTGGGATTACAGGTGTGAGCCACCGCGCCCAGCCAAGGAGTTACCTTTCTAATCTTTATGGCGAGTACCCTGACTTTTCCATAGAGGATGGAGTGAAGGGTCAAAGGAGGGAGGCCTGCTGGAAGCTATTGCAATAACTCAGGGGGAAATTGATGGGTATCTGACTCTCAGTCATCTGCTCTTTCCTCAGTCCCCACCTTTCATCACTGATAACCTCGCCTCATTAAGAAAACAGGTGCCATCAGGCAGGAACTTCCCTTTATGCCCATAAATTCTACAGTCCTACTGCCTGTCGTCTGCCCCATTATCTTCTTCCTTTCTATGACCATGGAGAATGACACCTTTCTCTTTTCTCAGACCAGCCCTTCACACTGTACTCTAGAGCCTGCTCCTCTCACCTTCCCAAGGCTTTTTTCAGGTAGCTTCCCTTCCTCTGTGTTGAATCATTCCCTTTAAGAAATACACTAGTTCAGTATCTTCCTTCTGGACAAGATTAGGCCGGGAAAAAAGGGAAAAAATAGAACAAGGAAAGGGAAGGAAAAGGAAGGGAAGAAAAAGGAAAAGGAAAGGAGGAAGGAAAGGAAAGGAGAAAGGAAACGAAGGAAAGGAAAGGAAAGGAGAAAGGAAAAGAAAGAAAAGGGGAAAGGGAGAAGGCTTTTTTTGACGAGTTTCTCCCTCCAGCTGTGGCCCCATTTCTATGAATTCCTTCACAGGGAAACTTCTCAAAAGAGACATCTAAACTCCATTTCCACTTCCTCCCCTCTCCTTCATCCATCAACCAATGCTTTCTAACTTGTACTCTCACCTCTCCACTAAAATTACCCTTGTGAAGATCACCAACAACTACCAGAAAGCCAAATCCAGTGGACACTTATAGGAGCTGAAATTATGAGAGGTGGGCCAGTGGAGTGGCTAAGAGCAGGGCTTCTAGAGCCAGCCTGCCTAGGTTTGAACCCCGGTTGTACCACTAACCAACTGCATGACCTTGAGAAAGATACTTAACCTCTCTGAGACCCAATTTTCTAATCTGTAAAGTGGAGATGATACTAACAGCACCCACCTTGTAGGATTAGGGTGAGGATTAAATGAGTTAATAGATGCTATGCCCATCACCACAGTGCTTGGCGCACAGCAGGTGCTCCAAATCAGCCAGCTCCGTCAGTGGCTTCTGTCTGACTTGACATCTCTGCAGACTTCCGCAGTGCTGACCAACTTCCTCCTTCTGTAAAAAGTCTCTTCTCTCAACCCCGTGACAACACACTCTTCTAGTGTACCTCCTACCTATCTCACTGGCCCCTCCACTCATTCTCCTCTGCCCAACCTCTATATACTGGAATTCCTCAGAGACCCATCCTGGGCTCTCTCTTTCCTTTCCGCACTCTTTTCCTAGGTGAGCTCAGCCACTCCCATGACTTCAAATGCCACTGAAGTGTTCGCAGCTCCAAAATGTCCATGCCCATCCCAAGCTTCTCCAATCTCAAGCCTCATTTACCCAGCCACCTACTTGATATATTCACGTAAATGCTTCAAGAACTATCCAAACTTAACAAATCCAAAGAGAAAGTATTGATTCACCTGAAGCCTGCTCCTCCCGCAGTCTTCCCATCTTAGTAAATGCCACTATTTACCAGTTTCCCAAACCCAAACCCCAGGAGTCATCCTTGATCGCTTCCTTCCCCTCATTCCCCACGTTCAATCGATCAGCCCATTCTGTTGTTCTATCTCCAGTATATCTCATCCATCCGCATCTCCACTGCACTGCCGCCATCATTTCTCTCACAGCCAACTGCACAGGCCTCCTCACCACTCTCCCTGCTTCCTTTCTTACCCTGTTAGTCTTGTCTCCTCACAATCATCAGAGTAATTGTTTCTCAAAATGCATATTAGACTATTTTCCTTAACTTAAAACTTTGTGGTGGGTTTTAACTGGGCTTAGAATAAAATGCAAGTTTCTTACACTGGCTTACAATGTTCCCCAAGATGTGTGGTCCCCCGCCTCCCTCTCTGACCACATCTTGTCCCACTGCCCGCCTCGTTCTCTTCACTTCAGCCACACTGGCATCTTTTCTGGTCCTTAGCACACTTGAGCTCTTTCTGGCTTCAGGGTCTTTGCAGTTGTTGTTCCCTCTGCCTGTAAAGTTCTCTCCTCAGCTCTTCACATTACTGGCTCTTGTCAACCTTCAGGTCTTAGCTTAAGTATTGTGTCCTAACAAAAGCCTTTCCTGAAAGTCATATGTAAAATTGGTACACCCATCATCCTCTATCAGGAAGATCTATTATTCCCTTTGTGTCTCCTTATGTATTATTTGTTTCTTTTTTGTCTATTTCCTTTACTAGAATGTGTCATGAGGGAGATACCTTTACTGTCTTGTTCACCATGGTTGCTCAGAGTCTGACCCAGTGACTGTTACAAAGAATTCAATAACTGTTTGTTGAATGAATGAATGAATAAATGAATCAAAGAAAGTGGGCTGGAGAGAAGGGAACAAATGGGGAGATATTGAGAAAGTAGACATATTGAGACTTGGTGATGGATTGGATGTAGGGGAAGAGGGGAAGGAAAACAGCAGTGATGACTGCCCATTTCCTGGACTTATTAGCTGGTAGAACCACTTATGAAACTAAACAATATTGGAAACGACCAGTTTGGGGGAAAAGATGATGAGTTCAGCTTGATGCATTGAGTTCAAAGTCCCTGTATGACATAAAATAGACATGTCCAGTAGGTACACTGGGACCTGGGTCTGGAACTGAAGAATGATCGTAGCTAACAATAAAGAATGGGACATCATGACAATGACTGAAAGCTGGAGAGTGGACGTTACTGTCTATTACTCTGGAGAAAGTAGTAATAAGGGGATAATTAAGGAGTGTGGAGGGAGAAGATGTCAAAAGACAGAAGCTAGAGCCAAACTGACACTTGTATGACAAGAGAGGAGAGTAAAGAGCCACAAGGTGCAGTGAGATAGGCAAGAGAAAGAAGAGGACACTCAGTGTCTCCGAAGCCAAGGAAGGAGAGAATGGCAAGCAGGAAGGGAGTTGGCAGGGTCAGATGTGAGGATGGGAAAAGCCACTTATGCTAGTGACAAAGAAGTCATCAGTGACCTTTAAGAGAGCAATTTCAGGCAAGAGGGGGAGAGGACATATTGCAGTCGACTGAGGAGAGAGTGGGAGGTGAGGAAGCAGAGACAGTGAGAGCAGACAACCCTTTTCAAGCAGTTTGACTGAAAATGGAAGGGAAGAGAGAAGGCAACAGCTTAAGAGGGAGGCAGGGTCAAGGGAGGGTTTCTTTGAAGGATGGGGGAGAGCTGAAAACCCTTGTAGGCTGAGGAGGAAATAGCACTCAAAGGAGGGGCAGAGATGGAGATACAAGAGAAAGGGGATAATTGATGGAGTTAGAGGTTAGTTATGGAGAGGAGGATAGATAAGTCTTCCTAGGAGACAAAAGGGAGAGGGGGAGAAGGAGGGAGACAGAGAGGGAGGGAAAGAAGGAGGGAGGAAGGGAGAGAGAGGACATACGGAGAGATTCCGAGATGGACAGCCTTAATCTTAGCAAAATCGGAAGCCAAGCATTAGGAGGGTGTAGTTGTGGGGCTGGAATGTAAGAAAAGTAGAAGATGGGAATGCCAGCCCCCGTGGAATGAGTTCAAGGATTGTGGAACATCGGCAAGGACCTCAAACTGAGGCTGGCAAGCTTATAATTGCCAGGAGCTAACTGGACAAGGCTGGGACAACAGAAGGCAGGACCAGCAGAAGGTGTGCAAAGCTTGAATGACTTCAAGTCATGAAGGTTACAGTTGGGTGGCAGGGTTAAGAATATATGAAGCAGGGAGGTGGGGAGGGCCTAGAGATAGCTAGGGGCTGGGAAAATGAGGCTGTTGGTGGAGAGGAAGGACTGGAATGCTTGAGGGTGGGAAGACCATTCTTTTTTAAACAAGCAGTTGCTTAATAGCCCAGTGCCAAGGACTGGGACCAAGACCAGGTTTGAGAAGAAGGAGGGAGCCAGTCATCTGAAGGCTGGGGGTAGGGGTGCTGGGGATTGGAAATCATGGTGCTGGAGCCATCCCAAGTAATGACAAGGCCCAAGATGTACTCAAGCCAGTGGGCAGCTACAGTAGCGAGGATATGTAGGTCATGGAGGTTGTAGGATGACTGGGTATCAGGCTCAGGGGACATGTATGAGGGTGCCGAAGCGAGTGAGGAAGACAATGGGGTGGAGGGAAAGGTCTGGGGACCTGGGGCTATGGGAACTGGAGAAGGCCAGCCAATATTCTGGAGGGCAGTGGAGCTGAGAAAGGAGAAGGGGGCTTCGAGTCATTAGCATGACTTTCTGTGAAAGAGGGGGCATTGGACATAGGACAGAAGCCAAGCCGGACAAAGGCAAAAAGCAGGGCATCTATTGAAGAGAGTTGTTAAAAGTGGATTCCACATTCTGTTTGTCATCTAGGGTTAAAGGGAGGATAGTTTTGGTGAAAAGACAGAAGCTGGTTACTTTGTTTCTGATAGAATAGCCAGGGCACTCACAGGGTAAGACCAGACCTGGGAGAGAAGGACAGGGCATGTGGCAGTTCCTGAGAGCCCTCTGTGCTTAGAGCAGTCACTGCAGGTGTCTGGACCAGGAGTGAGGGAAGGAGGCCATGAGGGAGGTAAGTTTGACCTCTGGGAGCATTACCACAGCAGCTGGTTCATCCCCTTCCCATCAGAGCCAGATACAGGAGAGACACAAGAGAGTAGGGCTTCCTGGATCCCCACATCTGACCAGCATGAAGCATGGTTGGCCTTCCACCACCTTTGCCTGGAGATTTCTCATCTGTACCTGCCGCTCCATTTCTGCCAAGAAATTGGCCCTAATATCTCCCAAACGGAATCGAGGTTGCGGTTTTGGTGGCATTTACAGAGCACCAGATTGGCAGAGGACTGTGTAAGCAGGTCTATGTATGTTCTGTCTGGTTGCTTTGCCTCTCTGAACTGCTTCAGTTTCCTCACCTGAAAAATGAGTGTAAGAAAGCCTCCCTCACAGGATGGTTGTGGGGAGTCACTGGGAGAATGCACTGAGTCTTAGTAAACCATTAGTTGCTGTAGAGCTGTCAGCTGGGAGCATCTCATTATGACTGGGAGGAGCGCTGTGGCCCTGAGGCACTCTGATGAAGGCCAGCTGACCCAGCGGCTTGCCTAGCTGTCCAGTGGCCTATCTTTCCACCTGTCAGCACAGGAAGCTAGCAGCCAACTATCTGTGCCAGGCTGGGAACCTGCTGACTCCTGGGCAGGTAGGAGTCCAACGGAGAAAGGGGTGGGAAATCTGACTGCTGAGGAGAAGGATGCATGGAACGTATCCAAGAGGAGGCATCCATCCAGATCCCATCTAAGCTTGACCCCTGGGGACTCCAGGACACGTATGAGTCCTATTTCTTGCCTTCTGGGCTGATTGGGGCCCTTAGGCTGGCCAACTGGATGCTAGCTGGGAAGCCCAGAGGGTAAGCCTGAGCCGCAGGTGATTGCCACAGGGGACTCTAAGGAGACTAGAGAGAGGAGTGAAGGAAGCACTGGACTGAATAGGAGAGGTGTCTGCACCCCCGAGCTGATACTGCCTGGGAGAGAGGAGATTCCAGTTAAACAGCTGAGCTGCAAATTGGGGAAATCAAACATAAACCACCTCAATAAACCTGTCAAGGCCAGCAAACTCCCTCTTTTGTTCTCATTCCCTGACCTGTGCTTGGCTTCTAAAGGGACAGCAAAATAACTCTGGTTTGTAGGCAAGACCGCCTGCACTCCGCCTGGGTTGGAATCCCAACTCTCCCACTTAGTATCGGTGAGAGCTTGAGTGGGAAAGTTATCCTCTATGTGCCTCAACTTCCTCATCTGTAAAATGGGGTTGTTGTGGGATTAAATGACCTAATATTGGTAAAGCAGTTAAAATAGTGCCTGGCATGTAGTAAGCATTCTTATTGTTTCTAGAACACTACACCCTGGGCAGCAGAGGTTCTATGAAAAGGCATCAGACTTGGACTCCAGCAGATCTTGGTGTAAACCTTCCATTCTTCATGCGAGCTCTCAGATTCCTCATCTTCAAACTCTTAACCCATAGGATGGCCTATAGATTAGATGAAGAAACATCTCTGAATATGTCTGGGCATCCCTAGCATATAGTAGGTGCTCAATAAATGGCAGCCTACTAAAATCCCCTTAACATCTGTCACCACTTTACAGAGCTGGCACCATGACCTCAGATGCTTAAACAATCATCAGGGCAGTCCAGGATCTCTCGCAGACACTTCAGTCGGCCCGGTGTCCATCTTCATGGAGTTGGAGGGGTGTGACCCAAAGGCCTGAGACTTTTCCAGGAGGGTGTCTTGCTTTGTGTATCTTAGAGCGGCAACATTTCTCAAACTCTAGAGTCCAGACTAGGGTGGGGCCCAAGAATTTGCATTTCTAACAAGTTCCCAGGGGTGATGAAGCTGCTGGTGTAGGGACCACACATGGAGAACAACTGCCTTGGAGCAGCAACTTTAATGTGCATGCAGAACACCTGGTGAAATTGTTAAACTCTGGATTCTGGTTGAGTAGGTCTGGGACAGGCCCTGGGACTCTGCATTTCTAATAAGGCTCCAGGTGCTGCAGCTGCTCCACTGACCAGACTTTGGGTGACAAGGCTTAGAGGAGTGGCTGATATGTTGTTAATTATCAACCCTGACCAACAGGTTGGCAGGTGAGCAGTGGTAAGCAGACCAGGGGAGGGGAGCATGGGGCTCCGGAGGCAGGAATTCAGCAACAAGGCAGTATCAGGGGAGTGGTGAGAAGATAGCACTTTACCAGCAAAACGAAGACAACAGTGAGGACAGCAGCGCTGGATTCTGGGATAGGCAGACAGCCCGCGTTGAAGGCCCTAGCATAGCAGTGTGCGTACATGCATAAAAGAGAGAACAAAATATCTGAAAAGAATTTGATATATTTTTTCAAGCATCAGAGTAGTATCCTGGGAAAAATCAAAACTTTGTTGGACTTCCTTACATGTATTTTATGAGCTAGTATTGTTTTTAATTTTAATTATATATGGCCAGTGGGTGGGAGAGGGGGAGGGCTCTGCGGTCTGTTTAGGGCTTAAGGCTTCTAAAGGTCCTAAAACCAATCCTGGTGGCCACTGATGTCTTCGTCCCTGAGCTTTGAGGCCTGAGGTTGTGGCCAAGTGTGTGTTCTGCTGGTTCTGCCCTGCCAGTCCCAGGATCTGCAGAGGAGACTCCATCTTATTAGATGGAATACACGTCATCATCTAAGGGAGTTCAGGGCTCTTAGATGGGGTGTCATACAAGAATAATGAGGGTTCACAGGACTCGAGGGGCATCATTTCATGTCAATGTCATGAAATCAAGGGAACAAAGAGAGGGGACGTGTTCCCCATGGACGCTCCCTGCCAGCACACATCTGAACCAGCAGGTGAGGAGGACACCCTCAGCCCCTCCCAAAGGATTGGGGGCACAGGAATCCAAGTCACAGAGACCAGCCTGCATTTGAAACCCATCTCTACCTCTGCTTAGTTGTATGACCTGGGACTAGCAACATTTCTGTTCTTGGTTTCTTTATCTGTAAAATGAGAATGATAAAAGTTTCTGTCTTACAGCGTTCTCATAAGAACTAATTTGGTTAATACAAAGTGCTTAGAATAATGCCTGGAACATCATATACCTTCAAACCGGTGATTGTCATAATTATCTAATAGCAGTCAGAGTCATAGTAATAACAGCATTTCAGTAGAAACAGAGATGAATTTGGGAACTGGGAAACCTCTGTCCAAAGAGGCAAAGGGCACAGGTGAGAGGTGAGTTGTGTGCAAGATGTGCCTGTCAAGATTCCTCAGCCCCACCCACCACTGCCCAGTCTAGCCAAGTCATGCGTGGGGCCAGTGAGACCATCAGACAAGAATCAGAATGAGTCCTGAGTAACCAAAATATCCTGGTGATGAAACTGCACACCTTGGAGACATGGGCTGTTTCCATCTCTTCTCCTAGGTGAAAGCTGTCCTTTGTGAAAACAGAGCAACAATGGGGGATTGGGAGCGGGCATGTTCTCTCCAGACTGCAGTGAGCATCAGGCCCCTGCTGCTAGAGGAGAAGTGGCTGTGCCATACTTGGTGGCCCTTGGTGACCACGGGTCTCTCAGAGGGCAGAAGGACAGGGAGGCCAGTGGTTTGTCTGGACCTAATTCTGGCCTACAAGAGGGACCCAGCTGAGGAGAGGGAGGAATCGGTCCCCTAGGAGGAATAAGTGGGTCTGCCCAGGGCCACTTCTCACCAAGAGGAGGGCTGGGCCCCTGAGGGCATGGACCCCGAGCACCTGGAACTTAGACTTCAGAGAAGCCAAAGAAAAGAATGAGAGACAGTACCCACGTGAGAAGAGGTAATTCCGAGACTAGGAGAATGGGAGGTTCATGTGTGGCCTGAAAGAAGGGAAAACAAAAATAGAAGCAGGCATATTTTTAAAGAACAAAGAAGAAGAGACACATACGTAAATGTGAAAGCAATGAATGACACAGGCCTATAAGAATAGTATCTGATCCTCTTCTCAGCACCAAAATGCTAGTACAGATCCGAAATGCCCAAGGCCTTCCTTTGCCAAAAGAGCACGTCTGTATCCAGATGTACTTGGAAATCCTGAATCCACTGCATGTTTCCCATTGCCCACAGGGCAGCTAGGATGGCTGCAAGGGTGATTTCAGAAGGTGACAAGAGGTGGTCCCTGGTCCCTGCCTCCTTCCCGACCTGTGCCAGCCCATCTGGGCCAGTGGGTCCCCCTTAGCATCATTGGGAACCTCCTTCACCAACTGCTTTGGGCTTTGAAAGGTTTATTCTTCCAAACACACAGAATTCGTGGAGTAACAATTCATTCGTCTTCCCAGTTTGATTGTACAGTCGACAACAGTTTGATTCAGCTGCCAGTCAACACTCTGGCCAGCGTGAGATTGGCCAGGACACACTGAGCTGCTACAGGCCACAACAGTCCAAACCCTTTGGAAGTGCTGTGCCGACTCTCAAATGCCTCTCCAGCTGTTTTCATGGCATGAGCTTGAGATGGGAACCACAGAGCTTGCTCACCCCTTTAGGTTCCAGAAAGGGCCAGTGACTGACCTAAGGGTATGCAGGGAGAAGTGGGAAGCAAAGGGCTCCTGGCTCTAACCCAGAGTCCTGTTACAGGATGGCTTCAAACTTGTACAAACCTTCTTCCAAGTGTGCACGCAGTGCCTGTTAAATCAGTCTGCTTGGCCTGGCCAAAGCTCCTTCCCCTTCCCCCACAGCCCTACATCCTGCATCTCAGACCCCCTCCCCTCCAGCCTCAGGGCCTAATCCCAAGTGTCCTTTTCACGTCCGCACCCTCCCCTCCCCTCCCCTAGCCTGTTCTCCATAGGAATGGGCCCCCCAGCCTTCCCATCTACTGCTTCCCACCCCCTCAGCCCAAGCCCTATAGAGTGTCATAAATTCTAACGAAACCCCATCAGGGGAAGAAAAGGAGCAAAAAGTGCCTAATTGGCAGGGGCCTCGAAGCTCTTGGTCCCTGTGGTGGGATTGATAAGGTTCCTGGGAAGCGGTAGGGGTTTGGAGAGAGGAGGGGGAGGCTGGGGGCCTGCCTGCCAAATGTAGCCAATTAATGTCAGTGCTGCCTTTCATGCCAGCCAATTAAGTCCCACATACTTGTCACCAGCCCTGGGAAGGGGGGGCAGGGAGGGCGGGGCAGGGGGTTTCAAGGGAACAACTAATTTCCCTGCAGCTAGGATAATGCAGCCTTCAAAATGGGGAGAGGGTTCAGGGGGAGCTGGAAGGTGGCTGGGGGTCGCCGGGGGCAGGCAGCAGGGAGGGGCAAGGTGCAGAACACTGGGGCTCTGTGGGGACTTTTTGTTTGGAGTCCTGGGAGAAATGGAAGCTTCAGAGGGATCAGCTTCAGAGGCCAGTTGTTCTTGGGAACTGGGAAAGGAACTTACTTTCTTGCTTTGTGCCCTGCTCTAGCAGAAGTAGGCACTTGTCAGAGTTATGTCATTTAATCTTCACAACTCCTGGGCACTTCAGAGAGGTTAGGGAACCTGTTCAAGATCTGCACAGTTCCAAATGGCCAGAGTCAGGGGCCGTGAACCTGGGTGGCCAAGGTCCCATGGTAAACGTACCTCAGGCCTCTGCAAAGCGTCATGGCTTCAGCATCCAGGAGCCCTTGCCTCCTCCCTTCTCACCCCCGCCAGCCACACAAAGGGTCTTAACGGAGGATGGCACAGCTCAGACTCCCAGACTGCTGGTTAGTGTGGGAGATGTGAAAGATCACTCCGGGCAGCAGCGAGGCAGATTGGGAGGGGAATGTGGTGGGGCAGGTGGGGAATGGCATCTCACTGAAGGAATATCATCATGAAGCTAGGAATGTCCACAGTCAGCTCTCCAAGGATGCACCGGCTACAAAGAGGACATTTTCGGACAGTTGAAGGTACCAAGAGGGTCTTGGCTGCTCTTCCCTTGGAAATCCAAAAGCTTAGGAGAGTCATCCATCTTGCTGACTTGGGGGAGAATTCTGACAGCTCCTGAAAGGAGGGCTCAAGAAGAGGCTGTAGAGTGGCCCAGGAGCGGGCTGGCAGAGGGCTTCAGGACAGGGAAAGAGGCCCCTGGGAGTGAAAGAGGCTCCCCAGGGCAGCCCCTGACTGAGCATCAAGCCTTTACCCTCATGAGTCAGTCTGTTCTCAGGCTCACCATGAAGAGAAAGTGAATGGGTGAGGCAGATCTGGGTTCCAATTGTGGCTCCACCACCTCTGAGCTGAGTGATCCTAGTCTTGGCCCCTCTCTAAGCCTCAGTTGCCTCATCTGTGAAATGGGGATGAGCAGAGTGCTTATATCCAGGGTTATTTTGAAGCTCACAGGAGAGAAAGGATGGAAAAAAGTGTTCATAACCTGTGATGCACTGGCCAGTTTGGAGGTGCTTTGGAGCAGGAGGTTTGGGTAGAGGGCAGATGTGCCCAGGAGCTGGGCCACACAATGGCACCAGCTGCCCCTCTGCCCTGGGTGCAGGCAGAGGCGCCACAATGTGTGCATTGTCATGCAGATGCTTTGCCCGTCCGCCTACCTCCAGTGGGCCCACTAATGACCCTGAGAGTTAGTTGGAGGCTGGGGCAGGCTAATTACATGGCCCTGAGCCCGCCAAGACCCAATAATTACACAGCAACTTGTACAGAGAGGGTGGCTAATTGTGTGACAAGCTGTGAGGGGAGGGCCAGGGCGCCCCTCGAGCTAATGAGCTTCCCCCAGAGTCCATGGGGCAGGGGCAGGGTGAGGAGGGGATGTGGCAGGCAGGCCCTTTCCATTCCCAGCCCCCCATGGCGCCCAGCTCCTGGGAGGGTGGCAGGGCGTGCAGGAGGGAGGGAGCAGTGATTAAGAGCCAAAGCTCGCATCAGACCTGTCTCCTCTTGCCAAGTCTTGCTCAAAGCCGCACCTGGTCTGGTACTATGGGCCTGGCTCTCTCAGGAACCATCCCCCCACCACGCCTCCTTCATCCTAGGGTGGCTTGAACTCTTCCAGGCTTGCCTTCCTGCTCCCCGGCCCTGACTAGCTGGCAGACTGGCCACGGCAAGGAGTTTAACATAGATCTGAGAAATCCTCCAGGACCCTCCGGTCCAGCTCCTGCTTCTTCTAGGGGCAGGAAACCAGAGCCCATGGGAAGGGCCAGAGTCCAGGAGAGCTGATGAGCTGCTCTCTCACCTGCCTGCCTGCCCACCAGATGGAACTTCTTGGTTCTCTGATGGCCTTGGAGTTCACCAGATTTGTGTTCGAATTTAGCCCTTTTGCTTTCCACCTGTATGACTTTGAACGAGTCACTTTACCTCTTTGAGCCTCAGTTTCCCCACCTGTCAAATGACATGGTTATGGGGACAAAATGAGCTAGTGCCAGTGAAGCCTAGAGTTCAGCACCTGGCACCATGTGATGGCCCTGAGAGCGTATCTGTGCTCCTATCTAGTTTCCTCCTGCACACAAGTTTCTGATGCCCCACCTGGAGCCAAGCTCCAAATAAAAGCTTGAGGCCCAAATACTCCACAACCCAGCACCCCATACCATCTCCACCTCTTTTCCAAGGCCAATCTCTACCCCTAGAGGCCACCCGAAAACCTGCCCCTACCCCAGCCACCAGTTCCTCCCTGGATACTTCTATTTTCCTGAGACTGGAGCAAAACTGGAGCGGGGTGGGCTATGAGGGCAGGAGGCTCATTATCCCATCTCTCTTCCCTTCAGACATGGCACCCTGTGGGGGTAAGGCTTCTTCTCCACCCTGTGGTGGAGAGAGGACTGGGCAGCACTTCCCCTGGAAGCCTGTTTCTCGGACGATCTCCTCTTGCTAGCCCGGCCCTTGGCTCCTGACATTTTTGGACCCCCCAAAAAAGCAAGCAGGAGGCAGAGGCATTGAAGTGGCTGCTGACAAGTTGGAACAGCTTAACAAATTACTCCTAATAAACTACCGGGGGCGAGAGGAGAGGAGGCCGGAAGCCAGCCTGCTCCCAGAGAGGCACCTCTGTCTGTGCCCTGGTGCGCTGGGCTGCCCCCTCAGCCAGTATGCCTACCTGGCCTGGCTTCCAAGAGAGCCACAGGCTTTCCTTCAGGGACGTCTCAACGGAGTACACCTTTGGCCCTACCCAGCCCCAGCCCTGGGGTCTGAGATTTCTCAGGCCTCAGATCCATGGTGGGGTGGGGGCAGCGGGTCAGATTCTCACCTTCACCGAACCCCAGAACCTCAGCCCAGCTCCTCCTGGCACAACCCCAAGCAGAAAGGAGAAGTGACAAGGCCAGGTGCTCCCACCCTCAGGCTGTCTGGTGGTCCGGGAGCTCAGCCTGGAGGCCCCTAACTTATTTGGTACTTGACCATCCTACCCACACTGGGGCAGGCGGGACTCCCTCTGTGGGCACAGCCCCAGCCACTGACTGAGGCTGATCGTTTCTCCTGTTGGCCTTGCTTGACTTCTTGTCTTTCAAACAGAGGCTGTTCATTCCCCATCTGCCTACCTCCTAGGGCTGTCCTAGGTATTAAATAATATCATTAAAAAAAAAAGTGCTTTCTCAAATTTAAAGTGCCCACACGCATGTTTGTTGTTAGGATGGCTGCTGATTATTGTTGCTGTTATTGTTATGATTCTTTTCTTTTTTTTTTTTTTTTTTTTTTTTTTGTTTTTTTGAGACGGAGTCTCGCTCTGTCGCCCAGGCTGGAGTGCAGTGGCCAGATCTCAGCTCACTGCAAGCTCCGCCTCCCGGGTTTACGCCATTCTCCTGCCTCAGCCTCCCGAGTAGCTGGGACTACAGGCACCCACCACCTCGCCCGGCTAGTTTTTTATATTTTTTTAGTAGAGACGGGGTTTCACCGTGTTAGCCAGGATGGTCTCGATCTCCTGACCTTGTGATCCGCCCGTCTCGGCCTCCCAAAGTGCTGGGATTACAGGCTTGAGCCACCACGCCCGGCCTTCTTTTCTGAATTCTTCACCTCTGGCCTCAGCTGGACTGGACCAGCAGGAAGAAAGGGTTGACAGGCTCCATCAGCAACAAGGAACACTTCCAAAGCACTTTTACTTAATGCATCTTGTTTAATCCTGACATCAATGCTTTGAGGTAGGTGTTATTGTACCCTTTCACAAACAAGAAAACTGAGGCTCAGAAAGGTTAGATAACTTGCCCAAGGTCACACAGCTAGAGAGTGGTGGAGCTTAGCTTTGAACCCATTTTGGTCTCAACTGCAAACCCAGTGCCCTTCGAATGAGCTCATTTAGTGGGCCTGGACCTTGCTAGACTGGACAGACAGGGAGTCCCCACAGTGGAGGCTCAAGATGCTGGACTTCCAAATGGGTCCCGACCACAGGGTGTGGGCTCTAACTTGAGAGCCATGGAACTGAGTCGCTGTTGAGGGTGAGCTGGGCACTGCTGGGACACACCATGCGCCGAGGCCTGTAATCTGATTAAGCCATTAGAGACGCTGCCCCAAGCACGTGCTGCCGGGCCGCCAAGTCCCTCAATTAATCCCCAGATTAATCTGCTCCTTCTCCCTGTCCTCTCCCCTCCAACCCCCACTCCCAGTCCCAGGAAGTTCCCTTAGGCCTGGAGAGGGAGGTAAGCCAGACCCTGGGCCTTGCGGAGCTACATCAAGGGCTCCTGACAGCTCCCTGGGATGCCATCACTGCTGCCCCTTGGAGAAGGGGCCCAGGCTGCTCTGGCCACCTTATCTTGGATCTGTCTCCCTGTCAACACCTAGACCCTCTACTCTTTAAGGGCTGTATTCATTCAACAATTTATTGAGCACTTAGTACATGTCAGGCACTGATCTGGGGATTTAGTGGTGAACAAGATGGACAAGGCCCTAGGGAGCTCCCATTGCAGAGAAGAGGGATAAATGCAGAAGTAATGCCAGTTCGGTGTGATCAGTGGGTGCTAGGGCATGAGGCTACCAGTTGTTGAAGGAGGTCAGAGAAAGATTATTCCAAATCAGAGGGAATGTGTGCAAAAAAGCATGACGATGTAATGTGAAACAGCCTAGTTAAGGAAGGTGGCTTGATGGGGTTGGGGAAGTAGAGAAGCAGAGGCTGGTGGAAGATGAGGCTTGGGAGTGAGCTGTGGCCCGTGATAAAGGCTCTGCATGGTGTATGATAGCGTGAGTGATGCATTCGTGCCTGTGTGTGCACATGTTTGTAGGTGTGAGTTGGCATGTCAGCTCGTGTGCATGTGCAATGATGGTCACTTTTGTGATGGGCATTTTGATCTGAATGTGTGCTTCCGGGTGTGTTCCCCTGAACCATCTCCAAAAGCCCCCCCTCCACCGCCCCCCCCCCTTTTTTTCCTATCCTCTCTGTTCCAGCAGACATCAGGGCTGGGGACGGACTCTTCCTTAGCTTGTGTTGGGTCCCATCCCTGTGTGTGTTGGGTCTCCTTGACCACACTGCCAGCACCCCAGGGGCCAGGATTCACATTGCCATTTCCTCTGTAAATACTTGCCCACCAAGTGTCAAGGACCAAGCCCTATTCATGAGCAGCTTCCAAAAGAGCATCACTGCACATATCTCTCAATCGAATATGCCAGGTTCCTGATGAGCATGAACTCATAGAACAGGATTCCTATTCCCTTCTTAGACAGGGCCCTTCAAGAACCCCAGCCCTCACGGATCCCAGCCAGAGCCAAGCAAGCATGAGACGCTGGCAAGGACACATCCTTCAAACCACCTCTCCACTCTCCTCCTGGCTGTGCCCCCTTTGTGTCTCACCAGGATTGCTGCTCTCCAGCTCCTCCCTTCACCCCACCAAAGCCTATTCTCCAGGAAACAACCAGAGGGTTGCATTAAAACTCAGTTCAATCTTGTCTTTCCTCTGCTGCAAGCCCTGCCAGGGCTCCCATCTCACTTGGAGTAAATGCCACTGTCCATTCCATGACTCTTATCACGGCCCTATCTGATGTGCCCTGCACCCCACTCCACCCCTGTCATTGCTTTTTTGACCCCCATCCCCTACTACTCTCCTCCTTACCTGATGCACTGCAGCCAGGCAGGCCTCCTTGCTCTTCCCCCAGTGCACTAGGCACTCTCTTGCCTCAGTGCCTTTGCACTTGCTACACCCTCTGCCTGCAGGGCTCTTCCTCCAGATAGACAGGAGGCTCACTCCCTCTCCCCCTTCACCTTTTAACTCGCATGTCTTCTGTCACTTTCTCAATGAGGCCCACCAGTACCACTCTATTAACAATGGCAGATCACCCACCCTGGGCCTCCGTTTCCTCCCATACTCTGGTCCTTTCCTCTCCACAGCACTCACCATGCTCGAACACACTGCATGTGAGATTTGTTGTCTCCCCTCACTAGATGGTAGCTCCCCCAGGATCTCTGTGGAATCTAATCACTGATGGATCCCAGCTCCTAAAACACTTTCTGGCATCTTATAGACACACAATGAACATATGGCAAAAGAATGCAGCCAGGGGAAGAAGCCCCAGGGGCCAAGTTCTTTGGGACACAGGAGCAAGCTTTCAACAAGCTTTGGGGTACAAGAATTCCAGTCTCCATCCCTGATGGTACCATGCCACCTCTCCTCCCACCAAGATGCTGTTAGGTTCCTCACAGCCCCAGTAGGTTTACACTGACCATGTTCATGCATGCATGCACACACACACACATACATACACACACACACACACAAACACACTGCCCATATGTGGGCACTGGGGCCAGATTATTTGGCTCCATCACTGGCCCATGGCTCCAGAAAGCACCCAGGCTCTGCCCTTCTCCTCCCTTCAACTGCTGCCCTGTTCCCTCAATAACTCTCTTTTCCTCTTCAGGTCCCCTAGGCCTGGTTCTCTGCCCTCAGGGTCTTTTCTGACCCTCCTGTGACCCTGGCCTACCTCAGTGTCCTCAAGCCTTGTCCCCTCCCCTCACTAGTTCCCCTGGTCCCTAGCCTTCTCCCCTTGATGTCCCCAGATCTTGACCCTTCCCTTCCCAGGCCCCCAAATGCCATCCCTCTGCTCTGAAAGGCCTCTCCTTCCTCCTCCCTCTCTCTTTAGTGACCCCTGCCACTCCTGCCCCTCTCTGCTTGGTGCCCTCAAGTCCTATCCCTCTCCCTGTTATGGTATCCCTACCCCCGCCCCTTGCTGGCAAATGCCCAGGCTTCGGCTCTCACAGCCTCTATGAGTTTCTGCCTGGCCTTTGTGCCACCTGCGGGCCCAGTGTCCCAAGGGCTCTCCACACAGCCACTCACTAATTAGGTCAATTATGAGGTCAATTATCTAATCCTCTCCAATCCAGCTCTGCATTGCTCCACACACTCGAGTCCTTAGGCACTTTCAGGGCCTCAGGCAGCAGATGCTCTGGCCTTTGCTACTTCTCACACAGATGCCCCCAGCCTGGCCTCCTGGCATCCTGACCAAGCAACTTCTGCTCATCACAGAGAACTTTGAAAAGGGCAGAAACCACTGAGAGGCAGCTAGAAGGACAGTGATCCTTAAAGCAATGCATGGTGAGCACTTCCTACATGACACTAGTGTCACTCTCCCAGTGATGTCACTGAAGAGAATGAAAGCAAAGAAATAACTCAGTGGGGACAGGGCCTACATTGCCATAGAAAGCCCACCAGCATCAAGTCCAATCTCCTCTATTGCACAGATGGAGAGACTGAGGCCCCAGAGGGAGAAAGGGGCTTGTCCAAGATCCCACTGCCTTTCCCTGGTAGAGTTTCCACACACAGGGGGTCAACAGAGATAGGGCTGGCAACTTCCAAATCTCCATCTCACTGGCCAGAAAGATACTCATTACAACAATAATTATAATAGGGGAATTTTAACAATGACAATAGAGGATTGAGTAAATAAATTCTAGTTTACCCGTAGCATTGAATACTTCATAACAAAAAGAACTTGTAGATTAAATTTAATGTCAGTAGATGATTACAATGTACATTAAAGACCTGTTTATAAAACCAAAATAGTAAATATGTTCAGTGAAGAAAGACTACAAGGAGGAAATACACAAAAGTGTTAACACTTATTATCTCTGGCAAGAATATTGCAAATTATTGCTGTCTTCTTTTCGCATGTCTATATTTTCCATATTTTCTTTAATAAGCATGTATTGTTTTGTAATAAGAAAAAGCAGTAAAAAGTTATGTGTCAATTTTTTAAAACTCTGTCTCCAATTCAGACTTTTCTCCTGAGCCCTGGCTCCAAAGCCCACTAGCCAGCCAGCCAGGCCCAGAGCCAGCAAACAGGGCCACAGGCTCCTTCCCTCTTCTGGCTCCTGCAATTTTAACTCCACGGTGTCTTTGAATTCTAGGGCTTTCTCTCCTTCCCCACAGCCACACCCCAGCCTGGGCTACTGCTTGGTCTCAGGCCAGGGCCCTGCAGCCTGCCTGCTGGTCTCCCTGATACCTGGCCTGGCCCCTTCCACTCCACCTTCCTCATGTTGCAAGCTGAGCAACTTTTGTTACAAGTTTCATCCAAACATGTCTCTCTCACCTGCAAAATAAGTTGGTGGTTCCCAAGTGCTCAGAGGAAAAAACCTATAAGCCTTCAAGCCTCTTTGCATATCTCATTTCCCAGATTCCCCTCTTTCAAGGAGGAGGAGGAACGTGCGCGCGCACACACACACACACACACACACACACACTTCCCACCTTTGCTCCTACTTGGTAGAATCCCTAGCAGTTAAGACACACCTCTTTTGAGAAATGTCTGTTCATATCCTTTGCCCACTTTTTGATGGGTTTGTTTGTTTTTTTCTTGTATATTTGTTTGAGTTCTTTGTAGATTCTGGATATTAGCCCTTTGTCGGATGAGTAGATTGCAAAAATTTTCTCCCATTCTGTAGGTTGCCTGTTCACTCTGATGGTAGTTTCTTTTGCTGTGCAGAAGCTCTTTAGTTTAATTAGATCCACTTGTCAATTTTGGCTTTTGCTGCCGTTGCTTTTGGTGTTTTAGACATGAAGTCCTTGCCCATGCCTATGTCCTGAATGGTACTACCTAAGTTTCTTCTAGGGTTTTTATGGTATTAGGTCTAACATTTAAGTCTCTAATCCGTCTTGAAGACATTCATACAGCCAACAGACACATGAAAAAATGCTCATCATCACTCGCCATCAGAGAAATGCAAATCAAAACCACAATGAGATACCATCTCACACCAGTTAGAATGGCAATCATTAAGAAGTCAGGAAACAACAGGTGTTGGAGAGGATGTGGAGAAATAGGAACACTTTTACACTGTTGGTGGGATTGTAAACTAGTTCAACCATTATGGAAAACAGTATGGCAATTCCTCAAGGATCTAGAACTAGATGTACCATATGACCCAGCCATCCTATTACTGGGTATATACCCAAAGGATTATAAATCATCCTGCTATAAAGACACATGCACACGTATGTTTATTGCGGCACTATTCACAATAGCAAAGACTTGGAATCAACCCAAATGTCCATCAGTGACAGACTGGATTAAGAAAATGTGGCACATATACACCATGGAATATTATGCAGCCATAAAAAAGGATGAGTTTGCGTCCTTTGTAGGGACATGGATGCAGCTGGAAACCATCATCCTTAGCAAACTATCACAAGAAGAGAAAACCAAACACTGCATGTTCTCACTCATAGGTGGGAACTGAACAATGAGATCACTTGGACTCGGGAAGGGGAACATCACACACCAGGGCGTATTATGGGGAGGCTCGAGGGGGGAAGGATTGCACTGGGGAGTTATACCTGATATAAATGATGAATTGATGGGTGCTGACGAGTTGATGGGTGCAGCACACCATGGCACAAGTATACATATGTAACCAACCTGCACGTTATGCACATGTACCCTAGAACTTAAAGTATAAAAAAAAAAAAAAAAAGACGCACCTCATGCCACCCTCCCCTCACGCATGCCCTTTATTCACATCAAAATTCGTTCCTCCTTGTCTGCACTCATTGGTTATTGGTTTCACCTTCTCCCCTGGCCGGTCAGAGGCTGATTCTTATGGTTTGGGTGTAGACTCCTGTAGAGCCCAGCCTTCTGATAGGGACAACTCCAAAGGGCAGCAGTGCAAGTCACAAAGCAGGGCCTGGGCGTGGGACTGCCTTGGGGGACTGGCGAGCTCAAAATGTGAGCACACACACAGCCCCTCCCTCAGCCCCCAGCACACTGCACAGGGTCTGCATCTGCCCCCTCTGTAGCTGACCCGCACTTCCCTCAGTCCACAACCCCCCACATCCTGCAGCAAAGGCACAATCCCACCCACATGCACATCCCAGCACAGAATGTGCAACCCTCACACTACTCTCCACTCCAGAAGGCTTCTGCCTGGCCCTGTAGTTTGGGACTTCAAGAATCAGAGTGCATGCCTGCAAACAAACACACACACCCGTCACACCCCCAGGACATGGCCACAACACAGTCATTGTATCTCACTGTGTAGCCAGGGACATTTCATGCGGCAGTGGCATATGGACACCAGAGTCACACTGGCCATCTACACAGCCTGGCTCCAACACACTCAAGCCGTGTGGCCTGGCCACAAGTCATCTCACCTCTCTGAGCGTCAGATTCCTCAATTGTAAAACTGGAGTAACAATAGTACCTACACCATAAGGCTGTTGTGAAGACGAAACAAGTTAATATATGTAAAGTGCTCAGAACAGTGCCTGGCACAAAGTACTAGAGTGTTTGTTGTTATTATTACAGGTCACAAAAATGTATACCTATATACACACAATTCAGTGACATGTGTGTGTGCAAGTGCGTGCATGTGGTGTGTGTGAGACCTTATGAATAAATGATTACCTAAGTGGTATCATTTAGAGGGGACTATACACACCTCCACCCATAATCAGCACCATTACCTGAAATTCCACCAATATAGCATATATTATTTGAGTCTTCAAGCCCTTCCTTTTCAGCAATCCCCTATTAAAATGCACATACCCCTTGGGAGTGTTAAGCCTTATCAACTAACACCTTAGTTGTCAGCTAACACCTTAGTTATCAGCTAACACCTTAGATATCACTTAACACTTTAGTTGACAACTAACACCTTAGTTGACAGCTAACACCTTAGTTGACAGCCAGCTGAGAGCAAGACCCTGCCTGACAGGCTTTTGGAAGAAGGAGGACAGGAATAGGAGAAATAGAGGGGCTTCAATAGGGTCAAGAGGCGGGCACCAGGGCCAAACCCTACCAATTTCCAATGCCATCAAGCTACTGCTGCCCTGAAGTGTATAGAAGGGATGGAGTCCTTCCTTCCAGCTGATGTCACCAGGTGTAGGTGGGAGTGAGGCAGAAGAAAAGGGAAATCACGTGCCAGGTGTTCCCCACAGCAGCTGGTGAGTGTTGGCACAGTCAGCCTGAGCCTGCCTGGGAAGGTGGATGGAGGTTGGGATCTGGAATCTCTGTACCCTGCCACTTCTCCTGTAGTTCCTGCGACTCCTCTATCCAAGTCCTCCTTTCCCTACCAGCCAGGAGCTAAACTAATGGATTTAGGTGGAGGGAGTACAGGTAGATGGGTTTGGTGACCTCTCCACCTCCAATTTCCATCACCCAGAACTGCTGCTCTGAAAGCCTAGGGCTGGTCTCTGATTGGGCCCTAAGGGGCCACTTCCCTCCCATTTACCTTAGAGGTCAGTTCTGCCAGCTCCTGCTCAGAGCCATCCATGTCTCTGGCATTTATCATTTTATCCAAAGCCATTCGTGTTTCCTGCCTGGACCACTCCTGTGTGTAATGAAAGCCATAAGCTCATTAAGTTGGGGTGAAAAAGGACTTCCTTTGATTTGTCCTCAATTTACCTCCCTCAGGCTTCAAAGAGGCCTCCCACATCCACAGAGCTGAAACTTTGATGACCAAAGTAGAGGCCCTTGTGTTCACAATGTTTGCAATTTAGAACATTTAAACCCAATTCATTTCTACCAACATTGGGGTTCAAGGATTCTTGGAATGTCAGAGCTAGAAGGACGGTCAGAGATCTAGTCCCACTACACCCTCCCCAACCCTTGCACATCATCCAAATGAGGAGACTGAGGCCCAATGGCATTATTAATCCCTTATATATGAACCCACTGACAGAGTGGATAAAGTTTTTTAGCATGTGTTCCTACATGGAATCCTAAGAACAATCCTGCAAGTAAGGGATGATTATTATCCCCAGTTTAGAGGGAGGAAATTGAGGGTCAGAACTGCTTGAGAACTTGCCCAAGGTCTCAGAGCAAAGAGGGGTGGACTCCAACCCAAGCCTTCTCTGGACAGCATTTTCTGGCATGAGGGAGTGGTTACAGCATGGACTTTGGAGCCAAATAGACCTGAGATTGAGTCCCAGTTACACCACTTCCTAGCTGTGTGGCCTTGGACTTTTAGCGAGCTCCTTAAGTCTCAATTCTTCCTCTGAAACCCAAGGATGACAACTACCACTCTTATGAGATTGTCAAGATGAAAGAAGCTGATGCATTGTAAAGTGCTTATTCATTCAGTCCACACATGTTCAGTGAGTATCTACTACGTGCCAGCCATTATCTAGCTCATTGAGATACAGCAGTGAACAAAATCAGGCAGCAACCCCTGCCTTCATGGAGCTTACAGGTCAGGAGAGTGGAGAAGCACATAAATAAATAAGTGAGCAAGGTAAATAATTTTAGCTATGCATGAGTGGTGGGCAGGAAATAAGCAGAGGTATGGGATAGAGCATGATTAGGTAGGTGGCAGGAGGTGACTTTAGATTGAGGTGATGTTTGAGCTGTGACCTGAATGAGGACAAGGAGTCCGCCAGGAGAAGATAGGAAGTCAGAGTGTCAGGCAGAGGGAGGGGCAAGTTCAAAGGCTCCAAGGTGAAAACTCAGATGCCTTCCTTGCGTGTATCTCTTACTGTGACATTCTACTGAGCTCCTGGCAACATGACACCACTGCTTGGCTATCTAATGGGATCTTGAACTTAATGTGGTCAGAGCAGAGCTCTTGCTTTCCCCCTAAACCTTCCTTCCCCCAGTGTTCCCCAGTTCACTGAACGGCATCACTATCCACCCAGTTGCTCCAGCCACAAACCTAGGAGTTACCCTTGAATCTTTCTTTTTCTCACCTCCTGCATTCAATCCATCAGCAAGTCCAGCTCTAACCCTGAAATATATCCTAATCCATCCACCCCTCCCCACCTCCTCCTCCACCACCTGGTTCAAGCTACCTTCTCTGTTCATCCAGATTATGGGAGGAGTCTGCGACAGGCCTCCCCTCACCACCCCTCCCCACAACCTATTCTCCGCTCAGAGACCAGGGTGATTTTTCTTTTAAAAATGCAAATCAGATCAAGTCACCCTCTTGCTTAACCACCCCCTCCCGCCACTGGCCTCTAGTCTCACTTAGAACAAAACCACAAGTCCTCACCAGGGCTCCTAGGGCCCTGCCCTCCAACAGGATAGAGCCCATAGCATGTAGTAAGCTCTCAGAAAATGGTGGGTAAAAACGAGGGAGGGGAGGGCAGACAGGACGGGGAGGAGGGACTCTGGAAACTCACAGAGGTTGATTGCAGCCCCAGCCTATGGCCTGGAGGAGGTCTGAGGCAGCCTCCTCTTTAGCCCTCACCTCTCCTGACTGAAGGAAGAGGCCTCCCCTTCCTGGTCCAGCCTCACTCTTCCTCCACACCGGGAGAGAGAGCTGAGGCCACAGCAACAGGAGAGTTTGCTGACAGGAGATTTTGGAAGGAGAGAGAAGGAATCCAAGGGAAACCGTGAAGAAGCCTGAGAAGAACTCGCAGAGAGGCAGGAGGACCAGGAAAGAGCACAGATCAGATGAAACCCAGGAAGGAGCCCAGCGACAAGAGGCCAGGCAAGTGTGTCAAGACACCAGGCGGGTGTTGTCAAGGCCCAAGGGTTGGGGGAGGAGATGACCTTCAGTCACCCAGACATCGCTGGTTTTCACAGTGACAGCAGGGAGTGGGAGGCCGGCCAGGCCAGGAGACAGCGAGCACAGCTGACTGTTTGAGTCTATTGGCCGTGAGACGGGAGGCCAGCAGGAGGGCGGGAGCTTGAGGGGGGCAACTGGGTGGAGGAGGGGAGTTTTTCAGATGGGAAAAACTGGAATGTATTTGCAGGCTGAGGGCAAGGAGCCAGGAGAGGGGAGATAATTACTGGAGTGTGGTCCTCTGGGGGATGGGCCGGTAGGACTTAGGAGGAGGAGGGCCACTCCTTCCTCTGTGGAGGGTGGGGGTGAGGAGGCAAGAGGGCAACTGAGAAGGGGAAGAAGGGAAAGCGCTGGAGCCTGTGGCTGCCAGCCTCCTAGTATACCCCTTCACTTCCCCCAGGCTTCACCCACAAAGGACTCCAGCTCTGCATTCTCATTTAAGGAATGACTGGGGGTGGGTACAGTGAAGTGGAGGTGCTGCAGCCACCCCTTCCCCTGCCCTGGGCCTCTGGGAGCCTTCCCAAATTTGGCTCAGGTGGCAGTGAGGAGATAAGTGGAACACGCCCCTGGGTGACCTCTCTCCCTGGCTCCCTTGCCGGATTTCCTCATAACCCCGACCAGCACCATGAACCACCAACCCCTATGCCCACCACCTTAACTCACACGCCTGCCTCAGTGTGCAAGGAAAATGAGCCTGGCCCTGGGACTGGGGTCACTGGTGGGGATACCACCAGTAACCCAAGCCTGATGGCCCCATGCTGCTCGAGGCCCAAAGGTTCTGTGCCAGGACTCATGCATACACAAGCATCCACAATTAATGCCCCCAAAGATCTTATGAGCAAGGCAGACTTCTGATGCCCTTTTTACAGTTTGTGAAACTGAGCTTAATAGGTGCCATCAACTGCCTAAAGCCACCAAGTGCCATTGACCGAGAAAAAAAATTCCCCAGGAATTTTCAGTCCTAGATCTTAGAGCGTGTATCCAGAGATGACCGTCATTGAAGAAGAAAGGGCCCCCGGATCATATCTTGATGCAACCCCTCCCAATACCAATGAGAAAACGGAGGGCCTGGCATGGAGAGTAACTTGCTGATGGTCACGGGTGAATGAAATTCAGGATCCTTGTCTCCTGACTCCCTGCCCTGTAGAGCTGCCACCTTACAGGGTCATGGAAGAGGCAGGAGGCACGTACGAAGCCACAGAGAAGAGCCAAGAATGCACTAGGCTCGGTGATCTTGGAGAACAGGACCATATGTGCCTGTTTACTGTTCTGATAAAAACCCTGCCACAAGTAAATATGTATTGAATGGACGGATAGAAAAATGGCTGGAGCCTTGATTGAAAGTCGATTCCCAGACTGGAAGAGACACTATCTATGAGCCTCTCAGCCTCCTCCCAGTGATCACTCTGGAACGTCCTCCAAGACCCCTCTTGACCATGCTGAGGAAGCAGAGGCCTCGCCATGTCACAAACACACACGCGTACACCCTACTGCCCTCCTCAGTTGGGAAGGCTAAAGAAGAAAATTCCTTCTTTCCTAGGGCCCACAGGGAACAGCTTTATGGCTGGGGCTGGCACATCCAGAGCTGCCTGTCTTCTAGGCCCTAGGACCTGTTCAGTTCTCTGGGGCCTGCCCTCCTTTCCACTCTTCCCATTACCCTCTCACCCAGCTTACCCACCCCACCCACCCCCTGCCATGTGCTTGGGGGGGGGTGGTCATGTCTATTCAGATGCAGGAAGCAGTAGAAACATCGGCACAAGCACACATCCTCCTGGCTCTCTCTCTCTCTCTCTCTCTCATTCCCTCTCTCTCTCTCTCTACACACACACACACACACACTCCTGGCTATGGACACTCATGCATATGCCACTATATACACACACTGCCACATGTAGGCATGCGTGCACCCAAACAGATCTATGACAGAAACCCATTCAGTCAGACCTAAGTACACATCTCCCTGCCAGGGTCAGTCTGCGGGGCGTCTTTTTTCTACATGGATCTGTCTTTGTTGGGGTGAGGGAGATAAGAAAGAATGGAGGCTGAGCAGGACAGTGAATGTAATTCTGTCTCTTGTGGTTGGAAAAGGCTCTAGGGTCCAAAGAACATGAGCCAGGGCTTGGGCCTAATTCCTCTTGGCTTCCTCATGCCCTGACCTCTCTGTTGGGCTCTTTCCAAAGCTCAGCCTCCTGCCCCGGGCCCAGCCTGGGGCTCTGGCCAGGCTCTGCTCTGCCTGGTCTTCGGGGTGCCAAACATGGGGCCAGGGCTCAAGTGACAGGCTCATCTTGCCCAGCTTCAGAAGCTGTTCTGATGTGGAGGCCGGTCCCCTAGGCCAGAGATCACCTAGTGGCCATCTTCCTCTGAGGGAGTGCAGCCCCCATGCTCTGAGTCCTTCCCTGAAGAGAAGGCAGGAGATTTCCCCAAAGAGGAAGCTATGCTTCCCCACCTCACACCAACAGGCCCAGCCTGGATCCTGCTGACAGGAACTGAGAAAAGAAGAGGGCAATGGGGCCATCAGAGCTGTGGGTAAAAGGTAGGAGGCACTGCCTGGCCCTTGCTGTACTGAACCCTCACTGCAGATTCCCCAAGACCCTCACTGCACCCCCTAACTTGTCTTCCCCAGCTTGCCTCTCCTCCTTTCACCATCCCTCTCCTGATCCTCTCATGAAAAATGGATGGAGCTTTTATTAAACTGTTTTCTCTTCAAAGGAGGTTTCAATTTTTAATGCCTTGCCAGGGTGGGGGAGACAGACTGGCCCAGACAGACCATGGGGGCGGGGGCAGAAAGGTCTGAGGTGGTGGAGGGGGAAGGGAGAAGGGGGCCTCCTGGCCTGCCTGAGGGTCAGGGAAGCAGGAAACAGAAGAAGAGATACTGCCAAGATAGGTCTTTAGTCTTTGGGGGTGGAAATGCTTTTCTGGGCTGGACACAGCTCCTCCCTTCTCCCTCTGCTCTTCCCCTTGGACTGCAAGATCTTCAAGGGCAGTGGACCAGCTTGGGATGAACACCTACTGTGTGCTAGGTCCAGTACTGGCCTGGCATTCAATGTCTAGAAGCCGCATCAACTCATCGCACTAGCTCACCGATGGGAAGCCGTACCACAGAGTGAGAAACAAAGACTCTGGAGTCAGCCTGCCTGTCTTCCAATTCTGACCTCATTGTTTGCTTGCTGTGGGATGCTGAGCAAATCACTTAATCCCTCTGAGCCTCAGTTTCCCCATATATGGAATGGGTCTAGCAGTACCTGCCTTGTAGTGCTGCTGTGAAGATGCAGTGAGATTGTTTATGTCAATTGCACATATATGTCTGACACTTAGTAAGCCCACAATACATCCTTATGGTGATGGTGTGATAATCAGTGTTGACATCTTATATGTACATGATGAGGCTGAGTCTCCGGGAATTTAAGGGTTGAGGTTTAAAGTCACAGCCCTACTAAATAGTGGAGGCAGAATTTGGACTTTTTTTTTTTTTTTTTTTTGGCTCAAGTGCCTAAGTTTGTGCCTATCTGTCACACAGCCTCTCAAAGTGTAGAATTCTGCCTTTTTGTGAACACCCCCGGCAGCTGGCATATAGTTGACACTCAGAAAGCAAGCACTGAATAATTGTTCCTACTATCTTAAGTTTTGCTGTCTTATCCAAACATAGTCTCAATTTACTATGTGTTCCCCTTAGACTAATCACTTTATTCCTCTGGTGACTGAGACTGGAATCCCCTACCTCCTTCCCTGGCTCCTCTGGCAGATGAAGCCAGTGTGGGAAAGAGGGACAGGGAGGAACCCAGTTATTGGCAGAGATAATAATCCCCAAATAGAACCAGACAGCCCAAGACAGGGATCCACAGTCTCAGCTCAAAATGCCCATCACAATGTTAGGTACATGGTTTGGTTCTGCATTTTGAGTATGTGCTTTCATCCTGTCTATTGTGGGGTTTGTGTTAGCTAATTGCAAAAGTAACACATGATAATTGCAGAAAATTTGGCAAATACAGAGAAACACATAAAAGAAGAGGAACTCTGCTTTGAATCCACAATGGCCATAGGGTTGATGTGACCATGACTGGTCCACATGTGTCTTCTCTGAATTCTGAAGCCAGAGGTTCAAGTTCAAGACAAATACTGTGGTGCATGCATGTGAAGGAAGAAAGTGTGAGGCCCAGCTGAATTAAAGTTCACCATGGAACCAGCAGTGGCCTAGGCATCTCCAGGGAAAAGGAGATGAGGACCTTTGTTCCAACGGATCTGGTCTTGCTCCAAGTGAAATGATGAAAGAAGAGTTGGTTCTAAATGATACATTGGAGAAAAATGAATACTCACGGTCACTGAGTTTTCAGGTATTGGTGATTTTGATGCACCATGAAGATGTTTTAGAAATTTTTAATCAACTTTAAGCATTTTTAGTGCATTGTTTATGTTGAAAGGGGGAGTTTGTTTTTCATTTGGGAGGTTATCTCTAATTTATTGAAAAGCCTATTTTTCCTGTTCAGCTGCATTGGGGCAGTCGTTTCATTTCAGTGGAAGAATCAATGTGTGTAAGGTCAGTAGGGAAACTACTCTGGGCCCAGAATCCAAACCACCGCCACCCAAGAGAGGCTCAAACCAGTTCTGGAAGGAGAGCCAGGGCTGGAAGCACCAAGCTTCAGACAACACAAACACTGAAGCAGCAGTAGGTGGGGTGTAAGGAACAATACGCTCTGATTCTCTTCAGTGACATCAGAGGCTTCTCTCTCTTCACACCCCACCTCGTGTCCCATGTGTGTGGTCATCATGCCAACTGGCATTTTCCTCACCAATATTTTCAAGCACCATTACACCAATGAAGCTCAGTCTAAGCTTGTCCCTGAAACTACAAATCACCTCAATTCTGACAGGAAGCGCCATCCCCAATGGTAGCAAGTGATTATCGTGGCACTGTTGAGAAGGTGCTAAGCAAAAGCTGCTTACATCGAAAAGGAGTGTACATTAAAATTGATGAGGATGTGAGCTAAAGATAAAGTTGGCATCACTGGCAAAAAAATTAATTTAATAAACTTAAAGGCAAATCACTTGAAAAGCAGATTGTATTGCATTTAGAGGTTGCATATTCATCCCAGCTTGCACAAACTTACAGAAGCTGGAACCAGCAGATGGAAACATTTCAGTTTCAACCCACTTACTTTTTTAGACAATTTGCTTAGAATCGCAGGTAAAATTTCAAAGTTCATGACAATATTGCTGAACAACCAGGACAGGAAGAATGAGTTGAAAATGAATTCCCAAATTATTCTCCCCCAAAATAAAAATTTTAAAATTCAGAAAACAGACAAACATGCTCAAAGGCTACAAAAAAAACCTTCCCTATAGTACCTGGAAGTTACTATTGCATGGAAAAACATTGACTGGAAACATTTATTTTCAACCAATTTATAATTTCAACTGATTTGCTGTTGTCACTGATTTTTGACAAGTGTGTTTCTGACATATTACCAAATCCTCAAAGATCTCACTGTCTTGGGTCTTCGATGGGGCATGCTGGGGCTAATGAACAGATACTATATCAGGAAGCAGACAGAACACTTCCTAGCTTTCTATCCTGTGATCCAAATGCTCCTCTTCTTTGAGCCACAGTTTTCTCTTTTGTGAAATGGGGGAAATGACCATCCCTGTTATTATTTCCAGAGTTATTGAAATGAAGGAATATTAAGAAAGTTTGCTCAGGAATCAGGAATCTGTATGCTTGGCTCTGCTGCTTAGAATTGGTTTACTTAACCTTCTCAGGCTTTATTTTCCCTATGTACAAAATGTGACTGTACCTTCCTTGATGACATCTTGACATCATAGGTGCAAAGTAGCTGGCACACAGTACATGTTAAATAAATGTTAGTTGTCATTATGGGAAATGTCCAATTTGGAGAATTGTGAAGCACTATTATTATTTTCATAACCGCACCCCATTCCCTGACAGTCTAGGAGCTGGGCGAAGTCAGGGACTTAACGTTACCCGTCCATGTATCTGTTACAGAACAAAACACGATAGTCACCATGACATGAAGCTTTTGATTCCTACTTTCCCATTCACCTTCTGGCTGAATTGTTCACTTTAGTTTTTTTCTTTCCGTTTTACTTTTTAAATTTTTTACAGAGACAAGGTCTTGCTATGTTTTGGGAACATAGGCTGGTCGCAAACTCCTGGTCTCAAGCAATCCTCCCACTTCAGCCTTGCAAAGTGCTGGGATTATAGGTGTGAGCTATTGCACTGGGACTTGGGTCTCTTTAAAAGATCCAAATGAGTCCATGCAGTCCCAATGAACAGAAAGAGAACCAACAAATTTGTAATGGAAACATTTGAGACACACACCTCTGCCACCCCTACTGCTCCTGGCCTGGCCTGAGCCTTGCCCCTGCAGAGTGTGCCACGAAGAGCCCTGGGCCAGGCTGAAGGAGCCCAGCCTTCCAGTCTCAGCTCTGCTCTGGCTTGCTGGAAGACCTTGAGAAAGTATCTGGCCTTCTCTGGGCCTCCGTGTCCATGAGTGAAACATGAAGGGGCTGGGCTACATTAGTGCTTCTGAATGTTGGGATGGAATACACAGACTTTCCGTTTTTAGAAAAAAATTTCAGCAGAACCACCCTCTGAGAAGGTATCAATGAACACCTCTAACTCCCCACCTCAGGTCTGCGTGTCCCCCAACTTGAGAACCTCCTTTACAACTGAATCCGGGCTATGAAAATGGCTTGCAATTGTGAATCATAGCTGTTTTCATAAGTGTAACAAAAATTGTGTTTAGCATCAAAATAAGACCATAAAAAAGTTCAATTCTCAGAGAACTTGTGGCCTCTGGGAATATATCAGTAGGCCCCGCTGCCCCAAATTACACAAACCCAGGTTGAGAATCACTGGACCAGATGTTTGCCAACATGCTCTGGGTTGAAGCCTACTTTTATGGTCTATTGACTGTGTCTACACCTTACGTTTGGGGGATCCAGATATTCCCCCTCTTGCTGTCCCATCCTGTTACCCCACAGCCCCACTGGCAGGCTAGAGAGAACAATCCCCTCACTTCCCTGCCAGGGACCCTGATGCAGGCAGGTGACCAGAGTGGAAAACAGGCCTGGGCAGGAGTCAACCTGAGGCCCCACCTTTCACCTTATTCTGGGGCTGGGGTCATGTCCCCTGGGTCAACCCCAGGGGGGCCCCCATATCCAGCAGATGAAATGGAAAAGGGACTCTACATCTTAACCTTCTGCTGCCACTGAACCACCACTGAGTATCTCCTAGAAAATGAACATTGGATTCCTAGAGCCCCTCCACATTCCTGGGGCACCCTTCTCCTTCCTTGCCAAGTGAACTCACCTAAAGAACAGGGAACTTGTTCTGCAGGTGCTGCTGACAGAAGGGAGAGGATGAGGGGGGTGGGGGTGAGCAGGAAGCCAAGGACAGCCATCTCTCTATCCCCTCTCTTTTCCCTGAGAGGCTACTGTGGCCAGGGGGTGCCCTGAACTGGCACAGGGGACAGGGTAGAAGGATCTAAGAGAAGCACGCATGTCAGAGAAGACCGCCATGCTTGGCATCTGCCAGGGACGGACTACTGTATGACCTCACCTTCCTGGATGTCAGTTTACTCATTGAGAAGTGGGCGGAATCCTTGTTGTCGAGCAGCTAGGAGGAGGTTATGGGTGAGAAGGCTCTTTGGAAACTGTAAAGCACTGTGTCCTGAACATATGTGTGCACAAACATGGAAGTCTGCAAACCCAATATGCTGTGGGACCTCTCCTCTACTGTATGTCCCTAATGCTCACACTTGAGCATGCAATGGAATTCCCTGGAGGGCTTGCTGAAACACAGATTGCTGGGCCTCACTCTGAGTCCCTGATCTAGTCTCACCTGGGTGGGGCCCAAGAAATTTCATTTCTGACAAGTTCCCAGGTGATGCTGATGCTACTGGTTCAGTAGGCACAGTTGGGGAGCCACTGCCCTACAATGTGAAAAGGGTTTCACATCCACAGTGCTGTCTGTGTATGTTCTTGCAAGTTGTGTTGCTCTTCCTATGATGGGGCGGTAAGGGGATCTGGACATGGAGTCGCAGTTATGCTGAACCACAAGCACCCTCCAGTCCCAAAGGGGCCTGGCAGGGAGATCTCTTAGTCAGCTGTTCCCCAGGTAGCCCCTGCGAAGAGCGTGAAACAGCAATTGGGAGTTGGCCAGGAACACTTCCCAGCACACGCATTCAGCCACACTCACACAGACATCATGCACACACACATACTCATCTCACACCTATGTAACCTAGTGGCTAAATACAAATATTTATGAGCAAAACTGCCAAAATTGATCAGCTCTCCCACTTCCTAAGGTGTGGCCTTGGACAAGTCACTTAGCCTGTCTGTGCTTCAGTTTCCTCCTCAATGAAAATAGGGGAAACAATAATTACTTTGTGGGGTTTTCGAGAGACTCACGAGATTACAAATGGAAGTCTCTTGGAAGAACGCTAAATGTAGCTACTGTTGTAGTTTTTAGCAGTGGGCTCCAGACTGTCAAAGGAAGCCTCAGTAAGAAAAAAAGCCAAGGCAGGGGCCGTAACTACTAATAAATTGACTCGGGTCAAAATAGCTTCCATGACCCACTTGGGAGGCAGGAGACCTAGACCCCGGTGTCAGATGTGTTTCTGACTCTCGCTGTGTGCCCTTGGGCCAGTCCTTTGCCCTATTTGGGCCTCAGCATCCCCATTCAACCCACAGGGGCTTCTTTCCAGCTCTGCCACACTATGGGTTCATGCCCAGTCGTGCATGGCAGAGATGACAGCTATAATGCCACAGGTTGGCATCGTGAAGGATGTAAGGATGAAACTTGTGGCCCAGTTTCATCTTTACTGGAGCTCAGAGAAGCTGTTTACCCTCCCCTGAACGAGGCACTGTCAGCAACTCTCCCACTGCCTTCTCTTCAACTGGCTCCTCAGCCAGAGCCATGGGGCTGCTGGGGTAGGGGTGAGTGGCGGATGCCAGAGAGAAGATGTGTGATAACCCCTCTACCTCCAGGCCCCACCTGTCTAGCTACTAAGCACCATTGAGTCCATCATCTCACCACAGCCCCAGAAGTCAGGGAGTACAGGAGAAAATGGGGACTCTGGGAGGTGGTTTCTTGCTCAAGGTCCCAGGACTCAAATCAGGGACAGCCAGATCCCAAGTCCACTGCCCTGTGTGCGGGTCAGACATGGGAAGAGTCCCCACATCACCGCTACTTTCTCTCTTCAAGCTTTTGCTTAAATGTCACCTTCTGATATGGTTTGGCTGTGTCCCCACCCACATCTCATCTCAAATTGTAGCTCTCATAATGCCCACGTGTTGTGGGAGGGATCATTGAATCATGGGGGCGATTTTCCCCATACTGTCCTCATGGTAGTGAATAAGTCTCATGAGGTCTGACACTTTTATAAGGGGAAACCCCTTTCGCTTGGTTCTTATTTTCTCTGTCTGCTACGTGTAAGACATGCCTTTCGCCTTCTGCCATGATTGTGAGACCTCCCAGTCAAGTGAAACTGTGAGTCCGTTAAACCTCTTGTTCTTTATCAATTACCCAGTCTTGGGTACGTCTTTATCAACATCATGAAAATGGACTAATATACCTTCTCAATAAGGTCTCACGCCAGCCCCACCCTCATAATCCCAATGCTCTTTATCATGCTCTATTTTCTCTTTTTCTATAGCTTTTATTGCTTTCTAACATGACATATAAATTTCTTGTTTTTTGCATTTATTATTATTATTAGTAGTATTTTTTTGAGACGGAGTCTCGCTCTGTCGCCCAGGCTGGAGTGCAGTGGCCAGATCTCAGCTCACTGCAAGCTACGCCTCCCGGGTTTACGCCATTCTCCTGCCTCAGCTTCCCGAGTAGCTGGGACTACAGGCACCCGCCACCTCGCCCGGCTAGTTTTTTGTATTTTTTAGTAGAGACGGGGTTTCACCGTGTTAGTCAGGATGGTCTCGATCTCCTGACCTCGTGATCCGCCCGTCTCAGCCTCCCAAAGTGCTGGGATTACAGGCTTGAGCCACCGCGCCCGGCCGCATTTATTATTTATTGTGTGTCTCCCTCCACTAGCATGTAAGCTCTCTGCAAGGAGGGAGCTTTGTCCATGTTGTTTATTGCAATATCTCCAGTGCCTAGAACAGTGTCTGATGCTTGATAGGCACTTGCTATGTGTGGCCTGAATGTTTGCGTCCTTCCAGAGTTCACATGTTGAAATCTTAACCTCCAAGGTGATGGTATTAGGGGGTGGGGACTTTGAAAGGTGATTAGAATTAGTGCCTTTATAAAAGATGACAGAGTGAGAGAGACCCCCCTGCCCATGCAATCCCTTCTACCATGTGAGGACGCAGTGAGAAGGCACCACCTATGAACCAGGAAGTGGGCCGTCACCAGACTCAGAGTCTGCCAGTGCTTTGATCTCAGACTTCTAGTCTCCAGAACTGTGAGAAATAAATTTCCGTTCCTTATAAATTACTCAGTCTCAGGTATTAGCAGACTAAGATGGTGCTCAACAGATATTTTTGAAACTAGCAACACATGGGATAGCAGCTCAGAACAGTGTGGTGGCATGATGGCAGTGGAAACTGCCTCTTAACTGGTCTCCCTCTATGCCTCCCTGAGTGTGTGGATAACTTTCCAAAATGCAAAGCTGACCGGGTGCCTCTCCTGCCTCAAACCTTTCCAGGGTTCCCCATCTGCCATATGAAAAACTCCAAACACCTTGATCTTTCATGATGTGGCCTCCTAGCCCCTCCAGCTTCATCTCTCAGGCCACCAACACACTCTCTACCCTCCAATCAAAAGAGGTTACTTGCAGCGTTTCCAATATGCCCCATCTTTGTGCTTTTGTGACTGCCTTTGTACCTTTGCCCATGTGGTTCTGTTTGCCCCTGAGACCTCTATCTGCAGCCTAGCAAACTCCTAGTCATCCTCTATGCTTCACTCAACTCCCATCTTGGAAGCCTTTCCTAATGAGATAATAACTTCAAGCGTTCCCTGACTCTCTATGACCTGCTCCCCACCCCGACTGCCTTGGTGCCTCCCAAACCCCACAAAGAGGCCTCGGTTCCAGCGCATCTGTATCATGATCTGTAGCCTTCATGTATGTCTCACTCAGTGAGTTAGGAGCCCCTTGAGGGCAGAGACCCATCATGTCTTAGTGACCTTTTTGTCCCCAGTGCCCAGCCACATAGTGGTTGCATGATGGATGCACACATGAATGAATAGAGGTCCACAAAGGCATTAATGAACAGCCACGAGTATCTCCATTTTGAAAAGCCCTATGGGAGACTGATGTACCTTTATGGTAGGATTGCACTGGCTAAGACGTTAAGTTCTTTTGCTTTGGGTTAGAATTGTATCACCTCGATGAGACAACCTTGGGTATCTTACAGAAAAAAAACACTCATACCTTCCATCTCACTGTCTGCCATCTATGCCTGTCATTCCCGCCTATGTCCATTTATCTCATCCATCATCTGTGCACACACATCCCCTAGATTCCTGCCTGTGTGCCTTCTTTCTATTGATCCATCAGAGGCAGCACAGCCGAGCCAGGGTACAGCTCTGGATCAGACGGCACAGGTTCATTCCCAGAGCTACCAAGCTGTACGATGGTGACTCTTCCAACAGTTATTCGTAGCACATGTTTTCATCAAAGAATTTGGGACAACTGAACAAAAACCATAAAATATAAAACAAAATATGTACTTGAGAGAAATCAAGATAAAGAAAAACAACATTAGGAAAATAATAAAGTCAGGATTAAGATTGGCACACACACCAAACGCCTTCCCTGACGTTCTACACAGTTACTAGAGCCTGTGTTTGGCTCTCAGCTCCCCTGGTAGCCACATAAAAGAAGGAAATGCCATCAATTATAAGCTTCACGGCATCTGTAACATAAAAATAAACCAAGTATTCCAAAGAAGCATGGCTTTTGCCAGTTGGAAAAGGAATCACATCTTTCCCTTGGCCCTTTACAAAGAGGGCCCTGGGAGAAGCGACCACACCATGTCTTCAACAACATCCTTGCAGTGACTACCAGGTTGACATTGTCACAATGTTTCCTCCAACCATCTACTACAAGGACCTGTGGCAATTCTCCAAGAATAACAATAAATAATTATAGCCAGGCGGGGTGCGGTGGCTCACGCCTTGTAATCCCAGCACATTGAGAGGCCAAGGCAGGCGGATCACCTGAGGTCAGAAGTTTGAGACCAACCTGGCCAACATGGTAAAACCCCATCTCTACTAAAAATACAAAAATCAGCCGGGTGTGGTGATGGGCGCCTGTAATCCCAGCTACTCGGGAGGCTGAGGCAGGAGAATCACTTGAACCCGGGAGGCGGAGGTTGCCATGAGCCAAGATCATGCCATCACACTTCAGCCTAGGTGACACAGCAAGACTCTGTCTCAAAAATAACAATAGTAATAGCCATTATTTACTACATGCTAGGCATTAAATCCCCCAAAAGATAAACACTGTTATTATCCTCACTTTACAAAGAAGGAAACTGAGTCAGGTGAAATCACTTGCCCAAGAACACACAGGAGGAAGTGGTGGGGCTGGAACCAAACCCAGGTCTGTCTGTTACCAAAGACCAGATTCACAGTCCCTGTCCTCTCCTGCTTCCTGAAAGGCCACAGTACAGTGGTCTCAATACTCAGCCCTCTGATGAGCTGCCTTAAGCAAAGGAGAATATGAGACTCCAAGAGATAGGGTGGGCAGTCTGCCCTTCAGGCAGTCCGCCATAAATATGATCTCTGCCAACTTAGCTATCGGTAAGGCTAGGGCGACAGGAACTTCAAGGCTGAATTATCTGGAGTGAGATCCTGGGCTGTCGCAGTTGTGAGTTACAGATGTATGGCAGAGTCCCAGGCTCAGCCAGAGAGCCAGGCACAGGGGAAGGATCAAGAAGGCCTAGGGGTGATTCTCACAGAGGGGCCTGGAGGAGTATCCACTGACGAGGACAATCATCCCGCCCCCCACGCCCCCTGCCCCCGCCCCCGCCCCAAACAGTTCTCAATCCCCTCCAATGTGCAAAGTTCTCCACCTTCGAGCCAGGCCCACAGCCATTTCTGTCTGGAACGTTGTCAAAGCAGGCGTTACCAATTGCCACTGTGGCCATTTAAAAACTCTCAATAAAACACCCCTAGAACATCTAATTTAGGCAATATAACTTCCCGGTGAGCCCTCCAAGATGGATTGGTCGCAAATTGCACCCCCAGGTAACTGAGTGATTTGACCTGCTGTATTAAATTGTTGGAGAGAAACCAACTGAATGCTGGGGGCCGCCTGCCAATGCTGATGATCTGACTTTTCGGGTAGTTGATCTTAAGTCGTGCTTTCTGACAATAATTGGGCAGTAGGATCAATTGTCTCTTGCAGTCAGTCCTAGAGCATGACAATAAAACCATATCAACAGTGGAGAGAAAAATAGTGATCTTTCTATTCTCACTTGCAGGGGGCCCAGCACAGGCATCCGGTTTGCCCAGAAGTCGCATGGAGTCGTTCAAAAACTCAAGTTCAGAAGAAGCAGGGTTGGGAAAGAAGGCAAAATCCATACACCTCTCAAATGTCGTATCTGATTTCCCAGGAGACCGGCCTTTCCTGCTAACCCTGCTTTATATTTTTCCAATGCAAAGTGTTTGGTAGACAAGATCCATCAGAGCCTTGGTGTGAGGGCAGGGGAAGAAGAGGAATGGGAAGGAATCATTCAAAAGGATGGTTCTAGGTGGTCAACTGGTTAAGGACTACTGGCCCAAGGCACCTCTAAGGTACCATCTGGCTCCATGAGGGTGATCACACCTGAAGTGACCCTCTAAACCCTGCCTACCAAAACCCCCAAACAGGCACACACAAACTCCACATCTTCAGGTGCTTACTCTAAATCCATTAGCTTTGGAAATTGGCTCAAAATAAACACTGGGAGAGGTGGGGTTTGTGTGCATATGTGAGGGTTTTAGGGGGATGGGGAGGGGTCATTCCAAGTGGAAGGAACTGCCTGAGCAGTGGCTTGTAAGCAGGTAAGTACCCTTGGTGTTCTGGAGACATTCAGTTCTCAGGGTGCATTGTAATGCGAGGAGGAGGGGTGGAAGGGCCTCGAAAGGCAGCTTAAGGAATTTACACTTTGTCCTCTGGGTACTGAGGAGTCAGAGACTGTTCCTAGGGTGGCAAAAATGACAGATTGGTTAAGAGGTCAAATCTGGAGTCAGATTATCTGGGTTCAAAGGTTGGCCTGAAGGTTACTAGCAATGTGAACTGCAGCAAGTTGCATAATATTGCTGCACCTCAGCACAGTTATCTGTGAAATGAGAATGAAAGCAGTAATCCTCACCACATCGAAATGTTGTGGAGCTGACCTAAACTAACACACATATAAGGTGCTTAGAGCAGTGCTTGGCACATATAACCACTCACTTGGCATTAGCCTGTTTCATTATTAGCGGTTTAGATGATGATACTGAGCACTTACTCTACTCTAGGCATGGGTCTAAATGCTTTACATGCGTGCTCTCAGTTAATCCTTACAACCCTATTAGATAGGTATGATTCTTGTCCCCACTTTACAGATAAGGAAACTGAGGCACACGGAAGTTAAGTAATTAACCTGGATCTGGAGTTTAAGAAGGTAGCTTCAGTGTGCAGAACATGAGAGTGGCGACCGGAAGGCAGAGTAAAACTGGGGGGAGGTAGAGGCAGAGATTGGAGTGCGAGGCTGTGGGGGCTTGGACAATAAGAGCAGTGGCTGGAAGAAAGCAAGGCAGAAGGGAAGGGAAAGACCTGGGTCTCAGCTCTCCCATGCAGGGCTCAGGATCTTACAAGGCCTGTCTGGGCCTCCATTAATCTCAAGGTAATTGTGCCCCAGAAGCCTCATGGATACCTACAAAACACAGTGGATATTTCAGACCCCACCAATGGATAGAACAGGAGGACTGAATAGCTCCGTGTTTTAGTCCTCTAGCCAGGACAGTCCCAGCCAGCAGACGGAGCAGATGGGAAGTATGGTTGGAGCCAGGGGCCACTGACTGAGTCAAAGACTCAGTTAGCCTCCTCATCCAGGGCCCCCAGTTTACCTAGGTATGAATTCGGGAGACGGCTCCAGGGTGTTTCTGATTAGAGTTGAGCAAAGGAGCTCCCTGGGGGAGGTAGGAGCAAGGTGAGAGTCCAAGGCAAGAGCCAGGTAAGAGAGTCAGAGGTGGAGAGAAACATTTCACTGCCCTGCCCCTCCTCAGAAAATCCAAGTTGGTGTCCCACTCTCAGACATCCGATAGTGTGTTAGGGAGAGAGCAGTGGAGGATATTTTGTGCCCCTGAAACCCAAGATTCTGCCCTCCTCCTGACTACTGAGATGCATGGTGAGTCAGGACAGAGCTCGACCCCAGGGCCAAGAGCCATAGCCTAGGATTGGCTGAATGCAAATCTTTTCTGGCCACCAGTAGAAGCCACAACCCCTTCCCCTGCCATCCCCACCTCTACCCTAAGCAGAGACCATGTTCTGCCCAGGCTCCTTGGTGAAGACTGAACAAACACAAGCAGCGGGGCCTTGTCTGGGGTGTCTTTGGGTTAAATCAGGGGAGGGGGTGTCTGGCAGTCCCTTACTTGCAGGTGTGACAAGAAATCTTTCTCATTCAGGGTTGTCCACATGATGGCAAATTGAAGTTTTCATCTGAGTGTCAGAAGATCTGGGGCTGAGAACCATATTTTTGACCACCTTGCCATACGAACATGGGAAAGTCTTTTCTACTCTCTGGGCTGTGGGATTGCATTAAAAGTTCTTGGCGCATTTGCCTGAAAACCCATCTCAAATCCAACGGAAGCCTGGGAGTCTGGGTTTCATGGGCACTTGCTCTCTGCCATATCAGCGGGTCCCATCTTAATCCAAGCATCCAGGACTGAAACCATCCTCAGCAGATCAGGGTGGGGTGTGGGGAGAAGAGAAGCCTTGGAAGCAGAAAGCCCTGGGCTTGAAATCCCAGCTCTGTCACTGGAAGACTGTGTGATGCTAGGCAAATCTTGTGGCTTCTAGGTGCACTGTGCCCCTGTCAATAAACAGGGATACTACTTCCTCCCTCGTAGGAGGATAGTGAGGAGGATTTCATGAGATGATACATTTAAAGTACCCACAATCACTCAGAAATCAACCTCCCTACTCAGCCCACCGTGTCCCAGCAAAAAAATGTTCCCACACCAAAGATCAGCCAGGCAAAGAAGGGGACAACAATGGCCAGAGGGCTGACCAAGATTGGACAGTCGGCTTCCACCTCAAAAGAGGGTAGAGTGCAACACAGAGGCCTCGGATAGGGGTGGAGGGGGACAGATGGAGAGCTGGGGAAGGGAAGGTGGAGGAAAAGGGGACCTCTGAATGGAAAGGAAGGGAAAGGGGGCAGGAGAAAGAAGTTTATTATTCTTCCTGCAGACCAATCATGGGGCTCCTGGAGTGTCGAATTCCAGCTCCTGCAGCCAGATGTGACCTGTTCCTGTTATCATGGAATATTAATCAGAGGGGCCCTTGGGTAATTGGGGAGTTTTGATCAGAGAAATAGTCCTTATAATAATAAGCAGGCAAGAGCCTGGGGAAACCCACCCCCAACCCTGGCCGCCCACCTCTTAGGCTCCGTACTTCTGAAGCCCAGGGACCTGGACCTAGGAGGTGGAGGGTATGGAGAGGGGGATGGTACTATAGCTAGGGTGGGGACCAGGGTTGGACCTAGGGTGGGGAATGCAAGGATAGATAGGTAAGAATGGGACTAGAGACTGGAGGTCCGAGGGCCCAGGGCTAGCCTGGCTTCACTCACCTCCCCATCAATCATCACATTAGCTGTTCCCTGGGCTTCCCCCTCGCCAGGCCCCCCTCCCAGCCAGCCTTCTGCCGGCACTGCTGCCTCAGGCTCTGGCCCTGCTGGGACCCCAGCTCTGTTGCAGGCTGCACATGGCCCCTGGGCTCTGTATATTTAGACGGTTAATGAATCTTCCTGTTTGGCTGGGCTAGGCTAGAGCCCGAGATGGAGGGAATGAGGACAAGAATGAAGAGGGGGGGATCAGCACAACTGCCCCCGCCCCAGAGTCTCTCTGATCACAGGGATCTCAGACCCCCAAGTTCAAAAAGAGCCCAAGCAGTCCAACTCAAGGAATCCAGAAGCTTACTCACAATCCCACCCTCACCCTCAACTCCCCAGGGGACCACAGCTTGAAGACAGAAGACCTGGGTTCTAGTCTTAACTCTTGATTTGTCCTCTCCTGAGCCTCAGCTGCCTCTTTGTATTGAGGGCATAAACTCATTTATCCTTTTACCAAACTCACTCAGCACCCACCATATGTCAAGCTTTGTACTGGGCACTGGAGATTCAGAGAGAAAAAAAAAATAGAGCCTAGTCCCTACCATGGAAGAGATCACTGACTAATGATAGAGGCAGACATGTGACTGTCTTGCATTGAGGTAATAATCACAATAATAAAATTGATTGAGTGGTTATGACCTGCCGGGCACTCTGGTAAGGGCTTTATATTTATTATCTCATGGCATCTTCTCAACTGTCCAACATCATAGGCAATATCAGCTTCCCCATTTTACAGATGAGGAAACTGAGTTACTGAGAGTTGAAGACTCCAGCGGTCGCAATCCAATGTGCTGGAGTCAAGAGAGACATATGCAGAACTCAGGAGGGGAACTAGGAAAGTTTTTCAAAGGAGAAGACAGTTAATATACACTGCACAGAAAATGTTTCATTGTTACTGGAGGCGTATGTTTGTGTATGTGTGTGTGCATGTGTGTGTGTGTATAGATTAAGAAAACTACCCAGATGTAGCCAGGGGTGGTGGCCTGTGCCTGTAGTACCAGCTACTTGGGAGGCTGAGGTGGGAGGATCACTTGGGCCCAGGAGTTTGATTCCAGCCTGGGCAACATAATGAGACCTATCTTAAAAAAAAAAAAAAAAAAAAAAAAAGAAATCACAAAAGCCCAAAACTACCCAGAGGAGATGGCTTTTGAAGTATTCTCCAATTTTTTTATATTAGAAAACCACTGCAAATACATAAGATTGTGATGAAAATTGCTTACACAGGGCCTTCATCCACATTAGAATTGCTGGGTCAGAGCGCCTCCACATTTTTAGGTTTTTGATGTGTATTGTTACTTAAGTGGCTCCAAGACAGGCTGTACCTGCTGAAACTTCACCAGCAGAACAGAGTGTAGAAGGGGGCCATTTAGTGTAGCAGTGTCCTTCTTTCAAAAGTGCCTGCAGCTCTAGTGACCCTGTTGAGAACGGGAACAAAATAGTCTCTGGATCTGAGGTTGTGGTGCATGGGCTTCTCCTAAACATGGCAACACATCCTTCTCGACTTCCCCAGAGGATTCTAGGCCATTATTAGAGTGAGTGTCCCTGCTTCAGAATTGGATCTCTGGCTGCTAGATTCTGGCTGGGGAGGAGCACGGATTCTGAGTGGGAGAAACACTCATTCATTATTCATTGTCTCTTTACTGAGGCCCAGGTTCACTGCCCCGAAGGAACACACATTCTGATGGGAAGTGGTGGCTCCTTACATCAAAGTATATGTGTTTTTTTCACAAAGCAGTTTTGCTTACATCATCCCATTTACATTCAACAGATGAAGAAGATACCCAGGGCTCAAGAGAAGACATGACACATATGACTAAGGGGCAGAGTCAGGCCTCAAATGCAAGTCTCCCCATCCTGACTCCAGGATCCTTGTAGGGGTCACAGCAGCCTGGGTGCTCCTCCCCTTGGGCCCTCAGGAGTCAAGCCCAGGACAGCTAAGCCCTGGGACTGGGGCCTGGAGGAGCTTGCAGCCCACCACCCATTGCACCCTCACTGGAGACATAGCAACCCAGGCTGAGGCCAGGGAATCTTAGCGGCTGAACCTTCTGATTCAAGTGGCCAAGCAGAGGACTCAGGCTGCCTAAGGCTGAGTGACAGGAACCAAAGGCTGCCTCGGGATTCAAAGGGTAGTAAATGGCTTTACGAAGCAATTACCAGCGCTGGGCACTGTTCTAAGGGCTGGATGTGTGTTTATTCACTTAATCCTCACTACAGTCTCATGAGATGGCTGCTACTCTCAGTCTCATCTTTTGGATGAATAAAACAGAAGCACAGAGGGGTTTGAGTAAATGGCTCAAGAATTCACAACTAGAAAGTGGTAAAGCTGGAATGTAAACCCTGGCAGACTGACTCCAGAATCTGGGCTCTTAACTACCACACTAGACGGCCTCTGAAGTCACGTGGCCAGCATCAAGGGGTACAGGCCGAAGGGCCCAGTTTCCTTCTTTCCCCAAGCTGCCACCATCACTTTGCCTCAGTAATGTGGTGAAGCACCTAAGCACTTGGACTCCGCATTCTGGCTTCCAAGTTCAAGCCGTTACGTACAACTTCCTAGCCATGTGCCTGTGGGCAAGGCACTTTCCCTCTTAGAGCCTCCATTTCCTCATCTGTAAAACAGAGATAATCACAGTCCTCTCTCAGATAGGGACCTCTCCGAGACATCACTGCAGCAGAAGATGTCAATGAAGTAATGCACATGAAGTATGCAGCATGGTGCCTGGCCCACAATAAGTACTCAGTAAATGTTAGCGTTTATTGTAGGGGAATATAATAAGATGTTGACTCTCCAGATTGGCTGGATGGTAAAGTGAGCAGTGGAGGGCAGGGATAGAGCCCTGGGGTGACCGTCCCAGCCCAGTGAAGCCCATTCAAGTCGACAAACATTTCAAAGGTTTATTGATATTGCCTCTGTGCTAAACTCTGTGCTGGGCATCATTCCAGGTGAGATGCAGACATGAAACACTGGCTCTGCCCTCTAGAAGCTCACAGTCTACTGGGGGAGACAAACATTGGCAGGGTGAGCAGAAGCGCTGTGAGGGCTGAGAAGAGAACACAAACTTGGCCTGGCTTGGGGGTCAGAAATGTCCACGTCAATAGGAGTTTGCCAGACTACGGGCAAGGGGACAGGCATTTCTGACTGATGGGAGCACATACAGAAAGGCACAGAGGCTTAAGGGTGCCTGTTCTGGTCAGGTGCCAGGGAGTAGCTTTGCGTTGCTGGGGTGTAAGGTGTGTGTGGTGGGGAGGGGTAGAGGTGAGAGACTAAGGAGATGGGCAAGTGCCAGATCATCCACGATCCTGAAAGCCATGCTGAGGAGTTGGGGAACGATGGACAAATATAAAAGGTAAGCAGCGATGGGCAAGATCAGGATTGAGTGTTGGAAAGATGGCCCTGGCTGCTGTTTCGCAAGAGAGGAGTAGAATGGAAGCAGGGAGACCAGTCAGAAGGCTATTGCCATCGTTCAGGCAAGAGATAAAGGTAGTACAAACCAGAGTGGCTGGTGGTATTAGGGGTGCTCAGAAATGGGCAGAGTCAAGTTCAGTTCAGAGGCAGAACTGAAGGCAGATTTCAAGGATAAACTGGAAGTTTCTAGCTTGGGTCTATCTGCGCTAAGACCTCAGCTGAGCTGGGAGCAGACACCTGTGCTCTGTAAACTTGTCTCTTTTTCCCTTTCGGTGTTTATTTTCATTTCCTTTCGGTTTCCTTGTAAAGTTAATTTCAGAAAATTCCCATCTTGTTTCAGCTGAACTGAAGGGAAGGGAAATGTTCCATACTCCAGCTGGGACCAGGGTTCCCAGGGCCTCCCAGGGCCCAAGCTTTGCTGGTGACCTCTCCAGCAGAGTGATGATGCACAAACCTGGAAAAAGATCTGGTGGGACTAGGGCCCAGGAGAAGGTTTGGCATAGCTTGGCAGGCCTGCTGGGTGGGCGAGGGTGGGGGCGGTTTGGCCGGTATCAGGGGATGGCAGCGCAGAGAGAGAAGTGAGCAAATCCTCTTTTGCCTGTTTCAAAGGAGAATGGCTCCTTCCCCAGGCAATGCCCCTAAGTCATGGCTATCTCTGGTCTTTTCTTCTCTGGATTTCACACCCCCAGGCCCCACTGAGGGGTGTCTCTCAGGAGCATCTGTGCCAGAGGGAGGGATCCCAGAGTCCACAGTAAACACCCCATGATAGGGGGTTGGTTGGGGGATGAGACGGATTAGGAGGCTGTGTGGTGGTTTGAAGAGGCAATGGGCTGGAAGTCGAAAGACCTGGGTGAGGGCCAGTCCCGGTGAACTCTCTGTGTGACTGTGGGCAGTTCCTTCTTCCCCTCTTTGGGCCTCAGTTTTCCCATCCATCCAACAAGGGGGCTGGACTCGAAGGTCTCTAGACGCCCTAACAGCTTGAAAGATTCCATTCTCTTCTCTGAATCTGCCCAGGGGGAGGCCTTGGGGGCTGGGGCACCGGCAGGGGCTGAGAATTCCATAGCAATTTGCATGTGAAAGCATGTTACTGCCATGGCTATTAGTGTGTGCAGGGGGGCTGAACACAGGGCTAGGACAGCTAACTGTCAGGCTGGCCGGAAGGCCCAGGCAGCCTGGGTGGGGGAGGGAAGAAGGCCTGCCCTGAGGTATGTGTGCACAGGCTGGCCAGCCACACTCAGTATCCAGAGAAGGGTGAAACCGCTGGATCTGTAAGGCTCTGCCCAGCCTTGAGATGCCCAATTCTGGGTCTGGGCTGTGAACCAGTGGGTCTGGCCCCTACGGATACCTCCAAGCTATTTTGCTGATGAGTGACTTCAGAGCTGTGTAAGGTGCCACAGGAGAGGGACCCCCAGAGAGGGGGGCAGATTATGAGTACATTTTCGTAGTCTGCTCCGAACCAGGCCTAAACCTCCCAGGACCATATTTTTCTCAGGGTTATAATGTGTCATTTTGGTAATTGCCTTGTGTAAACTTACACAGTTTGTCAATATAAATACTGTGTATATATGGGTTTGTTTGGCACGCGCGCACACACACACACACACACTCATAGGGATTCTGAGAGAACAAGGCCACACAGTATGCAAGAAGGGCAACCGGCTCTGGCCTGTGAGGCAAGGAAGCTGGGTCCAAGGCTTGGCTCTGCCAGCACTCCCTGTGTGCCCTTGGATAAGTCCCTTCCCATCTCTGGGCCTCAGTTTTCTTATGAGGGGTTTGGTCTGGAAAAGAGCTCTCAGAAAAGTCCTAGCTCTGCTGTTTCCTGGCCCCTGACTTCTTAGATTCTACCTGAACCAGCATGAGGGCAGCCAGTGAGGCCGCTAGCCAGTTCCTCTGACAGCAAGGGTTCTACCCAGGAAAATCCAGCCAGTGTGGAGTCTCTGGTGCAGGGGTGGATTCTAGGATCTCCCTTGGTTTCCCCTGGTGCCCTGGAACTGAATGATCCACATGGAGTTTTTCCTAGGGACCTGGCCAGAGAAAGGGGGCAAGCTCTTCTCTTAGAAGCCAGCTCCTCACCCACCACCTAGAGAGGCTGGGAGGGACCAGCCATAGGACAACAGTGATAGGCAAGGGCTGAGGAACCTCTTCTAGTTGGGCAGCTTCTGCTTACGGGCCTTGGGAAGTGTTTATCATGGGTATGTTTTGCTCAGGTACCTGGCCACGGGCTAGAGGAAGCAAGCTGGCATTAGAACCACAGGATAACTTCTTTTTTTTTTTTTGAGACGGAGTCTTGCTCTGTCACCCAGGCTGGAGTGCAGTGGCCAGATCTCAGCTCACTGCAAGCTCCACCTCCAGGGTTTATGCCCATTCTCCTGCCTCAGCTTCCCGAGTAGCTGGGACTACAGGCGCCCGCCACCTCGCCTGGCTAGTTTTTTGTATTTTTTAGTAGAGACGGGGTTTCACCGTGTTAGCCAGGATAGTCTCGATCTCCTGACCTCGTGATCTGCCCGTCTTGGCCTCCCAAAGTGCTGGGATTACAGGCTTGATCCACCACACCCGGCCTAGGATAACTTCTTAGGATGCTTAACAACCTCGCAAAAGGCCGACTTTGGTGGATGATAACAGCAACAGCCAGGTCGTAGGGTCCACTCTCAAAGCAGGAAGAGTCATCTAGAAGCTCTGCCCCAGAGCCAAATTGTCTACTCCGTCTCTCATGGGAGAAGCAACAGCTACCATTTATTGGTACTTGCTATGTGCCATGCGTTCAATATTTATTAAAAAAAATGAATACGTGAATGAATGAAAGACTCACTTTAGAACCCAAGTTTTAAATCAGTGTATTCTCCATTCTATCTCTCACATTCTTGTGACTCAGTCACCAATACAAAACAGAATCAAGAGTTACCTGGGCACTGAAAGATTTTTCTAGAATGTGAGGTCTCTGGGAGAAGGGACTTTGTCTATCCTGCTTTTCACTGTACTCCAGTGCCCAGACCATTGACTGGCATATAGTAGGTACTCGGTAAATATTTTCTGAATAATGAATAAAGTTAGTATTACTCCTTCATTACCCAGACAGGGATCTGCCTGCCCCTGGTCTAAAAGGGAGTTATGGCAAAGCAGAGACAGGCCCTCAGGTCTCCAGCCTCTTGGTCCAGGGCTCTATCACCTGGAATAAAGGGCCCCATGGCAAACTCCTCCCACTCTCCCATATCCCTTCATCCTTATTCCCTCCAACCCCCAGCTTTCCCTTTTTCCTTTCTCTTTGCCAGCTGAATAATTAACCATTGAAAACAGAAACTATAATTACTCTCTCCCCAATGCCTTTAAATTGCTTTCATTTTGGGTTCTATGACCCCTGTCCTGGGTGGGGGCTGGTCTCCCCCTCAGCAGCCTCCCAAAGGGGAAGCCAACCTAACAAGTGCCAGCTGGGGCCTCAGCCCCCCAGATCCAATGTCCAACTGTACAGGAGGCCAGCAGCAGATGGGCGAGGAGGGTCCCAGGCAGGCTGGGGCTGACTCAGCTGGGGTGTCAGTGGGACTGTGACGTGCCCAGGCAGGACAGGAGGCCAGGTAGGCAGGCGGGTTGGATTTCTGAGAGTGATTGATGCCAGGTGGCCAGAGGGCCGCTTGCTCAGCAGGGTCCAACCTAGGATGGCCCCAGTGGGGCCTGGGTCTTTCCGTAGGTTGCTTAGCCCAGCTTCGTGCCCCTGCCTAGTGGACACCAGGCCATTCATGTCACTGGTTCCTCAGGGAGGCCACCTGGGAGTTTAAAATCAACCAGTGCAATAAGGTCACAAGAGCCTTGGCCTTCCAGCTCCACAAGGCCTTATCTTTCAGGGAAACTGAGGCCTGGTTAGCACCTGCTCAGTTTGGCTTTATTGGTGAACTGGGCTCAGCCTGCGGAGAAAGCCAGGCAGCCCCACCCTCACCTGGGAAGCATCCTGTATCCCTGACTCACCAGGAGCTTAGGCCCAGCTGGGACAGGAAGGAGAGTCAAGGGTGGGGCAGTCTGGGGCCCTACCACTGGAGGCTCACACCTCCTGCCTCCAGCTAGTGAGCTTGGACCTTCCCTGACCAAGACAGATGGAAAGGGAATGGGGAGTGGAGGTGGGGAGGGCTCCTGTTTTTAAGATCCCCAGAAGCATGCTTGCTCAGACAAAGGCAAGAAGTGGGAAGTCAGACCCCTCGCTCTCAAGGAATATATCTTATTTGCTTGTGGTGTAATAAAAAGGTGTGCACTTGTATCCTAGAGCTCCCGTTCACCTGATGTGTGTCCTTGGACAAGTTACAGCCCCTCATAGGGTCTTGGTTTCCTCATCTCAAATATAAGTCAGGTAATTTCCCACCTACCACCCTCACAGGGCAGTTTATGAGACTCAGTGAAACAAAGTGTGTAAAAGCATTTGAACAAACTGGCAGGTGCTGTCCAGGTGAAGGACACAAGGAACTACTAAGCACACCGTATGGTCAACAGTGTGAGCACCAAGCTCAAACCAGCGCCAGCCATGGCACCCATGCTAGGGCAAGGGAACAGTCAGTTGCGAAGCTTCTGGGCTACCCAGCAGATTGCCCCACTCTCCTTTGTAAAATCTCCCTTGGATTTTAATTCACACTCCCACAGCTGCTCCCAGAGGGCCCCCAGGGCTTCATCCCCCACTGGGAGAGTTTAAGGCAGCTGGTATCCTGGACTGGGTGGGGGACTACTGGAGGACACTCAGTTGGAGAAGTGTGGGAAGTGCTCACTCAACCTGAGTCAGGCTCTACCCCAGTGAGCGACACCAATCTAGCCTGAACCAACCCTGATGAGAGAACCCCAGCCCAGGCCAGGCCCCAATCTGGGCAGGCAGTCAAGCAGCAGAGGCTCCATCTGATCCAGGCACTTCCTTTGTTAATGAGAAACCAAATAACAGCCTCTGCCCCAGCTGGCTCTGGGAGCACCCCAGCCAGGCCAGCCCTACACTAGCCCAACCTTCCTTCCTCCCCACAGACCCTGTGGCTCTCCGCCCCTTCCTCTCCACCAGCTCCCCACTTCCCTCATAGCCGGGTGGCTCCTTAGCTAGTTCTCTGGGCTTCCTGCTCTGGATCACTCTCTCTCTCCTTCTTCCTCCTATTTCCTCTGCTGCCTTCTTCCCCATTTTTAGCTGCTGGATCTCACTTGTCCTCTTCCCCTGACATCTGTCTTATCCCTCTCCACAGGGAGTCCCCCCACAAGACCAGCAGGCTGCTCCAGGCTGGAGCAGGAAGGCTCCAGGCCCTGCCAGTCTGCCTCTCCACTGTGGGATGGAGGCCAAACCCTCTTCAGGGCCCTCACCACACTCTTTGACTTGAGCAGGTTACTCATCAGCCTGTAGGAGGTAGACTGGGTGTCCAAGGCTGCTCCAGCTTGAGGGTATTGATTGCCAGCCAGAAGCCCCCAACTATGCCATGGTGGTGGCTGTGGTGTGGCCCAGCTCAGAAGCAGATTCTTCTGGCTGAGAGGTGAACTGGGCAGCCTGAAGCAGGCCCAATACCCAGTAGGCTGCAGCTGAAGCTCAGATCTTGGGAAGTTATTTCTATCCACCTCCAGGCGTCCTGAGGCAGGGCAGGGCTGGGCCTGCCAGCAGGTCCCAGATCTAGCCCCAGCTAGGTGGTGGCAGTACTTGTGGACACACCCAGGTCCCCATGGGAACATCCCCTCCTCCATCAACCATTTCTAACTGGGCCTGTGCCAGACTGGGCAGATGCCCATGGCCTATGCCACAGAGATGACAGGATGAACAGGGGAAATGGTCTCAGGCTCCATGATGGCAGAACAAGAGAGCAGAAAAACCTGGGGTGAGGGGAGTGGCAGGAGGGGCATAGGGCATTAAAACATCTTGCTCCACTAGGATAGCCACTCTCTTCCCATACCTGCCCCAGTCACCAGTGGTTTGGGCACAGGAAAGCACACACATGCACATACCCCCAGCACACACACAAACACACACACGACTCTCACTCTCCATTTCCCAATATCACGACACCATTTTATACCCATTTCTCCATGTGGTTAATTTTTTTTTTTTTTTAGTTCTCATTTTTTTTCTAAGAAAAAAGCAACAAGAAAATAATTCAGAGTTTATACAAAACATCTTTACATTATTTTTTTCCAAAAAGACTAGTATTTACACAAATGGCAACAGAAACAAAAACAAAAAACCCTTCCGACTGCCACCTGGAAGGGGCTGGCTGTTTGCTCCTTCTCCACCTGGCACTGGGGTGGGCAGCTGGCCAGGAGGCAGTGTGGAGGTGGATGGTGTGAGGCCCAGCTCCTTCATGGGCTGCTGGGAGTGCCTGCAAGGCGCACTCAAGTGGCAGTCTGTAGCAGCCGTGCTGGCAAGGAACTGGGGTCAAAGTGCACAGCGGGCTGGCCCAGCCCCAGGCAGCCTCTTCCTCTTTCCAGGCCCCAGCCCAAGACTGGGACGCAGCAGGAGCGGGTAGGGTGGGGTTACCCACCTGTGCCAGGGCCCAGAAAAGGGGCAGGCCACTGGTCTTATACCCGCTTAGGTCTCCACCCTGGGCCTCTGTTTCCCCACCAGGCCAAAGGATGCCAAAGGAAGGAGAGAACAGGGCAGGGGGTAGGGGGGAAACTCCCAGCTCTGCAGGGCAAATAGCCACCTGGGCACCTCACCTCCCTCCACCCCCCATGAGGTCATCTGCCTGCAGCAGCTCTCCTGTTCCCCAGGCAACAGCCAATTAAGACATTAATTACCGTGAGACTGAGGGAGGCAGGAGATGCCCAAGAATCCCACAGGAAGGGATTTTTTTTTTTTTTTTTTTTTTTTTTTTTGGTGGAAGGGTGGCAGTGACTACCCCATTGCCAGGATAAGCCTCGTAGAAGGAGGGTCAGGAGGGGAGGGTGGGACACCTTGCCCAGTAGCACTTTCCTCTTCCATCATGGGCAGGAACAGCCCTGGCCTGCCCTTACCCCATCAGAAATACCGAGAGAGTCTATAAAAGAAATGGCATCGTATGCTTCCTGGCCGACCACATCGTGCCCCAGGCCCTCTTATACTGGCTCGGGCCAGGCTCACAAAGCCTGGGGAGGGGCTGCCTTTTACATTTTTCCATTTTTCTTCAAAAAACAGTTGAAAATGAGTTGACAGCTAAAAAATGAACACAAAAGCATTAAAACAGTGATGATAGCGGACAAGCAGTCCTGGGAAGGTGGCAGGGGGGCGAGGGGAGGGGCAGGGCCAGGGGACTGCCTCCCTGCCTGCTGTCCACCAGCGTCCAGCCCTGCCCTCCAAGAAGGGGCGCCCCCACGGAGCCCAGAGGCCTGGCCAGAGGGGGAAGGCACAAGAGCATGGGGGTTAGGGGCACAAGCACCCCCCTCCGAAGCCCAGGGGGCAGGGAAAAAGGGGGATTATAAAACCAAGAAACTACAAAACTAAATACAAAGGTGGGCACAACTGGCGAGGGGAGGGGGTGTGGGGGCGAAAGGAGAGGTCCGGTCCAGGCCGACTGTCCCTCAGGGGCCTGAGGCCGTGCTGGGCACTCAGACCTTGTAGTAGATGTTCGCCGGGCTCTGGGGCGGCATCTCCTGGACGATGTAGACGGGGTGCCCGTAGTCCCCACTCACCTTCTCATAGTGGGGGCAGTAGTTGTTCTCTGTAGTCCGTAAGGGAATGATGATGTCGCTGGGCTCGGTGCCCGCTGTGCCACTGCCCCCCTTGGGACTGGCCAGGGTACTGAGCGAGAGGGCAGCTGCCCGCTGCTGCGTGTGCTTGCGGTGCCGCTTGCGTAGCTTCAGTAGTAGGACCGTCAGGAAGATGATGATGAGCAGGAAGATGACGCAACCGGCACCGACAGCCGCAAACAATGCCACCTTGGAATTGAAGAAGCCATCAGGGTCCCCGCTGCTGCCCCCACTTGCACCTGGGCCACTCTTCTCTTCCTGTTCACAGTCTCTGAGGAAGGGAAGTGGGGAGGAACAGTCAGCCAGGGGTCCAGGGACACACAGCAGATTTCAGGCCAGGCCCAGCTTGCATTTCTTCAGAGACAGGACCTAACAAGGTGACAGAGCAATGGCTCCTGACCTCTGGGAAATACATATACACTTACCATGCTTGCCATAAGAGTCACCAGGGAGCCCCGACTACCAGGGGCCTGTGTGGCCGTCTTGACATGTTGTCTGCCTCCTTGCTGGGCCTGCTGGTAGTCAGCTGCTCAGGCGTCACAGCATTGGGATCTAAGAAGGGAGAGAGAACAGGTGAGAGGGAGGGACCCGGCCAGCATAGGTGTCCTCAGTCATCAAGGGTGGGCAAGAATGGCCTGGATACTGTAACCCTGCGCCCCCCACTCCTAATACATATGCACCAGCCAGGAACATCTGTTCCATAGGTCAAACGGGGTGGGGTGAGGGGACCCTCAGACTAGGCACTCACCTTGGCCAACCTTCATGACGATCTTCATGGTGCCGTGTGCGGCACACACCCCCCTCCCGGTTTTCCAGCCCCTCCAGGCTTCCATTGGATGTTGCTGCAGGAAGAGGCCAGAGAAGTCAGAGAAGTCAGGAGGAGAGAAGGTCTACCAGCATTACCTAGAAACTCCCATTCTGCCTCAGCCAACAGGAAGATAAACTGCAGTTGGGAGAAGCAAGCAGTTCCTATCTACCAGTGAACCTTTCATTTCTTCCCTTCCACTAGGAGAGAGGGCCTAGTCCAGCCCAGGCAAGAACAAGCCCACCCCCGGGGGCACTGCTCCCCTAACACGAGCAGGCCATGGTCCCTCAGTAAGGTCTGCTTTTCACTGGAATCATAATGGGGGCTTCTACATAGACTGAGGATTCTGGAGTAGGAATCATGAGAAACTGGTGTTGGAGTCCTGACCTATCTCTAACTCACTGTGTGATCTAAGGCAAGAAGCCCCTTCACCTTTTGGGGCCTTGGTTTCCCCTGAAGAAAAAGGCTGAATAGCTGGCTGATCCCAAAGGGCCCAGCAAATGCTACCATTCCCAATATTAGAACTTAGGTGGGCAAAGAAAATAAGAGAGAGCAACATGAATTGGAGACTCTCCTGCCCAACCCCTGGAGCCAAGGTGAACTTGGTAAATGTTGGGGCCAGAATTCAAGGCCAGGCTAGGGGAGAACATGCCAGTCTTCAAAGGGTTTCAGATCCGGCAGGGCCTTAACTACATGCAATAGCACTGTACCACTTAGACGCTCCCACTACTACAGGAGAGGAAAGAGTTAAGCCCAGGGAGAGAGCCAGAGGATGGGATGGGCGGGACTCACAGGTAATGTAGTAATCATGGTGCTTCTTGAACTCCAGACCCATGTAGTTGGGGCTGAACTCCTGGAACTTGATGGTAAAGCGTATTTCCTGTTCTGGCCTATTGCAGGTGACCAACACGTTGGGGTCGAGCACCGTGCTACAGGTATCTGCCTGCTCACGCCGCACCAGGTACAGCTTGTAGTACTCATAGGGCCGCCCTGCTTCTGCTCGGGGGCAGATGATGTCAGCTTGTCTCCAATTTTCGGATAGATCACCAAGCCCTTCCCACTCAGGAACCTGCCCAGAAGGAAGAAGACGGTCAGCCTCGGGGTTGGGGGTGGCCCAGGCCATTCCAGAACCAGGAAGTGGACAAGAGCCAGGCTGAGCCTACTGGGTGGAGATGGCAAGAGCAAGCCTTCTGCCCTTCCTCCATCCTCAGGCTGGGGGGGGAGAGAGAGACCATACTACCAGGGGGTGTGGAAGGGGTGGCCCATGGGCAAGGCTGCCAGGCTCTGACTGCTCGGCAGGGTGGAGCACTGCCTGGCTGGGGGAGCCCTTTGTCCTAATGTGGCATTTCCACAGGGGGCTGACGTGGCCAATGGGCTGGGTACCAAGGTGTCAGGCCCATGCTACCTAGAGGTGGCAGTCTTATATACCCCCACCCCCAACAAACATTCCTTCATGACCGCTGCTACTGCCTCTCCTATACCCATACGCACAACACGCGCGCGCGCACACACACACACAGCAAGCCCACACATGTCTTAGTCACCACCCCCCCACAGCTCCCAGCCAAAGGCTGGGGGAGCTCAATCTGTCTGGGACCCATGTCTTCTCCCCCCATCCTTACTAATCTTGGCATGATGGAAAGATAGGAACAGGCATTGCCTGGAGCAAAGAGGATGATGGCCACAGTCTCTGGCCAGGTGCAGCTCTGCTCACTTCCACTGCCCATTGTCCTACTGGCAATCATCCCACCTCAAAATGGAAGAGGCTGAACCCCTAAACTTGATTCTTCTCATTCCTAAAAGAAGAGAGGAGAAGAGAAGGGGCTCAACCAGAGACAACAGATCATAGGAGATAGGGCCTCAGTAACCCCACTCATCTGTATCCTAACCCCTCACCTCTGTGTTGCTCCTACTCCAGCTCCTGAGAGGAGATGGACAAACGCCTTTTGAGCAGGTTTATTCTAATCCAGAAGGCCAGGCACTGGGGGACAGCAGGGAGGGTCAGCTGCCCAGGACCACTATCCATAGGACTCTGTCCTTGCCTAAGCACACAGAAAGAAAATGGTGCTTTTTTGGCCATTTCTGAGCCTGGATGGGCTGGTGCTGAGAGCAAGGCAGAACCATGTAGGAGAAAGAACACAAACTTTAGGATCAGATTCCCAAGCTAAGACCTTACTAAATATGTGACCTCCAATGCCCGATCTGAGCTTCAGTTTCTTCTCTTGTAAAGTGGGGGTGGCAAGAGCCTCTACCTTCCAATACAGTGGTGGGAAGACGAGGCAGCACATGGAGAACACCTAGCACACAATAGGCGTTCAACGTGTTTGACTGCCTCTTAGAAGCAGTCTCCCAAGAGGCAGGAGGTCAGATACTAAGACTAAGTACCTATGAGCTCACTCTCATATTTTGGAGGGGGAAACAGGAAGAGAAGATACGGTTCCATTATCAAGGACTTTACTGTCCAGTTGGGTTGGAAAGTAAATAACCCACACTCGAGTGATAGACAACACCAGGCTATCTGTAGGTATGTGTGAGGATGATGATTCAAGCAGCAAGGGCTGGAGGCAGGGAGAGGAAGGAGATAGCCCATCTGGCCAGGATGGTCAGAGATGGATCCACAGGAAGGCAGGATGAAAGTGGGGTCCTGGGTGAGGAGTCAGGAGATCGAGACCATCTGGCTAACACGGTGAAACCCCGTCTCTACTAAAAATACAAAAACTAGCGGGCGAGGTGGCGGGCGCCTGTAGTCCCGGCTACTCGGGAGGCTGAGGCAGGAGAATGGCGTAAACCCGGAAGGCGGAGCTTGCAGTGAGCTGAGATCTGGCCACTGCACTCCAGTCCGGGCGACAGAGCGAGACTCCGCCTCAAAAAAAAAAAAAGAAGTCAGCACACTGCGAGAGTAGACAGCAGTGGCTAGGACACAAAGCTCGGGCCAGTGATTGGTCCAGCTTGGCTGGGAGTGAGGAGAGAGAAACAGAAGAAGAGGTGGAAAAGTTCACCTGGGGCTAAACTGAAAGGCCTCAAGTGTCACAGCAAGCAGGGTGGGTTTCATCCCATTGGAGAGAGGCTCTCGGAGCTGGAAGGACAATGGAAGGCTTCAGGCAGTGCTTAAAGAGAATGAAGCTGACAGTGTCATGCACCAGTTCACAGGCTACCACAATCATCTGAGAAAAGAGTGGTTCCATTTCCTGAGGGCCCCTTACACCAAAGGGACAACAAGCAATACGGGCCTACTGGGAGCTCTGGGCAAATGCCTTTGCAATGCCAAACCTGTGTCCTCATCTGAGGGACGGAATGATACCCAAGTAGGCAAGAGGGAAACTGACCACATGGATGAAGTGGATGAAGAAAAGCAGCCTGTCCTCCATGTCAAGTGAGGCTCCACCAAATTGGGAGCTGCCATCTTGATGTGCAGGAGGGTAACAGCCAGAATGAGATGGCCTCCCCACTGGTACCTAACTACAGAGGGCCAGAAAGGAAGTAGGCATGGGATGGAAGCCTGGATAAACATTTTAGATGGAACACCCCTGTCCTTGCACCATACAAAGCCCACAAGTTTCCCCAAAGCCTCTAGAATTCTCCAGGCATTTTTTCCCCTTCAGTGCTCACAATGGTTCCATCCAGATGGCAGGATAGACAACTGCTCACATCTTAGAGCTAGCAGGAAGCTTAGAGTCCAGGTCCTTGATGTGAGGGAATGACTGATCAGATAAACGTTCCCATTGAAAAGAGGGCCTAAACCTACTTAGGACAGTAACCCGATGGGTCTAAGAGGCCCTAAAACATTGCCTGAATCGTTGTACTTTTACATCTCAACAATACATATATATGCAGCCACATAGAGGGCACGGAAAGGGAGACAGGCCAGCTCAGCTTTCTAACCACTCGGTTCTGGCTTACTCACCAGGAGTCCTGTCTACCCCTAGTGCAGTCTCCCATTGCCACCCAGGTTCCAGAGCCCTGGAACAGGGCTTCTGGTAATTGGGGTTTCTACCTTGAAGCCAGGGGCATTGAGGAAACAGATGTCTACGTGATGGAGGAGGGGGGAGAGAGAGAACTATTGCCCCCAAAACCCCTCAGAGTCTCTTCAACCTCGGTGAACGACTTCATAAATATTCATTAGTTCATTTGCATAGCAGCTGGCAGAGGGAAACTCACCTTCCCCTAAAGTGCAGAAGGGAGCGGAGCCTGATGAGACCTGCCTTCCCTGACCCTGATCCCCCATACTGGTAACTTTCTTAGCATCTCCCTACCACTGGGCAAACCTCATCTTGACATGTCAGAAGCTCAAGAGAGTGGTAAGGGCCATAGGGATGGGTGTGTAGCCAGTGAGAGTGAAGCCCAAAGCTAGGTAGAACACTAGTCATACTTTGAAGGGGGATCCTACAGTTCTCCCCTCTTACCAGATTAGAGTAGGAGTAGGGAGAGAGGAAGAGATGTCCCCAGGTGAAAATCTTTATCCCCCCACCTTACTTCCCCCTACCCCCTGACCAAGCCAAGCTTTCCTGCCTGGGGCCACCCCCAGACAAAGCCCTTTCTGAAAAATAAAGGGATTGACATGGCTCAGCAGGAAGCCTGAAGCAGGTCGCCATGGTAACCTCTGAGGCCTTCCCTCTCCAGCCTCTGATAGCCCTGGGACCCCAGGGCGCCACCCCAGGGAGTAAAAGGACTTAGGGGAGGCGGCCTAAGTTATTCCAGCTCTTGCCCTCCACCTAGCTCAAGTTCTACCTTCAGCCTTTCTACCTAGCTTAGAAACACCACCATGCCATCACTGCCACAAAGAATCCTGGGATATGAAAAACCTGAAGGGGCTGGGGACAGGAGCCTCCAAGGCCCTGGACTGGCCGGAAACCAACTAACCAACAGCCCCCTCCTTGTTTTCTCCAGATAAGCCCTTCTCCACCCATGTGAATACAATTTACAGGGGGCAGGGAGAGCTTGCAGCTAGGAGGGTCTTGCCCAGAAAGCTGCCCACATCCCACCAGCTCTATACTTCTTTCCCTGTCACCCTGCTCTCAGGATCTAGCAACTTGTGGTCAGAGAATGGCCAAAGGGGGAGCCTGGTTCTAGGCCATGCAAGTCCAAGTCTGGTAGAAGACTCTAGCCTCAACCTCGATTCAGTGACCTCACCACCACTGCACCTGTAACCGCCAGGGGGGCAAGACCAGTGGAGGACAGACCCCAAGCCAGAGCTCAAGTCTGTTCTCATCCCAGCTAGGGTGGGGAGCCCCCAATTAAAGGCTCCTCTTTAACTCCCCCAGCTCCACCCAGCCCCCGAGGCTGGCAGGAGCAGGCCTGGCATGTCCCAGCAGTGCCCGCCCAGGCGTGGGTGGGCAGGAACAGCAGCTGGGTCCTGGCACACATAGCTCTGTCAGAGGCAGGGAAGCCAGGAGAGTCCTGGAGGAAGTCACCCTCCCCACCTACAGTGAACTATGCCCTTCCCTCTGCCCCATCTGGCTAAAGCTAGTGTCCATTATGAATTTAACACCCCCTCTCCCCGATGTCGACGTCTGCTTTCTGTGGGGTCCCTGAGAAGAGAGATTCTTGGCTCAGAGAGGAACCAAAGGTGCCACTCAGAGCTCTGCAGGGAGTGTGCCAGGCAGTGAGTTGGCTGCCTTTAGTTCAGGTCACCCAAGCAGTCAGCGCTGGGGGTAGGCCTAGCAAAGTCAAATGAGGAAGTTGGAGCACAGCTCACCCCACACAGACAGGGCCTGAGTCACAAGGACAGACGCTTGCACACCTGCGAGGTAAGAGGGGAACTCAGGGGCAGGGAGCCAGGGCCTCTTCCCAACCCCCACCTTGAATTCCTGTCTCTCCTACATTTCAAGGCAGCAGGAATGAATGGCACACAACACAGCTCTGCCTCCATAGGCAAGTCATTGACTGGCCTGAGATAAGTCACTTCCCTTGTCCGGGCATATGCCTTCTTATCTGGAAAATGGGGCCAATACCTACTTCCCAGGGCTGTTGGGAGCATCCGATGAGATCATATATGAGAGTGCATTGTAAGTAGCAAGGTGCCGCCTGCCTATTAGTTAGCATGCCAAACACAGCATTATTTAGAAGTAAAAAGCTGAAGGAGCTTACATTCCTGGCTGCTAGCACCCTGACCAAAACAATGACCGCGAAACATACCCCAGAGGAGCTGCTATGGTCTGCGGGGCAAGGAACCCAGAATGTGGCTGGTGAGCACCCCTGTATCTCAGTTCCTCTAATAATCACAAAGTGGACTACCCCCAAACCTGGTGTTCCCATGGCAACTAGCAGCCTCCTGGCTGGCCCACTCTCTCTCCTTTAGTCCCTAACCCCAGAAAACAGTGATGCACCATAGTATCCAGGGCCCACCCATCCCCATTCACCTGAGTGGATGAGACAACAGAGAGCCCAAGAGAAGAAAGGGAACCCTTGATTCAGTCCCTACCCCAGCCTCACAGGTCCTTCTTGCCCTTCCCTGGCTGCCCTGTGTGGGAGTGGGGAGGCAGGGGAACAGGGGACTTTAGGAGCTGCTGGATTCCCATCACTCTCAGGCCCTCACCTGTGGCCAATCAGCCACAGAGTAGAAGAGGTCAGGTCCCTAACCACCCCGGAAAAGGGCCCCCTGAGCTGGCCTCCCCAGGACTGTGAGCTGGAACAGCTGTGTGGGGCTGGGGCCAACACTTTGGCTTGGAGCAGGCAAGCATGGGTTGGGGTCTGCAGCTGCCCCCACCCATGCTGGAGTCAAGGGTCCTGGATGCCAGGCTGAACCCCCCCACCCCCGCCCCCTTGTAGGGAACGTTTGTAATGTGATCTCAGGCATATTCTGACTCCCTGGAGGTGGGGGAACCTGAGTGGGGGGCAGGAAGGGGTCAGGACGGGACTGAGAGACTGAACTGCAGCAGCTGGACTTGGCTGAGGACTCAAGTGTGAGGCCTGCCGGCTGCCCCAAGCTCCCAGGGGAAGTGGCTGCAGGAGGGGTCTTCTAGGACCATTTAGATAACAGCCCCCCAACTCAGACACACACACACACACACACACACACACACACAGGTTCCTAAAATAAAAAAACTCTAGCAGGACCAAACCCATCCCCCCACCTTGCACTCATGGGGCAAATCTGACTGGAGGGGCCAAGGAGGCAGAAGCTCCTGCCGCTCAGGGACTAGCACCCCAGAAGGCTCCAGCACCAATTTGGGAAAGAGACTTGGGAGTCTTGGGCCAGTCCTTCCAGCTTCCCCTCTCAGTCAGGGCTGGAGCCAGGCCGCAAGCACCTTGGAACCTGGAAGCAGACCCCCAACCCCACCACTTCTTTATTTTGATTTTTTTTCCCAAGGAGGAAGCAATTAAGCAGGGTTTATAGGCACTGGGAGATTTTCTTTTTTGGGAGGGGGGTTGCCAGCTTCTGACAGGGCTGAGGAGAGAGACCAAAAGCGGGGAGAGGAAGAGGGGAGGGAAGAGAGAAAATGAGCCTGAGAGAGAGAGCACGGGCATGTGCGAGAAACAAAAGGACTTGAGAAAAAGAGGCAGAGAGTGACTAAGAGTGAGAGGGAGTGTGAGAGCGAGGCAGAACAGGCGAGCCTAGCTGGAGAGGGGAGGTGAGTGCTGCTCACGGAGGGTGTGAGAGGGCGAACTGACACGGGCCTGGGAGGAGAACTCGGGCAGGAGGCAGAGAGGGAGGGAGACAGAGAGGGACTGTTTATTTGAAAGGCTGTGGCAGCCTGAGGGTTGGGCGCGGTGCAGAAGCAGCCCCCAGAACTCTAGGAGAGCTGAGGGCAGTGCCTCCTTCCTGTCCTCTGGCCCCCATCACCCCGAGCCAATACACGCAGACACGTGGCTGCATTCCAGACCCCTGAGCCTGGATGAAGGGGGGTGCACCAGGATCAGTCCCTCACCCTTCTTAGGATCTACCCAATTACAGAATGGAATTCGGAAAGGTTCTAGAGAGTCTTCAGCCACCCCCCATCCCCACCCCACAATGCCTGCCCTCAGCTTGAGGTGGATGGGGAGGGGGGTCAGAGAGGAGACCACCCCCCAAAACCTGTAAACCAGTCCAGAGCACTAAAGGCTCTGAGCACAAACGGGGGAGCACAGACAGATCGTGTTTCTTCCAGCACCCCCAACTCTGCAGGAGGGCTCCTTTCCAGCTGTGGAGCTGCATGCTATCTCTGGTTAGAGACCCGAGAGAGCAATTAGGTTCACTCCCATGAGCCCCTGTGATGGGCTACCCCAGGCGGATTTCAACTCTCCTGGCTCAAGAGAGAGCATTTCCAGCCTCCACCCTTACTGGGGAAATTGAACACTTCACAACCTTCCCCCCAGGCTCAAGCAGCCCAGGGCTCCCAGAACATTTTGAGCCCCTGCTGTTAGGAGAGCGTTGTACCCCATTTGGCTTCTGGGTAGGAAAGAAATTCTTGCCAATCCCTTTCCTTGTACCCAGGCAGAGCCCTCTACCTCGACCCTGGTTTAGCCATCCCACCAACCAGTAATAGGACTCTACCTTAATCGAGGAGTAGAAAACTAAAGCTGCCTTCTCCCACTCCAGGGCTGAGAGATCAAAAGTCCCTGGGACCCAAGAGGCCAAGGTAGGCAGGAGCCTGGGAAGTTACGGGGGCGGGGGGGTGGGGCGGAGGGGGGGAGCGCAGCAAGAGTGGACAGGAAGAAATTTGAGATACAGGAATCAGTGATCACGGATGGGGCAGGTCAAAGCTCCCCAGTTTCCTGCTAAGTGGGGTTGTTCGCACATTGCTGGGACCTCCAGAAAACTGAGAAAAAGAGCAATTTTGACCCTGGGTTCCAACCTGAGTCCTGGATGCCAAAAGAGAAGAAGGTCCAGAGGTCACTACAACAGCCCCAGTGACTTCCCACTAAAAGCCCAGAAACCACTGAGCCACCGCCCTGAAAGGTGTGCGTGTTGTTGGAGGGATTGTGTGTGTGGTGGTGGTGGGGTAGTTGTGCAGGGAAAGGAGAGAAAGAAAAGAAAGGATGTCCTTTATATAGCTGCCCACCCCCCACCCCAACCCCTTGGGGAAAGCTAAGCACAGCTCCCCAATCTAGGGGACAGACTCGGCGGCCAAGGGGACCTGCCTGGGCAGAAATCGCTCCTTCCACACCCACCTCCCTCGCCAGCTCGGCCGCCACTCTCCGCCCTGGCTGGCCCTTGAAGCTCTGTTACCGGCTCCATTGGACCCCCGACGGGCGCTGGTTCGAACCCCCACCACCCAACAACTACTCTCCCACTCCGCCCCTCTCCACCCGCTGCCTTTGTGAGCCTGGAGCAGCGCCCGCCTTTCTACCGCTCCGGCAGGGAGAAAGGAGGGGCGGGGGCAAGAAGAGACAGCAAAGCAAAACCAGGGTGGCAAACAAGGAAGAAAGAGAAATGAAAATGGGAGAAGCCCGAGTGGGATGTTGGCGCTGCCACCCGCCCCAAGCGCCGGGTCCCGCTCTGTGTTCCCTCCACAGCTAAGCAAACGAGGAACCCGTGTTCTGGCCTTGTCCCTCGCCCGAGTCAAGCTCACTCCTGAAGCGGCTCTCGGCGAAAATCACCACGTTCCCAGGGGCCCCGGAGGAAGCTGCGTTCTCGCCTCCACTCAGCTCTCCAGTGCGCTCTCGGGCGCCCGGACTCCCCAGCTCTGCCTGGTGCGACCATCTCGACTTGATCCAGGACGTGAGGAAGCAAGGGCTGGGAAGCCCAGGGGGTCACAACCCCGCCAAGTCCCCCTACCCCACCCCGCCGCACCCTGCTCCGCCCGCCCGCCCGCAGGAAAACACTCGAGAAAGCGGAGACAAATGAGGCGCCGCTCCTCCTCAAAGACCGCCCCACATGCACTCCGGGGCGTGCGGCCTCACCCTGAAGGAGTGCCTCCCACCCCAGGGTCCAGAGGAGATAAGTTACTCACTTGGGGTTGAGGGAGCTCCAGGATACGGGCTCCAGGTTCTTGGCCAGCGGTGTGGCGAGCCGGCACAGAGCCCACACAACCATCGCCACAAGCCACTTGCCGAGCCAACGCTGCCCAGGCCGAGCCATCTTCCCGGGGGCAGGCTGCACTTCGGGATCCTTTGGCGCCTCCTCAGCAAAGCTCGCCTCGCCTTCCTCTGCCGCGCTGCGCTCGGAGCCGCTCAGGCGCCCATCCTCCGCAGCCGCCGGCTTTGAAGTGCTCCCCTCCCGCCGGCTTCGGTGTCGCTCTTCTCCGCCCGGCCGGCCAGGAGGACTCACTGGGCAGCCGCCCCCAACCCGGGCATGGGCTTCGGCCTCCGAGGGCTCGTTCTCCTGGGCACTCCGCTGCCGCACGAGGCGCGACGGGGGCTCTGCGCCCCCGGTGATCCCGCCCGATTCCGCTCGACTCCCCGAGACGGTTCGGGGCTGCGAGCCCTCTCCCCGACGGGGTCTTCCCGCAGAGGTCTCGGTGGCCGCCCCGACGCCTCGACCGTCCCGGGATCGCTGTCCCTTGGAAGAAGTGGGGGTTTCCCCACAAAACAAGCTCGGTCCCCGGGCTCCCGACTGGCCGCCCTGGCACGGGCTCCGTTCCTCCGGGCCACACTGGGACTCCGGGCTACGCGCCCCTGGACAGCTTCTACTTCAACGCGGGCCCTACTCAGTGTACTTAGAAGAGCGGGGAGACGCTGCCGAGCGAGCCAGTCCATTAGTTTGCGCCTCCGATGCCTCGGCGGGTAGCCCGGCAGCCTCGCGTCGCCGAGTCCTTGCTCCCGGGCGATCGAGCCCGAGGGTCTGCGGCCAGTGCGAGCTTCACACCTCCCACTGCTGTCCAGCTCGCATAGGCTTCCTCCGCTGCCGCTGTGCTGTCTACTCCCTTGCTCAGGCGAACGCAAGGCCAACCCTGCTCTCTTAGCCAATAGCAAGCTCAGTGGCGGGGTCCTTGCCCCATACCACGCCCCTAGAGCAGGAAGGGGGCGGGGTTTCAGGGAGCTCTTAAGGACGCCGCGCGCCCGATGGCACTAATCTGAGTGTGCGGCTCCTGTGGTTAGGGTTGGGTCCCGCTCAGTCCTGTTCCCAGAGCGCTCATCCCGTGGGAACTTGGCACTCTCAAGAGCTACCGGCCTGCTCTCCTCCTCACGCGTCTGTCTCATGTACCCCAGGAAAGTATTTCCACTCTCTTTTTACACACAGGACCCCTGAAGTCCTGCTCTGTGCCCACCTCCGTTTCAAGGACAGCCTGTCTGCTCCCCGTCCAGTCCAACGTAAGGCTTTGGTGGGCTTTCCTCCTCTCGCCCTCAAAATGCACTGTCTGTTTGCACTTGGACCCAGAGTCGGGAACATAAAAGTGAGAACAGTGGGAGGGGGAGACTTGGGAGGGTCCAGTACTTGACCGGGGTTGGAGGTGGGGCGGGGGGCAGGGTGGGGTTTGGTGGGGAGGGAAGGCATGTTCATCGCCCCTGGAGACCAGACCTTCGGAATTTCAGCTTTCTGGGGGAGGCTTGTGGGACCTCTGGAGCCAAGATTTAGTCTTGTCCTGTTCGAAGGCGCGAGCAAGGTCCCGGGATAGGCAAGCGGAGACGAGAGGGCTCGTCAATAAAGAAAGACACCTCGAGGGCAAAGAGGAAAAAGCACAGGACATGAGACTTTTGAAAAAGCAAAAGCGGGCATCCTGGCCCCGAGAAGCCGGACTCCAGCCTGTCCCGGCCTCGCCATCTGGGTCTTTGTCTCCCAGCCCTGGCCCATTCTCCCCGCCCCCCTTGCCTCTTTGCCTTTATAACTTGGCTGGATCCCATAGCTCAGACCCTCCCGGTCCGACCCACTTTCCTGGTCGGACCCCAGAGGACGTACCCACGTGCTAATGTCTCCCCCTGCTGGACTTCCGTAGCACTGCGGGCGCCAGCGATAAACCTGGAGCTCCCACCCGGAGCGTGGCATACCCAAGCCTGGCACACGCACTTGAACACAAGACCTGGGACAGGCGTGGCCTTGGCAAAAACCGCCACCCTGTATGGGGAGGAAGGGAAAGAACTAGTAGGAATATCTGAGTTTGGGGTAGGCTTTGGGACTGCCAAGAATATAAGGTCTCCCCACTGCTTCTTTATGGAGATTAGATGAGCAACACTCCCAAAGTGCTCCCCAGTCGCACACAGTTTCATGTCCATCATCTCGCTTAATAGGTGACTGAGCTACAGCGTTTCTCAGTGGATCCTCTGATGATCTTTGTGGCTGTGGAGGTGGGAAGAGCTCAGATTTTGTCTTTTTATTTTCTCCCAAATAGAGGAGAAAATAGGTACAATCTGGGCCCTTCCCACCTCCAGGGGCAGGCCCTTGAGGTAGATAGGGGAAAGAAGGAGCTGTTTGGGGTCTCTGAGCTCCCAGCTGGACCCTGCATTGGGGTGTAAGGAAGGAGAGATGAGAAGAACAGGGTGTAGGGACATACCAATAGTCTAGCTGGGAGACTGAGATCCCCGGAATGCATGCTAGGACATCAAAACCTGAATACAGAAAGTAGCCTGCTGCTTACTGAGTGCCTGCTATTGTCAAGAGCCATGTTAGATGCTTTTCCTTTCATAACCTTTTGAGATGAGTTTCAGTATCCCCATTTTATCTACAGGGAAAAGTAAGGCTTAGAGAGAAGTGACCCATCTGAGATCACCAAGCTGATCAGTGGTGAAAGCAAGATTTGACTCCTGGAACATCCATCTCCAAAGCCTATGGCCATTCCCCTGTACCATACTGGCTCAAATTCCCAGCCAATCCTTGCTTCTTTGCTTCTTTGGTTCATTCCTGGTTAAGGCTGGGTCATGCATGGACAGCAGCAGCCTGGGGCTGGCCAGGACTCTTCCTTCACAATCCTTCAAGAGGTTGCCAGGCCTGGAAAGTTCATCTATGTTCCTGGCCATAGCCCAGAGTTCTTCTCATCTAAGACCACCACTGCCAACCCTAGAGCCAGTCTCGATTCTTCTTCCCCACAGCCAGCATGCCCGGTGCCTCACAGGAGGAGAGCCCAAGGCCAGGTGGGGGATGGGGAGATTAGGCTATGCAGCCAGTCTTGGGAAACATGGGAAGACAGCAGCAGTTCCTGAGTGTGCCAGCACCTAATCCCGGTGGGCAGGGTGGCAGAGGAAATGAGGAGAAGACTCTTTATGTCCAGACCTGCTCCACATGATAGTTATCCCTGCTCACAGCACAGCCTTTCTGCCTCAACCTGCCCACGCCAGCTACAGGGGCCTCAGGAGCAGAGCTGAGCCTACTCCCTGCCATGGCAGGCCAGTGATTCCAGGTTCCCACCTTCTGCCCCACCCTGGCGGGGCCTCAGATGTAATGATTCAGCCCCCCGAGGTAGGGAAAAATTACTCCCAGGGAGCCTGAGAGGAAGTCAGGATCTGTGAGCAATAGGGGCCCCCTCATCCAAGCCCTCCCTATACCACTGGCAGTCACTCCTCACCCATGCCTCCCAGGTTATTGTGTCATTACAGATGCGTCCACCCATGCGCTCACGCACACACACACAACTATCAGGTTTCAAGTCCACCAGCATTTCCTGAGCAGTGCCTCTGTGCTGACCTCTGAGCTGGGCCAGCCCTGTTGACACAAAGAGCAGCTCCAGCAAGCCCTGCCCACAAGGAACACCAAACACCGATACCTGTATATGGGGGATCCTGGACTCAGAGATGCGGGAGAACATCTGGCAGCTGCAGGAAGCCTCGGGCATCGTGCAGCCCTGGGAGAGCAGAGCTGCTCCTTCTGAGCTCAGGTTCCCGCACCCATGAGCAGCAGAGAGGTGTAAACTTCAGAGCCAGAGTTCCCTCCTTATGAACTGTGTCTCCTTGGGCAAGTCAATTCACCTCTGTGTGCCTCAGTTACTTGTCTGTAACCTAGAGGTCATCCCTCATTCACATAGCTGTGGTGAGGGGTGAATGAGATAATGCATGTGAAGGGCTTAGTATCATGCCTGGCCCACTGTGGTGCTTACTAAATGGAAACTCTTATTCTTCTGCAGAGCCTCCCACAGAGACACTCTCATCCCCAGTCACACACATTCTCACCTGTTCACACATACTTTGTGTGGCACATGCACATTTTTTATCTCCTCTCATATTCTCACACACTTGTACATATACGCATACAAACTCTCATTCTTTCTCAGCTATCCATTTATTTAGCAGAAGGTGGCAGGACTGGGTCCTGTCCTCGTGGAATTTAAAATCTAGCCCCCACAGTTTCTCATGTTCACTATCATCCACACACATGTATGAACATGCACACACCTCCTTTCTATTTCTGTGGACCTTGTCCTTGACTTCTCCCTGCCTGCCTTGCACTCTGAGACACAGAGAGGTGAAGTAACTCACCTAAGGCCACTCAGCCAGGAAGTGGAAAAGTCAGGATGTAAACCTAGGCCACACTCATATCCCAAGGCTGTGGAAAGGAGTGTGTGCCAAGGTGTGGACCTTGGAGAGCCAGCAGGCCCAGCCAGAGCTAACAGTTAGAAAAGCAGACTGAAGGGTCAGGGAGCAAGGATCCTAACTCGAGGCCCAGGGCATTGCCAACTTGGACAACCCAGTGGGACTAGCAACCCTCTCTCTTGTCTGCAGTCATCTCTAGCCTGCTCCATGCCTCCTGTCTTCCTCCTAGAAGACCTACTGCCTGTGCCTGCACATCTCACAGACACCGGCACCTATTCCCTACAAGGAGAGGGAGAGCTATCATTTATTAACACCTACTGCATGCCAGGCAGTGTGGCTGGGTGCTTTCACCTGGTGCTCTATTATCTTTGTTTAATCTTCACAACATTCCTGAGGTTGCTATTGATAGACCTGTTTAGAGATGAGAAAACTGAGGCTCCAGGCTCAATCTGCCTGCATCCCCTGCTCCACCAACCTCAGTCTGCAAAGTGCTCTTTTGTTCAGTCAGCTTATTCCCACCACCCCCTTCTCTGCTGTCCTTCCCTCTGCCCACACCTGCCTCCTAGCTGAGACCAGCTGGGGTCTATGCTGATCTTGGGTTGCCCTTTTTCTTCAGTGAATACTTTGCTTTTTTCCAATTCACTCTATCTGTAGGTCAGTCTCAGGGCAAGCCTGGGGTGGGGCCTGAGCCTTCCCACTCTTCCTCCTCTCCCCACCTGGCTGCACCATACCCCAGGGCTAGGTGAGATCTAGCCCCAGGCGGGTAAGATCTGGAAGTCTGTTTTCACTGCACCCATGAAGGTTCCCAGAGACTGGGGAAGAAGAGGGTGGTCCCAAAGGCCAAAGGTTCAACCAGACTCTCTCTCCCCAGCCCCTCCCTGTCCCTGCCCCAGCTACATGCCTGGTTTATGGATATTTGCATTAAGATCATCTTGATCTGCCAGATGCTAGCCTGTGTCAGATTGATGGCAGAATGACACCAGGGACGGGAGGAGCCCCTCTCTCCCTGAGATGGGTCTGGTCCCCCTCCCTCCTTCTCTCTTTATCTCCTCCTTATACCCCTTACCCCTACCCTGGACTCCTAGACATCTGTCCCAAAGCCTCAAGCTCCATACAGGCAAATGACCTGCCCCCTGTCCCTGCAAGAGCCTGAAATAGGGCATCTGAGAGCCAGAGCATGACTTAGTGTGCATAACAAGTGGACAAGGCTCTGAAGGGCAGATGGGACCCTGGCCCTCAGAGGCTTCATCTTTGGAAACCCCTGCCTGCTGGATTTCACTGATCTGGGCTCAGTTTCCTCCAGTAGTGCCCTCTTCTCTGCTCTCCAGCCCAGCAGGAGGCAGCCTAGGTAAGGGTAAGCCTGTTGCTCTCTTGCTCTGGTTACCTGGAGAATGTGTAAGGCTAGGCTGGGCCATTCATCACTGTCAGGGGCACAGGAATTCGAGGGAAGGAGCAGCACCTGTCCTCACCTGTCACTGACCCCAGCCTGGCTCCTCATCTCAGAGGGCCAGGGGACCTGGGGGAGGGCGATGGGATGCATCTTTGCCAGGTCCTCCTCCTGGTTCCTGAGTGAACACACTAGACATGTCAGGCCCCACAAACACCAGGAATAAAGTTCCTATGGAGGAACACCCCAAGCCGAGGGTGCATTTGGACAACCGAGGAGCAGAGGAAAGACAAGCTGCTTCTTCAGTGCTCCAGCCCCCAGCTCTGAGCCCTCACTGGACTCCGAGCTAGCATCCTGCCTACTACCCAACCGTGGAGGCTAAAGGGTCAGGTTCTGGGCTTTCTTGGCTGATAACCCCAGGCCTACCAGAGAGAGGCCATGCAGCCTCTTGGGGCATCCTGAGGACAGAATAGGGGCTGGACCCAGCTGGCCAGATAACCACTGGCAGATATATGGCACCCAGGCCCGCCACCCTCCAGCTGCCCCTCAGCCAATCCAGCCAGGATCTCTGACACTGACACCTCCCCTCCCCACTCACAATTTAGTCTATCTTGGTTTAGAGACCTTCCTTCCCACCTTCAGTCAGGAAGGTCCCGGTAGGGGCCCAGTCTCTAAGCCTTTAGTTTCTCAACCAAGCCTTCCCCGCCCCACCCCCACTAGACCTCCACCTCTCCAGGGCTGCCCCAAGAAGTGTTGGAGTGAGGCTGAGGCCCTGACAAACCTCGATTGACAAACCACCCAGGATCTTCCTCGCCAGGAAGCCAGCCCCTCAGAGAAACATCACTTTCCCTGGCCTGGCTTGTTTTTCTTCCACAGCCTCTTTCCAGGACACAAAGCAGGGCCTAGGCAGCCCCTGCCTTAATCGGGACGGGTGGGGTGTGGAGAGGGAGGGAACTTTCCTCCTGGGATCTGTGTCCCTGGCAGAGGTGCAGAATGCAGGAAGTTTGGGAGCTTCTGCACTAACAGTGCCTGAAGGAATTAGGGCTCCAAAGACCAGGGAGAGAGAGGGTGTGATCTTAGAGGTGAGGAAGAGGCAGTAGACAGGTTATTGAATCAAAGTGGTGGAGTCCCCAAGCAATCTTTTCCTCTCCTCTAGTAGCCTGCCTATTTCTCAAACTCTGTCGACCTCTAGTGGCCAGCTAAGTATTTGCAGCCCTAAAGCTGAGCCAGCACTGAGCCTCACCCCCAACAGCCAAACAGAAGACCGGGACACTGCCAGCTTCCGGTGCTGGCCTGGGCTGAGCTAAACCAGGAACGCTCTTCCTTCTCCCCATCTTCCCTCCAGACACTGGAAATCTAGTCTATTCAGGCCTGCCTGAGCACTCACCTCCTCTGGGCAGCCTTTCTGGAAGGCATTAACCCATAGGAACAGTCGTTCCTCTCTTTGAACTCCATATTCTGACTGTACTGCCTGAGATCGCCACTTGGATTTTCATTATTTGTGCACATCTTAGCTCTCCCACTAGATACTAACCTGGGGCAGAAACCACTAACTGCTTCTCCTTTGTCATTCTGCATCAAGGCCAAGCATAGAGATGGGCATACAGGAGGCACTCAACAGGTGCTAATGGTGATGGTGATGATGGCAGCGGTAGTGGTAGTGACAGCCACTATTTATTGAGCACCTACTACATTCCAGGTTGTTTGTATCTGTTTTCTCATAAGAAACTCATTCTATATACAGACGAGGAAACTGGTGCACTCAGAAGCCAAGTGACTTAAATAGTGTCTCACATCCAGTAAGCAACAAAACCCAAAGTTTTATGCAGGACTGTCTGGCTCCAAGCCACAAGTATCTCCATCAGCCACATGCTAGACATAGCCTTTATTCCTGGAAGGGACACAGAGATGACTGCAGCTCAGCCCCTGATGTCAAGGAATGGTGTTGGCCACAGCAAAGACTTGTACGCTCCATAGAACATGGAGGGACTAGCTCTGTATCCTTCCTCCTCTCCTCTATCCTCATCTCAGGGAAAGTCTTCTCTGGTTTCACCATTTGACAGAAGGGCAGATTGCCCAGGCCAGATGAGCAGTCTCCCAGATCCTGTCACACGCGGAGGCTATAGCTAACTAGGACACTCCTACAGACATCAGATGCCTGAAAAAGTCAAGAATCCAGGACCGAAGAGGGAGATTCCATCAGAGATCCTGCCAGTCTCTCCAAGGAATCAGCACAGGTGAGTCCAGTTCACAAACACTGCTGGGCCTCCCCTGAGCCTGGCAGGTGCCAGGACCTGAGACTTAAAGAGATGAGAGAGACGCCCGAGTCACTTCCCCTCACCACATGCCATGTCCAGTTAGCCACCAATCCCAAACCAACAAGCACGTTTGAGTAGAGGGCTCACCAACACAACCCTCACTGTTGTCCATGGCTCCTTGAGACATTTTGTCTCTCTCCAACCTGGTGATCTTGGAGGAAACTGAGGCAGATTGCCCTTACCTTCTCTCCTCCCCATGGAAGTCACTTACCTGAGACTCTCTTTCAGTCACTCGGTTCTTAGTAGTCGTTGGTGTGAAGAGTCTGCTCAGGCTAGTAAGGAAAAGAGCCCGCTGTGGGGGTCTGAGGTGGTCCAACCCTTCTCTCCTTTCCTTGCCTTCTCCTACCACTTGTGTTTTAATGAGGCCCTGGCTTGGAGTTGATAACCCTGAAAAGCAGGCAGCCCAATCAGGTTCCCAGCCCTATTCTGCCAGGACCCAAGCTTGCAGGTTTCAGGATGGACTTTCCATGGACACTTCATTAAGGGGTTTTATGTCCAAAGGGGATGATTGGTAACACCTGCTTTTAAAAATGTCCAGGCTGAAATTACTACAGCTAGGCAATAAGGTCCAGGAGTCTGTGACTGTGCTTACCCATTTTTCCTCCAGTTGGTGCAGTACAGAATAGCTTCCTGCAGGAAATCTCAGCCCTGCCAGCAGGGACTTCCAGGGTCCACTGCTGGGCATGAGCACAGTGGTCTTCCTCATAGGGGTGTGCGTGCCCTTGCTGGGCAACTCAGCTTCCATCAGCAGCTGACAACTTCCCTATCAGCCCGGCTGATTGCTAAGGCTGATGGGTGTGCACGTATTGCACGTAGCCTGCCACAAAGAATATTTGCACTCCAGGAGCTCATTAGGGAAGATGGACTCAGGTGCTGCCACCTAGTATATAGCAAAACTCCCACTTCCGGAAAGGATGTTTCCAGGAGTCTTGCCTGAAAGTGTGCAGTCCAGTGAATTCTCTTGACACCTTCAATGACTCTTTGGATTAAGTCAGACCACTGGAGTCAATGGTGCCCAGATGGGCATTGTGGGGGCACACTCCACCACTGCAGGTCAGGAAAAAACCATAAGTGGGACAAGATGACACACAGTCCTCAGTAGCCTGTAGCATTCTCTGCAAGAAACTGAGAGCCTAATTCATAGGGTGGTGTGAGGGTTAAATAAGTGAGACATTTATATAACAAGCAACATGGAGGTCATAGCCCTTATTCACTGTCTTTTTTCTCTCTTCACATATTTATTAGCCATTTGTGTCTAGTCTCATCTTTGGGTATTTGTCTCCTTTGCTTTTGTGATTTTTAAAATTAGCTTGTAAGAACAATTTACATATTAAGAATGTTCATTTTTGTTGGAACTTTCTGAGGTTTAGAGCCCAAATTATTGGGCTTATTATTATGAGATGGATTCTCCCTCTGTTGCCTAGGCTGGAGTGCAGTGGTACCATCTCAGCTCACTACAACTTCTGTCTCCCGGTTCAAGTGATTCTCCTGCCTCAGCCTCTCAAGTAGCTGGGATTACAGGCATGCACCACTCTCGGTTAATTTTGTATTTTTAGTGGAGACGGGTTTTCTCCATTTTGGTCAGGCTGATCTCAAACTCCCGACCTCGGGTGATCCGCCCTCCTTGGCTTCCCGAAGCACGAGGATTACAGGCATGAGCCACCGTACCCGGCCATTATTTTTATTATGTTACTGTTTTTCAGATTGTTCATTTTTGTTGTTGGTGGTGGGTTTTTTATTTTTTATTTTTTTGAGATGGAGTCTTGCTCTGTAGCCCAGGCTGGAATGCAGTGGCACAATCTCGGCTCACTGCAACCTCCGCCTCCTGGGTTCAAGCAATTCTCCTGCCTCAGACTCCCAAGTAGCTGGGGTTACAGGCACATACCACCACGTCCGGCTAATTTTTGTATTTTCAGTAGAGACAGGGTTTCACCATGTTGGCCAGGCTGGTCTTGAACTCCTGACCTCAAGTTATCCGTCTGCCTCGGCCTCCCAAAGTGCTGGGATTACAGGCATGAGCCATTGCACCTAGCCTGTTTGTTTCTTTATAACAGTTTTATTACAATGTAATTTATATACCATAAAATTTGCCCCCTTTTTTGGAGACAGAGTCTTAGCTCTGTCATTCAAGCTAGCATGCAGTGGCGTGATCACAGTTCACTGCAGCCTCCATATCCTGGGTTCAAGTGATCCTCCCACCCCAGCCTCCTGAGCAGGTGGAACTACAGGTGTGCACCACCATGTCTAGCTTTTTTTTTTTTTTTTTTTTTGCTTTAAAACAGCAGACATTTATTACATCACACAGTTTCTGAGGAGCAGGAATCTAGTAGTGGCTTTGCTGGAAGGTTCTGGTTCCAACTTTCTCATGAGGTTTTGGTCAAACTTGGCTGAGGATATAGCCATCTGAAGGCTTGAGTGAGACTGGGGGATTCCAAGCCCACTCACATGGTTGTTGGAAAGAGACCTCAGTACCTTGCCACATAGGGATCTCCCAAGAGTTACTCATGATGTGGTAGTTGGCACAAAACAGAGTGATCAAGAAGTATTTTATAGTCTCCTTTTGCAAGTAATATTGATAATGTAAAAAATCAGTTATTCGTATATGTGTGGGTCTGTTTCTGGACTCTATTCTGTTCCATTGCTCTATTTTCCTGTCTTTATACTGATATCACATTGTCTTTTTGTTTTTCTTTTCTCTTTCATTTTAGAATCAAGGGGTACATGTGTAGGTTTGTTACAAAGGAATAGTGCATGATACTGAGGTTTGGGGTATGATTGAACCCATCACAGGTAGTGAGCACAGTACCCTACAGGTAGCTTTTCAACCCTTGCCCCCTCCCTTTCTCCCCACCTCTAGTAGACCCCAGTGTCTGTTGTTCCCATTTTTTTTTTTATTTCAATAGGTTTTTGGGGAACAGGTGGTGTTTGGTTACATGAAAACAGTTTAATAACTTTAATGGAGATTTCTGAGATTTTGGTGTGCCCATCACCCAAACAGTGTACACTGTACCCATGTTTCGTCCTTTATACCTCTTTCCCTGAGTCCCCAAAGTCCTATCATTGTTAGGCCTTTGCATCCTAATAGCTTAGCTCACACTTATGAGTGAGAACATACAATGTTTGTTTTTCTATTCCTGAGCTACTTCACTTAGAATAATGGTCTCCAACTCCATCCAGGTTGCTGCGAATGCCATTATTTTGTTCCTTTATATGGCTAAGTAGTATTCCATAGTGTGTGTGTGTGTGTGTGTGTATGTATACGTGTGTGTATATATATATCACATTTTCTTTATCCACTTGTTGGTTGATAGGCATTTACACTGGCTCCATATTTTTGCAGTTGTGAATTGTGCTGCTATAAACATGCATGTGTAGGAGTCTTTTTCATATAATGGCTTCTTTTCCTCTGGATAGATACCCAGTAGTGGGATTGCTGGATTAAATGGTAGTTATACTTTTAGTTCTTTAAGGAATCTCCACACTGTTTACCATAATGGCTGTACTAGTTTACATTCCCACCAGCAGTGTAAAAGTGTTCCCTGTTCACTGCATCCACGCCAACTTCTCTTATTTTTAATTTTTTGATTATGGCCATTCTTGCAGGAATAAGGTGGTATTGCATTGCATTGTGGGTTTGATTTGTATTTCCTTATTATTAGTGATGTTGAGCATTTTTTCATATGTTTGTTGGCTATTTGTATACTTCTTTTGAGAATTGTCTATTCATGTCCTTAGCCCACTTTTTTGTGTGGTTGTTTGTTTTTTTCTTGCTGATTTATTTGAGTTCCTAGTAGATTCTGGATATTAGTCCTTTGTCAGATGCCTAGTTTGTGAAAATTTTCTCCCATTCTGTGGGCTGTCTGTTTACTCTGCTGATTATGTATTTTGCTGTGTGGAAGCATTTTAGTTTAATTAAGTCCCATCTACTTATCTTTGTTTTTGTTGCATTTGCTTTTGGGTTCTTGGTCATGAAGTCTTTGCCTAAAGCAATGTCTAGAAGGGTTTTTCTAATGCTATGTTCTAGAATTTTTATGGTTTCAGGTCTTAGATTTAAGTCTTTGATCTATCTTGAGTTGATTTTTGTATAAGGTGAGAGATGAGGATCCAGTTTCATCCTTCTACGTGTGGCTTGCCATTATCCCAGCACTATTTGTTGAATAGGATATACTTTCCCCACTTTATATTTTTGTTTGCTTTGTCGAACATCAGCTGGCTGTAAGTATTTGACTTTGTTTTTGGGTTCTCTATTCTGTTGCATTGGTCTAAGTGCTTATTTTTATACGAGTACCATGCTGATTTGGTGGCTATGGCCTTATAGTATAGTTTAAAGTCAGGTAATATGATACCTCCATATTTGTTCTTTTTGCTTAGTCTTGCTTTGGCTATGTGGAATCTTTTTTGGTTCCATATAAATTTTAGTGTTCTTTTTTCTAGTTCTGTGAAGAATGATGGTGGTATTTAATGGGAATTGCACTGAATTTGTAGATTACTTTTGGCATTATGGTCATTTTCACAATATTGATTCTACCCATCCATGAGCACGGAATGTGTTTTCATTTGTTTGTGTCGGCTATGATTTCTTTCAGCAGTGTTATGTAGTTTTCCTTATAGAGGTCCTTCATCTCCTTGGTTAGGTGTATTCCTAAATATATATATATTTTTACAGCTATTGTAAAAGGGATTGAGTTCCCGATTTTATTCTCAGCTTGGTCGCTGTTGGTGTATAGCAGAGCTGCTGATTTGTGAACAATTTTGTATCCTGAAACTGCTAAATTCATTGTCACTTCTGGGAGCTTTTTGGAGGAGTCTTTAGGTTTTCTAGGTAAACCATCATATTATCAGCAAACAGAGACAGTTTGACTTCCTTTTTACTGATTTGGATGCCCTTTATTTCTTTGTTTTGTCTGAATGCTCTGGCTAGGACTTCCAGTACTATGTTGAATAGAAGTGGTGAGAGTGAGCATCCTTGTCTTGTTCCAGTTCTCAAGAGGAAGGCTTTCAACTTTTCCCCATTCAGTATAATGTTGGCTGTGGGTTTGTGGTAGATGGCTTTTATTATCTGAAGTTACGTCCCTTCTATGCCGATTTTCCTGAGGGTTTCTATCATAAAGTGATGCTGGATTTTGTCAGATGCGTTTTCTGCATCTATTAAGATGATTATGTGACTTTTATTTTTAATTCTGTTTATGTGGTGTATCACATTTATTGACTTGTGTATGTTAAACCATTCCTTCATCTTTGGTATGAAACACACTTGATCATGGTACATTATGTTTTTGATATGCTGTTGGATTAGGTTAGCTAGTATTTTGTTGAGAATTTTTACATCTGTGTTCATCAGGGATATTAGTCTGTAGTTTTCTTTTTTTTGTTATGTCCTTCCCTGGTTTTGGTATCAGGGTGATACTGGCTTCATAGAATGATTTAGAGAGGATTCCCTCTCTCTATCTTTTGGAATAGTGTCAGTAGGCTTGGTACCAATTCTTCTTTGAATGTCTCATAGAATTCAGCTGTGAATCTGTCTGGTCCTGGACCTTTTTTTGTTGGCAATTTTTCAAGTTACCATTTCAGTCTCGCTGCTTGTTATTGGTCTGCTATTGTATTTCTTCCTAGTTTAATCTAGGAGGGTTGTATATTTCCAGGAATTTATCCATCTCCTCTAGGTTTTCTAGTGTATGCACATAAAGGTGTTCATGGTAACCTTGAATGATCTTTTGTATTTCTGTGGTATCTATTATAGTATCTTCTGTGTTGTTTCTAATGAGCTTATTTGTATCTTCTCTCTTCTTTTCTTCATTAATCTCACTAGTGGGCTATCAATTTCATTTATCTTTTCAAAGAACCAGCTTTTTGTTTCTTTATATTTTGGGTTTTGTTTGTTTGTTTGTTTGTTTGTTTCAATTTTATTTAATTCTGCTCTGATCTATGTTATTTCTTGTCTTCTGCTAGGTTTGGGTTTGGTTTGTTCTTGTTTCTCTAGTTCCTTGAAGTGTGACCTTAGATTGTCTGTTTGTGCTCTTTCAGACTTTTTGATGTAGGCATTAATGCTATGAACTTTCCTCTTAGCACTGTCTTCGCTGTATCCTAGAGGTTTTGATAGGTTGTGTCACTATTATCATTCAGTTTAAATATTTTTTTCATTTCCATCTTGATTTCATTTTTGACCTAATGATAATTCAGGAGCAGGTTATTTAATTTCCATGCATTTTTATGGTTTTGAGGGTTCCTTTTGGAGTTGATTTCCAATTTTATTCCACTGTGGTCTGAGAGAGTACTTGATATAATTTCAATTTTCTTAAATTTACTGAGACTTGTTTTGTGGTCTATCACATAGTTTATCTTGGAGAATGTTCCATGTGTTGATGAATAGAATGTATATTCTGTAGCTGTTGGGTAGAATGTTCTGTAAATAGCTGTTAAGTCCATTTGTTGTAGGGTGTAGTTTCAGTCCATTGTTTCTTTGTTAACTTTCTGTCTTAATGACCTGTCTGGTGCTGTCAGTGGATTATTAAAGTCCCCCAGTATTGCTGTGTTACTGTCTATTTCATTTCTTAGGCCTAGTAGTAATTGTTTTATAAATTTGGGAGCTCCAGTGTTAGGTGCATATATATTGAGGATTATGATATTTTCCTGTTGAACAAGTCCTTTTATCATTATATACTGTCCCTCTTTTTTTTAACTGCTGTTGCTTTGAAGTTTGTTTTGTATGATATAAAAATAGCCACCCCTACTCACTTTTGCTGTCTATTTGCATAGAATATCTTTTTCCACCCCTTTACCTTAAGTTTATGTGAGTCCTTATGTGTCAGGTGAGTCTCTTGAAGACAGTAGATACTTGGCTGGTGAATTCTTATTCATTCTGCCAGTCCATGTCTTTTAGGTAGAGCATTTAGGTCATTCACATTCAACGTTGGTATTGAGATGTGAGGTACTATTCTATTCATTGTGCTATTTGTTGCCTGAATAACTTGTTTTTACTTTTTTTCATTGTGTTTTTGTTTTACAGGTCCTGTTTGATTTATGCTTTAAGGAGATTCTATTTTGGTGTATTTCGAGGATTTGTTTCAAGATTTAGAGCTCCTTTTAGCAGTTCTTACAGTGCTGGTTTGGTAGTGGTGACTTCTCTCAGCATTTGTTTGTCTGAAAAAGTGCATCTTTCCTTCGTTTATGAAGCCTAGTTTTGCTTGATACAAAGTTATTGGCTGATAATTATTTTGTTTAAGGAGGCTAAAGATGGGGCCCCAATCCCTTCTAGCTTGTAGTGTTTCTGCTGAGAAATCTACAGTTAATCTGATTTTTTTTTTTTTTTTTTTTTTTGCCAGAGTCTCGCTCTGTCACCCTGGCTAGAGTGCAATGGTGTGATCTCTGCTCACTGTAACCTCTGCCTCCCAGGTGCAAGTGATTCAGCCTCCCAAATAGGTGGGACTTCAGGCATGCACCACCACGCCTGGCTAATTTTTGTACTTTAGTAGAGATGCGGTGTCACCATATTGGCCAGGCTGGTCTCGAACTCCTAACCTCATGATCTGCCCACCTCAGCCTCCCAAAGTACTGGGATTATAGGTGTGAACCACCATGCCCAGCCAGTTTTCTTTTATAGGTTACCTGATGCTTTTGCCTCACAGCTCTTAAGATTCTTTCCTTTGTCTTGACTTTAGATAACCTGATGACTATGTTCCTGGGCAATGATCTTTTTGGGATAAATTTCCCAGGTGTTCTTTGAGCTTCTTGTATTTGGCTGTCTACATCTCTAGCAAGGCTGATGCCTGGCTAATTTTTAAATTTTTTTTGTAGAGATGGAATTTTGCCGTGTTGCCCAGGCTGGTCTTGAACTCCTAAGCTCAAGCGATCCTCCCACCTTGACCTCCCAAGTGCCGAAATTACAAGCGTGAACCACTCTGCCCAGACTGCCCCCTTAAAACTGTACAAGTCAGTAGGTTTTAGATGTGTATAGTTGTATAAACATCACTGTTATCTAATTTCAGAACCTTTCATCCTCCTCCAAAAAACTCCTATCCATTAGCAGTCACCAACCATTCCCATTCCTTTCTCTCCCTATCCTCTGGAAACTATTAATCTACTTTCTGTCTCAATAGATTTGCCTGTTCTGACATTTTATATAAATGGAATCATACACTATGTGGTCTTTTGTGACAGGCTTATTTCACTTAGCATCTCATTTTGAGGTTCATCCATGTTGTAGCATGTGTCAGTAATTTGTTCCTTTTTATTGCCACATAAAATATTCCATTGCATGGATAGACCATATAATTTTTACTCATTAATCACTTGATGAACATCTGGATTACTTCACCTTTTGTCTATTATCAATTATGCTGCTATGAACGTATATGTACAATTTTTTGTGTGGACATATATGTTTATATTTCTCATGGTTATACACCTAGGAGTAGAATTGCTAGGTCATATGGCAATTCTATGTTTAACTTTTTGAGAAACTGTAAACACCTTTGCAAAGTGAATGTACCATTTCACATTCCCACCAGCAATGTATGAGGGTCCCAATTTCTCCACATTCTCCCCCAACACTTGTTATTTTCTATCTTTTTTATTATAGTTATCCCAGTGGGTGTGAACTGGTATCTCACTGTGGTTTTGACTTGCATTTTCCTGATAATGACATTCAGAAAGTTTTCATGTACCTGTTGGCCATTTTTATATCTTCCTTGGAGAAGTGTCTATGAAATATTTTACTGCATTATTAATTTAATACTCTTTTAATTTTTAACTCAGTTTTTACTTGTCGAGTTGTAAGTGTTCTTAATACATTATGAATAGAATTTCCTTATCAGGTATATTATTTGCAAATATTTTCTCCCTTTGTATGAGTTTTTCACTTATTTGATAGTGTCCTTTTAAAGCATGGAAATTTTAAATTTTGATGAAGTCGAATTTATCTATTTTCTTTTTTGTTTTTATGCTTTGGTATTATATATAATAATCCATTGCCAAATATGAGGTCATGCATATTTCCCCCTATATTTTCTTCTCAGAGTTTTATAGTTTTAGCTCTTACATTTAGGTCTTTGATCCATTTTGAGTTAATGTTTGTATATAGTGTGAAGTAGAGATCCAACTTCATTTCTTTACATGTGGAAATCCAGATATCCCAGCACCTTTGTTGGAAAGACTTTTCTTACTCCATTGAATTGTTTTAGCATCCTTGTTGAAAATCAATTGACCATAAGTATGAAGGTTTATTTCTGGACTCTCAATTGTATTCCACTTTACATCTATACATCTGTACTATATATCTATCTTTAAGTGTATATGACACTGTCTTGATTACTATGGCTTTGTAGTAAGTTTTGAAATCAGGATATGAGAAGCCTCCAATTTTGTTTTTCTTTTTCAAGATTGTTTTGCCTATTCAGGGTTCCTTGCATTCCATATAAATTTTAGCTTATTAAATCTGCAAAACACAAGCCATCTGGGATTTTAATAGGGATTGCATTGAATCTGTAGTTCAATTTGGAGATTAAATTTAAAATATTAAGTTTTCCATTTTATGAATAATGGGGAAGACTTTCCATGTATTTAGATCTTCTTTAATTTTTGTTAATGTTTTGTAGTTTTCAGAGTATAAATCTTGAACTTCTTTTATTAATTTTATTTTCAGTATTCTTTTTGCTGTTATCAATAAAATTGTTTTCTTAATTTCATTTCGGATTGTTCATTGCTAGTGTTTAAAATACACATATTTTTTGTACATTGATCTTGTATCCTACATCTTTGGCTAACTTGTTTCTCTTATTAGGTTTTAGTAAATTCCTTAGAATTGTTTATATGCTTATAACATATGCAAATAAAGATAAATATTTACTTCTTCCTTTGTTATCTAGATGTCTTTTATTTATTTTTCTTGCTTTATTGCCCTGGCTAGCTTCTCCATAAAATATTGAATAGAAGTGGTTAGAGCTGCCATCCGTGTCTTGTTGCTGAACTTAGGGGAAAAGAACTGTCTTTCACAATTAAGTAGGATGTTAGCTGTGTTTTTTGTTGTTAGTTTGTTTGTTTTTTGTAGATGCTCTTTATCTGGTTGAGGAAATTCCCTTCTCACCCTAGTTAGTGGAGTTTTTTTTTTTTTTAAACATGAAAAGATGATGGATTTTATCAAATGCTTCTTCTGTGTCCATTCATATGATTATGTGATTTTTGCCCTTTATTCTGTTAATATAATTTATTACATTGATTGATTACTGGGTGTTCAACAAACTTTGTATTATAGGGATAAATCTCACTTGTTCATGGCGTTTAATCCTTTTTCTGTGTTACTGGATACGGTTTGGTCTGTAGTTTTCTTTTCTTCTAATGTCTTTGTCTGGTTCCGCTATCAGGATAATACTTCACAGAATGAATTGGGGAGCATTATTTCCTTGTATCCGTCAGGGTTCACCAGAGAAACAATTGGAGAGACAGCATGCATGCAAGAGAGACTGATTTATTATAAGGAATCAGCTCATGTGATTAGGGTGCATGGTGAGTCCAAAATCTGCAGCACCAGTGTCCCAATTTGAGTCTTAAAGCCAGCAGGCTGCTGCAGAACCAGGAAGAGCCAATGTCCCAGTTTGAAGACCATCAGGCAAGATAATTATCTGTTACTAAGAGGTGGGTCAGCCTTTTTTTCTCTTTAGGCTTTCAGTCATTCAATGAGTCTCATCCACATTGTGGAGGGCAATCTGCTTCACTGAGTCTACCTATTTAAGTGTTCATCTCATCCAAAGCACCTTTACAGACATACCCGGATAACGTTTGACCAAGTATCTGGACAACCCATGGCCTAGTGAAGTGGACACATAAAATTAGCAATCAAAAGTCCACCCCTTGTCAACTTGGCACACATATACATCTCCTTAAATTGTACTTAATCTCCAAATAAATAAAATAACAATTCCACCTGACATGATACAATTATCCTGCATACAACCAAAAATGCACTAACCCCTTCTCCAGAAGAGGAGGTAAAGTCCTTCTGTGATATTTACTCTTCTTCTAATATCCCGAAAATTAATATTATGACGTAAAGTTAGTAATACATAGATATGGCAGGGTGCAGTGGCTTGCACCTATAATCCCAGCACTTTGGAAGGCTGAGACAGGAATACTGTTTGAGCTCAGGAGGTCGAGACCAGCATGGGCAACATAGCGACCGCTGTCTCTACAAAAAATTTTTAAAAATTAGCCAGACATGGTGGCATGCACCTGTAGTCCCAGCTATTTGGCAGGCTGAGGTGGGAGGATCACATGAACATAGGAGGTTGAGGCTGCAGTGAGCTGTGATCGCAACACTATACTCCAGCCTGGGCAACAGAGAGAGACTCTGTCTCAAAAAAAAAAAAAAAAAAAACCCAAATCCAAAACAATACTTAGATACTGTGATACACAATCTCCCTTTGCCTCTCTCTAACAATGACACTTGTCATTGGATTTAAGATGCACACAGATAACCTATGATGACCTCTTCATCTCAAGATTATTAACTTAATCACATCCACAAAAATGCTTTTTCCAATAAGCAAACACTCACAGGTTCCAGGATTCACATGTCCAGGATTTAGAACACGGCCATATATTTTTGGTGGCTACCATTCACCTCACTAGAATGGAGAAAGGGGTTGAGGATATGGGGTGAGTAGCAAGGGGTAGAGCAATTACTATGTGTCAAGTCCCATGCTAAACCCTTTATGTACACTATCTCATTAAAGTGGCCCAACCCTCTGAGTTGTTTACTATAAATACTATCACTTGTCAACAAAAAAGTTGTGGTACAGAGACGTTAAGTAATTTGGCCACACTCACAGAGTTAGGAAGGTATGGTGCCTACTTACTAGCTCTCTAACTTGAAACCCAATGTAGCTAATCACAACCCTCAGTTTTCCCCTCAGACGAACCTGGGGATTAGGATTTAAGGAGCCTCAGTAGTGTCAGAAGCATCCTAATATAGCTGTTGGGAGTCCTGGCTCTGAGGTCAAACTGACGTGGGTTTCTATTTTATATCTGTCTCTTATTACCTGTGTGATTCTCCCTGAGCTTCTGTTTGCTCTGTGATGAACTGGGGAGATATCATTCATTCATTCATTAAATGCCTACTATAGGTCAAGAAAGTAACACTTACCTACCAGGTGTTGTGCAGATTTAATGAGCTAATGCATATGAATCTCCTGACATTCTGGACAAAGAGTGGCTATTATCGTTGTTAGTTACAGGAGAGAGACAGAGAGAGAGAGAGAGAGAGAGAGAATGGCCAGACCAAAAGGAGTTACTTTTGGAGTGAGACTGAGATAACGTTCCCAAGACCTAGGCTGATTCAAATGCCAGAGAGACGATGGCACAGGTAGAGGGAAAAGCTAGGATCCTTGGCCAGGTCATGGAGAAGGGTCCAACAGCAAGGCCATAGGCTCTAATTTTAGCCTGAATTTACACAATGTGAACACACGAGGGCATGCACCTCTCACAACAGGCTGCCTCAAAGAGTCCCAGAGAGGCCCAGGCCCCTGCTCTCTTGTTTCTACCTCTTGGCAGCAGGCTCAGGCCCTGTGACTGTGAAGGAGGCAGAGAAAGGGAGGAAGTATAGGAGATCTGCAGGATCTTCTCTGGGATATGAAAGAGTAAATACCTTGCGTTGGCCCATAGGAGAGATAAAACAGGAGGTGGAACAGGCGCAGCAGATTAGGTAGTAGATGGGGAAGAGAAAAGTCACAATGCAGGGGACTGAAATGACCTCTTTGCCTGGGGACCAGGCGCGTGCACACACACACACACACACACACACACACACATACACACACACACGAAAGAGGAGCGAGTCCAAATTTGGTAAAGGAAGCCTAAGTGAGGTATGGGAATGTCCAGCCAGGGCATTTTGGGTCACACAAGATCGCAGTCCTCATGTTATGATCATGAAAAATAAAGACAGTGGAACTTCACATCTCTGTAGGGTCACTAGGTGGAATAGGCTGAGCTGATATCTCCAGTGAGAAAGGCCCAAGAAAACCAAGGCAGTTCTGGGGTTGGGAATCTCAAAGAACTTCTAAAGCCTGAACAGGGTAGTTTAAACTTCAGAATTAAGGGAGCAAAGAATGGTAGGAAGAGGCACCAGCTTTGGAGTCAGATAATTCACTACACTTTTGCTGGCAGCGTGGCCTTAGGTAAGTTATATAAACTCTCTGAGTTTGCCTTATCTTTCAGATGGGAATGATAACAGTACCACCAGATAAGGGTTAAGATACTGGGTATAAAAGTTTCAGGCAAACAGCAGGTGCCTGGAAAATGCTGGTTCTGCAGCTATCCATAAGGGAGTCTTGAGGACGTCCTCCAGTGGGAAACTTTGGCGACCTTGAGGCCGATTGTACCACTTGAGGGCAGTGTCTACTGTTGGGAAATTAAACCTATGTAGGCTTGGACCTGGATTAGAAAACTTTTAAGGAACCTTCTATCCCCGAGACTCCATGCTCAGCCAAGCAGCAAATATACAATGTGTACCACATAGCGTATGCAAAGCATTGTGGGAGATATAGAAAGCTATTCATATCTCCTCATTCAGGTCTCAGTTCAATTGCCACCTCCTCAGGGAAACTTCTCCAATCATCCAGGCTAACTTATTGCCACTCCCCCAACTCTAATCATGGTTTAGGCCATCTCTTGTTTTATTTTTGTCATAACACTTACCATAGTCTAAAGTTGCCATTTTCTTCATGTGTTTACTCTCTGACACACACAAACAAGAAAAAAAAATAAGCTCAGTAAAATGTATTGAAATGAAATATGAGAAACAGACCCTGGCATCAAAGAGCTTATCATCCAACTGGAAAGGCGAGAGAGATGGGGAGTAGTTGAGGTGGGCTCATGTGCCAAGGTCAGGAGCTCACTTTGAGGCTAGAAGTTTGAGTTCTAGGCGTTGCTGGGTGTTGGGCTTTGAAGGATGAATGGCAGGCATTTGAGAAAGTGGAGATAAGTGATGGGAGGGGAGTGGGTGAATGACAACAGCAACAGCTGTTCTCACTGTTTGAACACTACAATGTTGCCAGACATTTTTCTCAGTCCTGCAATACAGCAACAAACAAGCTAGAGAAGGTCCTGGGTGTATAAAGACACTCATGTCTCAGAGAGAGAAGACAGAAGAGAAATTAGTCAGTGATGAGAACACTTTCAGATAGTAGTAAATACTCTGGAGAGACTGACACAAGGTAATGAGATAGAAAGAGATGAAGACAGAGGTGAGTGGGGTTCCTTTAGAGATGGGCATGGAGGTGCCCTTGAAGAGGCCATGTCTGAGTGGAGGTCAAAATGATAAAAAGAGTCAAGCACCACTGCAAGTCCTCCCCGTCTACACTACAAGGCTAATTCTGCCTACTTTCAGCCCTGGCCGCCTCTTCTCTTTCCACACCCTCCTCTGATCTTTCCCCAGATCCTTTCTTTTCTTCTTCTGTCAGTCTACTTTTACGGCCAGTCCAGCCTTTCAAGGCCCCTTTCAATCTTCCTTTAGTCATTACCAGTAAAACAAATCTAAAGGCCCCAAATCAAGCAAGAAAACCCAAGAAGCTTCTTAGAAGAGGGAAGAGAATGGAAGACAGTGAATCCTCACATCTCATTCACACTGGTGAAGTTGAAATAAAAATAGCAACCTGACATGAATGCTATAAGGATTCACCCAGCTGGTACATACTAGGTACTCAGAATGTGTTAATTCTCCTCTCTCCTTTCCTCCTTCATATTTTAAAACATGAAGTGTCTATTTTTAATAATACACATTCATCATAGAGTGTATTAGAAGACACTGTAAAGTAGAATAAAGAAAAGAATAACAATCACCTTCACAAAATCCCACAAACCAAAGTTAGCCATTGTCGACCTTTTGGTGTAGTTCCTTCCAGGATTTTTTCTAAGGTTTTTTCTTTTGTTCTTTCTTCTTTAAACAGCTATCTTGAGATAAAATTTAAGCATCATGAAGTTCACCACTTTAAAGTGTACAATATGATGGTTTTTAGTATATTCACAAATTTGTGTGATCATCATCACTACCACGTTTGAGAGCATTTCATTGCCCCCAAAATAAATTTTATACCCATTAGCAGTCACTCGCATTTGACCCCACTCCACCCCAAGCCCTATGTACCCATTAACCTACTTTCTGTCTTTATAAATTTGCCTATTCTGAACATTTCATTAAAATTAAGTAATACAATATGTGGCCTTTAGTGTCTGGCTTCACTTAGCAGAATTTCAAGGTTATCCATGTTGTAGCATGTATCAGTACTTCATTCCTTTTCCTGGCAAAATACTATTTCATTGTACGAATATACCACACGTTGTTTATTAGTTCCTCAATTAATGGACATTTGGGTTGTTTCCTTTGGATATTATGAAAAACCTTGCTATAAACTTTGTATACAAGCTTTCGTGTGGACGTGTATTTTTATTTCTGTTAGGTATAAACCTTGGAGTGGAATTACTAGATCATATGGTGACTCTGTGTTTAACATTTTGAGAAACAACCAAAATCATTTCTTTCTTCATTGTTTTCATGATGCTGTAATAAAATAAACTGTACTAACTTTCTGAGACTTTCTTGTTTTTCCATAGTTTCTTAGTAAAGATTATTTTTTTCAATCAACCTTTCAAAAATGAATTCAATTCAATAAGAAATGGGCTAAGCCTTGGGAATACAAACATGGATAAAAGCTGTTCATTGTCGTCAAAGCGTTCACAATCCAGAAGGGAAAGCAGACACATCAAGTTAATCTCATGTAATCTGAGCTATAGTAGAGGGGTATACAAAATGCTGAGAGAGGAGAGAGGAAAGAAGGCAAAACTCTTTCTTCAAAGTGGAAGAGAAGGCTTCCTGGGAGAGGTGACATTTGCAAAATCTGGAAGGCGAGCGTGGTCATTAGGGAGATGAGGAAGAGAAGGAGAATGCCAGACAAGAGGCAGCAAAATGTACAAAAGCATGGAAGATGAAAGAGAGTGGCACCCCGATGCTGCAAATAGTGGTGTGGTCAGAGTCCTAAGTTCTTTAAGGAAAAGACTAGTTATAATGCTGGTAATGGAGGTTGGGGCCAGATTTTAAAGGACTTTGAATAATATAAAAAGTTCAAAAGTTAACCTGTATCACTGGAGAGCTTTAGAAGGATTTAAGGCTAGGAGTGGATATGGTTAGAACTACAGAATCTAATAAGTATTTTTGAAATCAAACAAATACATGTATATGATTAAAAATCAAAGAGTAGAAGTTTTATTATAACAATCAACAGTCCTTTGCCCCACCTTTTACCATGCCAGAGCCTCTCCTCTTTTAGCTGTTTCTTCTGGTAATTAGTTCCTTCATTTATCCCTAACACTATACATAGCTGCTTTTTCTTAATCTATCAATTTAAGACACAACCTCTCCTACTCCTGTCTTCTCCATAAAAACCTTATCTTTAGTTCCTTCCTTGCTTTTCTGTGTAGCTTTAGACAATTGCTTGCACCTATATTTCTTGCTTTATCAACTCTGCACAGTATCTCTTGACTCCCCATTCTGTAAGATAAGATTATTAGTGGCCCTGCTTTCCTCTTCAGCTCTTCTCTTTCTTTCTACTTCCCATCTTTCATCACGTATACTTTTAATTTTACATTGTCAAGATTGAAGACATTTCCATGAGCCTAATTAAGTCTTCTGTGGCTTCTCTATAGGTTGATTTTAAAAGCTGAAAACAAACAATAATGGCATTATGGTGGCTATGTACATTGTGTTTCCTTCATATCCAGTTGTTTGTGATACAACTATTTCCCTTTCTTAGTCTTTTTTAGACAGCTTTTTGTTTTCCTGGAGCTTTCCTTTCTTTTCTTTTCTTTCTTAAAATTAGGACAAAATACACATAACATAAATTTACCATTTTAACCACTGTTAATATGCACAATTCATTGGCAACTAGTCCATTCACGGTTTTGTTCAACCATCACCACTATCTAGCTCCAGAACATTTTAATCTTCCTAATGGAAACATTGTAACATTCCCCTCTCCCTCCAGCCCCTGGCAGCCCCTCTGCTTTCTGTCTGTGGATTTATCTATACTGGATACTTTCTATAAATGAAATATATGATAGGTGATCTTTTGTGCCTGCCTTGTTTCAAAGTTCACCCATGTTGTAGCATGTATCAGTACTTCATTTCATTTTGTGGCTAAAAAATATTCTATTTTATGGATATGCCACATTTTGTTTATCCATTGACAAACATTTGAGCTGTTTCCACCTTTTGGCTACTGTGAATAATGCTGCTATAAACATTGATTTACAATTTTTATTTGAACATTTGTTTTTAATTCTTTAGAGTATATATCTAGGAGTAAGATTGCTTCATCATATGTTAATTTTCTGTTTAATATATTGAGTAGTCACCAAATTGTTTTTCACAGTGGGTGTACCATTTTACATTTACACCAGCAACATACACAGGTCTCAATTTCTTCACCTATCATTTTCTATTTTTTAATTATGCCCAATCTAGTGGAAGTGAAATAAGCTCTTTAGCTTTGATTTGCATTTCCGTAATGATTAGTGACATTGATAAAATTTTAACGTACATGTTGGCCATTCGTATGTCTTATTTGGAGAAATGTCTATTCAAGTGCTTTGTTGAATTGAGTTGTTCGTATTCTTCATATACTCCAGATAGACCCTTACAGATATATGATTCACAGGTGTTTTCTCCCACTGTGTGGAATGTCTTTTTACTCTCTTGATAGTATTCCTTGATGCACAACAGTTTTTAATTTTGATGAAATTCTATTAATCTATTTTTTATTTTACTACTTGTGCTTTTAGTGTCACATCTAAAAAAATTTGCCAAATCGTCATAAAAATTTACTTCTATTTTTCTGAGAGTTTTAAAAAATAATTTTCAATCTTATATTTAGGTATTTGATCCATTTTTAGTTAATTTTTGTATTTGGTATGAGGTAAGGGTCCAACTTCATTCTTTTGCATGTGGATATCTAGCTGCCCCAGCACCATTGCTGAAAAGACTCTTTCTTCCTTGTTGAGTAGCCTTGATACCTTTGTCAAAAATTAGCTGATCATAGGTATTTGGGTTTATTTCTGCACTTTAAATTTGATTCCAATCATCAATATATCTATCCTTAGGCTAGGACCAAACTGTTGTAAATACTGTAACTTTCTAGTAAGTTTTGAAAGGGTGTTGAATTTTGTCAAATTATTTTTCAACATAATTGAGATTAGAATGTGGATTTTCCCCTTCATTCTATTAATACGGTATATTACAAATTGGTTGTTTTTTGTACATTGAAAGATACTTGCATTCCTGGGATAAATTACCCTTGGTAGCATGTATAAGGCTTTTAATATGCTGCTGAATTTAGCTTACTGTTAATGTGTTGAATCTTTTTCATCTATATTCACAAGTGTTATTTATCTGTTTTTTTAAACATGTTATTTTTGTCTGACTTTAGTATCAGAGTAATACAGACATAATTAAATTAGTTAGAAAGCGTTCCTTTATCCTCCATTTTTTGGAAGGTTTTGAGAAGAATTGGTGTTAATTATTTTAGTGAAGCCATTTGGTCCCAAGCTTTTGTTCGTTGGGAGTTATTTAATTACTGATTCAATCTCTTTACTTGTTATAGGTCTATTCAGATATTCATGAAGATATAGCAAAATGAACATATATGCGCCCAACAAAAAGTCCATAAATATAAGAAGCAAAAATTGACAGAATTGACAGGAAGAACAGACAATTCTACAATAATAGTTTTAAACTCCAATCTTCTACCTTTTTTTGAGACAGGGTCTTGCTCTGTCATCCAGGCTGGAGTGCAGTGGCACAAACATGGCTCACTGCAGCCTCAACTTTCTGGGCTTAAGCCATCCTCCTGTCTCAGCCTTTCAAGTGGACAGTTTCTTAGGGAACCTCTAGTGATGGAAATGGGCATTCATATAGTGGTGCATCTCACAGCATCCCTGCAGGAAACAGATGATACACTCAAATTGGTTAATGTGAAGATAGCTTAACAAAGGGTTGCTTACAAAACTGTGGCCAAGAAATAAGGAAACTACAAGAAATTGTGCAGAGAGGCCTGAAGGGGTGGAGAAGGGAAAAGTTAGCAGAATCTGGAAAGGGAAAGTGTGAGAAGAGCAGCAAGAGACACAGGCCTGCACATGGTGACCCCACAGGAAGGAAACAAGAAATATGTGCCCTCACATCATTCTCCTCCATCTAGCTGATCTCTGGCCAGACTTCTCCACTGGCTGCACTTTGTGGGACCCAAAGGAGAGGTAGCACTGTAGATATAATCCATATAAGTTGGCCTTATGGAACACAGTGCATGGAGGGAAGGAGTAGTAACTGGATCCAGATGGGCAAACAGAAGATGCCCAGCACAACTGGTGACAGCATAAACCAGTGCAAACTTGGAATTGTACCAAAATATTAAACAGGAGTTGTCATTGCATTGTAGGATTATTGATTATTTCTTTTCTTTTACTTTCTACCTTACTAATTTTCAGAAATGGGTCTATGTGCTGCATATTTTGGACTGGCTTCCTTGACATCCATTTCAGCATCCTTTTTATATGACTTTCAATATTGTTGAGTGAAAAACTAAAATCTGCATTTTCCAGACCTCTTTGCAGCTGGAGTTCCAGAGGTGATTCCATTCTTATAATGAATTGCAATCAAATTTGGAAGTAAGTTTTGTTGATGTTGCTGGTGAAAGAGACAGTGTGGTTCTGAAGGCTGGAAATTGTTCCTGCAAGCTCAGCCTAGAATTCGCTTCCAGCCGTTCCAACAATTGTGAAAACCACCTACTATCTGGTAATAAACCTCTTTCTTCTCAAAGCAGCTAGAGTGATGTCTGCTGTCTGCGACTAAATCCTAACTGATATAGCATTAGTTTCATAACCTAAATAAAATAATCACTTAAATTTAACACAAAGGCTTGGAGACAAGGAACTAGGCTGGGAAAAGGCCTGTAGAGAGACTTCTAGCCCCTTGAGCCCTCCTCCTGCCTGGACAAGGACTCCAGAGCTTCATATACCTGGCTGTGGCCATGAATGCCCCACTGCTCAGGGGATGCCTGGCACGTTCTGCCCAAAAAGGAGATTTTTATCTCCCTCCCCCAACCTTACTGCATCTCATCAGGCTCAATGACTTCCTCTCCTCTCCCTTCTCACCACACCACTCTGAGCCTCTCTACTATAGCCATGAGCCTGTTGGATTTTGGCCAGTTAGCGTACATTTATTTACCAAAAACCAGGCCTAATCCTCTGCATTCTGCAGGGCATCTGGCACATTGTCAGGCACAGCATAGGTACTAAGGAAAAATGAATTGAACGATAATTATAATAGCATTTATCAAGTGTTTACAATGTGGCAGGCAGCATGTCTTCCTTTAATTTTCACATATACCCTATGGAGTGGATACTATTATTACCGCCATAATACTGATAAGGACCCTATGGCTTTATAGAAGTTAGGTGGCTTGCCCAAGATCATACAGCTAGTAAGTAGCAAGGCAGCCTGGTTCTCGGGAATTTGCAAATTACACAAAACCCCCAAAACTGGAATGACAGTGAATCAAGCTTCAGAGTTCAGAGGCTGAAATGGATAAGTTGAAATGCTACAGCACTAAACGGGAACCTGATCTAGCCCTACCCCCACTCCCAATCCAACTGCACAAGTATAAGAAAGGGGAAGATGGTGTTTATTAGCAGCAAACTTAGAAACCCCTTTCCCTCACTCCTATAATCAATCATTTTCCAGGTGAGGTGGCAGTCACTTTGGTGATATCTTTTCCACCCACCCCCTCCTCTCCATTCTCACTGACTGCCCTGAACTGAGGTATCAGCATCCCTTCCCTAGACCACAGCAAAAGTCTCATAGGTGACCTTGCTTCCAGCCACCCCTATCTCCACACCTAGACTGATTATCCTAAAACCCTTCTTGGTGTAATTCCCCTTCTCCATTAAAGACTCCCTGCCTCCTTAGCTTGACATTCAAAGCCCTACTCAGTCACGTCTTAGCCCTCGTTTCTCAGCCTCATCTCTTATTCCCCACTTCCTCTCACTCCAATCACACTCTACTACTGGCTAGTTCCCTGAAGTGTCCTGTGTCGTTGCTCATGCTATTGTCTCTGAAAGTCAAAAAGTTACCCATCTTTCAAGGTTCAACTACTCTTTGAGGCCTTGTTAGGCTTTTTGTTTATTTGTTTTTGAGACAGGGTCTCACTCTGTCACCCAGGATGGAGTGCAGTGGTGTGTTCATAGCTCACTGTAACCTTGACTTCTGGGTTCCGGGGATCCTCTTGCCTCAGTCTCCGGGGTAGTTGGGACTACAGGTTTGCACCACCACGTCTGGTTAATTTTTCAATTCTTTCAGAGACAAAATCTTGCTATTTTGTCCAGGCTGTTCTTGAACCCTTGGGCCCAAGCAGTCCTCCTGCCTCAGCCTCCCAAAATGCAGGGATTACAGGCATGAGCCACCGTGCCCAGCCTAGATTTTATCCATTGAAATCAAGCTCTCCTTCTCCTCCTCCTACTGCATTCAGTTGGTGTCTTGAATTAGAACTAATTTCATAGATATCTCCCCTCTTACTAAACTGTGTGCCCCTAAGGTGGAGACCTGACCTTGTTTATCTTTGTATTTCTCCCACCCAATGCTGAACACATACACACGCACACATACACACACACACACACATGCGTCACACACGTATGTGCTTAGTTCAGTGCCTGGTATGATGAATGCCTCCTAAATTTCCTGAGTCTACTCCAAGAGAGTAGATTAGGATTTCTTCACAGAGGATGGTAAGCAAGTGAGGAAAAGGGCCTGCACCCCAGTTCTATATCTGCAGTCTACCATGCCCCTGATGAGACAGTATCCTTGCCCTGGGTCTGCAGCAGCTCTCTCTGACAGATGGAGATCAAACTGATGAGTTCAGTGACACCAGCCAGAGGTTTATCAAAAGACCAGGCACAGGCAGATGTCTAAAGGAGCTATGCCATCTCCACTTCTCAGAAAAGACCACACTAGGGTGGCATCCCCCAAGGGCCTTTGTATCCCACTCTAACATTTTCACATAATTTTTATCCTCATGTGCCCTATAAGGGAGGTAGGGCAGGGGCTTTATATTACAAATGGGGAAACTGAGGGCCAGACAGGGAACAGGAACTTCCCAGAGTCCGTGAGACTGCACATAAAATCCCAGTGCCAACAAGCACACCCAGTACCTAAAGCACTTTGGATCCGTTATGGTGGTATTTCATTCACACTCATTCCTGCCATCCTGATAAATGCAGGAAACTGAGATAGCAAATACCAATCTGCCATGGTTAATCAGGCTTGTCAGTCATACCCAGGAATGAACATCAGTCTCAGCTAAAGTGAAGTAGGATGAGGCATGACACATCAGCCACTCAGAAGCAGTTCTGGACCGATGGGTTGATGCGCTATCTTATTGTGTCTGTGTGGTGAGGGTGGGGGCTGGAATGGGAATGGGAACACTTGTGACTACAGCTATGATGAAATTCCAGGACCAGCTCAGTCTCCAGGGTGCCTGTTTAGGTTACCGACTCCTCATTCATGGTAGCCTTCACCTTCAGGCCTGGCAGGGGACCTCTCACTTCCTGGCTCTGTCATCTTTACAATATCTACTGCAGGAGTTGATTCTCATTTCCTGTAAGCCTGTGATTAAATGTCACCTTTTCAGGAATGCCTTCCTTGACCTCCCTACTGATCATCGAAACACATGCCCCCTTAGCAAGTTCTTAGCTCCCTTCCATACTTAATGATTGCCCATAGATTTATAACCACCTAACATTCTAGACATTTTATTTACATTCTCAGTTGTCTGTCTCTCTCCACTGGAATATAAGCTGCATGAGGGAAGGGATTTTTGTACATTTTAGCCTCTTATATTCACTGCTATGCTCCTCGGTGTCTAGAACAGTGCCTGGCACATCATGAGTGCTCAACGAATATTTTGGGGAGTGAATGGGGTCTCACAGTCAACTTCACCCTCTGCCAGCCAACCAACTGCAAACACCACAGTGGGTACAAACATGCTGCTAGCCCCATGTACCGCAGGAGGGATGAGCAGATTTTAAGCGTGGTTGCAGGGAACTGCCTGGTGCACTGGGAGCACTAAAGCTATCTTTCCTTTGGGTTTCCATATAATGACATACACCCCACCTTCCTAAAGGTATCTTTCCTTAGGGTTTCCATATAATGACATACACCACCACCTCCACCCTCTCCTGCAGGCCAACCAGGCTTCTCCTTCTCTCAACTCATGTAGTCTTTCCTAGCAGAAACTTCAGATTCCAGCTAAAATTGTACTCCACTACCTTAAACTCTTTCCCAATACTTACCCCCCCCCCCCCCGCATTTCATTGATAACTCTGTCTACTGGAGATAGCAATGAAATGGGGGTAGGATTGAAATACCCAATTTCTTTACTGGATATTATTCCATCCAATCAACATTGGCTTACTGTGCTCAAAGTACAAAGCTGTTTCCATTCAACACACAAGCATTAAGCACCCACAAGATGTTATCCAAGGACAAAAAAGACATGATTCTTGTTGTCCTCAAGGAGCTCCCAGTCTGATGAGAGGGTCTAGAACATAACTGGATAAATACTAGAACAGTGTATTCTAGTACTAGCCAGTATGATCAGGTCTGTGACAAAGAGAAGCACAGGGGTGTGGAACCTCCCCAACCCGGACTGGTTCCCTGAAGAAAAGGCTGTGTAAGCTGAGGCTCAGGGGATGAGAAGGAATTTGCCAAATGATGAAGTAGAAATAAGGGAAGCCGTTTTGGGCAGAGAAGCTAGCATGTGCCAAAGTCTGAAGATGGGCAAGAGTCATTATGTGAGAGGGAAGTGGGACCATCCACCCAGAAGTGGCAGAGTGGAGGCTGAGGAAGGACCTGAGAGTCAGAACATGCAGGGCCTGGCCGACCATAACGTGGTTTCATTGGAAGAGTAATGGGAGCCATGGAAGTGTATTTCAGAGGTGTGGAGCATGGATTGGAAGGTCAAGAATGACCTCAGGGAAACCAATGAGGAGGCAGTATGTTTTTCCAAGTGAGTGGTGAAAGATGATGATGGCCTAGTAGTGGCAGTGTGGATATGAGGGAGGGGACAAACTCGAGAGATAAGGAGGAGAGAAAAGCCACTGGATGTGGGGATCTGGGTAGGAGAGTAGAGATGCTGAGTTTGGTTGGAGACATAGTGGCTTTGAGATGTTGGGGGTGACATCCAAGGGGAGATCTTTAGCAGGCCAGTGGATTCTCAAATGCTAACATTTCCTTCAAGTAGCTCAGTCCTATCCATCTTTGTCCAACTGAATATCTCCAGGTATACAGCTGCATATTTCCAACTGAGATATTATTCTCTTTCCTGTTAGTCAATCTCTTCCCTATAGTGAATCTTTAATTTCAGATAGGCACATTAGCTCTTTATGTAGCACCATCTGAACAGAGGTTTTTTAAAAGACTAGTCAAGTGCAGTAGTGAGGAGGTAGAGGTTTCTTGAGCTATTAAATGAAAGGACCCAGAGAGGGGAACTGAGTTGCCAAGGTCACACCATGAGTTAATAGCTGTGAGGGGACTAGAACCTGATTTTCCAGGCTAGTGCTCAAGTCCATGCAGTGGGTTCTTCCTAGCACAAAAAGGAGTACTTGAGATATGGAGCAAACAGAGAAGGTGGCCATGTGCCATGAAGACATAAAGAGAAGCCAGGAAATCTTTTCCAAACTCCTTCAGCAGAGAGTGGCTGTGCAGTTGACTCTGGGTCTTCAGCTTTGAGGTAAGGGTTGTACTAGACAGGGGCTGACCTCTGCCCTCTTTACATTATCACTGGAGCAAATATCACCTCACATTAGTAAGATTTTCACTTTTACTGAAGTTATTGAGTGGGTCCAGCCCATGGGAGCAGAATGGAGACAGATGCTGTATCAGTCTGTTTCCACACTGCTGATAAAGACATACCCGAGACTGGGAAGAAAAAGACATTTAATTGGACTTACAGTTCCATACAGCTGGGAGACTTCAGAATCATGGTAGGAGGTGAAAGGCACTTCTTACATGGCAGCAGCAAGAGAAAATGAGGAAGATGCAAATTGAAACCCCTGATAAAACCATCAGATCCCAAGAGACTTATTCACTACCATGAGAACAGTGTGGGGGAAACCACCCCCATGATTCAAATTATCTCACACTGGGTCTCTCCCAGTGTATTATGGGATTACAATTCAAGATGAGATTTGGGTGGTGACACAGAGCCAAACCATATCATTCTGCCCCAGCCCCTCAAAATCTCATGTCTTCTCATTTCAAAATCAATAATGCATTCTCAACAGTCCCCCAAAGTTTTTACTCATTTCAGCATCAACCCAAAAGTCCACAGTCCAAAGTCTCATCTTAGACAAGGCAAGTCCCTTCCATCTATGAACCTGTAAAATCAAAAGCAAGCTAATTGCTTCCTAGATACAATGGGAGGACAGGTATTGGGTAAATACAGGCCTTCCAAATAGGAGAAATTGGCTGAAACAAAGGGGTTATAGGGCCCATGCAAGTCTGAAATCCAGCGGGACAATCAAATTTTTAAACTCCAAAATGATCTCCCTTGACTCCAGGTCATGCTGATGCAAGAGGTGAATTCCCATGTCTTGGGCAGCTCCGCCCCTGTGGCTTTGCAGGGTACAGCCTCCCTCCTGGCTGCTTTCACAGGCTGATGTTGAGTGTCTGTGACTTTTCCAGGTGCACAGTACAAGCTATACGTGGATCTACCAGTCTGGGGCCTGGAGGATGGTGGCCCTCTTCTCACAGCACCATTAGGCAGTGTCCCAGTAGGGACTGTGTGTGGAGGCCCAACCCCACATTTCCCTTCTCTACTGCCCTAGCTGAGGTTCTTCATGAGAGCTCCGCCTCTGCAGCAAACTTCTACCTGGACATCCAGGCGTTTCCGTACATCTTCTGAGATCTAGGAAGAAGTTCCTAAACCCCAATTATTGACTTCTGTGCACCTGAGGCTCAACACCATGTGGCAGCTGCCACAGGTTGGGCTTGCACCCTCTGAAACCACAACCTGAGCTCTACGTTGGCCCCTTTCAACCATGGCTGGAGTGGCTGGTACATGGCACCAAGTCCCTAGACTGCACACAGCATGGGGACCCTGGGCCCTGCCCATGAAACCATTTTTTCCTCCTAGACCTCTGGGTCTGTGATGGGAGAGGCTGCTGCAAAGGTCTTTGACATGCCTTGGAGACATTTTCCCCATTGTCTTGAGGATTAACTTTCAGCTTACTTACATACTTATGCAAATATCTGCAGCCAGCTTGAATTTCTCCTCAGAAAATGGGATGCTCTTCCCATTACTGGGTATATATCCAAAGGATTATAAATCACGCTGCTATAAAGACACATGCACACATATGTTTATTGCGGCACTATTCACAATAGAAGAGACTTGGAACCAACCCAAATGTCCACCAGTGATAGACTGGATTAAGAAAATGTGGCACATATACACCATGGAAACTATGCAGCCATAAAAAGTATGAGTTCATGTCCTTTGTAGGTACATGGATGAAGCTGGAAACCATCATACTCAGCAAACTATCTCAAGGACAAAAAACCAAACACTGCATGTTCTCACTCATAGGTGGAAATTGAACAATGAGAACACTTGGACACAGGAAGGGGAACATCACACACCAGGGCCTGTCATGGGGTGGGGGAGGGGGAGGGATAGCATTAGGAGATATACCTAAAGTAAATGACGAGTTAATGGGTGCAGCACACCAAAATGGCACATGTATACATATGTAACAAACCTGCATGTTGTGCACATGTACCCTCAAACTTATGTATAAAAACAAAAAGAAAAGACTTGAAAAAAAAAAAAGAAAATGGGATGTTCTTTTCTATCATATTGTCAGGCTGCAAATTTTTCAAACTTTTATGCTCTGCTTCCCTTTTAAAACTGAATGCCTTTAACAGCACCCAAGTCACATCTTGAATGCCTTGCCACTTACAAGTTTCTTCTGCAAGATACCCTAAATCATCTCTCTCAAGTTCACAGTTACACAAATCTCTGGGGCAGGGGCAAAATGCTGCCAGTCTCTTGCTAAAACATAACAAGAGTCACCTTTGCTCCAGTTCCCAACAAGTTCCTCATCTCCATCTGAGACCACCTCAGCCTGGATTTCATGTTCCATATCATTATCAGCATTTTTGTCAAAGCCGTTCAACAAGTGTCTAGGAATTTCCAAACTCCCACATTTTCCTGTCTTCTTCTGAACCCTCCAAACTGTTCCAACCTCTGCCTGTTACCCAGTTCCATAGTTCTTCCACATTTTGGGGTATCTTTTCAGCAATGCCCCACTCTACTGATACCAATTTACTGTATTAGTCTGTTTCCATGCTGCTGATAAAGACATACCTAAGACTGGGAAGAAAAAGATGTTGAATTGTACTTACAGTTCCACATGGCTGGGAGGCCTCAGAATCATGGCGGGAGGTAAAAGGCACTTCTTACGTGGTGGTGGCAAGATAAAATGAGGAAGATGCAGAAGCAGAAACCCCTGATGAAACCATGAAATCCCGTGAGACTTATTCACTACCATGAGAACAGTGTGGGGAAAACCGTCTCTATGATTCAAATTATCTCCCACTGGGTCCCTCCCACAACACGTGGGAATTATGGGAGTACAATTCAAGATGAGATTTGGGTAGGGACACAGAGCCAAACCATATCAGATGCCTCCCACCCAAAAAGTCTTCCATTCTAGCTGAGGTGTGGGTGCCTCATCAGCCAGTCCAGAGATCTTCCAGGATGACATCCTTGTTCAAACAGTGGTTGCTGATGGCTGAGAGTCCAGTGGAGAGCAATAAAAGTTAATTACCTGCAAGGATCAGCATTTGTCTTCTCTAGATCCTCCCCAGGGAGAAGAAAGGTATCATAATGTAGGTTGAGGAACTTCTGGGGCCTCCAGCCCACTTGGTGCCCTCTTGAAGACCTGGAATCTGTGCCAGGTTTCACCCAACTGATAACAGAATCAACCATAATTATCACAGGGGCAGAAAGCCTGGAGTCAAAGCTCTCCTCCAGTACTACTTAGTAGCTGTGTGATCTTGAGCACGTTGCTTAACCTGTCTGATCCCCAGTTTCCAATTCTGTCAAACAGAAGTAATGAGTATATTTACCTCATAATGTTATAGGAGGCTTAATGAAGGGTGTGAATACAAAAGAGCTATATAAACTGTCAATCACTGCACAAATTGGAAGAAGTTCTATTGCCAGGAATTCTTCCTACTGTCTGACCAGCAGTCCTCCCTCTACCCAGGGACTCCTCTAGCTGTAGTTTCCACCCATACCCTCTTGTTCTTCAAGGCAGGCTGAGTTGTCCTCCAAACATTACAACAGCCTTCCTGAATCTTGTGGTACCCCCCATTCTCTTTTTAATTAAAAATAGACACTCAAGGGGATGCAGTCTCTGATGTCAGACCTTGGAGGTGTTGTCACAGGGTGGAGGTTGTAGGTAAGATCTGGGTGACCTTTTGGTGGAGAGGGTGAAGGAGTAAGGACCTGTGCTCAAATGTGTTTCTTCCCTTCCCCCAGCAGCCATTCTTCCAATAACAGATGGCCAGCTCCATAAAGCCACCTCAGAAATCTGCATTTTAAACATGCACCCCAGATTATTCCAATGAGGAGTTCCTTAGACCAGACTTCGAGAACACCTGCTCCAATCATCTATATGGCCAGGGATAATAGCTTTGCTGTGTTATTTGCAGTTAACACAAGGCAATATCCTATCCCAAATGGTGGAAGTCAACACACTGTAACTGACAGGTGGACTACCATTTGGGATGCAGGCTCTCCACTTCTCAGGTGGTACCTCATGTGTGTGACCACAGGGGCTCCCAAGGTGCAAATTCATTTCCATCTGCCAGCGTTTGAGCCAAGTGAGCTTGTTTGCCAACAGCCTCTGCTACAATCCTTCTGTGGGTTCGGGGCAGGGAAGCTGTGACCACCAAAAGAGGTACAGATCATGGAAAGGCAAGGAGCCAACGTTCAGGAGCCCGGGAAGAATACATATAGCGGCTTGATGGAGGAAGACAGCAGGGCGCCCCTTTCAGAAATAATTTAAGGGAAGGAAAGGAGATGGAGTGACTGAGGGAGATGGTCAAAGGGTTCTGAGCCCAGGAAACGTGTTCAGGGAGGTCTCTTTCAGGGACACTGGTAGGACCCCAGGGCAGAGGAGTCAGTGTGGGTAGGAGATGACATGATTTCCAAGTAGCTCGAGAGGAAGGGCACCCGGTTCCTTTTCTCAGTGACTGTGTCAGTGACAGCAGAAACTGGTGTGCTGCACAGTGTCAACATCACCAGTTTCATGCCAGACCAGGAGGCAGGAATCCCAGGTTTGAGTCCCACTCCAATTATAGATGCTGGGGGTAGGGAGAGGGAAGGTCTCTGGGAACAGGTTGCAGCTCTGCCTTTGGAACCAGTGTTAAGACCTGCAGAAGAGCCGGATACTACTTGGCAGGTATGCTGCATAGAAAGTCCAGACAAGAATTGAGTGGAACCAGAAGACTTTGCAGTCTCTCTCATGCCTACGTGTCTGTCTCTTTATTTTTCTGGTTAATCCAAAGAAGTTTGAGGAGATTTGCCTGGTAGGGAGGAGGATGAGATAACAGTAATACTTCTAACATTGATTGAGTGCTGTATTGTATACTGCAGATTGTTCTAAGCCCCTTATGTATTGACTCATTTCATCTTTATATTCATGGGAAGTTGGTACTTTTATGACCCCAGATTTACAGATGAGGAAACTGAGGCACAGGGGTTAAGTAACTGACCCAGGATTCCTGTTTTAGAGTAGGCCAGGTTATGCTGCAGTGATAGACATCACCCAAACATCGGTGACTTAAAAAGAGAGTTTTTTCTCACTCATATTATATGTCCCTTGTGGGTCGACAGGAGGGTTCTAGCATCCAGGCTGGAGGAGGAGCCATCATCTTGTGACTCTGACATCACCATCTCAACATGGCCTTCCACCATCTCAACGTGGCCTTTCACCATCACCAAAACTGTGCAAGAGAAAGCTGTGGAGTAAAGGACCTGCAATTAGATGCTTAGACCCACATATGACCCCTGTCACTTCTGCCCTTAGTTCCTTAACCAGAACTAGTCACATGGTCACATGTAACTTCAAAGAAGTGGAAATGTATAAGCCTCTGAACACCTGGCAATGAAAAGACCCTCATACTGAGGAGCACTGGCAATACCTATCACAATCCTGCAACTGGTAAAGAGTCAACCTTAAGCTACTGAGTTCCCAAACCTACGCTCCGTGTCACTGTGCCTGCTGTCTTCCCATGTCCCCCAAAAGGAAGGGCTGGACCTCTACCCTGTGACATGGCTAGTGATTGGCATGGCATGGGGAGGGTAGAAGAAGTGGGAATCGGGGCTTCTTCCTGATGTCTGGCATCTCTCCTGCAACTCTAGCTAGCTAATCCCCCAGGTCCCAGGTGCTTTCTATCCCTTCTTCTGAAATCAGTCCAAGTCCAGTGTCCTCCTCTATTCTGTGATCTCAGAGTGGTTGGAGTACAGAAGCTTTCAGTGAGTCCTACCTCAGCCCAGCCCTGCCACTAGCTTATGTAAATATTTTTCTGTTGAGTTTTGAGTGCTGGGAGATAAAATAGTGGAGACAGAAAAGCCAAAGGGAAATTGGAAGTCCCTGGTCTTCGTGAGCAGAACATTATCAGGAGTCTGACCTGATGTCTGAAGCGCCTACAATAGACCTACCAAGGTGATATCAGGAAACCAAGGAAGGGCTGGTGGAAATGAGCCTGGGGTGACATCACCCTGAACTGCAGCAGGAGAGATGAAAGCTAGATGCTGAGGTCCTCCCAGTGCTAACGGTGGTCATTGTCTCTGTATGCCTCCACCACTGGACGGTGAGCTCATTGAGGGAGAAATGTCAAATTCATGTCTATATCCTCGGCACCCAGCACAGGCTTGGCACAGAACAGGCCCTCAGAAGATACTTAGAGAAGGGGACACTAGAAACAGGTTTTTAAGAACACAGTGGAGATCGCCAGGCTGGCTTAGGCCCCTCCCAGGTTCCAGAACCTCTCACTGAGTGTTCCTGTACTATGGTGGGCTGTTGGAGGAAAGAGAGAGCTGGGCTCAGGCCTGGGGAAGCCGGGCAGCCTGTGGTTTCCTCAACAGGATCCCCCTTTCCTCTCTCTCCCCCTTTCAAAAACAGCACAAAGTCCCTGACCCTTGGTTACCTGGAAGGGAATTAGGAAGGAACAACCCTGTGTGGTGACTCAATTTCTTTGCCTCAATCACATCAGTTTCTTTCAATTCTTTAAGCATTCTAATCTCTTCCTACCCCAAGGCTCTAGCTTTAAAATTTCTCTTTATCTGGAACATTTTTCCCTTTACTCTTGCTTTGGCTAACTTCTACTCATGCTGTCCATTTCTTCCTTTTCCTCATAGAGGATTTCCTTGACACTCCCCTGCCCCACGGTCTGAATCAGGCTCCCCTTACTATACACTCTCAATGCCTCTATATTTTTTTTGGCGCATTTATCACACTTTGTAATTAGGGATAATTTTGAGGAATTATTTACTTAATATCTGTCTCTCCTAGTAGACTGTAATTTAATTTCATGGGGTTAGAAATTTCACTGTCGTGTCGCCAGTATCTAGCACAATGCCTGACACATAGTAGGTTCAATAAATATTTACTTAATAAATGGATACAATTATGAGTGAGTGAATGAGTGTCTAACTCTAAAGTTATTAACTCATTCTTCCTTTGGTACTTAATATGACACCTGGCATATAAATAAAGCTCAACAAAAGTTAGTTCATTCCCTCCCTCCCTCCCTTCCTCTATCCCTCTCTTCCTCTCTCCCCAACTTCCCTGGGGAACTCCTGCCTACATATGCATTTCTAGTGAGACCTGCAGACATGAAGACTCCAGATAAGTTAGCAAAATGAAGGAGCATAGTCGGGTCCATGCCATGCTTGGAGTAGACCTGCCTTAGGAGGCAGACAACTTGCTACCTGAGCCCCAGTATCTCCTACCTCTGTCACCTCAACTGTAAGTCTTGACACATGCCAAAGCACAGTGGGCTGGCTTGAGTGTCCAACCCCCATCCTTCATTGAGCAATCAGGGCCACATCAAGGGTGGGGAACCTGAATGTGTGAGGCAGGTAGGTAGAATGACAACGATATCAAGGGGTCTCTGAGACCACTCACTAGCCCCAGGGGAACCATGTTGACCTGGCTGGGGACCTGTCCCCCACTGTCTGTCTATGGGGGAACTCTGGAATCATCTCTGGAAAACAACTGGGCACAATGTCCAAATACTAGCTCTCAAAGAAGGAAAGGATATGGATTTATCTATTTCCACTCCATGTCCATTACCACCAGCATCTGATGACCCAAGTCCCTTTGCAGCATCCCCAGCAATTGTTCTCACAGCCTCTGATTGCACACCTCCAGCCACAGACACACACCACTCCTGAAGAAGGAAAAGCTTGAACCCTATCCTATATCATTTGGGTATTTCTTTCCCCTGAACTGTGTTGTCAAAGTTCAGGTGCCATCTCAGGGGAGTGGCATTGTTTCAGGGGAATGGTCTGTCCCTCAGTGGCTCCAACTGAATCAGGAAAGGGGAAATAAAGATGTGAAGATGTAACCACCCATTGGGTTCTCCTTGCCTGCTGTCTAGACAGAGCCAATTTATCAAGATGGGGGAACTGCAATAGAGAAGGAAATTAATTCATGCAGAGCCAGCTGTGTGGGAGATGGGAGATTTATTATTACTCAAATCAGTTACCTCAAAAATTCATGGATCGGTGTTTTTAAGGATAAATTGGTGGATGGAGGTCAGAAAGTGAGGAGTGTGATTGGTCAGTTCAAAGATGAAATCATAGAGAGTTGAAGCTGTCCTTTCGTGCTGAGCTAGTTCCTGGGTGGGGGCCAAAAGACCAGATAAGCCAGTTTTTCAGTCTTGGTGGCATCACCTTGTGCATCAGAATACAGGATCTGCACAGTATCTCAAGTACTGATCTCATTTTACCATAGTGGCTCCTAAACCATAATTTATAATCTTGCGGCTAATTTGTTAGTCTTGCAAAGACAGTTTAGTTCCCACACGAGAAGGGGGCTTGTTTTGAGAAAGGGCAGCTATCACCTAAATCAACATTAAACTATAAACTAAGTTCCTCCAAAAATTGTTTGGCCTACACCCAGGAATGAACAAGAACATCTTGGAGGTTAGAAGCAAGATGGAGTTGGTTAAGTCAGATCTCTTTCACTGTAATAATTTCCTGTTGTTGTTTTTGCAAAGGCAGTTTCAGAGAGCTCAAGCAGATATCGTAGAGCTCACTGAAAAATCAATTCACAAAAGGCAGGCTAACTGGTGGAGGGGGGAAGGCATACGATTTATTCATGTGTACACGGGGAGCATCACAGATGATTACCCAATCCCACAATGGGGTGCAGAAGCTTATATACTATCTTGAGGTTACAGAAAGAATGGGAGCTCCCTTGAGGCATGGCTAAAAACAGGTCATGGTGGTAAATCAGGTTATGGTGGCAGGACAGGTTATGGGAGGGGGAGAAGAGGAGGCCTGAGGAGCAAAGCTGGTCTCCTTAGGTAGATGAACCCTAACAGGTAGCAGCCTTCTGAGAGAATAGACGGTGAATGTTTCTTTCAGATCTTTAAGGTGTGAGACTCTCGGTTCATCTTTCCCAGATCCTGAAAAGGGAAGGCCTGGCTGCATCAATGCAGATTCTCCACAGATGCAAATTGTCCCCACAAAAGACAGCTTTGCAGGGACGCTTCTGTTTGCTGGGTCCCTGACAGCCATCTCAAAATATGTCAAAGAAATGTATTTTGGGATATAATACTTTGATTTCCTCAATCTCAATAAAGTTGTTATTTTTAAAGTAACATCTTACTTTTAAAAATACATGTTACTTTCATAATCTGAAAAATATACAATGAAAAATCTTTTAAAAATAAAAAGAAGGAAGAGGAGAAAGGGAGAGGAGGATGGAGAGGAGGAGGTGGTAAAGAGGAGAATGAGGGAGAGGAAGAAAAAGAAGAGAGTAGCTTGGAGGTAAGAGTTCTTTTTCCAGGTCTCCCTGCTATCTGCCGCTGTGCAGGCTCCCTCTCTCTCTCTACCCATGCTCTGCAGAGCTGACACCCTCACACAGTTACACAGTTAGACTACCGCCACCTTGCCCACAGGCCCTGAGACAAGCCACTCTTCATAAACTCAATCAGAAACCAGCTCTGAGCACTGCTCAGGACCTAAGATTCTTGTCCCTGCTCACTCACTCATTCCTGGGTCACCCTGATGGAAGAAGTGTCATGCGGTGAGGGTGCTCTTGGCTTGGAGGCTGGTTCTGCCCGTGACTTGCTGCATTACTGTCGTGCTGGACCCTATTGACTTCAATAGAGATGCCACCATGTCTGAGAGGCCAAAGAAGAGACTAGGAGGCAGCGAACAAGGCATAGAGTTTATTGGGGGGACTTACAGAGATGATTCAGTGGTAGAGGACAAGACAGGGGAACCACTGTCATTTGCAAAAAGGATGCAATTTATACAGCATTTTTACTTAGCACTCTTCCCCTAGCAACCTCCATTTAACCCAAAACAAAGGGCCTCAGTTCCTTTCATGTCCTGTGTTCCAAAGAATGAGCCAAGGCTTCAGATGTTCCTCAAAGATAAGGAATGAATCTCCGGGTTGGCCCCTCTGGATTCCTTAGCTTGGAACTCTGAGCACACATTCTTCTTAGACCATGGGGTCATTTGCAGGGTACGCTTAAGTTATTGCTGTCAGGCACATCTGCCATACAGTTACCTTGGACAATAATAATAGTGAACATCTATTGGTCATTAACAATGAGCCAGACACTCTTCTAATCTTTTTCTATGCATTCACTTGTGTCCTCATAACCTTATAAGGTAGGTGCTAGTTACAGCTGTATTTTGCAGATAGAGAACGGGGGCACTGCCTGGTAACTTGCCTAAGTTTAAACAGTGGCAGAGTCAGGATGTAAATGTTAGCTGCCTCCTTCAAGAGCCCATGCTATCAGCCACCATTAGCTGCGCTCCTTACTGAGTCTGTTTCCACCTCCAGAAACTTGGTCAGGCAGAGTTGCTAGAAGTTGGTGTGAAGAATTTATCTCATTGAAGTCTCACAAGCCCACTAGTCACCCTGATGGAAGAAATGCCATGCAGTGAGGGAGCTCTTGGCCTGGAGGCCAGATCTGCCCCTTGCTTGATATGTTACTCTGATAGATGTCTAGTTAGCTCCATTTGCCAAATGAGGGAAGAATTTGAGGCTCAAAGAAGAGAAGTGGATTTCCCTAAACTACAAAGCAAAAGCTCAGCAAATATTGATTAAATGCCTAGGACCGAAGTCAATGCCAAGTCTAGTGCTTCACAGTGGAGCTTGGCAGGTAGAAAGCCTACTGGGCAGAGGAATGAGCCCAGTCCCAGCTCTTCTGGGTGACCTCAAGAACAAACCACTTGGAGACCCAAAACTCTCAGAGCTGGAATGGGCTCATAAATACCCTGTAGCCCAAAGACAGCAAAAGGGAGACTAAAAAAAGGGAGCACCTGTGCTAATGCTCCCCTCCTAATCTATCCCAGTGAAACCATCTCCACAGGGTTGATGAGAATTGCATGCCGGCTTGTGGACAGAAATATATTTATAATAAAGCATGAATCGGGCTGTACTTTGCCCCACTCCTTATTGCTGAAAGTCAAGTGGCACTAGATTCTGACTATTTGCATCCCCACTGTTCCTATAGACAGCCTCTCTGACATTAGAATCATAAGGCTTTTGTTTAAGGATTGTTTAAGATGTTTTTGAGACCCCAAATTTCAGCAACCAGTTTGAAGGACCCCCACAGAGAAATGAAATCAGCATGAGAATAACAGCTTCTTCATCCCCTTTCTCATGACTTCACGCTGCACTCTTCAACTAGTCAAGGATCTCCACACTTGGCCCACTTCAAATCCGTTAAAATTCCTAGCCTCAACCATTTTCTGTGAGAAAGATTTGACACTTCCTCCTATCTCATTCAGTGACTCTATGATTAAACCTCTTTTTCCACTGCAACCCAATGTCTTGGCATATTGACTTGCTGTGTGTGTTGGGTAATGAACCTATTATGGTTATACTGGAATTCCTCCTTAGCCCAGGTGTGCCTCAGAATCTGTGTCCAGGCAGTGCTCCAGATAGTTATCACCCGTTGTTTAAAGTTTCATCCATGATCTGATCTAATCCCCTCATTTTATAGTTAAGGAAACTGAGGCACAGAGCAGGGGAATAAGTTTTTCAAGGCCATGGAATGAATAAGTAGCCATGCCAGGACTTCTACCTAGGACTCTTGCATCCCTCTCCAGTGTGTGCTCCACTTACCATCTCCCTCTCATGTTACCTCTCAGAATATCAGTTTCCTCATCTGTCAAATAGACATATTAAGAACTCTTTGGTAGGACTCTGGGGTTGGTGGTCAGATAAGATAATTTATGTGAAAGCACTGCACAAACTGTTAAATGTAGTCTCTCTCTCTCTCTCTCTCTCTATATATATATATATATATATATATATTAGAGAAATATATATATTATTTGAGAAATCAGGTCATTTATTGTATGTACTTATTTCAAGTGTCTAGCTTGTGTGAGGCTTCTTGGAGAAAAAGAGGAGTACACAGAAGAAGCTAGTGAGCAGAGGTGGCTAGTTAGAACAGATTCCAGACATGCAAATAAATACCAACCCACATATCCAGGATCTGAAAGAAATCAGATTGTGCATAGGCATTTGCTTTTCTCTACTTGATTTCTTCTTTGCTTTCTGTCTCAGCTTTTTATGGTTATGGCTGCCACAGCCTAGGGCCAGGCTAGAGCTCTGGGAGTATCTGCTAGAGGAAATATAAAATTATAAATTATGTATAAAATATGAATTTAGGTATGTAGATAGGAACAAAGAGATGAATATCCAGCCCAAGAATGTGCCATCATCTTGGATAGCTTCCATTCTGAGCCCTATACCCAAGGTCAACCCCATTTATCCAAAGCAGGATGTACTAGTCTTTTATAAATTGCTTTGAAATATCTTTATAAAGGTTTGTGCATATTTGTCTACTTGGGGAGCTTCAGTGACATCATCCTGGTGATCTCCTCTTGGAAGGGCTTGGTAAGCAGTTGAATCCTAGGGCATGCTTCCAAGGCACATACACCTTTTAGGACAAGGCTTGGCAAACATAGTGGGCATTCCCATCCATGGCTGGGAGAAGGTCCCTCTTCTAGACCAAGAATCTAGAAGGTAGGCAGGACTGGGCCTTTCTGTGGCAGTAGAACAGTTTTCCCCACAATGAGTTGACATCTTTCCCCAGATGAAACTCAGGCTGGCCCCTGTTTTTTACCTCACTTCCTGTTATATGGCCTTGGAGTTCTCATCTGTGACATGGGGTAATGAAAATGCCTTACCTGGTAGTTGTCAAGGTCAATAAGAGAAGATGTCTAGAGCACAGGGCACAGGGCTACATGTGCAGGAGGGCCTCACTAATGGACCATTTCCCTTCTTTTCTTCAGAAAAGAGCGATTTGAGGGTCTTTGCCTCCCTAACCTACAGTCTAACTCTCTGAGGAGAGCAGACCAATGGAATGGATGAGGACACCAGCAAATCAGAGGCTGCTCTTACTCAGGAGAATCTAATTCCACTGCTAGAGGCCTTGTTCTTAACCATTGCCTTATCTTTCCAGCCACCTTGGAGGAAGATGTTATCGTTAGCTCTACATTATGGGTGAGAAATCTGAGCTGGACGCAGTGGTTCATGCCTGTAATCCCAGCACTTTGCGAGGCCAAGGTAAGTGGATCGTTTGAGCCCAGGAGTTCAAGACCAGCCTGGGCAACATGGTGAAACCTGATCACTACAAAAAACAAAAAAAAATTAGCCAAGCATGGTGGTGTGTGTCTGTGGTCCCAGCTACTCAGAAAGCTGAGCTGAGAGGATCACCTGAGCCTGGGAGGTCGAGGCAACCGTGAGCCATGATCACATCAGTGCACTCCAGCGAGGGCAACAGAGCAAGGCCCTGTCTCAAAAAAAAAAAAAAAAAAAAAGGTTAGGGAAGGGAAGGGGAGGGGAGGGGAGTGGAGGGGAGGGGAAGGAATAAATCTGAAGTAGCTCAGCAAGGTGAAGTGACTTGCCTAAGGTCACGTGGCCAGCAGGTGATGGAGACAGCATTCATAGGGAGGTCTGTGTCTTGGAAGGCCAGTGAAGGAAATCCAAGTGTTTTACCCCCAAATAGATTTCTTCGACATATTTTGAGATGGCTGTCAGGAGCCCAGCAAACAGAAGCGTCCCTGCAAAGCTGCCTTTTGTGGGGACAATTTGCATCTGTGGAGAATCTGCATTGATGCAGCCAGGCCTTCCCTTTTCAGGATCTGGGAAAGATGAACCGAGAGTCTCACACCTTAAAGATCTGAAAGAAATCTTCACCGTCTATTCTTTCTGAGGGCTGCTTCCTGTGAGGGTTCATCTACCTAAGAAGACCACTTTTGCTCCTCAGGCCTCCTCTTCTCCCCCTCCCATAACCTGTCCTGCCACCATAACCTGATTTACCACCATGACCTGTTTTTGGCTACGCCTCAAGGGAGCTTCCATTCTTTCTGTAACCTCAAGATAGTATATAAGCTTCTGCACCCCGTCGTTGGTAGGGCCTCCATTCTGAAGGCTCCATATATACGCTTTAAATAAATTTGTGTGCCTTTTCTCAAATTAATTGGCCTTTTGTAGGTTGATTTTTTTTTTCTTTTTTTAAAATATACTTTAAGTTCTAGGGTACATGTGCACAACATGCAGGTTTGTTACATAGGTATACATATGCCATGTTGGTTTGCTGCACCCATCAACTCATCATTTACATTAGGTATTTCTCCTAATGCTTTCCCTCCCCAAGCCCCCATTGACTGATAGGCCCTGGTGTATGATGTTCCCCACCCTGTGTCCATGTGTTCTCGTTGTTCAGTTCCCACCTATGAGTGAGAACATGCGGTGTTTAGTTTTCTGTCCTTGTGATAGTTGCTTGGAATGATGGTTTGCAGCTTCATCCATGTCCCTGCAAAGGACATGAACTTATCCATTTTATGGCTGCATAGTATTCCATGGTGTATATGTGCCACATTGTCTTAATCCAGTCTATCACTGATGGACATTTGGGTTGGTTCCAAGTCTTTGCTACTGTGAATAGTGCTGTAATAAACATATGTGTGCATGTGTCTTTATAGTGCCATGATTTATAATCCTTTGGGTATATACCCAGAAATGGGATCACTGGGTCAAATGGTATTTCTAGTTCCAGATCCTTGAGGAATCACAACACTGTCTTCCACAATGGTTGAACTAATTTACACTCCCACCAACAGTGTAAAAGCATTCCTATTTCTCCACATCCTCTCCAGCATCTATTGTTTCCTGACTTTTTAATGATTGCCATTCTAATTGGCATGAGATGGTATCTCATTGTGGTTTTGATTTGCATTTCTCTGATGACCAGTGATGATGAGCATTTTTTCATATGTCTGTTGGCTGCATAAATTTCTCCTTTTGGGAAGTGTCTGTTCATATCCTTTGCCCACTTTTTGATGGGGTTGTTTTTTTCTTGTAAATTTGTTTAACTTCTTTGTAGATTCTGGATATTAGCCCTTTGTCAGATGGGTAGATTGCAAAAAATTTTCTCCCATTCTGTAGGTTGCCTGTTCACTCTGATGATAGTTTCTTTTGCTGTGCAGAAGCTCTTTAGCTTAATTATGTCCCATTTGACTATTTTGGCTTTTGTTGCAATTGCTTTTGGTGTTTTAGTCATGAAATCTTTGCCCATGCCTATGTCCTGAATGGTATTGCCTAGATTTTCTTCTAGGGTTTTTATGGTGTTAGGTCTTACATTAAGTCTTTAATCCATCTTGAGTTAATTTTTATATACGGTGTAAGGAAGGGATACAGTTTCAGCTTTCCACATATGGCTAGCCAGTTTTCCCAGCACCATTTATTAAATAGGGAATCTTTTCCCCATTTCTTGTTTTTGTCAGGTTTGTCAAAGATCAGATGATTGCAGATGTGTGGTGTTATTTCTTAGGACTCTGTTCTGTTCCATAGGTCTATATATTTGTTTTGGTACCAGTACCATGCTGTTTTGGTTACTGTAGCCTTGTAGGATAGTATAAAGTCAGGTAGTGTGATGCCTCCAGCTTTGTTCTTTTTGGCAATACAGGCTCTTTATTGTTTCCATGTGAACTTCAAAATTGTTTTTTCCAATTCTGTGGAGAAAGTCAGTGGTAGCTTGATAAGGATAGCATTGAATCTATAAATTACCTTGGGCAGTATGGCCATTTTCATGATATTGATTCTTTCTATCTATGAGCATGGAATGTTCTTCCATTTGTTTGTGTCCCCTTTTAGTTCGTTGAGCAGTGGTTTGCAATTCTCCTTGAAGAGGTCCTTCACATCCCTTGTAAGTTGGATTCCTAGGTATTTTATTCTCTTTGTAGTAATTGTGAATGGGAGTTCACTCATGATTTGCCTCTCTGTTTGTCTATTATTGGGGTGTAGGAATGCTTGTGATTTTTGTACATTGATTTTGTATCCTGAGACTTTGCTGAAGTTGTTTATCAGCTTAAGAAGACTTGGGGCTGAGATGATGGGGTTTTCTAAATACACCATCATGTCATCTCCAAACAGAGACAATTTGACTTTCTCTTTTCCTAATTGAATGCCCTTTATTTCTTTCTCTTGTCTGATTGCCCTGGCCAGAACTTCCAACACTATGTTGAATAGGGGTGGTGAGAGAGGGCATCCTTGTCTTGTGGCAGTTTTCAAAGGGAATGCTTCCTGTTTTTGCCCAGTCAGTATGATATTGACTGTGGGTTTGTCATAAATAGCTCTTATTATTTATTTTGAGATAAGTTCCATCAATACCTAGTTTATTGAGAGTTTTTTTTTTTTTTTTTTTGAGATGGAGTCTCGCTGTGTCGCCCAGGCTGGAGTGCAGTGGCGCGATCTCGGCTCACTGCAAGCTCCGCCTCCCGGGTTCCCGCCATTCTCCCGCCTCAGCCTCCGAGTAGCTGGGACTACAGGTGCCCGCCACCTTGCCCGGCTAGTTTTTTTTGTATTTTTAGTAGAGACGGGGTTTCACCATGTTAGCCAGGAGGGTCTCAATCTCCTGACCTCGTGATCCACCCCCCTCGGCCTCCCAAAGTGCTGGGATTACAGGCTTGAGCCACCGCGCCCGGCCTACTGAGAGTTTTTAGCATGAAGGGCTGTTGCATTTTGTTGAAGGCCTTTTCTGCATCTATGGAGATAATCATGTGGTTTTTGTCATTGACTCTGTTTATGTGATGGATTACGCTTGTTGATTAGCATATGTTGAACCAGCCTTGCATCCCAGAGATGAAGCTGACTTGATCGTGGTGGATAAGGTTTTTGGTGTGCTGCTGGATTTGGTTTGCCAGTATTTTATTGAAGATTTTCACATCGATGTTCATCAGGGATATTGGTCTAAAATTCTCTTTTTTTGTTGTGTCTCTCCCAGGCTTTGGAATCAGGATGATGTTGGCCTCATAAAATGAGTTAGGGAGGATTCCCTCTTTTTCTAATGATTGGAGTAGTTTCAGAAGGAATGGTACCAGCTTCTCTTTGTACCGCTGGTAGAATTCAACTGTGAATCCATCTGGTCCTGGACTTTTTTTGGGTGGTAGACTATTAAATATTGCCTCAATTTCAGAACTTGTTATTGGTCTATTCAGAGATTCAACTTCTTCCTGGTTTAGTCTTGGGAGGGAGTATATGTCCAGGAATTTATCCATTTCTTCTAGATTTTCTAGTTTATTTTCATAGAGGTGTTTATAGTATTGTCTGATGGTAGTTTGTATTTCTGTGGGGTTGGTGGTGATATCCCCTTTATCATTTTTTATTGCATCTATTTGATTCTTCTCTCTTTTCTTCTTTATAGTCTTGCTAGCAGTCTATCTATTTTGTTGATATTTTCAAAAAAACAACTCCTGGATTCATTGGTTTTTTGAAGCATTTTTTGTGTATCTCCTTCAGTTCTGCTCTGATCTTAGTTATTTCTTGCCTTCTGCTAGCTTTTGAATATTTTGCTTACTTAGTTCTTTTAATTGTGATGTTAGGGTGTTGATTTCAGATCTTTCCTGTTTTCTGTCATGGGCATTTAGTGCCATAAATTTCCCTCTACACACTGCTTTAAATGTGTCCCAGAGATTCTGCTATGTTTTGTCTTTGTTCTCATTGGTTTCAAAGAATATCTTTATTTCTGCCTTCATTTCGTTATTTACCCAGTAGTCATTCAGGAGCACGTTGTTCAGTTTCCATGTAGTTGAGCGGTTTTGAGTGAGTTTCTTAATCCTGAGTTCTAATTTGATTGTGCTGTGGTCTGAGAGACAGTTTGTTGTGATTTCTATTCTTTTACATTTGCTGAGGAGTGTTTTACTTACAATTATGTGGTCAAATTTAGAATAAGTGCGATGTGGTGCTGAGAAGAATGCATATTCTGTTGATTTGGGTTGTAGAGTTCTGTAGAGGTCTATTAGGTCTGCTTGGTCCAGAGCTGAGTTCGAGTCCTGGATATACTTGTTAACCTTCTGTCTTGTTGATCTGTGTGTTACTGACAGTGGGGTGGTAAAGTCTCCCATTATTGTTGTGTGGGAGTCTAAGTCTCTTTGTAGGTCTCTAAGGACTTGCTTTGTTTTTTTGTTTTTTTGTTTTTTTTTGAGACGGAGTCTCGCTCTGTCGCCCAGGCTGGAGTACAGTGGCTGGATCTCAGCTCACTGCAAGCTCTGCCTCCCGGGTTTACGCCATTCTCCTGCCTCAGCCTCCCGAGTAGCTGGGACTACAGGCACCCGCCACCTCGCCCGGCTAGTTTTTTGTAGTTTTTAGTAGAGACGGGGTTTCACCGTGTTAGCCAGGATGGTCTCGATCTCCTGACCTCGTGATCCGCCCATCTCGGCCTCCCAAAGGACTTGCTTTATGAATTTGAATGCTCCTGTATTGGGTGCATATATATTTAGGATAGTTAGCTCTTCTTGTTGTATTGATCCCTTTACCAGGATGTAGTGGCCTTCTTTGTCTCTTTTGATCTTTGTTGGTTTAAAGTCTGTTTTACCAGAGACTAGGATTGCAACCCCTGCTTTTTTTTTTTCTTTCCATTTGCTTGGTAGATCTGCCTCCATCGCTTTATTTTGAGCCTATGTGTGTCTCTGCATGTGAGATGGGTCTCCTGAATACAGCAAACTGATGGGTCTTGACTCTTCATCCAATTTGCCAGTCTGTGTATTTTAATTGGGGCATTTAGCCCATTTACATTTAAGGTTAATATTGTTATGTTTGAATTTGATCCTGTCATTTTGATGTTAGCTGGTTATTTTGCCCGTTAGTTGATGCAGTTTCTTCATAGCATTGACGGTCTTTACCATTTGGCATGTTTTTGCAGTGGCTGCTACCAGTTGTTCCTTTCCATGTTTAGTGCTTCCTTCAGGGTCTCTTGTAAGGTAGGCCTGGTGATGACAAAATCTCTCAGCATTTGCTTGTCTGTAAAGGATTTTATTTCTCCTTCACTTATGAAGCTTAGTTTGGCTGGATATGAGATTCTTGGTTGAAAATTCTTTTGTCTAAGAATGTTGAATATTGGACCCCACTCTCTTCTGGCTTGTAGGGTTTCTGCCAAGAGATCCGCTGTTAGTCTGACGGGCTTCCCTTTGTGGGTAACCTGACCTCTCTCTCTGGCTGCCCTTAACATTTTTTCCTTCACTTCAAACTTGGTTAATGTGGACAGTTATGTGTCTGGGGTTGCTCATCTTGAGGAATATCTTTGTGGTGTTCTCTGTATTTCCTAAATTTGAATGTTGGCTTGCCTTGCTAGCTTAGGGAAATTCTCCTGGATAATATTCTGAAGAGTATTTTCTAACTTGGTTCCATTCTCCCCATCACTTTCCGGTACATCAGTCAATTGTGTATTTGGTCTTTTCACAGAGTCCCATATTTCTTGGAGGCCTTGTTTGTTTCTTTTCACGCTTTTTTCTCTAGTCTGGTCTTCTTGCTTTATTTCATTAATTTGATCTTCAATCACTGATATTCTTTCTTCCACTTGATTTAATTGGCCACTGAAGCTTGTGCATGTGTCACAAAGTTCTTGTGTTGTGGTTTTCAGCTCCATCAGGTCATTTAAGGTATTCTCTACACCATTTATTCAAGTTAGCCATTCGTCTAACTTTTTTTTCAAGGTTTTTATTTTCCTTGCGATGGATTAGAACATGCTCCTTTAGCTTGGAGAAGTTTGTTATTACTGACCTTCTGAAGCCTACTTCTGTGAACTCATCAAACTCACTCTCCAGCCAGTTTTGTTCCCTTGCTGGCAAGGAGCTGCAATCCTTTGGAGGAGAAGAGGTGCTCTGGTTTTTGGAATTTTCTTCTTTTCTGCTCTGGTTTCTCCCTATCTTTGTGGTTTTATCTACCTTTGTTCTTTGATGTTGGTGACCTACAGATGGGGTTTTGGTGTAGATGTCCTTTTTGTTGATGTTGATGCTATTCCTTTCTATTTGTTAGTTTTCCTTCTAACAGTCAGGCCCCTCAGCTGCATGTCTGTTGCAGTTTGCTGGAGGTCCGCTCCAGACCCTCTTTGCCTGGGTATCACCATCGGAAGCTGCAGAACAGCAAATATTGCTGCCTGATCCTTCCTCTGGAAGCTTCGTCCCAGAAGGGCACCCACCTGTTTGAGGTGTCTGCTGGCCCCTACTGGGAGGTGTCTCCCAGGCAGGCTACATGGGAATCAGGGACCTGCTTGAGGAGGCAGTCTGTCCATTCTTGGAGCTTGAATGCCATGCTGAGAGAATCACTGCTCTCTTCAGAGCTCAGTTGGAAATGCAGAAGTCACCCATCTTCTGCATCAATATCACTGGGAGCTGCAGACTGGAGCTGTTCCTATTTGGCCATCTTGGAAGTGATCTCCTTTTTTTTTTTTTTTTTTTTCCAGCTCTATTGTCTAGGCTGGAGTTCAGTGGCATGATTACGGCTCACTACAACCTCCACCTCCCGGGCTCAGGTGATCCTCCCACCTCAGCCTTTCAGGTAGCTGGAACTACAGGCACACACCACCACACCCTGCTAATTTTTTGTAGAGACAATATCTCACTATGTTGCCCAGGCAGGTCTCAAACTCCTGGGCTCAAGCAATCTGTCTGCTTCGACCTCCCAAAATGCTGGGAATACAAGCATGAGCCACTGCACCTGGCCCTGTGAGTTTTCAGCAAACTTTCTGAAGGCAAAAGGGACAGGCCTTTCTACATGGGCACACAGCATTTTGGAGAAAGAGGAGATGCTGCCAGCATCAAGGGAAACCAGGAATTTAACACGCTTTCATATGAACAGAGGGAACAGTCAATACCTGACGTATGTGCTTTAGAAGTCATTGCAAACTGTCTTCTACACAACACACCCATCCCTTTCAGAGGGTTAAGGGACCCACGAGACCTTCTCTGAAGTGGATTTGGGGAGGAGCACAGGGAGCAGAGTGCAGGCATGAGTGCCAGGCCATCTGAGTCTGGAGCTCCATCTGAGGGGGCTGGCAGTGTGCAGCTCCTTGATCTGGGTTGCAGTAAGGTAGGAATTGAGATTTTGTCCATACTGAAGATGGGGAGACTGAGACACAGCAAGGTGAAGAAACTTGCCAGAGGCCCATCAGCTGCTAGGCAACCCAAGTGGAACCAGAACCGAGGTGGTGTGGTTCCAGAGCTTGTGTACTTGCTTCTCTACCTTTTAATGTCACACTCCCAGAACACAATACGGCATGGTGGGGGCTCCTCAACCAAGAAGGAGCAAGCTTTACCACGTGCGAGGCAAACAGAGTTCCTGCCCTGGTGGCTTAAGAGTCTAGTGCAGGGACACGGAAGATAAATTAATAAATAAATAAACAGTACATTAGGTTGCAAGAACAGTAACTCCTGGCTATAATCCCAGCTACTTATGAGGCTGAGGCAGGAAGATTGAGTCAAGGAGGTCGAGACCAATCTGGGGAACAAAGTGATCTTCCCCCATCTCTAAAATCTTTTTTTTTAAGTTGCAATAAATGCTTTGAAGAAAAACAAAGCGAGGTAGTGAGCTGAGAGTGGTGAGGGTTTATTTATTTATTTTGCATTTATTTATTTTTACTTAATTCACATCTATTTATTTTGCATTTATTACTTGCATTTATTTATTTTTAAAATTGGACTGGGCCTGGTAGCTGATGCCTGTACTCTCAGTACTTTCGAAGGCTGAGGCAGGAGGATCACTTGAGTCCAAGAGTTGAGGACCAGCCTCTGCAACATAGTGAGATCCCATTTCTACAAAAATACAAAAATTAGCTGGCCATGGTGGTGTGTGCTTGTAGTCCCACCTATGCAGGAGGCTGAGGCAGGAGAATGGATTGAGTCTGGGAGGTCAAGGCTGCAGTGAGCCATGATCATGCCACTGCACTCCAGCCTAGACAACAGAGCAAGACTTTGTCTCTATATATTTTTATTGTATATATTTATATATTTATGGTATATAACATGATGTTTAGATTGGGTTGCTATTTTAACAGAATGATCAGAGACAGCCTCATGAAGAGCTGCTTTTTTTTTGGACAGGTCTTGTTCTGTCTCCCTGGCTGGAATGAAGTGGTGTGATCATGGCTCATTGAAGCCTGGACCTCCTGGACTCAGGTGATCCTCCTGCCTCAGCCTTCTGAGTAGCAGGGACTACAGGCATGCACTACTACTCCCAGCTATTTTGTTTTATTTTTATTTTTATAGAGACAAGATCTTGTTATGTTGCTTGGGCTGGTCTTGAACTCCTGCAGCACAAGCAATCCTCCTGCCTCAGCCTCCCAAAGTGCTGTGATTACAGGTGTAAGCCATCATTCCTAGTCTATCCTTCTTATTTTTGAGGTATGATTTACATACAAAAAAGTACGCTAATATGAAGAGTACAGCTCAATTACTTGTTACATTTATATACAGTGTATAAGCACCAGCCAAATTACAATTTAGAACATTTTCAGCACCAGGAAATTTCCTTTTTCCCAGTCTCCACCCGAGAGGTCACCACTATACTTACTGCTCTCACCCTCAATTACTTTTGCCATTATCTGGCTTTTTTTCACTAAACATAATGTCAGTGAGATTCAAACATGTGGTTGTGCATGTCATTTCATTATTATTGTTGTGTATTTCTCCATGGATATTCCATGTTTGTTTATTCATTCTCCTTTTGTGGATGTGAGGGTCGATACCATTTTTGGCTATTATGAATAAAGCTGCTATAAAACATTGATTTGTAGGAGTTCTTTGTATATTCTGGATATGAGTTCCTTTTTCAGTTTTAATTTATTTTTATCACTCTTTCTTTATGATCCAGATATTTTAAAATGCAAAGAAAATCAACTTTTAGGCCGGGTGCAGTGGCTTACACCTGTAATCCCAGCACTTTGGGAGGCCAAGGCAGGCGGAACAGTGGAGGTCAGCAGTTCAAGACCAGCCTGGCCAACATGGAGAAATCTTGTCTCTACTAAAAACATAAAAATTAGCCAGGCATGGTGGCGGATGCCTGTGATCTCAGTTTCTTGAGAGGCTGAGGCAGGAAAGCCGCTTGAACCCAGGAGGCGGAGGTTGCAGTGAGCTGAGATTGCACCACTGTACTCCATCCTAGGCGACAGAGCAAGACTCAGTCTCAAAAAAAAAAAAAAAAGAAAGAAAGAAAGAAGAAAGAAAGAAAAAAGAAAAGAAAATTAACTTTCAATTATATCTTCAGGGACAGGCACTAAAAATCCTCAGACTGCAAATGAGTTATACAAATGAAAATATCAAATGGAGATCCAGTTATCAAAATGAAAGCACTCAACATATTAAAAGTTCACAAGTATTTGTATAGAGCACATAAAAAAGTCAGCTTGCTAACTAACTATTGTGATTTTAAAGAACTATTGCAGAGGTCTGAAGAAAATAGACTTATTAGTTAACTTATAAAGAGATGAAAGAACTTGAAACAAGCATTAAAAAGAAATTTGTGCCTTTATTAGAATGTTGTTAGGCTTTAAATATGCCAATTTTGGTAATCAAATTATTGTTGTTCTCGTTGCTTTATAAGAAGTGACACTACAGAACTGCAATACTGGTTCAACACTCTTGTCTTTACTGTTTTTTTAAAAGCAAGAAACAGAATGTGAGTAATCAGAAAGCAGCAGCAGGCATCAGTTAATCTAAGATATTAGCTCTTAGTTTCAAAAGGACTTGCAAAGAAAACCTTTTGGGGAGAAGGAGTGGAGAGGTATGGAAGCACTCCATAATAACTGGAATCCCATTAGTGTGTATGCCAAGTCTCATGGGGCTATTTTTTAAATTTATCCTTTACTTGTTCATGATTTTTCTCTCAAACACAATTTTTCTTTGACTTTTTATCCTCAAAGTATAAAAAGTATGAAATATAAATAAGCTCTTGCATTGCACACTTAGAAGTGTACAATTAAATCATTATAGAGCTATCTACACACTGATAATACACACTGATAAATCCCATCAAATCTTGGATAATTCATTAACATACAAAATACCAGGGCATAGAAAGAACTAAAACCCACTTCTTTTGTTACACATAAGATTCAAATATTCAATCTAAAAAAAATAGAATCACTTTCATTCTCTTCTACATTCGCATGTTGATACACTTATTAAAATATTCCTGTATAATCATGTTTTGTCTTACTATTTCAAGTCATGTTTAAAACCTCAAAACCAGCCATCCAGACAAAACATAATGAGAAAGGTTATCTCTTCTCCACCTCCCTAACCCCAATAACTATGAAGTCATTTTTATGACATGACTCCAAACACCGGATTGTGACGGCAAATGCTAGGTCCAATTTCTTCATAATCATTTTTAGTGTGGCATACTTGGTAGAACTCTGGCGTGGAAGTCAGCATTGATCCTCCAAACCAAACTGCATATGGCTGCATATGGTGTGTAATGACTTGTACATCAATAGATTGTGGCTTCAATCTACTGCCACTCAATTCCTTACTTAATTTAAGCCAGGCAACTATATACGGTTCTTTTCAAATCTCTTTGCAAGTGATATCCAAAGTCGCTGAACATGGTTGAACCTATAGAGAGGACCATATTCTTACAGACAGGCCATCTGACATCAATAGGACAATTCTGAATTACTTCATCTGCAACTTCTGAGATAGGTTATGTAAAGTCTTGGATTGGCAAACTCTGGATGAATAAAAGATTTCAAATCCCAAAAATCTCTCAGAAAAAACACCAATGGAAAATTCTTTCTTTGAGATAGCATTGATTCTGGTATACTGTTTAATCCATTTTGACCTATCTGCATCATACTTGTTAAATTCTTTTACTAAATCTGGGCAGACATAACTATAGTGCTCCTTTATTGTCTTAGCAGTTTCCAGGGATTGTTTTCGAGGGATTTCTACTTCTCGGCCTCTCAGCAGTTGCGGAATAAAATGTGTTACATCTCGTCCTGGGACTGGAATGTGTTTAATACAGCTGCCAATCAAATACCCTTCAGCCAAAGCAATGACATGAGTGACACCATCTCCACTGTCTATTACTGGAGCAGTAAATGTCTGTCCTCCTACTTGTCTGGAGGTCCAAGATGCAGCTAAAGCAAGAACAGCATGCACAGCAATGTACAAGCCTGGAACATTGAAGGACTCAAATATTACTTCAGCAGTATATTCCCTGTTTTCTGGAGTATTAAGTCGAGGTTCAGACAAAATAAAACAATGGTCTTCAGTTTCTGCCCTTAAATATTAGGATCACTTCCTCCATAAATCTTTTCGTCAAGTCCAACTTCAACTATACCATGGTGGATTGACCACTTTGTTGCATATGTAGGTTTTTTCTACTGCTTCATCACCAATGAAGAAGTCTTGGTCATCAACACCTTTCATCACCCTCCTTTGAGATTGATCAGCCACTTTTGCGGACTCCTTAGCAGTGATACAGGAAAGGATGATCAACTGTGGTTCTATATTTCTGGCATATCCTAGTTTTGTATACCCCATGCTACTGCCCACCATCTCCCTCCTTGCCTGCTTCTGCTGCCGCTGCTATCTGCTCCATGCTGCTAGGGGCCAGAGATTCGTGGTGGGAGACAGGGGCTATCTGACTGACCATACACAGCCGGGCCGCCCTCACCATTGGGTAGGTAGCCAGGAAGCCCAAGCAGTAGCAAGAAAGCAGCAAGCTCAGTTGGCAGCCATCACTTCCGCAACCCAGACAGGCAGGCAATGCTCTTTTTTGGATATCTATATCTCAAATATATTTGCCGAGTGCAGTTACCTTTTTATTCTCTTAATTCATTTTGATAAAGAGAAGTTCTTAAATTTAGTAGAGTCTAATTTATCAATCTTTTCCTTTATGGTTAGTGCTTTTATATCCTGTTTAAAAAATCTTTGCCCACCTGAAGGTCATGAATACATCCTCCTGGCTTTTTTATTTCCTAGACGGTGTTTTACCTTTCATATTTAGGTCTATGATCCAACTGAAATTAATGTTTGTATGTGATGCAAGGCAGAAGATAAGGGTCATTGTTTTTCCCATGCAGGCAGCCAATTGCTCCTACCACTTACTGAAAAGATCGCCCTTTTCTATACTAAATCACAGCAACAGCCTTTGCTGTAGTTAGCTGACCTGTGAGTCTGTTTCTGGGTTGCAGTGATGTTTGAGCTGAAACATGAATGAAGTGAGTGAAGGAGGCAGCCATGGTGCTAAGGGAGACAGAATATTACAGGGCCTAGACTAGAGTGAGGCCTTTTCCTTGGGCAAAAATTTAAGGGGGCACCAAAAACCTCAGTAATTAAGGTAAAGAATACTTTAATGCATTATTAAAACATCAGAATAAGTGTAGAAAATCCATAATAAACTATATATCAGAATTGTACATAAAGGCAGGATGGGTATTACTGACTTCCTTTTGTCTTGGGGGTCCCATATGGCTTGACAAGACACTGATGCATGGAGTGCTGAAGGTGGGATTGGGGAAGCAGCCAGGAAGAAGTGCCTAATCAGCTCTACCTGAAGTAAGGGAGGTGGGCATCAGAGAAAGCTGCCCAGAGGAGGTGACGTTTGTCCTGGTCTCAAAAGAAGAGTAGGTGCTTTCCAGGCAGTGCCTGGAAAGAAGGTCATCCCAGGCAGAATACACCATGAGCTCTGCCAACAGTGGGGAGGGAGAGATGGTGACAGAAGAGGCTGGAAGATGGGCAGAAACCAGATGGCAAAGGGCCTGTCATTCCAGTCTGAGAAGTACGGGCTTTGTTTTGAAGGTGAAGGGAAGCTATGGATGCTTTTGGAAGTGGAATTAGTACATGTGGTGTTTAGGAAGAGGTTAACCTCAGCAGGCCTCCTCCCTCTGCCATATCCCTGTCTGCTTGAGAAGTGGAATGGAAATTACTGTCAGAGTGCGACGTCCATGAAGGGTTGAGAGCTCCAGGGGAAGGAGCCCAGAGCCAAGGACCATGAGGCTTCTACACCAGCCTTTAGTTCCCATGGGGACCTTATCCAGGTCATTGGCTCCTGTAGCTCTTGGCCTTCCAGCTGGATATGGGACTTCTCCTTCTCCATCCTCTTGGCAGGTGACCAAACACTTCCATGCTTTCTCTACTTCCATGCCACCTTCCCTAAGAGGTGGGCTCCTCTCACCTCCCATTGTCCTCTCCCTGCCTACCTGCCGCCTTGACAGTCATAGTCTTTATGCCATGGAAATTTAGGACTGGAAGGAGGTCTGTTCACAGGCCATCTATGGTAGTGACTCTCAACTCTGCCTATTGATTGGAATCAGCTGGAAAACTTTAAAAGTACTGTGATGCCTGGGTCCCACCCCCTGAAACTCTGGTGTCTGAGGGATCTGGGCTGCAGCTTGGATATCTGGGGATTTCAAAGTTCCCCAGGAAATTCTAATGTGCAGCCAAAGCCAAGGGCCTCTGATCCAGTGTTTCCCAAACATCACTAATAATGCCAATTCCCTGGGACACTTGTTAAACCTACCCGTTTTTGGACTCCACCTCAGAAGGGCCAGGGACAGGCCTCTTTCTGACTGGACTTAGGAGTAGAGTTCACAGCAACTGGGTAACTCCCTTTTCCTCTTCTTCCTCTTCCTCCTCCTCCTTCTCCCACTCCTCTTACTCCCAGCCATGAGCCTCTGAACAAGCCGTGTGTGTTTGTATGTGTGTGTGGTGCATGCTGTGGGTAGAGGAGCTATGGCTAGGGGCCCCTCACAGAGCAGTTTGCCCTGGATTCCATGCTGGGAAGTTTATTGGGCAACAGGCAGATACTCAAAGCTTCAACAAACAAGTGTAGATGAAGCCTCAGGCCTGGGGGACACTGTCCTCTCCCCCTTTTTTAGCAACTGACACCCTCCCCCCCCATGACTTGAGCCAAAACACAGGAGAAGAGGGTTGAGATAGGGGTTTGCCCCCTCCCACAATCTAGCTTTTTCCTTCCTGCCTTGGAAAATACAGTATTGGGCAGATAAGCAAGAAATTGGGTGTGGAGGTGGGTTGGGAATCAGGGACGAGGATGAGGGAAGAGAAAGGGGCCAGGCTCAAGGTGCTGGGTGGGTACTGGGGTGTGGCCCCATAGGGGGACATCAGAGACACAGAACCAGAGGTACAAGTCCCAGTGACTGAAGCTATAACACATCCCTTTAATATCCTCTGCCACAGAGAACTGCCAAGCATCAACTTAAAGGCTAGCCATAGAAGTCTTTCAAAAATTTTTTGAGTAAATGAATATGTGGAGCTCCAGGGTTGGAAGGATATACTTCAGGGGCACCTGTTGAGGGGCAGGCTGGTTGAGCTGACACCCCACCCTGAGCTGGTCTGCTTTTTGTTTCAGATATTTTTTTCTGTTAGCTTTCAGTTTAACGTAGGATTATTATTATTATTATTATTATTTAGGTATAGAAACCACAGATGTGTTCCAACATTTTCACATTACAAATGAAAGAAAACTGAGGCTCAGAAGAGAGAAGAGACTTGCCTCAGTCTCGCACAGTCAGTGACAGAACAGGAGCTTGGGCCATGTCTGTCTGAGGCCTAGAATTCAGGCTTCCTGAAACTGAGCATCATTTTCACCAGATCGGGCCTCCCTCACCCCAAACCTCTACTTCTCCATTTCCAGCCTACTTAGATGGCCTGGACGGGTAGGAAGAAAAAAGGAAGGAGGGAAGAGAAGGAGGGAAGGAGAAGAAAGAAAGGAAAGAAAGAGGGAGGAAGAGAAAAGAGGAAAGAAAGAGTTCACTACTGTGTGGACCAATAGGCCATTTGTATGTCCTGAAGAAGGGGGAATTTGGTGAGGGTATTAGAGAACCAGGATTCCTTGAAGACTAGTGTTTCTCTGGAGAAACTTTGCTGTACTAGAGACTGAAGCAAGGCAAGAGTTAGGGAAAAAATCAAACTTGTCCTGAAGCACCCCAGGCTGAACTCCATAAGAATTCAGGGTGCGTGGAGATGCCCCTCCTGTGATGTGTTGCAGTCAAGTTCTGACTCTGGCTACCGTATTCACTGGGCATCTGTGAACAAATTGCTAAGCTTCCAGAGCCTCAGTTGTCAAGTGGAGCTGGTAAGCTGTCCCCTGTTCCCTCCCAGGGCTATTGTGAAACTGACAGAAGATGCAGATTAGGAAAGTCCTTTGATTCTCAAACATCTCTGAGGGTGCTGTGAAAAGCACAGCATCCCAGGCCTGTCCCTGGAACTTCTGAAATGGAACCCAGAAGCAGGTATGTTTAGCAAGTGTCTTAGGGGATCCGTATCATCAGCAATGTTTGGGAAATGCTGGATCAAAAGTCCACAATCCTGGCTGCATATTAGAATTACCTGTGGAGCTTTGACATCCCTAGAAGCCCAAGCCATAGCCCAGACCAAAGACATCAGAGTCTCTGGGGGTGGGACCCAGACATCGGTATTTTTAAAGTTTTCCAGGTGATTCCAATGCATAGGCAGAGTTGGGAGTCACTACCCTAGATGGTCTGTGAACAAACCCCCTTTCAGCCCTAAGTTCCATAGCATAGGAACTATGGCTTCTAAGCCTATGAGTGGGCAGGAGAGGACCCTGGGGTAGGGAGAGGATCTGGCCTCTTGTTGAAGTGTAGAGAGCATTGGGCTTGGAGTCAAGAGGTCCTCAGTCTTATCCCCCCACTTGCTAGCACTGTGAGCTTGGGTAGGTCACTTCCCTTTTCTAGAACCATGGAGTCTTGAGCAGTCAGATTGTGTGTGGTTGTAGGGAGGGAAATTGCTGTATAGAGCTCCAAAGCTTATTATGAGAAACACTTGAGGTAAGTCATAGCAAAGTACTTTACAAAAGTCCAAGAGAAACACTCAAACGTTACTTAGACCAAAGAAAATAAGAAAAAAGTAGGGAGAGAAAACAGAAAAGAAAGCAAGAGCTCACTGCTCTGTGTGGGCCAATGGGCCATTTGTGTGTCCTGAAAGATGGAGAATTTGGGGGCTTTGGGGCCAGGGAGTATTAGAGAAGCAGGGTTTCCTTGAAGACCAGCGTTTCTAAGGTTCTTAGACCAATTGTAAGGGCTTATCTTTATCAGGATGCAATTAATTATCTCCATTGTTAATAATTCCTCCAACATGGCGGGGGCGGGGGGGGGGGTGCGGGGAGCAGGTGGCCTTTTAGATCAATGCATCTAATTTGCCTCCCTAACTCCAGGAAGGAGTGAGACATAGACAGAATATAAAAAATAATGATTATGATAATGTTCCCTTACGTTTGTTTTTGGGCTTTGCATAAGCTAAGAAGAGTTACTATTTGTGGCTAACGGAAAAGAGAGAAGACAACCCTTCCATGTCCAGCTAGCTTCCCAGAATCCTCACAACAACCCTGCCAGATATATTGTTATTGTCTCCATCTTGCAGATGAGGCAACTGCAACTCAAAGAGGTAAAGGGCTTTATCTGAGATCACGCAGCTAAAACGTGAGCAGCACAGAAAATCAGACCAAGATCAATGAGTCTCTAAACCATCAAAACAAATCATAGGAATCTCTTCAACAAATGGTGCCAGGAAACCTGGATAACCACATGCAAAAAAACTTTGCCTTTTACTTCACTGCAGATGCAAATATTAACTCAAAATGGTTCAACAGCCCAAATATAAGATCTATATTACTTGGTGGCTCACATCTATAATCCCAACATTTTGGAAGGCCAAGGCAGGAGGATCACTTGAGGCCATCAGTTTGAGGTCAGCCTGAGCAACATAGTGAGGCCCCATCTCTACAAAAAAAAAAAAAACAAAAAACAAAAAACAAACAAACAAAAAAACCCAGAAACATTACTGGGCATGGCAGCACGCACCTGTAGTCCCAGCTACTCAGGAGGATGAGCCCAGGAGGTCCAGGCTGTAGTGAGCTGAAATTGCACCACTGCACTCCAGCCTGGGTGACAGAGCAAGACTCTGTTTCAATTAAAAAAAAAAAAGAGCTAAAACTATTAGGCGAACACATAGGGGCATATCTTCATGAGCTCAGATTTGGCAAACAATTCTTAGATTTGGCACAAGAAAGCACGAGCAACAAAAGAAAACTATAGGCCAGGCGCAGTGGCTCACGCCTGTAATCCCAGCACTTTGGGAGGCCAAAGCAGACAGATCACAAGGTCAGGAGTTCGAGATCAGGCTGACCAACATAGAGAATTTCCATCTCTACTAAAAATACAAAAATTAGCCAGGCATGGTGGCGCACTCCTGTAATCCCAGCTACTCAGGAGGCTGAGGCAGGAGAATCACTTGAACCTGGGAGGTGGAGGTTGCAGTGAGCCAAGATCACTCCACTGCACTCCAGCCTGGGTGACAGAGCAAGACTCCATCTTAAAAAGAAAAATATATAAATTGCCCTTCATCCAAATTAACTTTCGTACATCAAAGCACACCATTGTGTAAGTAAACAGACAACCTACAGAATCAGAAAATATTTGTGAGTCATATATTTGATAAAGATTTAGCATCCAGAACACGTATAAAGAACTCTTATAATTCAACAACAAAAAGTCAAACCAATTCAAAACTAGGCAAAGGACTTCAATAGACATTTCTCTAAAGAAGCTATACAAATACCCAATAAGCACATGAAAAGATGTTCAACATAATAGATCATTAAGGAAATGCAACTCAAAGCCACAATGAGAGATACAACTCCACACCCGCTAGGATGGTTATAATAATAAAAAAGGAAAATAACAAGTGTTGACAAGGATGTGGAGAAACAGGAATGCTTGTACGTGGCTTGTGGGAATGTAAAATGGTATAGCCACTGCGGAAAACACTTTGGTGGGACCTCAAAAAGTTAAACAAAGCCAAGTGAGGTGGCTCACACCTGTAAACCCAGCACTTTGGGAGGCCAAGGTGGGCAGATCACTTGAGGTCAGGAGTTTGAGACCAGCCTGGCCAACATGGCGAAACTCCATCTCTATTAAAAATACAAAAATTATCCAGGAGTGGTGGCCGGTGCCTGTAATCCCAGCTACTCAGGAGGCTGTGGCAGGAGAATCGCTTGAACCTGCGAGGTAGAAGTTGCAGTGAGCCGAGATCGTGCCAATGCACTCCAGCTTGGGTGACAGAGTGAGACTCTGTCTCAAAAAAAAAAAAAAAGTTAAACATAGAATTACCATATGAGCCAGCAATTTCATTCCTAGGTATGTGCACTAAAGAATTAAAACAGGTACTCAAACAAGTACTTGTTCATAGCAGCACCATTCACAATAAACAAAAGGTGGAAACAACTCAAATGTCTATCAATGGATGAATGAATAAACTAGTGGTATAACCATACAGTGAAATATTATTGAATCATAAAAGGGGCATGAAGTACTGATACACACTATAACCTGGATGAACCTCAAAAACATTAAGTGAAAGTAACCAAACACAAAGAGCCATATATTATATGATTCCATTTATATAAAATATTCAGAATAGGCAAATTCTAGGGACAGAAAACAGATTAGTGGCTTCCAGGGAATTGGGGGAGAAGGGAATGGGGAGTGACTGCTTAATGGACATAGGGTGTCCTTCTGGGGTGATGGAAAAATTTTGAAACTGGAGAAAGGTGGTGGTTGTACAACATTGTGAATGCACTAAATGCCACTCAATTACACACTTTAAAATGGTTAATTGTATGTTATGTGAATTTCACTTTTAAAAAATCACGAGAGATCACAGCTGCCCATCTCTACATGAGGCATGCCACCTGAGTAGCCATCTGCTCAGATCTAGTCTCTGCTGCACAGGAACACATTTTCTATACGTTCAGAGCTTAGCTTGATAATCAATACCAGCACGAAGGGCAAATAGTGTCCTTTAGTTAATCAACCGGCTTATATTCAATTCACAGTAGGAAAACTAGGGAATCCCTCACTTCATGACTTTCACTTTCCTATTGGAACCCCAATTTTGTTGAGGCACCCACCCTCCTCTGCGTGGTCATGTGCTTCAAAGGTAGGTTCTGATTGTTCTAAGCCTACTGCAGAGGAGTAGGCTTAGAACAACCCCTGGCCTGTGATTGACTTCAGAGTGGGCATGTGACACATTTTAGGCTAATGAGCCAACAAAATGCTGATCCTTCTGCAGTAACAGCCGCCAGGCTTGAGTGGTGACAATATTATTCTGCTTTGGAACTTGAACTGAAAACTCAGCTCTTCTTAGGTCTCAAGTCTGCTGGCTTTTAGACTGGAGCTTACACCATGGGCTCTTCTATTTCTCAGGCCTTTGTACTTGGACTAGAACTACATATGAGCTCTCCTGGGCCTCCAGCTTGCCAACTGCAGATCTTGAGACTTCTCAGCCTGCATAATCATATGAACCAATTCCTTATAATAAATCTCTTTCTTTCTGTATGTACATCCTGTTGGTTCAGTTTTTCTGAAGAATCCTGAGTAACACACTTCGAGGACACTTATTTCTTCCAAGACATAGAGTTCCTTCCACCTTGGCAGTCTCAGGATTTAGAATCAGGAGACTTGGATTCAGATCCTAGCTCTGCCACCTTTCTGAGGTCTGGGCAAGTCATTTACTGTACATCACTAGCTTCAGTAGATTGGTCCGTCCATGAAGAAAGAAATAACAATACCTGCCCTGAAATCTTGCTGGGTTGTCAATGCAGCCAGCTGTAAGATAACGGTAGACTCATAATAAAGGAAAGTTTCCACCTCTCCATACCCACCTTTAGTCAAGGGAGAAATTGTTTTTTCCTAGTAGAACAAAAGAAGCCTTGAAGCCAGATGCTGGAATCTGGCTCTTCCTCTATTACTATCTCAGTGAGTGGCCTTGGGCTGGGACATTCCCCATTCAGGGGTTGTCTTGTGGATATAGTAGAGGGTGGTCAAGAAGAATTGGACCATTCTAGGAACCTAAGAGACATTGAATCACAGAAAGGGCAGAGCCATTTCCACAGTAGATTCCAAGATGACTTTCATAGAACCATCTCTTGGGGACTTGGGCCCAGATCTCTTTAAGCTTCAGCTGCCAGAAGATTGTTTAGCTTTGGGTTTGGCAAGCAAGCAGCTCTGATCCTGTTTTCCAAATCTCTCTCTCTCTCCTCTCTCTCTCTCTCTCTCCCCCCCTCTCTCCCTCTCTCTCTCCCCCTCTTCAGAATGCACATTTGCTCAGCCCTGCTATTCAGAAAGAGCCAGGCAGTCCAGTCTTTTGACTTGTAAACCTGTGAATGCAGAATATTTCAGGCAGCCTATTTGTTGATAGTCCTTTGTGCAAGGTTGTTCTTAGTGTTCTTAGCTTCTGTTTGCCAAGATTTCTTATCTGGCTATTTTTTTTTTTTTTTTTTTTGCGATGGAGTCTCGCTCTGTCGCCCAGCTGGAGTGCTGTGGCCGGATCTCGGCTCACTGCAAGCTCCGCCTCCCGGTTCACGCCATTCTCCTGCCTCAGCCTCCCGAGCAGCTGGGACTACAGGCGCCCACCACCTCGCCTGGCTAGTTTTTTGTATTTTTTAGTAGAGACGGGGTTTCACCGTGTTAGCCAGGATGGTCTCGATCTCCTGACCTCGTGATCCACCCGTCTCGGCCTCCCAAAGTGCTGGGATTACAGGCTTGAGCCACCGCGCCTGGCCAGGCTATTTCTTTTTAAAGAGACAGGTTGTTTAACATTCAGCAAGATCTGGCTACCATGAGCCTTGAAGATATTTCTAACACTCCGTTCTCCTTCTCTTCCCCTCTATCTCTCTCCCCTTTTCTTTCCTGAATTGAATGCAACTCAATAATCCCACCACTCATACCCACAGTGTGTGTATTCAGTAGCAGAGAGAGATGTCCTTGCATTTCTTTCCTTTCTTTCTCTCCTTTGTCCCTCTCTTCCCTGCCACCTCTTTCCCCAATCTTCATCCTTCTTTCCTTCACAGCACAAGATCTTTTCTGCTTCTGGCTTCTGATGGCCTTCCCAATGCCAGGGTGCCAAAGTCTTCCCTAATGTTCTCTCCTGCCCCCAGTGGGTGGCCCAGGTGAGATGGTTGCATGCACTCCTTTTTCCAGGGCCACATTTCTGCCCTGCTTAGCTGATATTACCAGTCATTCACTCAACAAGCATGGGCTGAACCCCTCTGGGGCCAGGCCCTGGCTAAATGCTGGAAACTCTGGGAGGAAGAAATTGTGGTTCCTACCTCCCAATGATACATAGTCAGTTGAGAAGACAGCCACAAAAATCAGTGATGAAAATGCAGTGATGTCAGTGCTATGTGAGGAAAGCACAGGGGCACCAACTACAGACTTACAGACTGAGATTGGGGAGGAAGATCAAGGAAAGTTTCCTGGAGGAATTGAGGTCTGCCTTGAGATCTGAAGGAGGATAGGAGCTAACCAACCAAAAAGGAAAGGAAAAGACATTCCAGGCAGAGGGACCTGCGTATTCAGAGTCTAGGAAGACAATGACATCATGAAACATTCCAGGAACTGCAAGAAATCGAATCTGGCTGGAACAAATAATATAAGGGAGTGTAGTGATAGACAATGCAGCACAGGGGCAGGGGCAGGTGAATGAGATTTTATTCCTAAGACCTGAGGCAGCCTTTGAAGGGCCAACTTTGACCTTGGTCCCAAGACAGAGAGAGGAAATGGCCCTTGAGATTTGCACAGCCATCTCACATGGCAGCATGACCTAAAGATTAAATATTGGGGCTCTGCGGCCAGACTGCCTGCACCTGAAATCCTGTTCTGCCAGTTCATACATGAGTGATCTTGGACAAATTCTTGAACCTCTCTAGGCCTCAGCTCTTTTGTTTATAAAATAGGGATAAGTATAGTACCAACCTCAGAGGGCAGTTGTATTAAATGAAATATATATGCAAAGCACCAGGGGTCTAGTAAATACTTGATATAAAATAGTTATTCTTTTTTATTTATTAAAGTGGGCCAGGTGCAGTGGCTCAAGCCCATAGTCCCAGCACTTTGGGACACCGAGGCAAGGAGGATGACTTTAGGTCAGAAGTTCAAGACCAGCCTGGGCCAGAGAGCAAGACCTTATCTCTACAAAAAAGTTTTTAAAAAACTCAGCCAAGCATAGTGGCCTACTTGTAGTCCTAGCAACTTGGGAGGCTGAGTTGGAAAGATGGCTTGAGCCCACGAGCTCAAGGCTACAAGGAATTATGATGGCACCACTGCACTCCAGCCTGGTCAATAGAGCTTAGATCCAGCCTGAAAAAAAAAGACCACGAGAAAAACCAACACACACACACACACACACACACACACACACACACACACACATACAGGAAGCTCTCACTAAGTACCAGGCAGTGTTCTAATTGTTAACTACGTATCAACTCATTTAATCCTCACAATTTCCCTATGATGTGAATGGTATTATTGACATCCCCATTTTACAGATGAGGAAATCCAGGCATGAGAGGTTAGGTAATTTGCCACAAATCATGCACTAAGTGACAGAAACAGGATTCAAACCCACAGAGCTGACCTCTAGAGGCCAAACCCATATATACTAGATGGTACAACCTGGTGTCATTGTAATCATTATTTTTCTCCCTTGCTGCATCTTACTTTAAATCCATTCTCAGTGCCATCTAGGGAGCTCCGTAGAGATATTCACTTTTAGTTCTGTGTTTACCTAGCAGCCTGAAATACCATCTCCCCTCAGGAAGCAGAGCTTTCCAAGAAGAGCTAGACTAGTTTGCACTGGAGTATGGGTGAAGGCAGATCCAGTGCTGAGCAATACTTCCTAAATGTTCAATTGATAACATGAGCAATCTGGATAAGACATCAGGAAGAACTTTCTGACAGAGTTGTGAAAGACAAATGACACAAGCTCATCTGCCTGGAGACAGAAGGTTTGGGTTTGTTTTGAGCCCAACCATCGGAGGAGACACTAAATGGTCCCTAGAGGTGGCTTACTGGTCATTGGCAGTCGGGGGGCAGAATCTGGGAGCCTTCCTCTCTGACCTTAGGGTCTGTGCTCTCCTGCAACCTCTTAGGGTTACGTGTCTCCCACCCTAGCAGCAGCACTGGAGAGATCCTCTTGGCTGCTCTGCCCAGAGCCTCAGAAAGGACCGTTGGGTCTCAGACAACGTGACAGTTCTGAGAGTACCCGGACCCTGCAGAAGCTCCTGCGAAGTGGCAGACGGCTGGGTAGAAAAAGCTATCAAAGCCTCTGAGAAAAGAAGACTGAGAAGCACAGTGGTCAGCCTCCCCTCAGCAGAGTTCCCACAGGCATAGGAGGCCGGGGGTAGTGACACACTCCCTTGAGAACAGAAGAAGGTTCTGGTTGAATCAGTGGTGTGTGTGTGTGTGTGTATGTGTGTGTGTGTGTTGGGGGAAATGGAGTGTAAATGAGAGACAGTGCTCTGTGCCAGTCCAATCTCCTCCAGCTACAGAGCCAGCCTGGCTTGTGGGAGCCCATGACCCAGGAAAAATGAGAGGAGCTGTGGAAGGGTCTTGTGCAAAGACTTTTGAGCTCTGGCAAGAAGTCCCCTCTCCACATAAACTGGCAGGGCCTGATCTGAATGAGGGGGAAATGTGCACCCCTAGCCCCATCCCCTCTCAAAGGGGTCGGTTAAGAAGGCCCAGCCTGGGGAGCTGTCTGGGCCAACACTTCATTTCAGCTTGGAGACCACTGCCCTCCCATCTCCTTCTCCTCTACAGCTGCCAACAGATGGCATCTTCAGGGTAGGCTGGAGGACCAGGCTCCATCCCTTCCCGTCCCAGTCAGGCTGCCTTCTTCCATTACATGGGAAGTTCCTGAAGACAAAGACACTCCCAGGGCCATGCAAAGGACACACAGAACAGTGCCAGCCTACCATCTAGCCCCACATATGCCCGGTTGCCCCTGCCTGTGGGGCTGACTGCCACATGTGACTCAGCCCTGGGTGGTCAGTGGCTGGGCGCAGGCCCAGGTCTCCAGCACTCTTTCCCGCCCAACTCTAGGAACCTCTTGCAAGATCAGTACCCCCAACTCCCAGACAAGCAGTTCATCCCATCTCTTGTTTTTTGTTTGTTTGTTTGTTTGTTTGTTTTTGAGATAGGGTGTCACCCAGGCTGGAATGCAGTGGCAGGATCACGGCTCACTGCAGCCTCAACCTCCTGGTCTCAAGTGATCTTCTGGGCTTAAGTGATCCTCCCACCTCAGCCTCCCAAGTAGCTGGGATCACATGTGTGTGCCACTGTGCCCGCTAACTTTTATTTATTTATCGTTTTGTAGAGACAAGGTCTTGCTATGTTGCCTAGGCTGGTCTTGAACTCCTGAGCTCAAAAGATCCTCCCACTTCAGCCTCGCAAAGTGTTGGGATTACAGGATTGAATCTATGCGCGCAACCTCATCCTGAATTTGCAGGGCTGTGAATGCCTGCAGGCCTTTGCCCTTGCTCTGTGACTGGTGGGCCAACTACACAGCCAGATTCCAGCAGAGGCTGGGTCACCAGGATACCCCAACAACCAGGGTTACACAGCCACTAAATGAGACAGGGAAGGGATGTATGCTAGAGACTCCTGCACGGCTGTACACGTGCACCTGTGTGTCTTTGTGCCATGGTCTGGATACATGCCTTTGTGCCCCGGGTCTCCATGCACAACACCGAGAACATTTTTAGGACCATTCTGCTGGAGTCATTGCACAAACTATGCCCAGATAACTGTGCTCCAGTGTAAAATCATCGTGTTCTTATTATCAGATGATGGGCTCCTGTGACAGCCCTGAACAGCCCCCTTCACTCCTAAACTCCTCCATCAATCTCCATCACATCCAGGGTCACCAATAGAGTGAGGTTAAGTGGGGAAGTGAAGCTGTCCTTTTCAAATAGCCCTATATAGTAATACTCATTTTTTCAAAGCTGAAAGTTTAATGGTTTAATTTTAGGCCTATAAAAATCTCTTCGTGTCAAAACCACCCCATTAAAGCAATCAGAACAAAATGTTCCTGGTGTCCAAATGGATGCATCAAAGTTGCCAGATCAAAATGTCATGTACCCGTGTGTGTGAGCATGCCTCTAAGTGAATATATGAGGGCCACTAGCTACATGTTCCCTTTTATGAGCATTTTGGCCAGCCCAGGTCTCTGTAGGCCTGTGGCCTTTGTTCAGTCTACATTGCATGTGCCTATGTGAGGAAAGGTGCCCACCAGCATTGCCCACAGAAATGGCTTGGCAGGGGGGGGTTCCACCTATGACCTTGACCCCACACTTTACCCAGATGAGGAAATGAGGCTGATCCATGGGAGAAGAGCTGCTATTTGCACCTTCCTCTAGCCCAGACTTCTCCCTATTCCATTTCACTGCTTCCATCAGTCTAGCTAGCCTTTCTAATGAAGTCTCTCTAGTGAGAAGTCATAAAATGTTTCATAAAAGAGAAGGAAGCCTGGGAGCAGGCCTGCCCAGGCTGCACATCCATTAGGAAGAAATGAATTGAGGACTGTGGGCTTTGTGGAACCCCAGCCTTTCCAGATTTCAGGGTGGGGAGAGGGCAGAAACTCAACTTCCTCAGGTGCCAGTACTGGCATCATGGTCAGGTTGGAGAAGCAGGGACTGGGAAGCTGGAACAGATCTGGGTTGGGAGAGTGCAGGGACCAATCTAGGGTGAAACTGGCCTTACCAAGGGGGCTCAGTTCTGGAATATGGGCAGGCTTCAGGGTGCATTGACTGAGCCCAATTCAAAGACGAGCCAGGCTCCAATGCCATGCCACCCATCCTTGTGGCACTCTTGCTATGGGCAGGACTCTCATTTCTCCTGCCTGGACAATGGCAGTAATCTCTTTCCCCATCTTCCTGCTGCTTCTCTCTCCCTCTCCAGTCCACAACACACACAGCATGCGAAACATAGTCCCGACTGCGTCAGTCCCTGCCTAAATCCTTCTGCTGGGTCCCTAGTGTTTATAGCAACATTTCTCAAACTATGTGGCCTGGGATGATCACTGGGATCTGGTGACAAAGAGTTCGCAGGGCAAATAAGTTAGGGTAGTGCTGGGCTCAACAAAGTAAAACAGGTGTCTTGATTTCAGGACATATTAGCATCTTTACTATGCTAATGTGCACTGGGGTTCGCCAAGAAGGAGGTCGATCGTAAACTTGTTGCCCCAGTTCTTTGACACCAGACCCTCCTGCATCTTCTCTTTCTCCTAGAACATTAGCCTTCAGCAAGACCCTGTTTGGGAAACACTGACTTGATATGCTATATGCGACCCTTTAGGACCTGGTACCACCATATACCTCCAGTTCTTCATCTTCCCTCATGCAGTCCCTTCAACAGGAATGCCTGCCCTGCTTCTCCCCACTGCCTGGCTCATTACTACTGACCTTTCGATACTTTTTTTTTTTAAACTTATTTTTATTTTTTGAGACATAGTCTAACTCTGTTGCCCAGGTTGGAGGGCTATGGTGTGATCATAGCTCACTGCAGCCTTGAACTCCAGTCTCAATTGATCCTTCCACCTCAGTGTCCCTAGTAGTGGGGACCACAGGCACATGCTACCATGCCTGGCTGATTTTTGTATTTTTTGGTAGAGACAGGGTATTGCTCTGTTGCCCAGGCTGTTCTCAAAGTCCTGGGCTCAAGCAATCCTCCTCCCTCAGTCTGCCAAACTGCTGGGATTACAGACATGAGCCACTATCTCCGGCCCCTTTCAGGACTTTTAGACTGTGCCTCCTCCAGGAAGCCTACCCTGGCTTCCCCCACTCACTACCAATCCCTTGCTTTCCAGGCTGGACTCAGGTGTGTGTTCCTCTCACACTCTGTGCCTATCTCTGACTTGCTAGTTAACACCGTGTATTGAAACTATTTTAATATTTGTCTTCTATGTGAGATTTTGGGCTCCTTATAAGCAGAGTCTGGATTTTACTCAGCTTTGGGCCCAGAGTCCAGGACTGGGCCTGTCAGTTCTTAGTGAATGCTAGATGGAGAGATGGAAAAGAAAGAGTAGGAAAGAAAGAAGGAGAAAAAGAACTTAAGAAAGAGAGGGATATAGAAAGAAGGAGTGAAAGAGAAAAGTAAGTATATGGAGGCTTTTGTCAGGTATCTCTTAGAATGGCCTAGGTTCTAAGTGTCAAGCTATGAACTTGAAATTGAACAGCTGTATATTATGCAAGATACTCTATATAGCTTCAGTAAGAATGGCTGAGCCCTTGGATTATTGGCATACAGGCTGTAGCCCACACACAACAGTGAGGCAGACACACTGGGCCAGGCCAGCCTCCCATTCAGAAGTGCTCCCTAATTTGATAGAAACAATGTGCTAAAAAGCTCAGATGGCCCAACCTCCAAGCCACGTGGCCCTCCTGTGGCCCTCATGCAGCATGTGGAGTGTCAGGGTTCTATTATACTCCACTGGGCCCTGCCCATGGGGTCAAACTGGGAGGCAAAGGCCTGGGGACTGACTCACCCATGTCCACAGGAGGGTGCTGGGGTGTTCTAGCTCTGGTCGGCCTCCACCTGGATGATGTACCTCTTGTTTCCCTGAATCTATTTTCTTCTTCGCTCTGATGCTCAGAGTTGGGAAATCGAGAAAAGAAAGAAACTAGAGAGAAAGGCCAAGAATAAGGTTTGGATGGGCTTCCTTGAGGGCAAAATCCTGGCACTCAGCATTGAACCTGGCATATAATAAGTGCTCAATAAATATTTGTTGAATAAAGGAACTTGGGGTAGGGAGGGTGAGCTTGGGAGCTGGAGTGTGACTCAAGTGGTCCTTAAAGCCTTACTCGTTCTGAAAGAGTAGCTCTCAGAGCCTGTTGCATGCCCTGAATTTTCATCAACACAGTTTCATCTTTGGGGTTGAAGCACTGCATCTTCAGGGGACTCATTTGAAATGCAAACATTGGACCACCAAGGAGAAGCCAGTATTTGGTCACCTTATATGTGTCTACCACCTCGCCCTAGTGTCTGTTCATTGAACAAACACTGACACCTATGAATTGCCAGACCCTGCCTCAGTTGGGGACAGCCCCTTGCCCTGTTGGACTCGTGGCCTATGTTGGAGATTCTCCCACCTCGGCACCAGCCTAACTGAAGAGGGGGTAGAGTTTCCCAGAATGATTGGAAGTCTTTCCCAGCTGACTCATTCAACGTTTATTCACTGAGTGTGTACTAGGTGTCACCCACTGTGTTTTAGATGCTGGCGATACAGCAGAGACCAAACTTGTCATGAATCCCTGCCCTCGTGGGGCTTCTGCTCTAATGCAGGAGATGCAGATAATGATCATAAATACATACATTACATAGTAGGCCAGAGGGTGATAAAGTAGGAAGATGGCATAGGGAATGCGGGGCCAGGGATGGGAGTATATGCTGCCATTCTAAATAGATGGTCAGGGAAAAAGCCTCACTGACTTTTGATTAAGAACCTTAAAGGGATTAGGGAGCACGCTGTGCAACTACATGAAGAGACAGGCAGTGCAAAGACCCTGAGGCAGGAGTATGTTTGGCATGTCCCAAGAATAGCTAGTGTGGCCAAAGTTGACAGTATGAGGGAGGAGAGTGGTAGGAGATGTAGTCAAAGAGGTGGCAAGGGGCGAAGTTGGATAGGGCCTTGGAGACAGTCATAAGAACTTAAGTGAAACCAGAAGTCATTGAAAAGTTTTGAGCTGAGGATTTTTCTGACCCATATTTTCAGCACGGATTGCGAGAGGTCAGCATGGAAGCAGGGAGGTCAGTCAAGAGGCCACTGCAATCATCCAGGTGAGAGATGATATTAGCAAGGACTAAGATAGGAGCAATGGAAGTGGAAGGAGTGGTAATGTTCTGGGTGTATTTTGAAGGGTGAACCAACAGAATCCGGGTAGGATGTGTGGTATGAGGGAAAAATAGAAGTCAAGGATGGCTCCAAGGCTTTTGGCTTGTGCAACTGGAAGGATGCAGTTGCCACTTACTGTTAGACACCATAGTTGATCAGACCCAAGCTTCACAGCAAGAAAAAAGCTGACCAAGTTCCTCCAAAGTTAATTAACTGCCCCTCCTCTTTGCAGATCCCCAGTGCAGGTCCCACTTGACTTGGAGAAGCCCAATGTGTTTTGCTGGAAAGCAGGAAATGAGGTCTCTGGCGGGCCCAGGTAGAAAGTCTGGAACTTGGGAGAGTCAGTGGGGCCTAGGACAACTTTGGGAGACCTGGTTCTTTTCTTGGATCCTGGGCTTCTCTGGGGCCAGAGAGTATGGGACACTATGAGGTGCCTCAGCACCCTTCTGTGCTCATAGCTTCCTTTAGACAATTCAATCCATTCCATCACTTCCAAGGCTTTAGAGGGCTTGTGGGAACTGAGAAAGCCATGAGGGCTAGGTTTTCTGGAAGGAGGCTGGGGCTGGTGGTTGGGGCATAGAGATGAGGCTGAGGGTTTGGAGGATGGATAAACTTGGAAGTGCTCAGCTTTTTGGCTGGAGAGTAGGACAGATAGGGGCCATTTACCAAAGAACCAATAGCCATTGATAGAATGAGCACCCAGCCCAGAAAGAACTAGAGTTTGAGGTGACCTTGGTATTTTCTTTGGAACCCATGACTGTTGGCCACTGGGTTTCAGTTCAGCTATGGTTGGGGGTTGTTCAGCTCCCAGTTGTAAATGACCCTGTATCCAAGAGTTACACTTGTGTCCAGTCCCAGAGATCACTGGTCAGGCCTGGAGAGACATCTATCACCTCTCTCTACCCTAGATTTTACCAAGTCCTTCCTTAACAAAGATGACGAAGGCATTAGTCCCCACTGTTGCTCTAAGGACCATGACTGTGAGTTGTGTCTCTCCAGCAAGAGAATATGCTGCCAGAACTGTCTCCACCCTCTCACCTGCTGGCCTGGCGATCCTGGGCACCAGTGAATTGGCTGGCCCCTTTGGGGGAGTTGTTCTTGCGAGAAGGCAGTAGGACACTGTAGAGGCTAAAGCAACTTCATCTAGGAGTCTAATCCACCATGTTGACTTCTCACTAACCCCAGTTCCAGGAATGCCTCTGACATTTCTATTTTATCTTCTGTTCCTGATGTAAGAGCATGTACTTACCAAATCTTCACTTAAGTCAAAACAACCCTGATGTTATTGTACTTACCATAAATCCTGCCCTGAAGCAATTGTCCTACATATCCATTTGAAACACACTTACCATTTTCCTATGGTATATGAGCCCTGAGGCTGAGGGGGCAACAGTAACAATAAGGAATGTGTGTGAGCGGGGCATCTAGCATCTCAACTCACAGCTGTCTGAGACATAGCTTCTGTTCTTCAGTCCCTATTAAATATTTATTTCTGAGAAACTGAATTTATCAGCCTCTTAGCTTCCTTGGCCTTTGGGCTTAGGTTTGCATAGACCTGCTCGCCAAGGAGCAGACACTTTAAGGCAAAGGGGACTTTTACAAAAACAAATGTTTCACAGAAGGACTCACCAGAGAAAGAGGTCTGTGCCTTTCATGACTAACTGGGAGTTTACCGTGTGTTTCTCTCTTAAGTTAAATTCACTCTTCAGAGGTTGCTTTTCCACTCAAGCCAGCCCTCCTGGAGTCTCCAGAACACCCACTGCCCGGGTAAACTCCAGGCCCAGCCCTGTCCATGCCCCTAACTCTGCTCTTTCCTTTTGGGCCTTTCTGCTCCCGCAGCTTCCACAACTCCATCTGCTCACTGACTCCACAGCTCTTTCAAGACCTTTCCTGCATGGAGTGGCTGTGAGTGACTTCTTTCCCTCTGGGGGTGCAGTGGAGACGAAGGGGAGTCAAGAAAGGGACTCTGAGCATCTTAGTCCATTTGTGTTGCCATAACAAAATACTACAGACTGGGGAATGTATAAATAATAAAAATTTATTTCTCACAGTTTTGGAGGCTGAGCAATACAAGATCAAGTGCCAGCAAGACTGGTGTCTGGCGAGGGCTGCTCTCTGCTTCCAAGATGGCGTCTCGTTGCTGCATCCTCCCAAGGGGAGGAACCAGCCCACGTCTTCATATGGTAGAAAGGGTGGAAGGGCAAGGGGGCGCTCTTTTCAACCTGAAGCCCTTGTATGAGGTGCTAATCCAGAGCCTGGATCTTGTGCACACATTCTCTGTCTTGCTGTAGGTGAACACTGTGCCACTAGAGCTTGATGAACATGTTGTCCGTTCTCATCACTTTGACTCATGCACTGGTCTCTTCTGTCAGGGGTACTTATATGACTTTTAACCTTGGTCATGCAGCCTGATTACTCAGTAAATGGTAAAACAATGAGACCAATTCACACAGCAGTTGCTGGGAGTCAACCTTTGTGTTTGGATAAATGAGAATAGTGCAAGGTTGAAGGGCTGGCAAGGCCCATCCTTGAAAAGAGACTTTACCTTGGATGTTCACAAACTTTTTGGCCCCATTGTTGGGGCAACTCTGTGACACCTTCCTGAAGGCTGTCCAGGATGAGGGCAAGAGTCTGGGGAAAAGCAGATTGGAGACCATACCTCTGGTCACTCCCCATCACAGAGCTATGGCTCTTGCCTGGGTAGTTCCCACCTGCTGTTCCCTCTTTGCTGAGTAGTCTTCTCACAGGGTGCTGGACAACAATAATCTCATCCAGCTGCTGCTGGACCCCTTACTGGGGCTGAATTCCTTGTACTTTCTGTGATTTCTTGACCCTGTCCTCTCTTCTCTTCTCCTCACATTTGCTCCAGCCAGGGAGCAAAGGATCTGAGCTCTGTGCCTGTCTCTGTATGTGCTCCTCTATGCACACATGGGCATGCATATATGGTGCACATGTCTATGGGTAGGTGTGTGTATGCATAGGCCTACTTGCACACAGGACAGGGACAGGGCTTTCCTCCTAGACAACAGGGGCCAAGAAGTCCCCAAGTCCACCCCTGGGACTGATGTGGGATGTGGACAACTGGCCCTAGTTCCACTCCCTAGACCATGTCTCCACTTCCACTGGATGGGCTTTGGGGAAGAGCAGGGTGGGGGATTTTGCTCTTAGAGTTCACAAGCAACAGAGATGAGACAAGATCCCATGGCTCCTGATTCTCAGATAAGTATTTTTCCTAGTGCCCAGAGAAGAGAGAAGAACCTTCATCCTGCCTCTCATGGAGCATTCGGGAAGCCCATGTAAGCCAATAAACAGAGCAATGCTCGGTTGGGTGTAAAGGGCCATGTGGCAGTGAGAAATTATTCTTCGATATTTTGCCTCATTGGCATGGCTGACATAATGTTGAGCCCCTGGAGGGAGCTCAGTCCTATCTGCTTGCTTGCCACCTTCTGAGTGCCTGCTGAACAATTCTCTCAGCCACATGCCTGCCTTGTCTGTCTGCATCCAGATGCCCAAGCTGAACTGGCAGTGAGGGCCTCTCCTTCAGAGCTCTGTGAATATGGCTGTAGTGTACATAGTTCCTTATATTCCTTGTTTCTTCTTCTTTTGCCTTCTCACCTTCAATCCCTGACTTGAGGGACCTTGGTCCTATTGGTCTTGGCCAGTTAACTTCAACTGCAACTGGCAGGATTTAAGTTAGACCAGGGTTTTTAAACCTGGGCACCTGTACCCATGGACTGTTCCCTAGAAGAGGAGCTCAGCACTGCTGTTTGCCAGGGAATTTGAGTCTTTGCATGTTCTCCCCAAATTCTGGCGCTACCTCCTGGCCTTATGGGAGTTTTTTTAGACAGCTCCTTGCCTTCAAGCAAGATGCTGCCAGATAAGTTAGTGTTTTAGTGTCCACAGAATAAGGAAGTTCTTCCTAATGTTTATGTCAATTTCTCCAGCGGCTCCCTAAACCTACCTTTTTTCTTTCCTCCATGGACATGGAAAACCACTTCTCAACAACCTCTGGGTGAAGACTAAGTTCAGTCTTTTGTTGCTATGTCTCTGACTATGCTCCATTTTCAGTTCCTCTAACTCTGTTGAGTTTATCCTGCTGGTTCCAATGCCCAGCATCCTGCCCAATCCCAATCTTTCTTTGGTCTTTGGAGTCTGCCAGACCAAGCTTCAAATGCAGCCTCCCTCATTTGCTAGCTCTGTGAAGGTAGGTCCCCTCATCTCTATGGGTTTCAGTTTTTCTCATCCATAAAATGGAACTACAATCACGTATCACTTAACCACAGGATACTTTCTGAGAAATGTGTCATTAGGCGATTTTGTCATCGTGTGAACAACAAGGAGTATACATACACAAACTAGATAGCTTACTATATATCTAGGCCCTGTGGTATAGCCTGTTGCTCCTAGGCTACAAACCTACACAGCATGTGTACTGAATACTACAGGCAACTGTAACACAATGGTAAGTATTTGTGTATCTAAACATCTAAACATAGAAAAGGTACAGTATAAATATGGTATTGTAATCTTATGGGACCACCATCACATATGAGGTCCATCATTGACTGAAATGTTGATATGTGGTACATGACTGTGTTAATAACAGGGTTGTTGCAAAAGGAAACAAGCTGACGAATATAAGGCACACTCAATCTATGCCTGGCATAATAAGTGCACAGTAAGTGTTAGAGCAGTGGTCCCCAAACCTTTTTGGCACCAGGGACAAGTTTCTTGGAAGATCATTTTTCCACAGATGAGGCCTGGAGGTGGGAGAAAGAGGGATGGTTTCAGGATGAAACTGATCCACTTCAGAAGATCATCAGGCATTAGATTCATAACGAACGTGCAACCTAGATCCTCACATACGTAGTTCACAATAGGGTTCGTGCTCCTATGGGAATCTAATGCCGCCACTGATCTGACAGGAGGCAGAGCTAAGTCGGTAATGCTCACTCGCTGCTCACCTCCTGCTGTGTGGCCCAGTTCCTAACAGGCCATGGACCCCTACTGGTCTGTGGCCTGGGGGTTGGGGACCCCTGCATTAGAGGAGGAAAGGTGTGTAAATTGGTAAGCAGTGATTGGTATATTGTCGGCACTAAATAAATGTTAGCTATTATGCTGATACCCACCCCAGGATCTTTTGGAAATAAATCAAGTGCACTTTTTTGGAGGCAGTGCAGAGACTGACCTGGCTCCCAAGATGGGTGAAACCATGAGAAAAGGCACTCTCATCTCACTCACCTCTGACCTCTCCACCATCACCTCACTGACTGGTCTTTTCCCACCCACCCAATACTTTCAAGTCACACAGACCTAATTTGCTTAAATCTAGCTTCATCACTAACTAGCTGAGTATAACATTAAGCAAGATCCTTCCTTCACCTCTTGGAGCCTGTTTGTGCACCTCTAAATGGGGAATTCAAAAGTCTACCCACCTGCAAGATTTTGTGAGTATCTAGTGAGAAAACAGGTGGGAGAACTGTATCAACCACTTGGAGAGTTTTTATTTGTGATTCCTCCTCCTTTCCTGGGCCCAGTGCCCTGCCTCCCTCCTTAGCACCTTGCCCTCTTACCCCCTATCTCATTCCCCATCTCTACCTCCTCTGCTTCCCCTCGTCATAAAGTTGTCACAAGCCAGGACATGGCAATTTCCTGCGCCTACACAAGCACTGGTTATTTATTCTGGTGTTTTTCTGTGACCTGGACAATGTGTTCCACTCTATGGACAAAGTGGAGCCACAGATTCAGCTGCCTATCTCTCCCCCCCACCCTAGGGGTGCTGATTGAAAGGAGCCAGCCTCAGGCTGGGCCCAACTCTTCTTCTTCCCCTGAGAAGAAAGGAGTCTGGGAGCCCTGGGGCTCTCTCTCCCTAGAGCCGCCTGAGGCCTTGCTCCATCCTTTCCCAGTCAGTAGCCCTGTGCCATAAATGGCTCTCACTTGACAGTGATAAGCTTGTCCAACCTCATAAGAGCCAGTTAGAGGGTCTAGCAGGAACCTGCTTGCCTCTCTGGACTAGAAGGTTTGGCTGCGGTGGAGTTGAGAAATGAGGAGTCTCCATACTCACTCCATCAAGGGAGGCAGCAAGTGTTGCTGTGGTCACAAGTGTGAGCTGTGCTGAGTGGAGAGACAGACTTCCAGCTGCCCAGGTATTAGTGCCTCTCTCCCCTGGGTAGGAAAGTTTTCACTCTTTTGCAGTCTCTGTGCTGGCCTCTGCCAGGGCTGATTTATCATCATTAGACATAGTAGGCCCAACACCTAGGGTTCACAGAAGTGTTTTAATTTTAATTTATTTTAATATTGGAAGAAAAACATGAATATAATAACAATATACGATGATTGGTACAGTCTGGACAACTTTTGTCATTATATCAATGCAGTCATATAATACAATTTTAATACTGTTTTTGCAGGAAGGGGCCCACTAAAGCTAAAGTACTTAGGGCTTATGAAAATTCATATGCAGCCCTGATTTCTGCTCAGTCCCAGGCTTATCACCATCGGCCTGTTTACGGTGCTGCAGCAGCCCAGGGCTACCCTAGGGCAATTCCTGACCATGGCCAGAACCCCAGAGGCAGGGCAGAGAAGCTGACTCCCAGCAGGCCATCAGAGTGGGCTGGGGTGGATGAAAGCAGCCTCTATGGACTGTTGTGCATCCTAGCAGCCCTGCCCCACTTCCTGCCTCCGGCTCTCACTTCTCTTCAGCCAGCTTTCCTCCAGAGACCTTATTTAAAAGCATTTTCCCGTTTGTTCAACAGCTCTCACACCTACCACTCCTGCTTCCCTCCAGACTCTCTCTTCTACTCCTGAAACCACCAGCAGAGGTAAGAGTCGCTTCTCCCTTTGCATTGGGCTGCCGTGGAAGAAGACAGGTGAAGTCCCAGTCCTTTGCCTCTTGGGCTCTCAGATCTCCATCGAGGAAAAAGTGATGCTAACACTTTATGGGGGATTTTTGAGGTTCAAATGACATCTTGTCTGGGAAAGTACATGGCATGGTGCCTGGTGTACGGTGTACACTCAGTATCTATGCTCAATCCCTCGTCCCAGGGAACAAAAGGGTTTTTGATGTCGTCCTCACCCACCCTTCCCCAGTTTCCTTGGAGTTCCAGTGTCCCTTTCCATCTCTGCAACCTCTGCCTCATGTCCTCTCATGTCTCCCTGCTCCTACACACAAATATTTAATTTCATCCAGTACGCACTCCTTGACCTCCCTAAGCAGTGGCTCTTGTAGACCAGACCCTGTGATGTACACTGTGGCCAAAGAGATGACTCTCACCTGGCCCTGTCCTTAATGTCATAGCTTAGGCCTAGAGACTGGCTTATATATTTGAGGTTAGTTTGATGTGACAAAAATCCACTTGAAAAAGTGCTTCACAAGGTCAGACACAGTGGCTCACACATGTAATTTCATTGTTTTGGGAGGCCAAGGTGGGAGGATAGCTTGAGCCCAAGAGTTCAAGACAAATCTGGCAACTAGCAAGACCCTTTTCTACACACAGTTTTTTTTTAACTAGCCCGTGCATGGGAGGTGCACATCTAAGTCCTAGCCCTCAGGATACTCTTGAGCCCGGACTTGAGGCTGCATGAGCTACGATCGCCCACTACACTCCAGCCTGGGCAAAACAGAGGGAAGCTCTGTCTCTTAAAAAAAAATCTTCGGATCTCTGGCAGGGTGGTGGTTAGTTGGGCAGGGTGGTGAGGCTTGAAAGGTGTGAATTAACCTAAGAGGGAAAGGAGAGCATGCCAAGTGGGGCCCTGGAGAAAAATGATCCAACATGATGAACATTGATTAAACACTCACATTATGCCTATGACTCTACTGGGCACTGTGATAAATGCATAACACACATTTTACAGGATCTTCTCAACCTCTAGTCAAGGTAGCACCTGTATTAGTCCGTTTTCAGGCTGCTAAGAGACATACCTGAGACTGGTAATTTATAAAGGAAAAAGGTTTAATTGACTCACAGTTCAGCCCGGCTAGGATGCCTCAGAAACTTACATTATGACAGAGGGGAGGCAAAGACATCCTTCTCACATGGCAGCAGGGAGAAGAATGAGAACTGAGCAAAAGGGAACCCATTAGAAAACTATCAGAATCTCGGGGCGGAGCAAGATGGCCGAATAGGACAGCTCCAGTCTCCAACTCCAGCGCGAGCGACACAGAAGACCGGTGATTTCTGCGTTTCAACTGAGGTACTGGGGTCATCTCTAGGGAGTGCCGGACAATCGGTGCTGGTCAGCTGCTGCAGCCTGACCAGCGTGAGCTGAAGCAAGGCGAGGGCGAGGCATCGCCTCACCTGGAAGCGCAAGGGGGAAGGAATCCCTTTTCCTAGCCAGGGGAACTGAGACACACAACCCTGGAAAATCGGGTAACTCCCACCCCAATACTGCGCTTTAGGAAACAGGCACCCAGGAGAATATATCCCACACCTGGCCGGAGGGTCCCACGCCCACGGAGCCTCCCTCACTGCTAACACAGCCGTCTGCGGCGATCTATCCGCAAGGCAGCAGCGAGGCGGGGGAGGGGCGCCCGCCATTGCTGAGGCTTAAGTAGGTAAACAAAGCCCTGGGAAGCTCGAACTGGGTGGAGCTCACAGCAGCTCAAGGAAGCCTGCCTGTCTCTGTAGACTCTACCTCTGCGGACAGCGCACAGCTGCAGCCCATTAGGGGAAAGAGCGGGGGCGGTGCAGACGCGAACGACTCTGTCTGACAGCTTTGGGGAGAGCCGTGGATCTCCTAACGCGGAGGTTGAGATCCGAGAACGGACAGACTGCCTGCTCAGGTGGGTCCCTGACCCCTGAGTAGCCTAGCTGGGAGACATCCCCCACTAGGGGCAGTCTGACACCCCACACCTCACAGGGTGGCGTCACCCCTGAGAGGAAACTTCCAAAGAAAGAATCAGACAGGTACACTCGCTGTTCAGCAATATTCTATCTTCGGCAACCTCTGCTGCTGATACCCAGGCAAACAGGGTCTGGAGTGGACCTCAAGCAATCTCCAACAGACCAACAGACAGTCCTTCTACTGACTCAGACGGAAAACTATCAAACAGGAAGGACACCTATACCAAAACCCCATCAGTACGTCACCATCATCAAAGTCCAGAGACAGATAAAACCACAAAGATGGGGAAGAAGCAGGGCAGAAAAGCTGGAAATTCAAAAATAAGAGCGCATCTCCCCCTGCAAAGGAGCGCAGCCCATCGCCAGCAACGGATCAAAGCTGGTCAGAGAATGACTTTGACGAGATGAGAGAAGAAGGCTTCAGTCCATCAAACTCTCTCAGAGCTAAAGGAGGAATTACGTACCCAGCGCAAAGAAACTAAAAATCTTGAAAAAAGTGGAAGAATTGACAGCTAGACTAATTAATGCAGAGAAGATCATAAACGAAATGACAGAGATGAAAACCATGACACGAGAAATACGTGACAAATGCACAAGCTTCAGTAACCGACTCGATCAACTGGAAGAAAGAGTATCAGCGATTGAGGATCAAATGAATGAAATGAAGCGAGAAGAGAAACCAAAAGAAAAAAGAAGAAAGAAATGAACAAGCTGCAAGAAGTATGGGATTATGTAAAAAGACCAAATCTACGTCTGATTGGGGTGCCTGAAAGTGAGGGGGAAATGGAACCAAGTTGGAAAACACTCTTCAGGATATCATCCAGGAGAACTTCCCCAACCTAGTAGGGCAGGCCAACATTCAAATTCAGGAAATACAGAGAACGCCACAAAGATACTCCTCCAGAAGAGCAACTCCAAGACACATAATTGCCAGATTCACCAAAGTTGAAATGAAGGAAAAATCTTAAGGGCAGCCAGAGAGAAAGGTCGGGTTACCCACAGGGAAGCCCATCAGATAACAGCAGACCTCTCGGCAGAAACTCTACAAGCCAGAAGAGAGTGGGGGCCAATATTCAACGTTCTTAAAGAAAAGAATTTTCAACCCGAATTTCATATCCAGCCAAACTAAGCTTCATCAGTGAAGGAGAAATAAAATCCTTACAGATAAGCAAATGCTTAGAGATTTTGTCACCACCAGGCCTGCCTTACAAGAGACCCTGAAGGAAGCCCTAAACATGGAAAGGAACAACCGGTACCAGCCATTGCAAAAACATGCCAAAATGTAAAGACCATCGAGGCTAGGAAGAAACTGCATCAACTAACGAGCAAAATAACCAGTTAATATCATAATGACAGGATCAAGTTCACACATAACAATATTAACCTTAAATGTCAATGGACTAAATGCTCCAATTAAAAGACACAGACTGGCAAACTGGATCAAGAGTCAAGACCCATCAGTCTGCTGTATTCAGGAGACCCATCTCACATGCAGAGACATACATAGGCTCAAAATAAAGGGATGGAGGAAGATCTACCAAGCAAATGGAGAACAAAAAAAGCAGGGGTTGCAATCCTAGTCTCTGATAAAACAGACTTTAACCATCAAAGATCAAAAGAGACAAAGAAGGCCATTACATCATGGTAAAGGGATCAATTCAACAGGAAGAGCTAACTCTCCTAAATATATACCACCCAATACAGGAGCACCCAGATTCATAAAGCAAGTCCTTAGAGACCTACAAAGAGACTTAGACTCCCATACAATAATAATGGGAGACTTCAACACTCCACTGTCAACATTAGACAGATCAACGAGACAGAAAGTTAACAAGGATATCCAGGAATTGAACTCATCTCTGCACCAAGCGGACCTAATAGACATCTATAGAACTCTCCACCCAAATCAACAGAATATACATTCTTCTCAGCACCACATCGCACTTATTCCAAAATTGACCACATAATTGGAAGTAAAGCACTCCTCAGCAAATGTACAAGAACAGAAATTATAACAAACTGTCTCTCAGACCACAGTGCAATCAAACTAGAACTCAGGACTAAGAAACTCAATCAAAACCGCTCAACTACATGGAACTGAACAACCTGCTCCTGAATGACTACTGGGTACATAACGAAATGAAAGCAGAAATAAAGATGTTCTTTGAAACCAATGAGAACAAAGATACAACATACCAGAATCTCTGGGACACATTTAAAGCAGTGTGTAGAGGGAAATTTATAGCACTAAATGCCCACAAGAGAAAGCAGGAGAGATCTAAAATTGACACTCTAACATCACAATTAAAAGAACTAGAGAGGCAAGAGCAAACACATTCAAAAGCTAGCAGAAGGCAAGAAATAACTAAGATCAGAGCAGAACTGAAGGAGATAGAGACACAAAAACCCTCCAAAAAATCAATGAATCCAGGAGTTGGTTTTTTGAAAAGATCAACAAAATTGACAGACCGCTAGCTAGACTAATAAAGAAGAAAAGAGAGAGAATCAAATAGACGCAATAAAAAATGATAAAGGGGATATCACCACCGACCCCACAGAAATACAAACAACCATCAGAGAATACTATAAACACCTCTACGCAAATCAACTAGAAAATCTAGAAGAAATGGATAATTTCCTGGACACTTACACTCTCCCAAGACTAAACCAGGAAGAAGTTGAATCCCTGAATAGACCAATAGCAGGCTCTGAAATTGAGGCAACAATTAATAGCCTACCCACCAAAAAAAGTCCAGGACCAGATGGATTCACAGCTGAATTCTACCAGAGGTACAAGGAGGAGCTGGTACCATTCCTTCTGAAACTATTTCAATCAATAGAAAAGAGGGAATCCTCCCTAACTCTTTTTATGAGGCCAACATCATCCTGATACCAAAGCCTGGCAGAGACACAACAAAAAGAGAGAATTTTAGACCAATATCCCTGATGAACATCGATGCAAAAATCCTCAATAAAATACTGGCAAACCGGATTCAGCAGCACATCAAAAAGCTTATCCACCATGATCAAGTGGGCTTCATCCCTGGGATGCAAGGCTGGTTCAACATTCGCAAATCAATAAACGTAATCCAGCATATAAACAGAACCAAAGACAAGAACCACATGATTATCTCAATAGATGCAGAAAAGGCTTTTGACAAAATTCAACAGCCTTTATGCTAAAAACGCTCAATAAATTTGGTATTGATGGAACGTACCTCAAAATAATAAGAGCTATTTATGACAAACCCACAGCTAATATCATACTGAATGGGCAAAAACTGGAAAAATTCCCTTTGAAAACTGGCACAAGACAGGGATGCCCTCTCTCACCACTCCTATTCAACATAGTGTTGGAAGTTCTGGCTAGGGCAATCAGGCAAGAGAAAGAAATCAAGGGTATCCAGTTAGGAAAAGAAGAAGTCAAATTGTCCCTGTTTGCAGATGACATGATTGTATATTTAGAAAACCCCATTGTCTCAGCCCAAAATCTCCTTAAGCTGATAAGCAACTTCAGCAAAGTCTCAGGATACAAAATTAATGTGCAAAAATCACAAGCATTCTTATACACCAGTAACAGACAAGCAGAGAGCCAAATCAGGAATGAACTTCCATTCACAATTGCTTCAAAGAAATCAAATACCTAGGAATCCAGCTTACAAGGGATGTAAAGGACCTCTTCAAGGAGAACTACAAACCACTGCTCAGTGAAATCAAAGAGGACACAAACAAATGGAAGAACATACCATGCTCATGGATAGGAAGAATCAATATCGTGAAAATGGCCATACTGCCCAAGGTGATTTCAATGCCATCCCCATCAAGCTACCAATGACTTTCTTCACAGAATTGGAAAAAACGGCTTTAAAGTTCATATGGAACCAAAAAAGAGCCCGCATTGCCAAGACAATCCTAAGTCAAAAGGACAAAGCTGGAGGCGTCACGCTACCTGACTTCAAACTATACTACAAGGCTACAGTAACCAAAACAGCATGGTACTGGTACCACAACAGAGATATAGACCAATGGAACAGAACAGAGTCCTCAGAAATAATACCACACATCTACAGCCATCTGATCTTTGACAAACCTGAGAGAAACAAGAAATGGGGAAAGGATTCCCTATTTAATAAATGGTGCTGGGAAAATTGGCTAGCCATAAGTAGAAAGCTGAAACTGGATCCTTTCCTTACCCCTTATACGAAAATTAATTCAAGATGGATTAGAGACTTAAATGTTAGACCTAATACCATAAAAACCCTAGAAGAAAATCTAGGTAGTACCATTCAGGACATAGGCATGGGCAAGGACTTCATGTCTAAAACACCAAAAGCAACGGCAGCAAAAGCAAAAATTGACACATGGGATCTAATTAAACTAAAGAGCTTTTGCACAGCCAAAGAAACTACCATCAGAGTGAACAGGCAACCTACAGAATGGGAAAAATTTTTGCAACCTACTCATCTGACAAAGGGCTAATATCCAGAATCTACAAAGAACTCAAACAAATATACAAGAAAAAACAAACAACCCCATCAAAAAGTGGGGAAGGATATGAACAGACATTTCTCAAAAGAAGACATCCATACAGCCAACAGACACATGAAAAAATGCTCATCATCACTGGCCATCAGAGAAATGCAAATCAAAACCACAATGAGATACCATCTCACACCAGTTAGAATGGCAATCATTAAGAAGTCAGGAAACAACAGTGTTGGAGAGGATGTGGAGAAATAGGAACACTTTTACACTGTTGGTGGGATTGTAAACTAGTTCAACCATTATGGAAAACAGTATGGCGATTCCTCAAGGATCTAGAACTAGATGTACCATATGACCCAGCCATCCCACTACTGGGTATATACCCAAAGGATTATAAATTACTCTACTACAAAGACACATGCACGTTTGTTTATTGCGGCACTATTCACAATAGCAAAGACTTGGAATCAACCCAAATGTCCATCTGTGACAGACTGGATTAAGAAAATGTGGCACATATACACCATGGAATACTATGCAGCCATCAAAAAGGATGAGTTTGCGTCCTTTGTAGGGACATGGATGCAGCTGGAAACCATCATTCTTAGCAAACTATCACAAGAACAAAAACCAAACACCACCGCATGTTCTCACTCATAGGTGGGAACTGAACAATGAGATCACTTGGACTCGGAAGGGAACATCACACACTGGGGCCTATCATGGGAGGGGGGGGAGAGGGAGGGATTGCATTGGGGAGTTATACATGATATAAACGTCATGCACATGTACCCTAGAACTTAAAGTATAATAAAAAAAAAAAAAAAAAAAAAGAAACTATCAGATCTCGTGAGAACTTTTCATGACTATCATGAGAACAGCATGGGGAAACTACTCCATGATTTAATTACCTCCCACCAGTTCCCTCTCATCATACATGGGGATTATGGAAACTACAATTCAAAAATGACATTGTGCGGGGAACAGAGCCAAACCCTGTCACCAACCCTGCACCCATTCCATTTACAGATGGAACCTGGACTCCAAGATTGAAGTGGCTGCTCAAATCATACTGCTAGAATGGCAGGGTCAGGATTGACCACCTCTGTGAGACTCCAGTTGATTTTCATTAGGCCTTCCCTACCCCTCCTGACTGGGCACTAAGAGGGCTCAGAGATGAACCCTGTTGGGTCGTGACCCCAGATGCTCATAGAGTAATGGAAATGCTGGTAATGTGAATTGCTACCCAAGGAACCTAAGATGAGGCGTAAACAAAATGGAGGCCTTGAGAGAGATGCCAAGCACAATGACAACTCAGAGAGCAAATGAATATCTTGCTGGAAGCTTTCAGGATGAATGATTTCATGGTGGGGGCATATTTGAGTTGAGGTTTGCCAGACAGTGGGGTTTAAAATATAGTAAGCCCTGGGTAGGGTCATAGCACTTTCCAATAAATAATGTACATTGCTAGTAATCCACACATCTCTCTGAGTCTCATTTTATGTATGGGAAACTGAGGCCCCTAAAGGTTAAATAATTTGCCCACAGCCCCATAGACAAGAACTGGCAGAGCTGGGACATGGAAGCAGGGTTCTCTGAGCCCAAGAGCAGTCCTACCTCACTCTCTGGCAGAAGGACCTAAAGGAGCATATTCAGACATGGCTGGAGAAGGGATATGAAGGAGAAGAGAAACTTGGTGGATAGGCCAAGGCCACATAATGGGGTCCTGAATGCCACAATTTAGTAGTCAGTTGGGGGAGGTGGGGGCATTGATGGGCTTTAAGCAGAAAGACATACAATGATACTTATCATTAGAGAGATTCACCTGGTACCAGTATAGCTGGAAATGAGCAGGAAAAGAGAGAAAGGAGGTGAGGGCCTCTCCCTGACATCCGAGTGGAAAGGGATAAAATGGGAACTAGGGTGCTGGAGACACTGGGGCAGAGGCTGGGTAGAGGAGATGCTGCAGAGAATGGAGTAGACAAGACTTGACCAGTTCCTCATCAGGGCCTACATGGTCTGGTCCTACCTACCTCTTCCACCCCGTCTCCTACTGCTCTTCACTTGTTCCCTGCACTTCAAGCACACTGACTGCTCACCCTTGAAAATACTAATCATGTTCCCACTCCAGTGCCATTACACATGCTCACTATTTAGATCTTTGCATAGCTGATGTCTTCTTCTCATTCAGGCCTTAGCTCAAATGTTACTCAGAGAAGGCCTCCCTGACCACCCGATTGAATAGCCACTCAGTCACTACTACTTCATCCTGCTTTGTTGCCTTCGGAGCTCTGGGAATAGTGGAAGGTAGCTTGTATGTGTGTTTATTATCACATATCTCCCCAACTCATCCATCTACTAGAGGGGACTTGAAAAGAAGGTAGGAGCCTTGTCTGTCTTGTTCACCCCTGTATTCTCAGCATCTCAACACAGAGTCCGACATATAGAAAACATTCAATAATTACTTGTGGAACGGAAAAATGGATGGAAGCTTGCATGCATAGGTTGTAGGGGAAGGCAAGAGGGAGTGAGGAGTTATGGTTGATTTGGGGATCCGAGCTGAGCAGCTGGAGAGATAAGGGCACCACCAATAGAGACAGAGCAGGGGAGCAAATTGTGTGTGGGATGAGCTTGGCTTGGGTCTGTTGAGCTTGGTATGCATGTGGGGCCTCCAGATGGAACTGCCCACTCATGTAGTGGGAAATACTGGCCTGAGCTCAAAGAGATGGAGACTCTGGGTAATGATGTGGGAGGCATCAGCACAGAGGCGTAAAACTGAAACAATGACTATCAACAAAGTCCTTAATGACCAAGGTGAAGCAGGGAGGAGAACAATAAAGAAGAACTTTGAGGAATTCCTGAGGTTGGGACAAGGCTGAAGGAGAAGAGAAGTGACAGGGGGCAAGGAAAGAAGACCAAGGAGCTGTGATCAAAGAATTGAGACAAGGTCTTGGAGCGTGGAGGAAGGAAGGGTTTAAGAAAGAAGATATGGCCATGGGGCTAAATTCTCAAGGAGGAAGTAAAGTGAAAAACAATTCATTAGTTAGGGTGCAAAGAGGCCACTGGGATGTTTCAGGGCTGGGGAAGAGGTAGGTATGTCCAGTATGGTGGAGGCTGAGGCTGTGGGGGTCTGGGGGACAGAGGGTAGATGGAGCCTTGGATGCCAAGCATAAAATGATATACATAGTTACACACCCAAAGTGGGAGTGCACACCCCAAGCCATGCTTTTCTTCGAACACCCACTCTTCTTTTTTAAAAAATATTTTTTATTTCAATAGCTTTAGGAATACATATGTTTTTTTGTTACATAGATGAATTGTATAGTGGTGAAGTCTAGGGTTTTAGTGCACTGATCACCCAAGTGGTGTACATTGTACCCAATAGGTGGTTTTTCATTGCTCACTCATCCCACTCTCCCTATCTCTGAGTCTCCAATGTCTATTTTACCAATCTGTATGCCTTTGCATACCATAGCTTAGCTCCCACTTATAAGTGAGAACATGTGGCATTTGGCTTTCCATTCCTGAGTTACTTCACTTAGAATAATGGCCTCCAGTTCTATCCAAGTTGCCACAAAAGAATTTATTTCATTCCTTTTTATGACTGCATAGTATTCCATTATATATATATATTTTTTTTTTCTTTATTTTTTCTTTATCTATTCATTGGTTGGTGGGCATTTACGTTGGTTCCATATCTTTGCAATTGTGAATTGTGCTGTGATACATACATGTGCAGATGTCTTTTTGTTATAATGACTTCTTTTCCTTTAGATAGATACCCAGTAGTGGAATTGCTGGATGGATTGGTAGATCTACTATTAGTTCTTTGAGACATCTCCATACTGTTTTCTACAGAGGTTGTACTAATGTACCTTCCCACCAGCAGTGTATAAATGTTCCTTTTTCACCACAGCCACTCCAACATCTATTTTTTTTTTTGGTCTTTTCAGTAATGGCCATTCTTGCAGGAGTAAGGAGTAAGGTGGTATCTCACTGTGGTTTGAATTTGCATTTCCCTGATTATTAGTAACATAGACTTTTTAATATGTTTGTTGGCCATTTGTATATCTTTTTTTTTTTGAGAAATTTTTATTTATGTCCTTTGCCCACATTTTAATAGGATTTTTTTTTTCTTGCTGATTTGGTTGAGTTTCTTGTAGATTCGGGTTACTAGTCCTTTGTCAGATACACAGTTTGCAAATATTTTCTCTCCCATTCTGTGGGTTGTCTGTTTACTCTGATGATTATTTCTTTTGCTGTGCAGAAACTTTGTAGTTTAATAGGTCCCATTTATTTATTTTTGTTATTGTTACATTTGCATTTGGGGTCTTCATCACAAATTATTTGCCTAAGTTAATGTCGAGAAGAGTTTTTCCTAGGTTTTCTTCTAGAATATTTATGGTTTCAGGTCAGATTTAAATCCTTGATCCATCTTGAGTTGATTTTTTTTTATAAGATGGGAGATAAGGATCCGGCTTCATTCTTCTACGTGTGGCTTGCCAGTTTTCCCAGCTACATTTATTGAATATGGTGTCCTTTCCCCAATTTATGTTTTTGTATGCTTAGTCAAAGATTAGTTGGTTATAAGTATTTGGCTTTATTTGTTTTTTCTTGTTCTATTTCATTGATCTATGTAACCACTTTTATGCCAGTACCATGCTGTTTTTGTTACTATAGCCTTGTAGCATAATTTGAAGTGTAGTATTCTGATACCTCCAGATTTATTCTGTTTGTTTAGCATTGCTTTGGCTATTTGGACTCTTTTCTGATCCCATATAAATTTTAGGATAGTTTTTTCTAATTCTGTGAAAAATAATGTTGGTATTATATTTTGATAGGAATTACAATCTGTAGATTGCTTTGGACAGCATAGTCATTTTCACTATATTGATTCTTCAAATCCATGAGCATAGGCTGTATTTCCATTTGTTTTTGTCATCTATGATTTCTTTCAGCCGTGTTTTGTAGTTCTCCTTATAGATATCTTTCACTTCATTGGTTCGTATATTTCTAGGTATTTTCTGTAGCTTTAGTTCTTAACTTGACTCTCAGCTTGGTCATTGTTGGTGTATAGCAGTGCTACTGGTTTGTATACATTGATTTTGTAACCTGAGAGTTTACTGAATTCATTTATCAACTCTAGGAGTCTTTTGGAAGAGTCTTTAGGGTGTTCTAGGTATAAATCATATTATCAGCAAAGAGAGATAGTTTGACTTCCTCTTTTCCAATTTGGATGCTCTTTATTTCTTTCTCTTGCCTGATTTCTCTGGCTATGACTTCTACATCCAGTCTTCTGTCCCCTAACCTGCCTTCCCTATTTCCATCCCATCCATGGGACCTCATCACACTTCCCAGAAGACCAGGAGCTGGATTAAATATTATAGCAAACTTTGCAGTTAAATAAGCCAATCCATTTGCAGCTGTATTCGCATAACTCGCACTGAGTGTGTTGGAAGGACATGAAGGTTTCACCCATGTCATGCACCTGTGTAAACTGCTCCAGCTTTTTTATTAAAAATAGAAACAGGCTGGCCAGGCGCGGTGGCTCATGCCTGTAATCCTAGCACTTTGGGAGGCTAAGGCAGAGGAATCACCTAAGGTCAGGAGTTCCAGACCAGCCTGGCCAACATGGCAAAACCCCGTCTCTACTAAAAATACAAAAATTAGCCGGACACGGTGGCACATGCCTGTAATCCCAGCTACTCAGGAGGCTGAGGCAGGAGAATCGTTTGAAGCTGGGGAGCTGAGGTCTTAGTGAGCTGAGATGGTGCCACTGCACTCGAGCCTGGGTGACAGAGCAACACTCTGTCTCAAAAATAAAAATAAAAATAAAAATAAAAATAAAAATAAAATAAAATAAAATAGCAACAGACTGGAGTGCAGTGGGACAGTTATAGCTCACTGCATCCTCGAACTCCTGGACTCAAACAATCTTCTCACCTCAGCCTCCCAAGTAGCTAGAACTATGGGTGTGTGCACCACATGTAGCTAATTAAATTTTTTTTTTTTTTTTGTAGGGACGGGGTCTCACTGTGTTGCCAGGCTAGTCTCAAACTCCTGGACTCTGGTGATCTTGCTGCCCCAGTCTCCCAATCTTTGTGATTACAGGCATGAGCCACTACCCTTGGCCTATGCTAGTTTTATTGAGGCTGACTTCTTCCTAGCAGTTGAGCACTGCTTCTCGGTTTCTGTTCACTAGGATGATCTTCTTTACATCTGGCCTTTCAAGACCTGACACATTCTGTCTTCACACAGCTCATGTCTTCACCTACTTCACCTGTGTCAAATGTCACTTTCTCTATAATCACCCTATTAAAATGATGGAGAGCACTCCCAATCCCCCTTCCCTGCTTAATTTTTTTCTAAAGCACTTGTCACCTTGAAACACACTATGTCATTGAATTATGTTTGCTCATCTCTCTAGAATGCCAGCTCAATGAGGGTAGGGATTCTTATTTATTTTGTTCACTGCTCTATCCCTGGTATCTATAATAGTGTCTAGCACATAATAAACACTCAGTAAATATTTGTTGAACCAATAACTGGCCCATTAGAAGGGACACTCTTGGATCCAACAGACCTGGATTCCATCTTAGAACTGCCTCTTCCCTCCTAGTGACCTTGGCAGGTCTCACTGATGGTCTATGTCTATTTTCTGTTCTTTTCTTCTTTCTTTCCTTCTTTCTTTTCCTTTTTTTTTTTTCTTTGAGACAGGGTCTCATTCTGTCACCCAGGCCAGAGTACAGTGGTGCAATCATGGCTCACTGCAGTCTTAACCTTAGTAACTAGGACTACAGGTGCCCACCACCATGCTGTCAATTTATTTTATGTTTTGTAGAGATGGGGTCTCGTTTTGTTGCCCAGGATGGTCTCAAACTCCTAGGCTCAAGCGAGCCTCTTGCCTCCCAAAGCTCTGGGATTACAGGAGTGAGCCACTGTGCCTGGTCACGTCCCTGTCTTCATTTGTTCAATCAGGAGATGAACTAGATAGTGAATCTCAACTTGGAGAGAAATTCTCCAACCCTAAGGGACCAGTGGGAGGAGAAAAGCAGACAGAATTTTTAGGGCTCTGTAGTGGAGAATGGCAAGATCTGAGGGATGGGGAAACTGAGGGAACGGGGGAAGGAACAAGATCTGGAAGACCATGTGAAGGAAAAGGGGCAGAAACCGGAAAACACTGAGAAGACTTGGAGGTGGGAGCAGATGCTGGGGTTGAGTCCCAGCAGCTTCCTGTTGCCTCTGGCCCACCTTCCCACACAGAGCAGCAGTGCCCCCTTGTGGCCCTGCCAGGACCTGGCTGTTTTGGGGTTGACGCTTCCCCTCCACGCTCTAGCGCTAGATTCACAAGGCTTTCTTTATCCCAACAATTTCTTCTAGTGCTTCCAAAACTGTGCACAACAGCAAGCCCAACATAGACAGCATCTCTTCCTTTGAGAACCTGCTGCTTCACATCTGTGTCTGGGTTATCGCCTGTGCCACTGATATAGTTAGACTTTGTGTCCCCACCCAAATCTCATCCTGAATTGTAATCCCCAGGTGTTTAGGGAGAGACCTTGTGAGAGGTGATTGGATCATGGAGGCAGTTTCCCCCATGCTGTTCTCATGATAATGAGTGAATTCTCACGAGATATAATGGTTTTATAAGGCAGGTTTCCCTGCTCTTGCTCATTCTCTCTCACCTGCCATGTAAGACATGCGTCTTCCCCTTCTGCCGTGATTGTAGATGCATTTTCCTCTTCTGCCATGATTGTAAGTTTCCTGAGGCCTCTCCAGCCATGCGGAACTGTGAGTCAATTAAACCTCTTTTCTTTATAAATTACCCAGTCTCAGGTACATCATTATAGCAGTGTGAAAGCAGACTAATACAGCCACCTACCTGGAACCTTTCTCAGGTGTGCATGCACACCTGCTTTGTGTCTGAGCACAGCCCACATGCCATGGTCTTCAGTGCCTATGCTGTGATGGCAGGGGCAGCACTGGGTGGGGTGGGAGGGCCTGGCCTATGTAGGGACTGGGCCAAAAGGGACGGGATCCCTGGCCATAACCCTGGAGGGAAGGTCACATTTTGTAAACGTTGTTCTAGAGTAGAGGGTGCAAACCAGTGGGCTATTCATGTGTGCCTGTTGAGCCTGCTGCATGTTATGTTAAATTTTTCACCACCATTTTACTTTTTATCTTTTTTTTTTTTTTTTTTCGGGACAGAATCTCTCTCTCTTGTCCAGGCTGGAGTGTAGTAGTGTGATCCTACTCCCAGGCTCAAGTGATCCTCTTGCCTCAGCCTCCTGAGTAGCTGGGACTACAGGCACATGCCACCATACCCGGCTAATTTTTTTATTTTTTGTGGAGACGGAGTCTCACTGTGTTGCCCAGTCTGGTCTCAAACTCCTGGTCTCAAGCAATCTTCCCACTTCAGCCTCCCAAAGTGCTGAGATTACAGGTGTGAGCCATCACACCTGGCCACCAATATTTTTAAAGGGTAGATTTCACATAAAAATCTGGATTTGGGCAAACGTGGTCGTTTATGCCTATAGTCCCAGCACTTTGAGAGACCAAGGTGAGAAGATTGCTTGAGCTCAGGAATTCAAAGCCAGCCTGGGAAACATGGTGAAATCCCATTTCTACAAAAAATACAAAAATTAGCTGGGTGTGGTGGTGTGAGCCTGTAGTCCTAGCTACAGGAGGCTGAGGTGGGAGGATCACCTGAGCCCAGGAGGCAAAGGTTGCAGTGAATCGAGATCACACCACTGCACTCCGGCCTGGGTGACAGAGCCAGACCCTATCTCAAAAAAAAAAAAAAAAAAAAAAAAATTCCAAAACCAAATCTGGATTTCTAGATTCCCTGGAAAAATCAGAAGATGTAGCTATCTGCATCTGGACCCACATTCCCACCTATCCATAACGGATGAGAAGGGAATAGCTGCTGCCCTCTTTAGATGGGGTATGAACTCTGCAATCATTATGGTCTTACCCAGTATGCTTTGCTTATCTGTGCTAACTGCCTGGTTCCTGTAGGAATTTCAGTTTGAGATTCCCGTAGTTTTCACGAAGAGAATGGACAGCATTGTTAAAATGAAACACAAGCCATCAGGGTCTGAGCAGTGGAAGATCTTGAAAGGAGAGTCTCAGAGGGGAAGAGCCTTAAAGTCAGAGACCAGTAGTGATATAGCTTGGAGCCAGAGGAAGGTATGGCAGAACAGGCAACCTTTCTGTCCTCTTCCACAGACCCTTCTTCCCGAGATCATCTCTGCCTAAACCTAGCAGTGAGCACTGTACTGCATAACAAAAGAAGATGTGCAGTATTACTAACAAGACAAATAGCAGGTGATTTGCCACTTTGAAAGTACTCATCAAATGCTAGAAACAATCAAGTTGACTACTCATAACCTCCTCAAAGGTAGTATCATTCCCATTTTAAAGATAAGAAAACTGAAGTTCAGTGAGTATAAGTAAGCCCTGCAGCTATAATAGAAAGTGGTAATGCCTTTGAGCCCTGAGTCCGTGGTCTGCAGGGACTGAGGGGGAGTTCAAACATCTTCTAATTTGAATCCAGTTGAATGAAACTTATGTCATCATAATTAACCTCCTCACTTTATAGATCACTGGTTTTCAAAGTGTGGTGCCTGAACAGCAGCATCACCATCACCTGACATCTTGTCAGAAATGCAAATTCTCAGGCTTTTCCCCAGACCAGTTGAATCAGAAACTCTGGGTGTGGGGCCTAGCAGCCCATGTTTTGACAGTCCACCAGGGCGATGTTGATGCTCACTGAAGTTTGAAGCCCACTGGAGGAATTATGAGCACACACTCTGGTATGAGGCAGACTGGGTAACTAGCTATATGGTCACTTGGGTTACTAGCTACATGACTCCTTGACAAGATGACAGAGTCACAGAGATAGTAAGTAATGGTGCTGCATTTGAATCCAGGCAGTCTGGCTCCAGAGCCCATCCTATACTCTCCTGATGTGATGATTCCTAACCTGGGCTTCCTGATTCCTGAGATGTGGCAAAGGTAGTGGTCTGCAAGCCATTTTTTTTTTTTTAAATTTTCAAATGCCTAAAGGAAAGCAGGTTTTTATGTCCGGTGCCTGCAACTGCCCCAGATAACAAATCTGATTGTTTCATATAATGAATTCCCAAGGACGCTTTGAATTTTGCTCTCTCCCCACCGACCCCAGGTTTTAAGTGATCCCATCAATAAAACAAACAACAATCTTTAATTTTTTAAAAAAACTTTTGTAGGTACATAGTAGGTATATATATTTTATGGAGTAATTGAGATGTTTCGATACAGGCATGCAATGCATAGTAATGCATGAGGATAAATGGGGTATCCATCACCTCAAGTTTTGATCCTTTGTGTTACAAACAATCCAATTATACTCTTTTAGTTATTTTTAAATGTACAATTTAGTTGTTATTGACTATAGTCACCGTGTTGTGCTACCAAATGCGGTCTTATTCACTCTTTCTATTTTTTTTTTTTTTTTTTTTTTTGGTACCCATTAGCCATCTCTACCTCCCCCACCCACCCCCTTACTACTCTTCCAGCCTCTGGTAACAGTAAACATCTTTTTACTCCCTATATCCATGAGTTCAATTGTTTTGATTTTTAGATCCCACAAATAAGTGAGAACATGTGATGTTTGTCTTTTTGTGCCTTGCTTATTTCACTTAACGTAATGATCTCCAGTCCCATCCACGTTGTTGCAAGTGACTGGATCTCATTCATTTTTATGTCTGAACAGTACTCCATTGTGTATAGGTACCACATTTTCTTTATCTATTCATCTGTTGACAGACACTTAGGTTGCTTCCAAATCTTAGCTGTTGTTAACAGTGTTGCAGCAATTACGGGAGTTCATATATCTCTTCAATATACTGATTTCCTTTCTCTTGGGTATATACCTAGCAGGGGAATTGTGGAATCATATGGTAGCTCTATTTTTAGTTTTTTGAGGAACCTCCAAACTGCCCTCCATAGTGGTTGTGCTTAATTACATTCCCACCAACAGTGTACGAGGGTTCCCTTTTCTCCACATCATCACCAGTATTTGTTATTGCCTGTCTTTTATATATAAGCCATTTTAATTGGGGTGAGATGGTATCTCATTCTAGTTTTGATTTGCATTTCTCTGATGATCAGTGATGTTGAGCACTTTTTCATACGCCTGTTTGCCATTTTTATGTCTTCTTTTGAGAAATGTGTATTCAAATCTTTTGCCCATTTTGATTCGATTTTTTTTCCTATAGATTTGTTTCGGCTCCTTGTATACTCTGTTTATTAATCCCTTGTCAGATGGGTAGTTTGCAAATATTTTCTCCCATTCTGTCGGTTGTGTTTTCACTTTGTTGATTGTTTCCTTTGCTGTGCAGAAGCTTTTTAACTTGATGTTATCCCATTTGTCCATTTTTGCTTTGGTTACCTGGGTTTGTGGGTTATTACTGAAGAAATCTTTGCCCAGACCAATGTCCTGGAGAATTTCCCCAATGTTTTCTTGTAGTAGTTTCACAGTTTGAGACCTTAGATTTTCATCTTTAATCCATTTTGATTTGACTTTTGTTATATTCCGCATATGGAGATCCAGTTTTCACAGCAGCATTTATTGAAGAGACTGTCTTTTCCCAAGTGTATGTCCTTGGCACCTTTGTCAAAAATGAGTTCATTGTAGATGTGTGGATTTGTTTCTGCATTCTCTATTCTGTTCCATTGGTGCTGTGACCCCTTGGTCAACTGCCATGGCAACAATGGCATCTGCTTTCCTCTCCACTTGATGCATGTGCAAGTTCAGCTTCCCTGAGCTATTCCACTCTGTTTCTTGAGTGAGGATGGGGACATAATGGGCAGGGGCCAAGTTGCCAGCTTCCTGACCAGTTTATCTGGCCCTAGATGAAGGGGAAAGTGTTGATTTGATTCCCTCCTTGGCACCTGGTGGGTAGCTAATATTCAGACCCTGCTACCGATTGGCTCACAAGTGACTCTCTCCCCAGAAAGTATTGCATTGGTTGCCAGCCCCAAGCCACTTTCTGAGACTTTTTTCCCTATTGGCTGCAGCTTCATGCAATGGAGTCCCCATGCCCATCTCTGAGTTCTACTGTTTGCCTTCCTTGTTGATAGCCCAGACTGCTGACTCCTCTCCATCACTGGGTGAAGGCCATAAGCTATTGAAGTTCCCTAGATCTCCATAGCCCCAACCCTATCCCCTGTGTAGCTCCATGTCAGACTGCCTTGGGCTTTCTTCCACCCATCTCCACACCCCCAGGCCTTGAGCAAGGAGCTCGGAAGCTTTGTTACATACAGGTGTAAAGCTCTTGGCAGTCCTTGCCATCATCTTTGTTTTTACCAGTATGTTCTGCTCCATCCCACTACTGGGGCCCACTTGCATGGTGCCATCCCCCCATGAAGTCTCCATTGCAACTGTTTCTTCATTGCCTTCACTGACAATAGGCAATGCTGGCTGCTCATCTTTCTCCTGATGGGAGAAGAGCCCACCCACTCCTCCCCATCTTGGAGCTGGAGATCCCAGATGAGGGGACCAAGTTCTCCCTATGGAGTCTGACTGGCAGGAAAGACACAGGGCAGGCAGGGGGTACCATATTTTGATGTCTGCCATGTGCAAGGCACTGTGCAACCACGTTCACAACTATTGGCTCATTTAACCTTGACAACCTTACAAGATGTAAGTGATTCTTACCCTATTTTCTGAGAGGGAAAGTAATCAGAAATGTTAAATGTGTCACTTAAGGCCACACAGCCAGGAAATGATATAGCTAGATTTGAGCCTGGGTCTGACCACCATCTACCCTCAGTCACTCTGGCAACAGGGCACTGGAGACTAGGAAACAATAATCAAAGCTCATAGGCAGATCGTTTGATTTCTATGCGGGATTCCCCTGCGACCTGGTTTCTTTGAGACAGTGGGTCAGGGAAAGCACAAGAATAGAGACTACGGGCAGTGGGACTGGGAATTTGAAGGCACGTTCTCTGGCACCAGGGAAATGAAGCCTACTTAGGGTTGGCAGAGGTACAAGACTCAGGGCTAGAAATGGCCACGGGTGGTGCTTGCTTTGTGGGTGGGAACGAGAGGCCTGGGCAGCCTCATCATGAAACTCATTACTACATCTAGAGGCACGGTGGAGTAGGCAGAGATGAGGGATGGGAGCCCTGCTTTACACATGAGGATGCTAAGGCCCAACAGAAGCTCTCCTACTTGGAGCTACCTCTTCCACACTGCCAGACACTGGGCGACTGGTCAGGGTAGCAGAGTCCAGAGCTGCAAGGTTGGGGGAACTCTCTGGCCCTTTCAAGAGGATCCCTCCTCTTTATCCGTCTCCTAGCAACCATCATCTGAGTGCTGAGTCCCATCCTCTGTACCCTACCACCAACCTCCTTCCAAGAGAAGGTGGGCAGTGCCTGGGCCAGAAGGCCCCGATGCCTTCCTCAAGAACTACTGGCCAGAGCATCACACTGGTATCCCTTAAGCCCAGCACCGCTGGAGTGATCTCCCAGCCCACACTCAGACACAAGGGGCCTCCATTTAGTTTTCCCAAAGGCAGGGGGCTGACTGGGTCCTCTGCTCTAACTCACTCACTTCCAGGGCTAGCCAAGACCCCTAGGTGGCAGCAGTGAAGAAAGGCCAAGGCATGTAGGGACAACTGAGCCCAAGACAGAATGAAGAAGGTGACAGAGCAGCGGGACTGGACAGGCACCTCACTGTTTAGGCCGGGTCGGAGTGCAGACTTGGGTGGTGCAACCTGAACACTTACCGAGACAGGCTTGTGGCAAGGTATGACTGGCCTCGTTTGACCCATGAGGAGGTTGAGGTACCCAGAGAGCAGGGCTTGCCTGCCCAGGCTACTGAGAGCACTTCAGGGATGCAAAAGTCCAAAGCCTGGACTTTCTCTCTAGCTGCTCTTCAGAGCCTGTTTTATGGCCATGTAATACGGCAGAGGAAAGCCCCTTCCTTTGGGAAAGTCAAGATGAGAGAGTTTCTCTAGGCCCTTGGGCTTTGCTGGTCACTGGAGCCATACCAGAGGCTGCCTTGAGGCACTCAGACCTCTTAGGTTGGCTTACAGGTGGCACAGGGCCCCCTAAGCCTCCTGGGGCTGGGACTTCACTCTTCATTCAAGCTGTTTAGAAGGGGAAGGAATGGCCGCTTAGCCAGGCTCATCTCTCCCTAGGATGCCTGAGGTCATTCATGCTTGTGGCCAGGTCATGAGATGGGGTTTGTAGCTTCTTCCCAAGTTCTGGCTAACTTTCCACCCCTTCCCGCGCCCCCCCAACCCCGCCCCACCCCACCATGCCTGGCCACAAATCTCTCTCCAAAGAGAAGAGCTGAGGCTCTCCCCGTTCTTCCTGTGGACTCACCCAAGACCTGTTGCCAGTAAGCTGGGACTCAGCAGAGGGTGGGGTGAATGCTCAATGCTCTGAGCCCTAACACTGAAGCCTCAGTCACAACCCCAGTCCCCAGTCCCTAGCCCATTGTCAGCAAAGACAGCCACACAGTTAAAGTGCATCTCTGGTAATGCTTTATTGATCTGAGGGATCCTGCTGCACCTGGCTCTCTACCTCTCCATTCTCATCTGAAATGCCCCTCAGCCTCCAGACCCTTGCCCCCACCAGAGATTATAATACACTCATGAGAATTGATACTATGTGTTGTCTGTGCAAATGCGTGTGTTGTGTGTGTATATATATGTATATATATACACGTGTGTGTGTATCTATAAAACACATATATACACACACACACATATATATATAAACTGTACAGTATTTACGGGTACAAATAAAATAGGCTTGAAAATTACAGTGGTGGTTGGGACCCATCTCATTTCAGTTTACTCAGCAGATAGAAAAATAAAGCACCAGTGGCCTTTGAATGGCATTTGAATTTCCATGTGAGCAAAGATGGCTGGCCAGTGGGACAGAACAGGTTTGGCTTAAGCTCCAGCTGGCTAAGATAGGCCCTTCCATCTGTCTGGCCCAGGGGCCAGGTCTCTGCTTGAGAAAGGGGCTGTTATGGTAGCCCACTACCATAAGCAAAAGGGACAATGACACAGACCCTTGTCTCTTAACCACACTCTGCTTTTGCTTGGCCTGGGCAGTGGCAGTGTGTGGACAAAGGCTACACAGGACCCCATGGGGTGGCAGATAAAGTGTGAAACCCAAGTCAGGGAAAATTGGTTTCATTGGCGTCTTGAGACTTGAGAAAGGAAGCTTCTCCACCCTCACATCCCAATCTATGCCAAATCGTCATGTCGCTTATTAGGGGCCTGTCAGTGCCTACTCTTAACTCAGCCTCTTAAAATTCAGCATCATATTTACACAAATGAAACAGCTCATGGTGATTGGGGCTGCCCTGCGCTCCGTCCCTGTGCCCATTCACTCCAGTCCAATTCCTCTGAAAAAGACACTTCAGGGCCATGGTTGGCCCCAAAGGCAGGACCAGAACCTCCTGTCCAATCTCAAAAGCACCCTTGCAGGAAACAAGACGGCTTGCCCTCTCAGTCTGGCGGAGAGCTGGGATCACACACTGCTGTCGACCTCTTTGCCCCTGCAGGCGGAGCTGTGGAGGCTTCAGGCCAAGTAGCGGCCTCATAGGCGGGTGGCTGGCAGCAGTAGTCTTGCTACTCATGCGATTCTCTTCTCTTTTCGGGAGAGTAGAATACAGGGTTGGGGGTGAAGGGGGAGTGGAGTTGCCTAAATTCTCTTTTTCTCCCCTCTATGTGCAGAGGAGCTTTAGGAAAGGGGACAGGACAGGCAGCTGGAGCCACCTGGGCCTGGCTCTGCTCCTGACAGCAGCACCCAGGGGGCTGCTCTGCTCTTATTCCCCCTCACTCCCTTGGTGCCCAGGGGGCCTGGGTGGTGCCACCCTGGGACCAGCCCAAGGCTCACAGTTTTGTCTCAGGGCCCGCTGCCTGCAGGGTGGGGAAGGAGTCCCGGATCTTTGCCACTTCCATGGCACACAGGTGCCCAAAGACTTTGTTGTACCAATCAGGAGAACGCCCCTAGGAAGTAGAAGAAACCAGCCATGAGCAGTGTGTTTTTCCCTGGAGCCCTCAGCGGGAGAAGGAAGAAAGGACTTGTCCCAACCCCAGGGATCAACAGCATGGGGCAAAAAGGAGGGCAGAGGCAGGGGAAGGGGTCAAGGCCAAGGGGGTCGAGCAGGCTGTCCCAGCCTGGTACCTGAGGTCAGCCCGGCAGATGTGTGTGAGCCGAGAGCGGCCCAAGCCACAAGGCTCCATGAGGTACTGGGACGTGAGCATGAGGGCCCGCACACCGGACTCTGGCACAGGTTGCTCAGGATCCAGGGACTGGGAGACAAGCAGGCAACCCCCACGAGGCAGGTCAGAGCGCCACATCCTGTTGGAGAAAGGACACATAGGCTCAGATTCCTAGTGCTGGTTTCCACCCCACTTTTCTGGCCCCCCAAGCACAGCAGGGTAGCAGCTGCGGCCCCTCACCGAAGCACCACAAAGTCGCGGCAGGGATGGGGTGCCATGCTGTCGGTGACATAGTGGTACAGCTCCACACCCGGCATCAGGGCTTCCAGCACCTGGGCCCGCAGCAGATCCTCATCCCAGAGGGCCCGCTCCCGGAGAACACGATGCAGCACCACAGCTGGGGGGGCTGCCACCTCTGTGGACGCCTTCCACAGCCGCAGGGGGTGCCCGTCCGGTGCCTGTGAGCCACAGGAGTGGGGATGGGGGCAGCTGTCAGGGCTGGAGAACTCTGACTCCAGCCCTAAGTCCAGGCCTCAAACCGCAGCGCCTGAGGTTTAATAGGGTAGGCTGCAGAGCTCCTCTGCTAACCCTGGCCAGACTGAGACAGTGCTCCCATGCTCCCTGCCCTCTCTCTCTCTTTTCTGGATGTCTGCTTTTCAGTCTGTTAGACAGCATAAAGAGATGATGGGGCACACATTCTCAGAGGCCTCTCAGGCCTCTGAGATGATCATGGGCACAGTGCTTGGAGGTGCAGGAAGATGGTGATTGTCAAGGAGCTCGCCATCTAGCACAGGCAGTAAAACACATGCACAACAAAAGCTGCCACTTACAGAGCCTTTTGTATGTACCAGGCACTCACCCTGATCCTACATGGGAGGTTTTGTTATGACCGTTTTTTACACAGGACACTTCAGGCTTGCAATCTTACTCAGAATCCACGTCCAAGAAAGAGCATGACCAGTGCCCAGAGGGGAACAGAGAGAAATCCCCTCCATCCTGGGGCATGACAGAAGGTTCTGAATGGAGGAGGAACACATTCCATTGTCGCTAAAGGTGCCTCGGGAAATGTAATGCTCGGGGTCAGGGCAGTCCAGGCAGCAGGACCGCACAAAGGTGCAAAATGCAAGGATTCAGCTGGACTGCGGAGCAGGGAGAGATGGGAGTTGAGGCTATCAAAGCAGCATCGTATCTGGAATGGGGCTTTTGGAAGGTCATTCTGGCAGGTGGTTCCTGAGAGAGTTCCCTTGGTCTCATTTGGTTCTTGATTCCTTAAGGTACTTTCTTGACTCTCTGACATTCTCCAAGGACAAGGCCAAGGCACAGCGACGACTTGGGGGGCAGCTCCTCCCGGCTCCTTCCTTTGGGTTCCCTGACTCCCCTTGCCTGCACCATGCTCTCCCAGCCCCATAGCAGCCACCCGTGGTGTGGTACTCACCTTCCTGCAAGCCAGCTCCGTGTGCTGGGGCCCTGGCACGCTCATCCAGCCCTTGAAGCGCTCAGCAGCATCACGCAGCAGGTCCTGGATGCTCTCCTCCATGTAGAGGCTCAGGCTTACCCCCGCAGCTTGGGCCTGACGCAGCTCAGCCAGGGCTGGGCCGGGAGGGCTGAGCTCAGCTGCACTGTAGGAGCTACACAGCTGCAGCACCATGTCCTGGGACACCTGAGAGGGCACACACACAATGGGCTGCAGCTCCAGAGAGCAGGAGACCCCATGGGGTCTGTCAGGTTCACATGTAGTAGCTGAGAGGTCCAGCTACCACAGCAAGGTAGATGAGAAACATTGTGGAGGAAGAGTTGGGGGTATAAGCTTGAGGGGTATGTGTCAAATTGGGTCCTATCCCTGACTTGGGGCACCGAGGTCAGGCCTGATGGTCCCCCAGGTCTGGTAAGTAGGCACCATGGCCTGGGGTTACTCACCTGGAAAAGTTTCTTGCAGTCACTGATCATGTGCGACAGGCCCTGGGTGGCTGCCATGTTGTCACTCAGGTCCTAGGGCCTGGCCTACCAATGAGGCTGCGTTTGCTCTTGATCCTAAATGGGGCAGGAGGTGGTGAGAGGGAGATGGCACAAAGCCACAAGACAAGATGACAAACAGGCTGCCTTGTAGCTGCCAGGAAGCCACTTTGCCAAACTTGGCCACAAAACAACCTGCTGCCTTTTGGAAGCCCTGCTCCACAGATCCCACCAGCCCAGGGTCCCTGAGGAGTCAGGCTTACTCCTTGTGGTGAGGACGAGACACAGCAGTGCCAGCCATCAGAAGCCAAAAGTCCAATGGGGCCCAAATTGTCTGGACCTGGCCCAGCCCTGACATGCCGTGCCCCATTTCACCTGGGAGAGGGGCTCTCCTTCTTAGAGACATTGAGGTGGAAGATGGAGGGCGCCAGGCACACTGCCAGGTTGCCTGCTGTCATCTGGTTTTCCTCGGCAGAGGCAATGTCACTTAAGAAGTAGAGCAGAGTCTGTAGCACCTCTCGGTTCTCATCGGGGAGCAGCAAGGTGGCGGCTTGTGCTGCTGCCAACCACTGATCCTTGGGGAGGACTGTGAGGAAGCAATGGAAGAAGAGCCTTCCTTACTTCCCCAGAGGCCTCAGCAGCCAGCCTCCTGCTTCCAAGGGGGCAAAAGGCACAGAAGTCCCGAGGGGAGCGGCGAGAGGGAAGGGAAAAGTTCAGTTCTATGAGGTCTCTGGGTGCTTGATCTAGCTTTATTACTAATGTACAGTGTAACCTTAGGTAGTTTCCCTTTGTCCCCTCAGAGCCTCAGTCTACCCTTCCTATAATGGGTTTGGGGAGCAGAATGGTCTCTCTGCAAGGGCCTTTCCAACTCCAGACAGTAACTGTTCCAATCAGCTCACAGGTCCAGCTACATTTGCCTGCACCAGGCTTATCTTCCACAAGGCCTGGGATTCAGGGAGGTTGAGAATGGGGCAGGTTGTTGGGGATAGGAGTGGGTGACTCACGCTGGTAGATCTGGAGGAAAGTGGTGGTGAGCTTGCTGGTGAAGATGGGCTCAGGTAGGTCCCGGAAAACTGCTTTAGCAGGTCAGCCACGTCGTAGGCTGACTGGCCCTCATAGCAGACATTGTCAGGTGAGGTCTCATTCATTTGGCGCAGGTTCTGGATCCTGGACTTGACCCCAGACTTGCGGAAGATGCCTACCTGGTCCATGCAAGGGAGGGAGGGAGGGAAGAAGACATGCGTGAGTAGGAGGGAGAATGTGAGGCCAGTCCTGGCCTGGGTGTCAGGAGCTTAGGCCACCCCAGAGACTTCAAAGCCTATCAGGCCTCCTGAGGGGCAGGGTAGGAGACAAATGGGAAAATCAAAGAGAAGGATTTTTACAGCTTCAGGACAAAAAAGAAAAGATGCTTTTGTGGAGATGAGTAGGAAAAGGTGGATCTAGGCAAATTCAGGCTCCCAGAAGATAAGGACTATGGAGCCTGGGCCCGAAAGAAGGTAGCACAGAGCTGGGCCTAAGGAGTAGAAAGGAGTTTTATCCTTGCTGGTCCTTGCTGAGAACAGCAAAAGCCTCTGGTGGACCAGCCCAAGTGAGAGGGAAGGCCAGAGCAGTTCCTCTCCCCAGCTCCTCAGCCTTCAGCCCAATGCCCACCAGCACCCCACCCCTGCACCATCCCCCTACAGGCTGCCCCACAAGGGCTCACTTGGTCCAGGCACTGGCTGCGCAAGTAGCGCATGGCTTGCTGAATGCTCTGTGGCAGTGGCTGGCCCGTGCGCTGCACATGGATGAGGGGTGGCACCCCAAATACGTGCTGTCCCCGGTAGTCTGGGGTCTTGTTTCTCCTCATGAACTTGGGCATTGACCTGTTTGGGAGAATGACAAGTGATCAGATAGGGAGAACACAGTTTGGAGACTCTGCCTGCAGTCTTAGAGGATCAGGTGGGGTGAGGAGGATAAGGCACACACCACTGTCCCAGAGTCAACACTCATCGAGCACCTGCTTTGGGCGCAGCCCCAGGGAGTCACAGAGGAACACAGAGAGCTCTCAGTTTGGCCAAGGAGATAACTGTGTCAATAGGCAGTAACAACTCATATGGCCAGTAGGAGGCCAAGAACTTAGGGGAACACCCATTGAGGGAGGGGAACTGTACCTAGTGAGTTAGGGAAGGCTTCAGAGAGGATGTGGTAACTCAGCAGGCTCTTGAGGGATAGGAAGGCATTGTCCCAGAGGAGAAATGGGGAAAATGCATTCCAGGCACAGCACAAACAAAGGCAAAGAGGCAGGAAAAAGATCATAGCACGTTCACGGAAGGATGACTGGTCCCACTGGTCTGTAAGGTGGGGTTGCTTAGGAGGGGTAGGCTAAAGAGCCAGAAGGATGGAGCGGGACCAGAACAGGAAGGAGTCATGGTGGGAGGGAATCTGGACAATGAGAAGCCAGAGAAAAGTGTTTATCTGGAGAGTGACAACCACACCTGCATTTTAGAACAATCTCACTAGCTGCAGCACAGAGGTTGAGATGGAGAAGACATAGCTGGAGGACTTCAGGTCCTCTGCCCCATACCCAGCCTCACCAAGCCCCTCCAGCCTCCTGGCATATCACACTGCTCCCCTGGCCTGTGGGCCCTGCCTGCCTGCACCCACCTCCTGGGCTGACCCTGCCTGGGGCCGTGGACCTGAGTCGGCAGTTTCCCACCCTCCATGGCTCAGGAGCCACTCACCAGACCCAGCCCTGCTTGTGGGGCACAGTGTACTTCTCCATGAAGGCAGTAAGCCGCAGCAGTGAGCCCTTGTGCAGGAGGTTGATCTGGCTTGCAAACTGCCGGTTGATCTCCAGTGACTCTGAGTTGAGGCTGGGCCGATGGGAGTTCTGGAAGCTATGCCAACGGAGCTTCCTGGTGGGGGGCGGTGAGAGGGGTGGAGAAGCCCAGAGGAGCAGGTTTGGCTAAACCTTAGAAAAGGTGTGTGTTATTCTGGTCCCCTTTTTTCTCTCCAAAGAAAGATGCAGGGAGTTGGGACCACTTTCAGCACTGCTGCTGAGGCCCCAGGGTGGAAAAAGCTTGGACTCAGCTTCTTAGGGGCCAGGAAGTTCTTGGGAGGGTGGCACAGAGCTCAGGCCCATCTAGTGCCATAAGCAGTGAAGCCCCCTGCCCATTCCAAACTACCGTGGAGGGGCTGCTCCAAGAAACTCTGAATGGGCAAACCTGGGGACCAGAGACCATCTCCTCTAGCATCCTCCCTCACTTTACAGATGAGGAAACTGAGGTCCAATGAGGAGAGCATCATTTCCTCAAGGCCACAGCAGAGGCAGGTTCTGGACCTAACTTTCTGGATTCCCAACTCCTGTACTCTATTCTCCTGAGCTGGCTGTGAGGGGATAATGCAGCCCCCAAGCACTTAGCCCTGGGCCTCATGACTGAGAAATCAGCTTCGGAGACAGAGAACAGGAGTCCCTGCGTCCGCCCCATCCCAACCCAAACTCTCACCTGCAGGGTCTGGTAAGTGAGGCCCCAACACCTGAATCGCGCCGTTCACGGGGCATTGATGCCTGGAGTCCAGCCAGGGGCCCCGCAGCCTCAGCCTCGTTCATGGAGTTCCCACTACTGTCAAGTTCGCTGGAGGAGGCCACAGTATCAGAAACGGAGTGTCCTTCTTCCACAGACAGGCTAGAGGCAAAGGTGGGTTCCCCGCCTGAATGTGCCTCCTGCTCACTGTCCTGGGCTGGGGCTGGGGCCGGGGCCTCAGTCTCTTCCTGTGCCAGTGGCTCGGCCTCAGCTGGAGCCTGAGCCGGAGCCAGGACTGCTGGCTGGACTTCAGCCTCGGCCCAGGCTGGGGACTCTCCGTGGGCCAGAACCTCCATCTGGCTGAGAGCCTCAGCTTGGCATTTGACCTCAACTGTGGCCATTTGTACTGATGAAGTGGCCTCCTCCTCTTCCTCATCTCCAGGCCCCAGGTCTGAGTACATGGCCCGAGACCACAGCTCTACTCGTTGCTGTAGCCCCCACATGTGCTGGAGGATGTCGTCTAGGTGAGCATAGCTGCCCCCACTCTCCTCATCAACTTCATCTTCAGCCTTGACCCCAACCATTACAGGCTCAGCTGGGTACAGCTCAGGTAAGTTGTCATACGTGCTGGCATGGCTGCCCGTTGAGCCACAGGAGCCCCGGCGCCCCTCACAGCCCCACCGCCTACCTGACTGCCAGTCTGCCAGGCGGTGTCCGTCCTCAGGACACAGGCTCTCAATGGACAGGGAGCGAGGGAATGTGCCTGGTTTGTGGTCCCCAGGCACATGCACCAGGCAATCACCCCGGTGTATCCGCTGAGGATGCCGGAACAAGGCCACAGGCCAAGCCTCCCAGGCCTTCCGAGTGTTGGCACCACTGCCACCGGCTGAGGTGGCGGCCCAGTTCTTGGCCCTGTAAAATCCGGCTGAGAGGAAGCCACGACAACTGCGGAAAGATGAGGCTTTGGAGACCTTCTCTGAGGCGGCTGGACTACGTTCGGGTTCTGCTTGCTGGCTGCCACTCTTTTCCTTCCGCCTCAGAGGCTCAAGGTGCTTGAGGAAGCTACGGTTACGATGGCGCTTCTTGGCTTTGTCCTGGGGACACTCCTGGCCCTGGGTGGGGCTGAGGAAGGGCCGGTCACTCAAGCTGGGGGCACAGCCTGGCAAGGGCAAGTCTGCTGGCTCGGGTGGTAGGCTCACGGTGATGACTGGCAGAGAGGTGGCACTAAGCTCGGTGAGGACGCTCTCACAGCTTGAGGTCACTGGCAGGCCAGGGCTCGGTGGGGCCAACAGATCAGAGGACCCCATAGGAGACCAGCACTTACTTTCCTGCTGGAAGGCCCAGTGGCTACTGATGGTACACTGCTCTTCCTCTTCTGAGTCTTCATTCTGGGAAAGGCACTGCAGGTCAGGTCAGAGAAGTCCAGGCCACAAGTCCTTGTTTGTACTCCACTCTCTGCTTCCAAACTCTTGGGGGACTCTGAGATGAAGGGCCCTGCTTTCTGGCTGAGAACATGGCTTAGGTGGGTAGAGCTAGCTCTGGGAGTGCCAGAGGAAGCCAGGAGTCATAGACAGAGCCCAGATGTATGGTAATGGTAATGGTCAAGTAACTAATCTAACCCCCCTTCCAATTTTACAGATAGGGAACAAACCCACAAACCAGCAGCCACTTGCCCAAGGTCAATGACATACATTAAGTCAGTGACAGACCTTCCCAAGCTCTGGGCTGTAGTCTTAGATCAGAATCACAACAGAGGTGGACGGAATTTGAGATTTTCTAGTTCATCGCCTTCTTTGCAAAATGGGGAAACTGAGGCCCAGAAGGAAGAGGTGTCCCTGAGGTCCCTCAGCAATCAGGCAGAGCTGAGACCAGGCCCCATGGGCCTCCTGTCTCACAGTCCAGGCTTTGGTAACTTGGCTGCCCCACCTGACTACAGGCCTCTGGTATAGAAAGCCCCAGAAAAAAAAAGCAAGAAAGTGAGTTCCCAGGAAAGAATGGGGTCATAGATCTCCTCCATCTCTACCCCTAGCTGGGGAAAGGTACTGCTCTGGACATCTCAGACTCCTGGGATACTAGAGCTAGTTTTACAAATGGTTTACGTATGCCCTGGGTTTCCTTATGGCGCCACAAGACCACAGACCCGTTCTTTGCCATGACTCACCTGCTTGCTTTGAAAATGAACCTCCAGTTTCATCGAGGCACAATTGTTCAAGGTCATCAGCCTCCTGTAATAAAGTGGAAGTGTCCACCCAAGGTGGACATCCCCAAAGCCTGGCAGAGCCTACCAAGATGCACCCACCACTTCACATGCCCAAGCCATCAAAACTTCTCGCAAACTCCAATATTCCTAAGTTTTAAGAACCAGAGACAATGCTGGCAAGATTATGGTCTCTGCCCTCCAGGAGATTACAGAGAGTGGAAATAAACCCTACAGAAATGGGACATGTTCCAAGACAGAGCAGACAGAAGGCACAGCAGACAAACACAGGGAGAGACAAGTAACTTCCATGAAGAAGGGATGCAGTCAGAGAAGGCGTCCTGGAGGATGCAAATGGGATTTTGAGAGTGAGAGAAACGGGGACTCTTACCCAAGCTTACACAGGACACTGTAGGTATACAGTCAGCAGACAGATCAGTGGGCATGAGACCAGTGGGGCTAAGGCTAATGAACCAGCTTGCAAAGGGCTTTGGATTGTATGCTAAAAAGTCTGCATTTTTATCCTTAGGCAGTGACAAATTTTAAGCAGAAAGAACAACCATTTGGAGCTGTTACAATGCTGAGGCTGGTGGATCTAGATGGATCTGGGAGTGGGGTGAGGGAAGGCGGAGAGGGGAAGGGAGAGATGGGTTATCAAGACTAAAGCCAGTTAGGCTGAAGCCTTGTGATCGATACAAGGAGAAGCCATGGTTTGGCCTCAAACAAGGGCCAAGCTCTTTTAAGTAGAGAGGGACTGAAGCAGAGGAATATTTGGAGGCTATAACTTTAGGAGAAAAGAAATAAGGCCAGATCTTGGCTTTCTAGCTAGAGTGACTGGGTGGTTGAGGGTGTCACAAACACAAAGAACAGAATGAGCAATGTGACCGCAGAAGATAAGTTTTGTTAGTAAGCTGGGCTCCTCCTCTGTTAGAGGGTACAAGGGATGTTTTTTCCCACGAGGAAGCTTCAAGCCGGGCCTTTGGTTTCCCGGGCCTGACCCTCAGCCCACCTACCTACACAGGGCCCCCAAAGAGTCCTCGTCCAGAAAACCGTGGTTTTTCTTCACAGAGCCAATATCCAGGGGAAACGAACCTTCTGTATGGCAGAGAGAAGCAAAGATGAGTCCAGTGGTATATCACAAACTCAGCCTCAGGAGCCTTGAGCTGGAGGGGAACGGCCAGGAAGGAGGGGAGCAGGAAGACAAGAGGCAAAGCAGAAGGGAAAACGTCAGGAATAAAGGAGGGTGCCCAGGGAGTTCAGGGGAAAGGTCTGGGAGAGGCCTAGAGGGCTGAGCTGGACCCAAGAATTCTGTCAGTGAGGCAGGTCTATGGGAGATAGCAGGCCCAAGACCCCAGGTGACTGCCAAGAGCCCAGTATGGGTTCCCCCATTCCCCTTTGAATCCTGGGCTGCTCAGGCAGGGAAACTTCTCCTTGGCCCAAGGTGAACCTGGGGGAGTAGGGCAGGAGCAAGGACAGAAGGGACAGGACAGCACAGTAGCCAAACAATACCTTGCATCCCCCTGTGTCCCAGAGCAGTAGGAGCCCACTCCCTGGGACTTAGGGAGGGGAGAGGGGAAAGAAAGGAGTTGGGGGAATGGAAGAGAGAATCTGAGAAGTCTCACAGCTCTCTACCTTACTGGTGAAGCAAGCCCATTTGTTCCTTTACTCATTCAACTAATGAGTATCCAATTGAGCATCTACTTTGTGCTAGGCACTTGAGCAAACCATACAGCATACAACAGTGAACACAACAAAAATGGTTCCTGCCTTCATGGAGTTTATGCTCTTAAAGGAAACAGATAAGCAACGATACTTAAAACCAAGATGGTGCAGTTACAAATGTCATGGAAGACATCAGCCAGCATGATAGTGTAAAGGGAGGCCGGTAGGGGTGGCGGCTGCTTGTAGAGAGGTGGTCAGCAGAGAGCTTTCTGAAGCAGTGACATCTGAGCTGAGTCCTGAAAGATGAGAAGCAGCCAGCTGTGCAAGGAAACTGCAAAGAGAGTTCCAGGCAGGAGGAACATCAGCATCAAGGCTCTGAAGAGGGAAAAAGCTTGGTGTGAGCAAGTGTAGAGAGGAGCCCTGTGAACAAAGGTAAGAGTAATCAATGGAGGTTGGAGAATGCAGTCTGACAGGCCAGAACAGAGCGTCTGTGTGTATTTCATTCTGAGTGTGCTGGGAGGCCATCGGAGGGCTTGGAGCAGGCCTGACAGTCAGACCTATGGCCAACAAGAGCCCTCCAGCTGCAGTGTAGAAATGAGAGTGCAAGAGCACAGGAAGCTGCTGTACTAGCCCAGGTGAGCCGTGACACTGGGTCACACCAGGCTGTGGCAGTGGAGGTAGTAAGAAGTGGATTGATTCAAGATACGTTCTGGAGGGAAAAAGGTCTTGCTGAAGGGTTAAATACAGGAGATGGGAACAAGGAGGAATTAAATTAAGGATGACTCCTAGGTATGGGGCTTGAGTAAGTGAGTAAATGGTGGTACCATCAGGAGTTGGTTTTAGACCTGTTTAATCCGAGACACCCATCAGACATCAGAGTAGAGAGATTGAATTGGAAGCTGTGAATATATGAATCTGGAGCTTGGGGATGAGGTCTAGACATTTGGAAGTCATCAGAATATGGATGGTACTTAGAGAAAGATCTCATGAGAAAGAAATGTTGAGAGACAAGAGGGCTCTGGACCGAGCCCTGGGATATCCTAACCTTTAGATATGAGTTAGAGGAAGCAGAGTCAGCTAAGGAGACAGAACCCAGCCAGCAAGGCAGCCAGGAGAGTGGGGTGTTCCAGAAGCCAAAGGAAGAAGTGGCCAGTGGCACTGAACGCTGCTGAGAAATGGAGCAAGATGAGGACTGGGAAGTGACCACTGAGTGTGACCATATGGAGGTCACTGGTGAACTGACCAGGCAAGTTGACCAGGCGAGGTGGATGTGAAGCCAGGGTGCAGTAGGGGTGTGGGAAGAAAAGGGGAAAGGAAACAGCAAATGTGAAGAACTCTAGAAAAACACAAAAGAGAAATGAAGGAAAACAGAGAAATGAGGCCACCACTGTGGCGCAAGTGAGGCCAAGCCTGGGCCACTAGGGTGTACAACTCCAGGCGGCATTCTTCACACCGTGTGTACCCACATGGCATCCTCAGGATTGGTACCATGTGGTGACCCTGGTCAAGACAAGGTACTTTAAAGGCATGGGCAACAGCAGAGTTTGTGGCAGTTGTGAGAGCAATCTCGTAGAGATGATGCGGGAGAGAAAGGTGCAACTGCAGGAGCAAAGTCCCTGAAAAAAATCGGAGCAGGGCCAGGAGACACTGCTTGTGTGTAGCTGGAGAGAGAATCTGACTTGCCCCATTTAACAGACAAAAAACTGAGGGCTAGGGGAAGTATGTAACGGGGGAGGGTAAACAATTGAGTGGCCTTACCTTCAAAAAGCTGCACATACTGAGGGAATCCTGTTGCTCGAAGCCACTCACATGCTCTTTTGGCCTCGGCTTCTAAAACAGAACAAGGGAAAGAAACAGGCAAAGAAATGGGGTTAGGAGGGTGCTGACGCCAGGGCCCTAGGTGAATGCTGCTCAACCCCAGCAGGCAGGGTTATCTCATTCTGGTGATCCAGAAATGGCAAGAGAAGGCCAGAGGTCCTAGCACATTTGCTCCAAGTCATAGCCAGCCAGGAGGACCTCTGCTCCCCAAACCCTACTGTCTGGGCATCCTGGCCCTGGCTTTCTTGAGTCTCATTCCCTGCCTCTTCCAAACCCCTCCCACTTTCCCACCCCCTGCCCAGGAACCAGGATCATCTGGGGTCAAGGAGGCCTGCTGGGATAAGAAGCCACAGCTGTGTCCACCCCCGAGCCTTTCTGAGGGACCTACCCCCTTCCAAGGCCCTGGGTAGACCAGCCTAGTCCAGGCAGGAAATAGGAATGCTCAACCATTCCTATCTTTCTCTTTCTCATCATCACATGTAACATTCTTCAGCACTTTGACAGCCAAATCTCATTTCACACACACAATAACCGGTGATGGCTTTGCTATCCCCATTTTACAGACATACAAACAGGCTCAGCCTACGGTCTCACAGTGGACAAAGCAGCAGTGCCAGGGTTGGAATCTCAGCTGAGTATGACAGCAGCATCCCCATGCTCATTCCAGTCCTCCCTCCTCAGGGAGCTTCCCAGTACTGCCCTAGCTCTCTTGGCCTATTTGTGTCATAGTGCAGTGCTGAGTGTCATGAAGACACAGTACTGGCCTGTTGGGGTCTTGGGGGACCATGGCTAGGTCAGCCTGTCACCTCTGCTCTGGGAGTTCTGGCACAGAGCTGGGCACCCCTGCCAGCGCCAGCGGAGATGTGCAGCTGGACTGAAGCCACAAAGGAGGCACTTCTAGTCAGAGTAGGCCAAATACCAGCAGCAAAGCCCTGCGCCTGCCCGGGCGGTTATTTGCTTTCCACCCAGGTAATGCCAAGATGAGTGGGGCTGGGACCATGGGACCTGGCATCGCAGGGATGGTGGTGGAAGTCAGCTGGCTTTAGCAGAGCTGATCTGGCCACGGAGTCCTGCCCTCAACACGTCCTCCACTTCCTCAGCACCTGTGGCCACAGTCTCACCTGGCCCCCCTGACCAGAGGACTCTAAGGAGGCTGGTGAGGTTTTTCCAAGACAGGAAGAGCTCTCTCTTCCCAGTGCTCACTCACAAGGAAACCCAGGATGAAATCCTAGTGGCTGGGACAGATAAGATGAAGGACAAAACAGTATTTCAGAGATGCTAGGTGAGTAGACAGTGGAGGGAAGAGTGGGGGAAGTTAGAAGTCAGTCAGAAAAAGTAATGGGCTCCTCAAGGGTCACATACTGATGAGGATTTGAGGGAAAGAAGAGAGGGCTCTGCAGCCCCTGGAGCCCCTGCAGGTTTTGGGGGCAAATGGGGGTAAGGGCAAGGATGAACATCTGTGCATTTCTGTGAGTGCATGCAACAGGTCAGTGTCCACCACAGTATCTGTCTCCACATGTAGCTGTAGCAAAATCTGCTCATGTCCACGACTCATGAAGATCACTGTGGGACTGTGCACCTGTATATACCCACAGGCACCTCAGTCTGTGCATGCACCCGCCTCTCTCTCTGTCTCTCTCTCGTCTCTTTCTCTCCGTGTGTATGTGTGTGTGTGTGTGTGTGTGTGTGTGTGTGTGTTTTATGTTACTACAACTTCCTAACCTAAAATAGAGATCTAGGAATCGCCAGGACCTCTGAGGGGTCCCTGAAAAGTGTCTGACACAGCCCTGCTAGCAGTACCTCCACCTGTCTGGCAGGGGGCAATGCAAGCCTGAAAAAGGATCCTGTGCTCCAGGCCAGTGGTAGTCTAGGTGATGTAAGACCAGTCCAAAGGGACTGCACAGCTGCCCAGGGAGCCTTTGAGGAACATGGTTCTGCTACTAGGACAGCTGAGCTGGCTGCCACAGCCACCTCCCTGTCCCTGTTCCTGTCATGCCCCTGCGATGAGACCCTTCCCCATCTCAGCACCCATCCTGGCAGCCAGCTCTGCTTTCCTGTTATGAGGACAAAAGGGAGGTGCCAGAAGATGGACCAGGTTAGGACTTCCAGAGAGGCGGGCACAGGAGCAGAGAGTGGCCCCTAAAGGGTCACAAGTATGGCTACCCCAGGAAAGGGAGCAAATCTCTAGGGAAGGCCTGCATGCCAGGAACACATCCTTAAATCCCACTGCAGCCCTCAGTTACTCATGGCTAATGGAGAGGATAGGAGAGGCACCTCCCTCCCCTGATGCTAGGCATTGGCCCTAGCGGGGGGTGGGCAGAAGAGGACCATCTCACTCAGGCCAATGCCAAGTTCTTTCATGACTACTTAGAGCCCTGTAGCCCGTTGCTACTCAAAGTGTAGTCCCAGACTAGCAGCATCAACATCACAGGGGAGCTTGTTAGAAATGCAGAATCCCAAGCCCCACACCCAGAACCACTATATTTAAGAAGACCCTCAGGCAAACACATAAAGTTTGAAAAGTCTTGGTCTAAATCACATTGCTCAGTGACTCTCACCCCTGGATGCACATAAGAATCAGCTAGGAAGTGTTATTTTTAAAAATACCAGTGCCCAGGGCCCCTTCCCCAGAAGGCTGGCTTAACTGATCTGTGGTAGGACTCTCCACATTGGTATTTTTTAAAAAGTTACAGTATAAAGCCTACTGAGGTCCAAGACACTTTTCCAAGGTCATACAGGGTAAAGTATCACAGGTGAGACTATAACCCTGATCTTTTCACTCCATGTTCCGCACTCTTGGCCATTGCATTATGCCACCTGCCCTCATGCCAGCCAAGTAAGGAGCTCAGACTCAAAGGAACCAACCCCAGCCCCCCAGGCTGTTTTCCTGCTCCTTCCGGTCTAGTGGAGTCACAACCCAGGGTTCAAATCCTGATGCTGTCAGTCACCAGCTCTTTGACTTTGGGCAAGTTGTATAACCTCTCCAGGCTTCCATTTCCTCCTCTGTAAAACAGCAGCCACGGCATCCACATCTTTTTTCAATTTTTATTTTATTTATTTTTCATGTTTTGGGTTTTTTTTTTCTTTTTGAGACAGGGTCTCACTCTGTCACCCAAGCTGGAGTGCAGTGGTCCTATCACGGCTCACTGCAAGCTCAAACTCCTGGGTTTGTGTGATCCTCCCATCTCAGCCTCCTGAGTAGCTAGGACTACAATAGCAGCCACCACAACACACCCGGCTAGTTTTCTTTTTATTTTTTGTAGAGATGGGGTCTCACTATATTGCCCAGGCTGGTATCCATCTCCTGGCCTGCAGTGATCCTCCTGTCTCCCTGTCTCAGCCTCCCAAAGTGCTAGGATTACAGGTGTGAGCCACCACACCCAGCCAGCATCCACATCTTATAGCTACTGACAGCATTAAATAAAAGACTGGAGAAAGCAAAAGCCCCTGGCGCATAATACCAAGCACTCAACAAATGTGTTCCACCCCAACTCTAACTCTGAAGGGTCCCAAAGAAAAAGAGGAAATTAGAGAAAGAAGCCCAGCTACTGCATTCCCTTGTGGGTCTGGACAATGGCTTTGCCCAGACCACTGTCAGAATTGAGGCCAAATGGCTGGGGGAAGTGAGGTAAGGAGGCAGAAGTTTCAAAGAGGTTGCAATTGCTCCAAAGACAAAGGAGCAAAGAAGTTTGGAGTAGGGCTACAGACTGAATTCCCCACCACCTCTCCTTACAGGAATCTAGAGAATGTAATGGGTTATTACCAAACAGGATGTCAGGGACATTGGCTCCCCACAATACACCATCTCATGGAGGGCTGGGAGGCCCCGAGGCTCCCTCTCAGATGGATCAGTCAGGGACATATGTCTTGGTGATTAAGGGCTGAACTGCGGTGCTCTGCCTTGTCCCTCCCACTCGTCTCAGCCTGCCCAGGCTGAGGCCAGGAGCGACCCCACCTCCACCCCCAGTAGACTCAATTCACCTGGGGCTGAAGCCAGGTGGCCCAGACTGAGGATTGGCTTATGTATCTGGCGGGGAGAGTGACAACAGGCAGGCTGAGGTGAGGTAGGAATGTCTGTGGTCCCTTGCCTTACCTCTATATGCAGATGTGCAGATTCCAAGGCATGGCTGCCAGCAGTTCTAAAGGCTATATTCTGCAGGCGGTGTATGCTCTGGCCAAAGCTTAGGTGATGTGCCAGGATAGGTCAGTAACAGCAGTCAGCTGGCACAAACTGGATTCCACTGAGACTTAAGCCCAGACTCTCCCTGGGGTAGGGGCCCAGATGATCCAGGCTGGGAGAGTCAGGGGAGAGGGCACACTACAAAGCTCCAGAGTCCAATCAGGCCTCAGAGCCAAACCCACAGGTCTCCTGGAGGGAGCGTCAAAGTAGGAAAGGCTGAGCAGCAGCACATGCTTTCCGAGGTCAATGATGGTATCCGCACCTACATTTACACAGGCCACGTCCCAGAGACAGCACAGAGCAGTTTTCTATGCTGAGAAGGATGCAACCAGGAAAAAAGCAGACCTTCTGGTCTTGAGAAACACTCAAGCGTAGGGCTTATGCACCCAGGAAAGAGGCAGCAACATTTCTCACTGGGACATGCAGTAATGCCCACAGATGATCACTAAGTTGGAAAAAGAGCTTTTTTCCAATCAAGCCAGCTTCCATGCTTGCCACTAAGTCATCTGAGACAACTCGTGTCATTCTCTAAGCTTTGGTTTCCAAATTTATACAGTGGGGACTAACGACTTTCCTGTCTACCACTGTGGTTACCTTATAGATTTGATCAGGCTTTTGCTGGTTTTGAAAGTGGCTATATAAAAGTTCTCATTAACAAAGGCTATTTTTATTAAGATGAGCTGAACTTTGTACCCATCTAGTCTTTAAGACACAGTTCAGATTGTGTACCAGTTGCAAAGAGGTGAGAGAAAAGAGCCAGGAGGAAGAGAGAAGGCAACAGGCATCTAATCTAGACTACAGGAAGTAAGGCCTCAGCCAGCCAGTGTCATCAACCCCACTCTCGGGCTGGATATCCCCTCTTCACACCACTACTAGGCAACCCCAGTCCTTGTACCTTCTGGTCACTCAGTGGGTTATAAGACAGCTGCCCCGGCCCTGGGTTCAGCCTACTCATGCCTAAACATAAAGACAATATCAGGCATGGAGACCAGGCAGGAAGATACAGGCTCAAGACAAGCAATGGATGGATATCACAGGGACATAGATGAAAGCATCCTTTATTACTGCTGGAGCTGTTGGGTGTCCCGTCCCATTCCTCCCTCACCTCTCAAATCTGGCTGCACGTTAAAATCTCCTGGGAGCTTTTACTAATGGGCCCCACCCATGACTAGTTAAATTAAACTCTCTGGGGATAGGGTTCATTTCTGTTTGCTTATTTTTGAGAGCTCTCCCGGTGCTTCTAAAGTACAGCTCGTGATAAAGACCACCACCCTAAACAGAAAAGGCCTGCTAGAAAGCCACAGGTATAGGTCCCTGGAAAATTCTATCCAGAGACGAGTCACAGGCCTGTTCTACTCACAGGCCCACGTTCTCTCTAGACCTGAGTGCAGGAGCAGGAGAGAGTGACCAGCATCAATGTGAATGCCTATGATGACTGAGGGAAGGCAGGCAGTGGGTGTTTGTGAAGGTCATTCAGTTAGCTGACCTGCTCCCTAAGGTGACTTTAAACATGCGGTGGCCTCCTTTACCTGACTTAGCTTCCTGTTTGGAAAAGCATCGCCTCCATGGCCCTTACCAGAGGATAGGGGCCTCCAAAACAGGATCTGGTCTCCATGTTGGTCTCTCCCACCTTCACTGAGTGCAGGAGGAAAAGTCAGTGTCCTGAGTGGTGGAGAAAGACCTGGGATGCCACTATCTATGTGACAACCCCAGTTCCCAAGGCAGGCTCTGTGAGGCTGGTCCCTCAAGGCAGGGCTAGGAGGCAGGCAGCGGGGGTCGCCTACCACTGCAGGCCCTGCTACTGCTGCTCAGAAATGCTAGGACCCAGCAACTGCTCCTCAGATCATTTCTTTTGGTTGCTACAAGGCCCATTTCCTTTGGTTGCTACAAGGTGCATTTCCTTTGCCTGCTCTCCAACCCTAGAGAGGGACCTCTCTCAAGGAGAAGGTGCTGGCCTTTTGGCAGAGGGCTTGTATCTCAGAAGCTACCATCCTCAGCATGTGGCCCCAACTGCTCTGAGCAGCTCCTTATACCCTCCCTTAAGCAAATACTAAGGGACCCAGGCCAAAATAAGCTTGCCCACCAAGCCTTGAGCCCTGGCACAGGACTGCATCCCTCAGGGGCGCTGTTTCATTTGAATTTGCACAAATCTACCCTCTAGGTTGGCAGTGCTGCAATGGGTGGCTGACTGGCTATGCCACCTCTCTCCCTGGGGGACAGTGGGAGAGGGACCTGTACTAAGAGCTGTCAGGGATTACAGGGCCACCAAGACTTTCCCTCCTGACCTTGAAGCAGACATGCAAGGGGGTCTGCAATGCCCTATATATGGGGTGGTCCAGTTCACTGGTGCCTCTCTCTGCTCCTGCTGCTCTTCACTGAAATCACAACTCTAACTTGATTCTTACAGGGGGAGGCACAGGGAGGAAAGGAGACAGGACCAAAATAGCTCTCATCCCACATTCCAAACCTTACAGGAGGGGCACCACAGGAAGGGCCTCTGTATTTCACCCAGCCTAGGTTGGCAGTGCTGGACCCTGGCTGGCCTCTGGCTTGTTAGGTCACCGGGCAGAACTCAGGGCCCTGCTGCACCTGTTCAGATGCCAGTCTTGGTCTTGGTTGGGGCTACAGCTGGATGCCAAGTTCTGGGCCCATGCAGGCAACATTTCTGGAGCCTCCCTGTCACAAATGAGGCACCACTAAAGCAAACAGCCCAGGAGGGGCCCCTAGGACAGGGTGGCAGGAAAAACAAGTCACTGAATCTTTTAGCTGGCCAGTGGTAAGTTCAGGTGTGTGGTTCTACCTTCTATATAACATCCCTCTCTCAACACTGCACATCCCAGAAAAAATTTCTAGTCTCTACCACAGGGATTCTCAACCAGGGACAATTTTTACCCCAGGGGACATTTGGCAATGTCTGGAGACATTTTTGGTCATCTCAACTGGCGGGGGTTAAGGGGTAAATGCTACTAGCATCTACTCAGTAGAGGCCAGGGATGCTACTAAACATCGTACACTGCACCAGACAGCCCCAGACAAAGAAAGGTTGACTCCAGATCTGAAGCATGAGACCCTGAGGGTTGGCCTCTGCCTTATCTGGGGCCTCGGGCCCCTCTGGGCAGCCCACCCTCCCGCCAGAATGTCCTGGGGGCTGAAGTGAAGAATGGGTGCAACATTCAGTGGTGGTCCCTAGCCTTTGCACATTGTGGACACCTTGCAGGATCAGCCAGGAAGAGGAGGCAATTCTGGTTTGGCATTTTATTTAAAAATGGAAGCTACACAAGAAACCCCCAATTGTGGTTCCCCACTCCTCTCCGCAAAGCAGTGGCCTTAGCTCCTGTGTGCAGCTGTAAATGAGGGAGAATCACGAGCACCCTGAGGTTAAACCAGACCTCAGGCCAACTGAGGCTGCTGGAGATTTTGGGTCCAGAGGCAGCCCAGCCTGTGGGCTCCTGGGCTTGAGCTTGGTATGGCAGGACCAAAGTAGGCAGCTGACATTCCTGCCCGGCACTGGGTTTCCCTATGACAAGGAACGTCAAAGCTGCCACCTGCTCTGCTGCAGTTGCTCCATTAGTTTTCTTGCCCCCAAGGGCCTCCTGCCCCCAACCCAGTCCCAGGTGCTCTGACAAGGTCATGGTGCCTAGGAAAGAGAGAGTTGTTTTAATGAGCCATGTGCTACTCCGTCATCTCCAGTCCCTGGCCTAGAGGTAAATGATGCCAGCCTAACCGGTCTGGGGCAGATATTAGGTCAGCGGTAACTGCTCTCCACTTTGGTTTGAGTGGAAAGTATTGAACTAAAGGTCAGGTGAACTACCTTCTGGCCTTAGCTCCACTAGCATCTTGCATAACCTCAGGCAAGCCATTACCTCTGTCTGAACCTCAGTTTCCCCATCTCCTAATGACCGTTCCCCAAAATCTAGAGCTGCAGCAGAGGTGTGTGTGATGGGTAGTGGCTGCCTCAGTGGGGGGAGCTTTTTTCCTTACATTCTCTTCTGAGGACCCAAGCGAGGATCCTCAGTGTACACACCAAACCCATCTTTCCCCACAACCAGCTCTCCGTATGTTTCTGCTTCCCAGTGTGCCCACTGCCTAGGCTTAAACCTCAAGTCATCCTTGCTCTCTTCTCGCCACATGTATTTAATCACCAAATTCTACCAACTTTTCCATCAAATGGTTGGGCTTTTTTCCTGCCCAACTGTGCTCTAGGTTCTTCTGCCTGGATTACTTCAGCCCTCCAAGTTCCCAGCCTCTAGCCTCTCCTTTCAAGGGGCCATCCTGCCAGCTGCTTCTTCCAAGAGCCCAGCTCTAACCTGGCCGCTCCCCTACTCTACAACCTAAAGAGCTTCCACAGCCTGGGGCAGATAGCCTTGACTGCTCCCTGGCACTCAAGACTCTGCACAATCTAGACACAGCCTGATTTGAAGCTTTAAACTACTATTTATTCATCAAGCTGGAGATCAAACCCCCCTCCCACGAAGCCTCCCCTGACCTCTCACCACCCCCTAACACCCAGTGGCTCAGTTCAATTAAGCAATCCCCTAACACATTTCCATGATCATCTCAGCAGCATGTGAGTCTATCCCCCATTCAACTGAGGGCTTCTCTGCACTGGGTACTTTTGGTCTTTGTGTTGCCACTGAAGTGTGTTAAGGGCTACCGAATGTTCTGGCAACACACAGACAGGAAGCCCTACTTCCCACTACACAGAATACAGGCCTCTGACTCTGCTCCCTTGTCTGGTATCACCACAGCACTAGAAATGGAATTGAGCACGTCTTTACCTCAAAGGCTTGCCTTAGGACAGAACCACATAGCCAGGAACGAAGGCTCAGAGATGTGAGAACAGAAAATGAACTCTGCTCGATTGTGGAGGCATTACGACCTGAAGGAGCACTTCACTCCGCCGAGCTCAGGCGAGGGCATCCACGTTCACCTGAGAGAAGGGGCGTGCCTACCTCCTGCCTCCCTCTCTTGGCCTGGAAAGTCTTGGTGCTTGTCTGTTTTGACCCTGTGCCACCACGTCTGCATCCCACCCCTTGCCTACTTCCCTTTCCTTTTGCTCAGGCCAAATATAAACTCCTGGACAGGAAATGCCTTGAAGGAGCCTGGCCCCACCCTGAGATCCAGAGAAAATTGTCTCTGATAGAAAGGAAATGGGCCTGAGAGAAGTGGCCTCCCTGGGAAGGGAGCAGACACAACGCCTCCCCCAGCCCCAAGGAGAGTCAGAGGGAGGGCTGTGATGTTGAGCACATAGCAAGGGGCGGAGCCTAGGGCTCTGGGGGCAAGGGTGACGATGTGCATGCTCAGGTCATGGTAGGGCCAAGGGAAGGAGAACCCCAAACGGTGGTCTTAAGCTCTGTAAGGCCTATGGGCATAGAGGTTACAAGGTACAGTGGGAGGGTTAACAGGCTAGTCACCTGAAGTCATAGCCTGTTAGTCATGGCTCTGTACCTCTTCCTTTTCTTTTTTAAAATGAGGTCTCACTCTGTCACCAGGGCTGTAGTGTAGTAGCACGATCACAGCCCACTGCAGCCTCGACCTCCCGGGCTCAAGCAATCCTCCCACCTCAGCTTCCAGAGTAGCTGGGACTACAGGCATGCACCATGACGCCCAACTAATTTTTGTATTTTTTATTTTTTGTAGAGATAGGTGTCTCCCTATATTTCCCAGGCTGGTCTCAAACTCCTTGGCTCAGGCAATCCTTCTGCCTCAGCCTTCCAAAATTGCTGGATTATAGGTGTGAGCCACCACCGCCCCTGGTCCTGGCTCTATACTTCTTACTCACAGCAATATTTATGATACAGAATGTAATTATTAATAAAATATAGCAGACACTAATAGTTATACAGTACTTATTATGTGCCCTGGGCCACGGACTTTGTACTGAGCCATTATTATGTCCCAGGCATTTCTTTAGTTTTTTTTTTTTTTTTTTTTTAATGTGTATTATGTTATTGAATCTTCACAACAAACCCGTGAGCTAAGTGCTCCAATAATATCTCTGTTTTACAGAGGAGGAAACTGAGACCCAGAGATACGGAGTAACCTGCCCAAGGTCAGCAACTAAGAAGTGGTGAGCCAAGATGCAAATCCAAGAAGTTTGGCTCTAGAGTCAGAGCTACCAAGTTAGAATCTTCCTCATTAAAGAAAAGAAATTGTCTAGGCTGTGGCCTGGCACACAGCAGACACAAAATCATTTACCAGGGTTTTTGCAGTATGAGTGGTTAGCCTGAATTTAACTTCCCATCAGCCGGGAAAACACTTGATCATTCTGTATGTCATTTGGTCCCCACAAGAACTCGTCCAAAGCAGGTAATGCCTATGGTACAAATGGGGAAACTGAGGCTACACTAGGTCAAGTAGCTTCTGTTGGACTACAGATTGGGCCAGAAGCCTACCTAAACACCCACAGCCCTCCTGCTGACCTGTTCCCTCCCTCGGCTCTCCCCTTAGAATCCACTCCCCATGAACTGTGAAATTATTCAACTAATAATACCCAAGCACCTACTTGGTGCCAAGCCCTACGCTGGGTACTAAGGTCTGAAAAGAGAAAAAAAGTTGAACTCTCCTGCAGCACTTGGCCAGAGCTGTTGCCAGGCCCATCCTTCTCAGGAGACAGAGGCTCATATGGACTGGCCTTCGTAGCACTCCCTGGAGCTTGCTTTGGAGGCAAGAAAAAGGGGCATAAGCCCCGAAGCAATGGAGCTGGCAGCTAATACAGCCTGAAGGAAGGAAGGTTGCAGCCCCCAGGACCCTGAGATGGAAGCACTTCGGGGAGGGCTAGAGCTTCCGGACAACCTCCTCCCACCCAATTCTAGCATGGGACACGCCAGCTAGTGATCATAGGAGCTAATCCAGCCAGCCTCCTGCCTGCCCCAACCACCCACGCCTTCTAAATAATGCAGCTTGGTTGTCAAGAGGGCATATTCAAATGTCTCTTCTTCCCCAATGCCACCCAGCACCCTGCTCTCCACCCCCAGTACTAGAAGGTGCCAATCAGACAGGCCTGGTGCTGATGTCAGAACCACACTGCCACCCCCACCGCCCAACTCCCTCCTGCACACCCTCCCCACCCCAATGCAGCTCTGTTTTAGAGCATAAATACCCACTCCTCCATGTCCTCCCTCCTATCCATCTGTCCACCTTGGTGATGGAGAGTGAGGGGAAGTGCACAGAGCAGACAGGCAAGGACCTAGGGACTGCCTGCCCAGAAGTGACTAATCACTGGTGGGTGTGATGAGCACTCAGGAGGGGAAGGAGACCCGAACCTCAGCTCTTGCCTCCTGGCCAGGCATCTGGAGAGAGGCATGGCCCAGTCATTAAAGATGTCAGGAGGCAGAGTCAGACCACCTGGGTCCTGATCTCAGCTCCATCACTCCCTGGATATGTGACCTTGGGCAAGTTTATCTAACCTCTACTTACCTCAGTTGCTTCACAAGTAAAATAGAGACAAAGATAGCAGTACCTACCTTACAGAATTGCCATGAATGCTAAAGAAGTTAAAATGTGTCAATAATTTAGAAGAGTCCACTATTATTATTGGTGTCACCAATTTTATTATTATTGGTGACACCAATAATAATAGTGAACTCTTCTAAATTATTGACACTGCCTTGAAACTGTTGCAGTGTCACGAATGCCACTAAAGAAGGCCAGAGGAAGGGAGCCCTGTGGGTGGGCATGGCCAAAGGGAGCTTTTCTGGGTAAGGTGGACTCTGAAATGACTGCAAAGTCCAGACCGAATGCCAGGAGGTGGCAGGTTTGAGGACTGCACAACCCCAGGTCAGTGAAAAACAGCAAAATGACAGGACTGCAGAAGGTACTACCAAGCAACAATCATGACAATAATTTTATTTATATTGTTGGATTTAATATTCAACAACCCCATGAGGTGGGTACATATCTCCATTTCAGAGCTGACAAAATGAAGGCTCAGAGAAGTTAAGTAATTTGCCCAAAGTCTCCCAGCACTGTGAACATGAGAGCTTGTGTACAGCTCAGGATGTATTTTACTTCTGCTCCACTCTGACCCCTTTTCCACATTCTCCTCTTTGTTTTTCCCATTTAGAAGGCCCTGCTGGTGTGGGCACTGCTCAGGACAGATGTTTGGGGACAAGCTCTTCCCACAAGCTCAACTGCCTCTGCCACAGCCTGACTTGACCTCAGCCTGGAGCAGAAAGGCTGGCTGCAGGTGCCTATCTCACACCTCAGACAGGCCAGCCTTTGGCCAGCCCAGATAAAGGACAGGAAATCCTAGGCCACCTCCCTTGGAGCTCACTCTCTCACAGGAACAGGGTTGCAGCCAGGGCAGGAGTTCCTCTGTGGTGGGGAAGCTGCCGAGTCAGCCCCGGCTGCCATGGCTGCTGGGTGTGGTTTGGGGAAAACAGGGAGCGCTGAGGGTCAGGAGACCTGGGCTCCAAATCCTCCCTCACTGGAGACTGTTCCTCCCTTCCCTGGGCCTCAGGTGGAGACCACCACAGATCACTCTGGGGAATCATACCATCTACTTTACAGGGCTGCTCTAAGAACACAATGGGATCATGGACGTGAAAGTGCCTTGAAAACACTGAAGAAATGGGAGGACTCACAGTCGTCATCATCAACTGCTAGGGGAAGGAATGGCTAAGTTGGTATTTCTCCCTGTCTGATTCACTCTTCTAGGCCCCACTGTGGGCATGGCTCATACTCATTTCCGGCTTCAGTACTCCCTAAAATATCCCCTTCCCTCCACCCCTCACCAACTCCAAAGATATAACCGAGTGGCAGGAAAGCAGGGTACGCTAGAAGCCCCCCACATATTACATAGTATTCACCTAATCAAGGGGAACACCTACTAACACCAGGCTTGTCCTCCACTACAGGGGCACCAATTAGAAGGCCCTACCTTCCAAGGGCTCTCCAATCATGAGAGCTGGCTGGACCTGAACAATAAACAAATCAGCATTGTCTAAGGTATTTGCACCCAAGATTCTGGGGGTTAGGAGTCTACCTGCTGGGGTAACTAGAAAAGGATTATGGAGAAGTCATCTGAACAAGTTCAGACTATAAATAAACTAAGGGGAGTGAGGGGTTTCCAGTGCCCCATTTCCTGTCTCCACATGTTAAGGGGGCCATAAACAGTAGCAGGCAGGGAGGACAGAGGACAGTGATGAGGCTGGGAAGGGGGCTGCTCCAGGTCTGAGGAGGAGCACAGATGCTTGAAGGCTGTTTGGCCTAGAGAAGACACAGGTGCACTTGGGTTCTGTCCTCAGACTCCTGAAGGTCAGAGAGAGCAGACAGGGTCCAGGTGGTCCCAGGGGGCACAGTCGGGACCCAGGGTTACAAGCCTCAGGGAGGCACAGTTAAGTTCAACATGAGAAAAAACTTTCAGACATTCCAAAGACGAAAGCAACTTGCTTGAAACATATCACATTCCCACGTATTGAACATGAGTGAGCAGGAACTGCACGAGTACCTGTCGGGAAGCCCCAAGTTTCAGGAGGAAAGTTGGACCTAGTACCCTCTAAAGGTCCTTCTCCCCTGAGCTCTGCCTGCATACCTACCTCTAGAGGGGTTGTGGGAGAGAGCATAAAGGTGACTGGAGCTGGCTAGGCCCTTGGCTGCTTCCCAAAGGGACCTGGGATCCCAGGAGCACCGTGGGCTGGTATGACCGAGAGGGAGCAGTTCATTCATTAACTTGTGCTGAATGGGTCAGAGAGTGGCTGGCCACTTGGGACAGACACAGGCTTGGGGAGGGGCCAGAGAGCAAACTGCAGAAAAGCCCATGCACAAGGAGAACCCAAGCTGTGGCAATTCAGGGCTTGGCCAGCTCAAACTGACCCAGCCGGCTGAGAACATTCGGTGTCTGGGCCCGGATGAATTTGAAGCCAGCTCACCATTGCCCAGTAGACAAGAAAAGGGTCTTGGGTGGGGAAGCATACTTGCATAGCTGAAAGGAAGGCTGACAGACCACTGAGTCTGCCTGCCACCTGCCCTACCCACTTTATAGTCGTGGAAATTGAGGCCCAGAGAAAGCAAAAATCACTCACTGAGAGAAAGCTATAAAGGGGGCAGAACTAGAAGCCATTTCCTAACTCTGTAGCAGGCCCACAGGGTGGTTCCTTCTCTTCCTACTGAAACTGCAGAAAACTGCATGTGGTCTGGAGCTTTCTAAATTGGGTCTGGGTCTGGGTATGGGTCCTGGCCCAACCCTTCCCAAGTGCCACTGTTTGTCTAGATACAGGCTCCCAGAGGAAGGCATCCTCCTCCACTTACAGAGCCCCTCAGCCTCTCAGCAGCAACCATGTGGTTGGCTGTCCCCATTCCCCCTGCAGCCTGGTGTGGAGGGACCCACAGCTGTACTGAAAACAGACATACATTCACACAGCGTAACTCCATCCCCAGCATCGGCAGACCCTTTGGGTGGGCATTTCTTGCTCTTTTAGACTCTCAAATTGAGATGAGGGGATCAACTACTCCTAGAACATCCCTACCCCTTTTTAACTCTGATGCTGGACCCCACTGCCCATCCAAATCCCCATCAATTCACTCCCCTCCCCTTCTCAATACCGTCCAAGCTGAACCCGTGTCCTTCAAATGGTGTGAATAATTGCTTCTGTTTGCCCAAGTAAAGGACGAAGGGGCAGACTTTTAACTGGCCCCAGAAGGTCCCGTGACAGAATGTTTGTCAATGTTCCCTTGGGGGAAGGTGAGGGTTCAGGACACGGTCTCTTTAAGGCCTGGGGTGGACAGGGAGTTAGTTAATGACCATCCTCTAAAGATGACTTTCCAAGGTGGTTATTATGTGGCTCAATGATTAACCAAGCAGTGGCAGGACCCCAGGCTTGTTGGAAGGAGGCTGCTCTTTTCCCAAGGACAGCCCAAGAGCAGGAACCTGCAGTCAGGGAGAACATTCCTGGGGTCTCTCTCTCTCTCTCTCCGACAGGCTGCGGTGAGGTGGGTGGGGGCAGAGGCCTGCACTGAGGGAATCTCTCCCTCAGCCCCGCATGGGGGTAGAGGGCTGGCCCGGATATGGAGGAAGTCAGCACACCCTTACTGGGGCGGAAGGGAAAAGAGAGACAGTGAGGGTTTTTATCATGAATGAGAGAGGAAGCTCCAAGCTGGGCCTTGGTGATTAGATGACAAGCTGGGAAAGACGTTCATCCTGAATACATCCTGTTTTGCTCTGAACTGGCCTCGGGGTCAGGCGCAGGGGAGAGGCCTAGGTGGAGAGCAGCCTCCCAGAATTCTCCTAGACCTGCGAACCCCAAACTCCTGGGTGCCCTGGACTGGGGAAGCAAGTGTGAGAGTGAGAATGTCATTTACTGCTAGAGAAACAAAGGCAGGAAGTCTCTGCAAGAAGCCTCCATGGGTCAGCCTCCAGATCTGGAGCCCTAGAGGCAGCTAACATCTGGACTGGGACCTTTCCTGGGCCTCTCTTCCAAGGTTCAGCTCAAATGTCACTGCCTCTATCCGTCACCTTCCCCTCAGTCAAAAGCAATCACTCCCTGGAATGGATTCCCAGGGCAGAATGGACGCCCAGGGCAAAAAAGTCCTTCTCAACAATTGGAAATATGAACACTTACCGGTTATTTGATAATATTAAGAAATTATTTTAGGTGTGATAATGGCTGTTTTTATGAATCCTTATCTTTCAGAAATACATATGGAAATATGTATACATGAACTGATAAGGCATCTGGGATTTGTTTCAAAATGACAAGGGCATGGTGTAGATAGGAGTGCGGACAGGGCAGGATTGGCCGTGGGCTAATGGCTGTTGAAACTGGGTCATGGGTACATGGGGTCTTAGTACACTAATTGTCTCTATTTTTATATATGTTTGAAATTAGTCCTAATAATTTTTTAGAAGCCATCACCAAGGTATTATTATTTAATACATAAATAATTAGTGGCATGTATTATTTATGCCACTAACCCCCAAACTAGATGGTAGATTCCCTGGAGCTGGGGGTTTTAACTCTGTGTCCTCCACAAGACCTAGCACCAAGCTGAAACCTAATGACTAATAATTTATACAGCACGTGGTAGTTTACAAAGTACTTAGCCATGGATCCCCTAGTTTAATCCAGTGAAGTGGAAAAAATGAGGAGAAACCCAGAGTCGGAGAATTTGAGGGGGGCAGCAGAGCCTGGAGTTAAAGCTCCCCATGTCCAACTCCCAGTCCCCTGTTCTTTGCTCCATGCCACCCTGGACTCCTAGGGAACTTAACATTCAGTTCTAAAATTCCTGTGTGTGGTCGATGCAAACGGGAACAGCAACTGTTTAGCATGCAAGTTACCAACCTGCAGGACTGGGGAAAAAGAAACTCCACCCACAAACACAGCACTTCAGACTTGTGACAAGGGCCCAGGCTGTGGCCTCCAGTCCACTGATTCCTATCTACCAGGACCTTCCCGAATGCATGCCCATGCACAAGTGTGCACACACAAAACCAAGACCCCTTAATAAACACTTGACACCAGCAACTGTGTGCCCAGCCCGGTGCTCAACTACCCTGTTGTGGGGTGGGGAACAACGTAAAACTCACCTAGATCTCCGAGAGCTCATACTTCCCACCCTAAAGTCCTTGCATCTTTGAAATCTGCTGTCCCTATTTTATCTGCTGAACAGCTTTCCTAAGGCTCATGACCATGACGCCTGATCCTACCCAAACTGGGAGCCTAAGGGAAAAGGTCCTTCTCTTCTTTTCATGGTAGAGGCAACTCTTTCTTCTAGCCAGAAAAGAGGTGAGGGCACAGCCTGCATGTGATAAACCTGCTATCTGTTGAACCTGAACTTTCCATGGCTCAAATAAGGAACTCCAGGAGTCTCCTAGCAGCAAAGCAGCTGCAGCTGTGACAGCTTCCCAATTGGAGACTCCATCCCCTTCTCCCTTTGGGACCTTCTTGCCTTTGTGTCCCTGTTGCTATCCTCTAAACCTGGACACAGGGGTCTTCTGCTCCCTCTCCAATCTGTAGTCCCAATAATGGAATTTTAAAACTTCAGGAGGACAGAGAGGGACAACATTCGAGCCTTCTTGGTGTCACTTTCTTTGCTTCTCTGCTGGAACTCAGGAGGTATTGTGTTTGAATAAGGAAGGCTCTGCCATCCTCCCCACATGACTCACTGCAAACCCTGTCTCAAGCAAGCACATAGGGCACTCAGCCCCTTTGGTTTGCACACCTTCAGTTCAGCCCTTCTTCTTGCTCTAAACACCTCCAGATATCATCTCTAGGCAGCCTCTGCTGTCCAGGTGGGGGAGGGGAGCTGTAGATGCACAGAGAGGTTTAGCATACTTCAAAAGCAGGAGAGGCAGTGTCCAGTGTGGTGTTTCCTAGCACTAAATATAGAGGTCTAGGGAGCAGAAATCCAAAATCCAAAGTCTAGCACATTAACAAAAAGTCACGTCCCTAAAATGAAAACCAGCCCAGAATGTCCAGCTAGATGGCAGCTGTACCTTTAGAGTGAAAGAGTTTCACTACCGACCCCTATACCCTTATAGCGAAACACCACCCTTCCCATCACACTATCCCGCTGTGAAAGCCACCCAGAAATCACCTGCAGCCTTCTTCTCCATGCCTTTGGGCTGCCCACCTTCCCATCCCATCCTCAGACAAGATTTGTCCCCCTTTCATTCCAGGAGGATGAAAATGAGAGGAAAACTCAGAGGGCAATAATACAGGTGTGCGGGAGGGGAGGGGGGAAGGGAGGCGGCAAACCCCTGAGTGGGGAGGGAGCAGGTCGCACGGGAGGAGTCAGGGTTTGAAAATAGCCCTGGGTGTGATTCATTAACTCCTCCTCCCCGCTTAGGCTCTGACTGGGAGAAAAGCCAGGGCCCTGGGACTTGGGGGTAAGCATAGGCTCCAAGCCAGCCCAGTCTCTGAGGACCCCAACCTCTGTGGCCCCAGGCTCTGGAACAAAACTCCCACCTCTCCCTACCTTGGTCTGGCTGCTGTCGCCCACCCCTCCACGCACGATCTAGTTTCCCAGCTGGCTTAGCTGCATATTCACCACAAAGCTCTTCCTGTGCATAGCTGCTGCCACCCCGAGCGTCTCAGAGACAACTTTTTACCTGCCAATTAGGAGCCTGACCCCAGGTACCAAGTAACTAAATGTCAGGGTGAAAGAGACCGGACCCTTTAGATACTGAAATCAAGCTGCCACCCGAGGCGTGGCTTAAAACATTATGGCCCACACAGTAGTATGACTCGCCTAAGGTCACATGGACTGGCTGAACCCCAGTTTTCTGAGTCGTAATTCAGCGAGCAACTTTCACAAGTGTCAGGAGGAACGGGAACCCCACACTACCTAATTTGGAAATCCCAAAACTCCCACTGAAAAGCCTTTCCTCTAATCCAAACCCATTTTGGACTTTATGGGAAAATGAGACCTATGAAGATGAGACGTGTCCAAACGTTTTCGCTTGGTCCCCGCAGCTACCTTAATACCAAGAAGTTCTGGGCGTTTCTCAGAAGGGAAAGCAATGAGGCAGTGGCCGACGGGAAAACCCATACAGCCGGAAGGGGGCTTCCTGGAAATGCCCCGGAAAGCAGAGAAAGGAGAGGGCAGGCGAACCGGCGCGACCCGGCCACAGGGCCTGAAGTCCTGCCGCCCCCGCCCAGCTGCAACCCTCCTCCAAAGCCCCAGAGCGACTGCTGCGAGACCCACGGGTCCGGCGGTAACAGGCGGACAGCTGCCTTCCACCGCCCCACTCGCGAGGCTTCCCTGGAAGACGCTCGGCTGGCGCGCTCGGGGGTCCCCCAATTTCGGCGACTCTGATCCCCGGATCCCAGGGGCGGAGGTGGCTCAGCTCGCTTCCTCCCTGTCTCCTGCGTACGCCGCCCGGCGGAACCGCTAGGAGAGGGGCCGAGCCGGAGCGCGCCAGAAAGGCAAGGCGGGGAGAGGGAGCCCAGGCGCCCCAGTTTGTCCAGATCTCCCTCTGCCGTCGCCCCTACTCCTACCTGGAGGCCGCGTTCACCCCTTTGGGTTCGGGAGCTGACACAGAGCAAACCGGCAGGAGGCGAGCCCAGGAGGGAATGCTCCGTCCGGGGCACACGCGGGGCCTGGGGTCGGGCAGGGGTAACAGTGCCAGCCAGAAGAGCAGCTGCCGCGGCTGCTTAAGCCTTGTCAACCCGAGTCCACTCACCGCAGGTGGGGAGGGAGCGTGGGCAAGCAGGGCTGTAGGGACGCCCCGCCCACCTCCCCTCGGCCAATGGGGACGCAGTCTGGCCCACCGGACTCGCCAGAAAGTCGCCCAAATCTGGGTGGGCGGGTCACTGCCTACTGGTCCTCCAATGCCCTCGCCGCTGCCTTTCCCTGGGGTCACACCGCTGCCAGGGAGGAGGTGCAAGCCCAACGACTGAGGCCCAAGGAGAGACTTGGCCAGGCACACAGGCTAATATTTATGGACTTATGAATGAGTCTGGCACTGTTTGGGGGATTTAAACACATATGCCATGTGCCTGGGAGAGCTCAGTGACTTGCTCGATAGTTTATGGGATGTCCAGAAGACATAACTTCGGTGACATCTCCAATTGGTAGGGGAAACCCCGATGATTAGGAATTTGAGCAGGAAGCTGCCATTCCTACCTTGCTCAGGCCCCAGTGGCTCTGCAACTTCTCCTACCCCAAGTCCAAACTCTACCTCTGCAGAGAAATGCATGGAAAACTTGGGGCATGAACATTAATCGTGGCAGGGGAGGGCTTCCAGGAGTTCTGATAGTAAGCACCACCAGAAAGCCCATTGAAATTCAGTAAGAAACAAGAGCCTTTGGCTTTGATTTCTCTCTGGCCTTTCATCGAAAGGGTCCAACACAAGTTCACAACCTTGATTTCATTGTTGAATTGAGGATTCCTATTAGTCAGGACTGAGAGTATCCAGGACCTCATGCAGTTCAACTGCTATCCCTCACATTTACAAAGACAGAAACTGAGCAGAGATGACTCACTTAAAGCTACCCAGCCTGGAACTCCTGAGGTCAAGAAAATCTCCTGCCTAAACTTCCTGAGTAGCTAGGATAACAGGTGTGTGCCACCATGCTCAGTTAATTTTTAATTTTTTTTTGTAGAGCTGAAGTCTTGCTATGTTGCCCAGGCTGGTCTCACACTCCTGGTCTCAAATGATTTACCCAGAAAATCCATGGCAGGGTCAATACCTGTACACTGGTTATTTTCTCCATATCATTCCTAGAAGGCAGGAACTGCGTCCATCTAACTTGCTTGTTAGAGTATCCAACACAGATGAGAGCAAAAATATCTGTCTCTGAGGGCAGCAACTTTATTAAGGTCACCCAGGCAAAGACAGAGCCAGGCCTAACCCAGCCCCAAGTGCCCCTCTGCTGTCTAGCCTTCAGTTCACTAGGCCAAACTGAAATTCTCCCACATTCCTTCCCTGCTGGCCCTGATGAGAGTCAGAGGAGCAATGATAAAGTGACACTACCACCACTGTGAGTATCCCATGTATCCCTCTTTCCTCTTGATGGCAGGACTGCCGCTTGTATCCTTTAGCAATTTGTTCAAGGTGAACCAAGTCCCTGTGGATCTGTGGATGAGGCCTGTACACCAGAAGTTAGTCCCAGAAACGAAATCCTTCTGGTGGGTGGGAAGGGATATGACCTCCTTCCTGAGGCTAGGCTTTAACAATTACAAGCATCCTTAAGGCTCTGAGTTGAAGCCAAAGGCATCTTGCCTGTGCACAGTGCTAAAAAGCACAAAAAGTGGGGTCCTGCAATGATTTTATCATTTTCCTAAGGGCAAGAAACCCTGTCAAAGTCAATTCCATCCACTCCAAGGCACCAAGCACAGTGCTTACAGTACTTTCCTCACTATTATTTGCTAACGAATGAACAAATGTTGAAAGATATTCAGAGCACAACCAAAAATAAATGACAATCATATGACTAATGAGCAAAGTCAACTTATCTTTTAGTAGATACATTTAACTGAATCAGATATCATGGGTTCTGAGACACCAGCTGTTTTTTTTTTAAGCCATCAAACCAGGAAACAAAAAAGGAGGGGGTATAGTACAAAAACTACCAAAAATCGGGGCACTGCTATAAATACTTAGAAGGAGAATTTTGCAGTGCCTGGCGTAGAGTAGATGCTCAATAAAAATGCTTGTCGAATGACAGTGAACACAACTGTCAGGGAAAGCTACAATCATAATATTTGCCACACACATTGTGACATTTTGAAATGGCCCAAGCGATATCAGGGCTATTTCTTTTGGTCTTTTTGATCTCCCTCTTTTATTCTGGCCAGGAGTGCTCAGCCTGTTCAGCAGAGCAAAGATAGCTCATCCCCTTCAATACCCCTACCAACCCCTGCTCCCTGTCCCTGAGTCTTGCAAGGATTAATCGTGCCTGGAATGGATGAGAAAAATAGTACCTTTTCACGGGCCCATTTCTAGGTTGCACCCTGAGTGACTGTGGAGGTAACTGGAAGCTTTAGGTTCTTGACTTCCCCTTTTCCTCAAGCCCTCACTCTTGCCTGTGTGTCCTACAGTACCATTACTGCTGCTACCTTGGATGCCAGCTCAGTCATCAGGCAGGGGAATGTAGAGTGCTTGAAGCAGGTCAAGGGCTGGCAAAAAAAAGTCTCTGTGTGTGTGTGTTTGTGCGTGTGCGTGTGCGTGTGTGTGTGTGTTTCTATGCCTGAGGCATGGGGCTTTCTCATTCTACCACCACCACAGACTACGTAAGTCCCACAAGAGGGAGTATAATGGACTCTGGAGCCAGATGGCCTGGGTACAAATGGCCTCTGCTACATACTAGCTGTGTGACTCTGCCTCAGTTTCTCCTCTGGAAAGTGTAGATGATCATCACAACATTGACCTTAAATCGCTGCAGAGCAGATCCACTAGGCTAAATAAACACTTAGAATGATGGCTGGCACGTAGTAAGTGCTTACAAGCGTCAGATATGGTGAGAAGCACTGAGCAATAGTAGAATGAACCCTGGATTAAGAAGTAGTAGAGCTAAATGCTGGTCCCAGTTCTACCACTTTCTTGTTATGCCACCCAAGACGAGTCATTGTGCTACTCTAGCCATCAGTTTTTTCACCTATAAAAAACAAGACTAGAGTATAATACCCACAGGGTAGAGTGGAGACAGTAAATGTGAAAGTATACTGTAAAGGACTGTGGCAGGTGGCAGGATGGCACTGAAGGTGCTATAGAGCTAACCTTTGGGGGACCTATCAGCCCTTTTATCCTAGGCTGTGGCAAAGAGCAGTTCCATATACCATTCCCCTGAGCCTCACTCTGAGACGCTTGGGTCCCAATAAGGGCCTACCTAAGGACTCCCAGCAGTCCCCACCTCCTCCCCGCCTGGGAATGGGAGTTGCTCGAGCTGTTGCCGGCAGACCCATGCCCCCACTCTGGAATGGCTAGGTTAATATCCAGAAGGAACCACATAGACTCTTCTACTACTCTTTTCCATAGGAGCTAAAGAACGGCAGCCAATCACTTCAGGGAATTCAGCTGGGAAGTTTTTAGAACAGGGGTAGGAGCAGTGAGGGGAAAATGAATTACACTCAGACCAGCCCCACCCAGCACATCAGCACGGGTGGCTCACACACAGGCTCTCACACTTGTACACGCATTCCTGCATGCCTCACCGAAGCCTGCTCCCTGGTGGCTTGGGGCCCCCGGCCAGCCTCATGAAAGGGGGCTATTGATCAAGTCGCACAACATAGGATACTCATGGTTCATTAAAACAAACAAACAAATAAAACAAAACAAAAAAACCTTCCTGAGGAGCTGTAGCCATAGGAGGGAGATTTGCACTAAGAAGACAGCCCAAGCAGGGGCAGATGTGGACAGAGGGCATACAGTGGTGGGGAGGGGTTTGAAAAGATGAGGGCCACACAGACACCTCACTGTCTATACATTGTCGAGTGTGGATGGGGGACAGAAAGCTACATCCTGGAAGGAGCACCCCTTCTCAGCCCACAGCCTAGGGGACTCTCACGGTTGCCTCCACCCTCACCCCGGAGCACCCTGGAAGGAGGAGCTCTGTGCTGAGCTCAGAGCCCTGGGCTGGCAGTGAGGGACTCTGGAGCACAGGCCAAGCCAGGCCCAGACCAGGTGAGATTCAAAGGTCACTTAACATCTCTGCCCTCGCCCTCCCTAAGCTCAGACACAGCTGTGTGGGGCAGCTCATGACTGCCTCCAGGCACTTAGACTGGGCAGGTGGAGCTGGATAAACCAGGCCTGGCTCTCTCCCAGACACGCGGGGGCCTGTCATCTCCCCTCAGCCATCACCAGGCAATTGGCTGCCAGTCTGATGGAAGGCTGGGCGCCAGCATCCACTCGGTAGAGCCCCTGGGCCATAACAGTGCCACAGGTCCCATTTCACACCCAGGATGGGCCTCCGGACTGACCTTACTGGCCTGTCTCCAGGGGGCCAGAGGTTTTCTGCTACAGGCAGATGGAGCACCCCATACACCTCGGGGAAGTCTGCCTGCCCAGCCCTAACAATAGGTGGGGTCACCCTGGACAGAGCACTTGGTGACCGTGGTGGCACAGACACTCAGAGCAGGATGTCCACCCCAGTGCCCCACCGCATTCTTGCCTCCAGAGGAAGACCACAACGTGCAGAGGGGAGATGAGCAAAGGCAAGACCGCCTCTGACACAGCCCCGCACCCCACACACAGCAGGCGAGGACAGAAGCACTCCTCTCCGCCCAGCTTAGTCTCAGTCCTCAGCCCTGGAGCTTGCTCCTCCCTGGCTAGGCCCACTTTCCTCATCTGGAAAAAAACGGGGTGGGCCCTGATTCTAGGATCCTTTCCTTCCAGAATGCTCTGCTTCTGTGAGCTCCTCTGTGTGTTCCCATGGAGGTGGGGTATCTGCAAGTCCAGCATGCACAGGGCTTCTGCAGAGCACAGGGGTGGGGGTGGCATGATGGTCCTCTGAGGATGGGGGGTACCTGGGGCCGGGGAAAGAAAGTGAGAAAAAGGAAGGGTGGGGAACCTGAGGGGAAAGGCAGGGAAAGGGAGGGCTGAGGCTAAGCCATCCCACTCCTGGAGCCCTGGTCTCTGACCCCAGCATTGCTCCCAGCTCACTCTGGGGCTATGGGTACCCAGAGTCCTTGAACAGCCCTCAGGATCCTGCCTCCTTGCCTGGGATCCTTTCAAGTGTCCCTCCAGGGCTGCAGCTCCCAAGGAAAATACCTGGGAAGGGGAGGAGGATCGGGGAAGCAGAAAGAGAGACTCTTCCTTCCCACTCACAGGCTCCATCGTCAGCCCCCGCCACAGCCTGACCCCACACTGCCACCAGACCTGGCGCCCTAGAAGCTGGAGGGCTGCTTGTGGAGAGGTGTGTGGCTTTTATACACCCTGCCCCAGCCTGGCCTGGTCCAGCCCTGTGAAGAGGGGTCTCTAGGGCTTGACAATGTCAATTCAGGCTGGCTTAGCCTGCCCCTGGCAAACCACACCCCCGTCTCCTGACAGTGAAGGGCAGCCCTCAGAGGCCCGAGGATGACATCGGAGAGGGCATGGGATGTGTTTGGATGGTTGAGGGCCACTCAGCAAAGGGCTCTGGGCTCAGCTTGGCCTTGGAGCCCATCCACCCTCTCAAAAGGCCTTTCCTCAAGCACGACTGGCCCCCCCTTCCCCTCCATACACACACACACTTACTAAGCAGGAGTTCTGATTTGCCCTCAGCCAGGGATGGAACTTCCCCACACACATGCATCAGCCATTCCCGTAACATGGTTACCCAGACCTTGTCTGTGCTAGGCGCTGGGCAAGGGACAGGGTCAGAGAGTGGGGCGGGGAGGCCCACAGCCTGGGTCCCTGCCTTCCTGGAGCTCCCATGTCAGTGGGGGAGGCAATGGCAGCCCCTAACAGAGAACACCCATCCCAGGCAGGTGGGTAGCCAGGTCAGTTCCCAGAGGACAGGGAGGGAGGGGTAGCCAGGCTCCCAGGGTGGATGGGACCTGATGACTCTATATCAACAGACCCCCAAGGAAACGGTCCTAGGCCCCAACACCCAAGGCTCCTGGGTCAGGGCCAGGCAGCTGTCACTCTGGCTTCTACTTTGTTTCTACCACGGATGAGCTGTGTGACCTGGCGGAGAGTCTTGCCCTCTCTGGCTCTCTGTGTCCCCATAAGTACAATCAGAGAGTCTGTTCTCAGAATCTCCAAGGGTCCTGTGTTTCAGCATGCTCAATTCCATGTTAAATCTATGGTGAGAAACCCAACCTAGTTTGCTATTTCCTCCCTGCCCTTTGAGTGGAATCAAGAGCAAATTAGAGCTGTGTGCAATAATCCCAGCTACTTTGGAGACTGAGGAGAGAGGGATGCTTGAGTTCAGATATTCGAATCTCAAGAGAGAGACAGTGAGTATGAGAATTACTCAGAAGTAGTGGGCAGAGCCTGGAAATATAAGTACCCCAAAACTTTTTTTTTCAATTTTTAAAAAGACAAATTGCCGGAGACTTTGGGAGATCCCTCAGAGTCCCATTCCTTGGGATGGAGCTCTCAGGCAATGCGAATTGGTTATAAAGGTGCTGCCAGGGTTCTGGGCTGTGTCCTGCACCTGGGGTACAGAGTAGGAACGTAAGGGGCCCTTGGAGTGATAGGGGCATGTAGGGAGGTACTGTGTAGGTGATAACACTTAAGGATCTGGAGACCAAAAATAAATAAATAAATAAGAGATGAAAGGACAGACGGACAACTCAATGACAAGGAAAAAATATAGGCTGAGGGTTAGACATATAGTGGGACAGGAAGACAGGAGGGGGAACAGGCAGATACCAAAGGCAGAGACGAAGAAGGTGCGGGAGGAATGGATGTAAAGGGACATACTGTTTACTAAACGCCTACCATGTGTTAGTAACCAAGTGGTGTTCTTTTTGAGCAGAGGATGTAGACTGAGGCGGGTGAGGACGAAGCCGGATAGACTACTGGGATAAGAGGATGCGGCACCCATAGGGCGGGGCAAGAGCTGCCTAACAATTAGAAGAAAGAAGGCGTGCGGGGTGGAAAGCCTCAAAAGGGGGCACTGCCGGCCAGGGGTGAGGTTTTAGACAAACGGACATAGGACTCAACGATGAAAACCGGGCTGGAACCAAACAAGAAGGCAGAGGGGAGCAGGGAGCTTCGAAGAGCCGGGGCGGGAAGCTCTCCGCGAAGCGCAGCGCAGCCCTGACCTCCCCGCCCGGGGCTGCCTGGCTCTCAGTTCACCTGGATTCCAGCGCGGCGCGTCCCACTGGGTGCCCTTCACACCCCACTGAGTCCACGTCCGTGGCTTCGGGAGCCGCAACGCCGGACCCCAACCCCGCGCCTGGGCCATGTGTCCGCGGGCGCCGCGCGGTGCCAGGCGACTCAGCAGCCCAAGAGCGAGCTGACGAACCGGAGTGCTGGCGCCTGGGGTAGTTTTGCGCCAAGACTGAGCGAACCCTCGGGGAGACCGGGGAGGGAGGGGCTGAGCGGATGATGGCTGTGTTTCCCCGCCCCCTCAGTCGCGACTAGAAAGTTCCACACCCCCACCTTGAGCAGGAACTCCCCCTTTTCTAGCCTCCAGTCATCTACTCAGCGGTTCCGCCTCTCCATCACCATTGGACGCCTTCTTCCAGGTTGGAGTCACCTTCTTTCCAGCCTTTTCCAACTTGGCCACCATTCGAGAGTTGTCTGTCCACTGATTACTCCTTTCTGTTCTCATACCTCAGTGCAAGATAGTGCGGGTGTCTTCTTAGTTATGGGGTCAGCCCCTCCACCTCCTGTCTGCCCCCAAATCTCACCAACCATGTGACGTGGAGGAAGGCCTTGTGCAACAGCCAGATGGAGAAGGAAACAATGGCTCTGGCCATCTTGGCAGACTGACTCACTCCTCGGCGTCCCTTACCGCCCCCTGCTTTTCACCTCCCCGCAACCCCGTTTTCTGACTGGCTGGCCTGAGCAACTGACCAACTGGATTCCACCAAGGACACTTTGAAATCTTTCTAGTACCAAGAATATCCTGAAGTGGAAACAGTCCTTAGACTCCCTTATGTTACAGATGGAAAACTGAGGCCCAAGAATGCAAATGACTTGGCCTTCATCTAGGCTGGGGCAGTTATCTCTATGTTGCAGGACTGTTGTAAGGATCTGAAGGATTGATTATGGTGCCTGGCACGGAGTATAGACTCCATCAAGAAAGATTAGCTTTTATTCTCAAAGAGTTTAGCCCCCGGGCATGTACCACAAAAAAAGCCTGGACCAGGACTCTAAGGTACATAACCTTTTCTCTGATACATAATCCCACCACAGCAAGCAAACTTGCATTACCTGACTGGGGATGGTGAGGGGGTCCTGTCTAAATTTGTTTACAATGGAGATAAGGCCAAAAGTTACCAACAGCTCTCAGACCAGGTCATTTCCATTCTACTTCTGTTGGTGGCCAGTAAAGGGACCAAGATTCTAGTAGGGCCTCTGCACTAACTGTGGCATAACCTGGGTGATTTCTCCTCTCTGAGTCTCAGTTTCCTCATCTGTAAAATGAGAGTAATATTCCTATGACACCATGGGAATGATGAATGTGCATTGTGAACGATAAAGGGGTACATGGGTGAAGGTCACAGCCCCTCCCCTCTACTGTCTCCATACCTTGTTCCTGGAATCTAGAGCTAAGCTACTCCATTTGTGAGGGATAAGCTAGAAAAAGGAAGTGCAGTTTCCAGTTGATTTGTGCTTATTTGCATGATATTTGCACCCACTTTTCATGAACTCAGTGTCAGAGCTGGAAGGAAATTAGTGGTTAACATGTTGATCTTCACGTCATGCATCCCTTTCCCCAGGGCAATGGTGGCATATAGTAGTAGGTGTTCACAAAATATTTACTGTCTGAATGATTGCATTCTTCATGTGGGAAGCAGACTTGTCCAAGGTCGCACAGTGAGTTGTTTCAGAACCAAGGCAGATCTGACTCTGCTCCTCCTTCCACTAGGTCATTTCTACTTCACGGAATTATTTTTTTTTTCCTTCAAATGACCATAAATAATGGGAAGCCCATTTCTCTCTCCAGCACCCTCTGGCCTATCAGCAGTCCCCATTCTGGACTAGCCCAGGCAGGACAAACAGTCACTGGGATGCCCCTCTCTGGGTCCAACTTTCTGCTGCCACTCTGTTGACTCCTGAGTTTGGAGCAGAGCCTGCACTGCGCCTGCCACAGGGGCAGCCCCCCTCCCCGCACCCCGCTCCGCCCACGAAAAAGGAGGCCTCAGTCAGCTTCCTCCAAGCAGAGGAGTTTCCCTTTTGCTCTCCGGTTGGGCGGGAGTGTGGGACACAGCCCCAGGCAGCGGCAGCGGCAGCCTAGAAGGAAGGGCGGCAGCAGTCACTTCCACCCTGCTAAGGCATCTCCCGCCTGTCTAGTTCCGCGCCTATTTCCTGAGTTCTGCTGCTTCAGCTCCAGCCACAGCTCCGAAGATTCACTTGAATCACAGAGCCCTGGAGCTGGGAAGGAACTTCGAGGTATTCATTCCACCTCCTCCCCACTCCAGGCAGGAGTGCCTGCTGTTAGCAAAGAGGAGGAGAGGGGGCACCTTACTAACCTTCACAGCTTCAAGTTTCTCCTCCAGATAATGGACATAATATGACACAGAGCTGACAATGGTGCTGTGAGAGGGGATGCAAGAATGGATCTAATAAAAGCTGATGTGGATTGAGCACAAGCTATACCAGACATTGTTCTAAGTGCTTATTTAATTCTTACCACAATGCTCTGAAGTATCACCATCATCATCATCACCCCAGTTTACAGATGGAGAACTCAGGAGCAGCTAAGGTAATCCAAATTGCTCATAAGTGGCAGTGGCAGGATTGGGACCTTGAGCCTCCATCTTCACCCATATATAATGGTAATCATCATCATCCTTACCCCCAGAGAATGATTGACCCTCTTGAGAGTTACTTGAATTCACAAGTGTTTGTGTTACTGTAACTTTTGTATTCAAGTACCCCTAAGGGCTGTGAGGGAAGAATGTGATGAAACCTTAGGGGGCTGATGATGTAAACCTGAGTGTTGGCTCCAAGTGGGATGTC